>NC_035449.2:188936886-189681899 GCF_002127325.2 Helianthus annuus | reverse complement strand
AATATTACAAAGAAATCAAATAACGTCAAGTTCAAAGGAAATACAATACAACATAATCAAAATTGATACAACGATTAAACCTAAACGTCTATATGTGTATCTAGGCATCAACGCTACTTCATTTCATAGCATCATCATCCTCAACCTGTAACATGTTTAAAATAAAGTTCAATGCAAAAGCAAAGGCGAGTATACAAGTTTAAGCATAAGTATAAGTATAAGTATAAAAGTTTAAAACGAATCCACATGGCAACTTAGTTTATACGAGATCAACCTAACGTGGCATGCAATATTTCTAGCCAACCTCTGTTTACGCAAGAAAGTTTAATAAATTCAACATGACCCAAGTTTAAGGGGGGCGGTGCATTACTCTATAGCGCTATACATGTCGAAGGGAGGCTCGTGAGAGCTAATGACTAAAACATATCACATAAGTATGGTCCACGTAAGCATCAAGTATCATAACATAGTATTCATGTATAAGGATTGTTTTGTGCATTGCATAAAGAATAAGTTTAAGTGTAGTTTAATAATAAAACATGTTACACCCCAAAAAGTGGTAAACATAAAAAGGGGGTTGCGAGTATACTCACAAAATTGCATATGCTTTCCGATTTATCCAATGTGACGAGGTTGTTGAGACTAGAAAGTTGAATGTGTTCGTTTAGGGATTTAGGAAGTTTAAACACAAGAATATAGGTATTCGAAAGTAATCATCCTTTAACAACAAGTACTTGTTCTTGACACTATGAAACCTCAAGGGTTATTGTTTTCATGAGTAATATACTCATTAGAATCGTAACAAGTCTTATGTCTTAGATGATGTTATTCTAATATCTTGACGAATGAACACAAGTCCACCATCAAGGGTTCGAATAGTATATACATGTATAAGTATTATATGTAATATTTAGTCCATTAGTCAAGCATGAGTAGAAGATAAATCTTCATTTAGGTACTGTTTTGGTCAAAAATTACCGAAGCAATTAAGTGATCAAATTAGTCAAGTGAGGTAGTGTGCTAAAAAGTGTGTTGAAAATATGTTGGTTATGTTCTTTGGAAAAAAAGTGTTCAGGATACGGCTCAGGATATTGAGCTGTATCTACGATCAAACAATGAGCAAAAAGGTAAAGTAAATGACACGAGATGTACGAGGAAAGCCCTTGATCAATCTAGATCGCCGGCATAAAACCTCGGGAGCTGACAATCGCAGCTGCCTAGTTCTTCTTATTGCTTTAAACTTCAGGATACAGTGCAGGATATAGATCAGATCGCTAAGTGTTACAATAAATTTGTGAAAGTTGCGAGAGAGCAAGTGTTAGAGTGTAGAGAGTGTGATTGTGATGTCCTAGTTGATTTGATATACCCACTATTTATAGTAACGAATTACAAACAATAATCCCTACAAATATGGGCTACTCCGAATATTCCATTATAGACGTTGTAAACCGAGTAATACGGCTCCAACGTCTTTCCTTGAACGACTTGGACCGAGTCCTCCGTGGAATAGGTCTCGTTAACGCTGCTAGCTTCTAACCCACGTACCTGCATTTAATCCGTTAGTGATCCTGAGGATACCATTCAGGATGTTACCAATATCCTGAATCAGCATCCCGGATGTAAACAGATACAATATAAACAAGATATACATCAAGATATTTTCCAGGATATGGGCTCAGAATTTCACCCATAACAATTGTCCCCAAAAATGTTACCGTTTGATATCCTAACGGTTACATTTTTCACAATGGCCGAGGCAATTAAGAGATAAGACCATTGATGTGACAGCTTTCAACCACCCGGCCTATATTTACTCATCATACCCTATATCTTCTCATCCTGATCTTCATTTAACCTCTACCGGAGAAAAAAGGTAAAGATTTCTCTCTCAACTCCATTCTTCATTCTCCCCAATATTCCGGTGATAATATGGCAAGGCAGACAAGATCTAGTTCCGGCGACTCTGCTCCCACGTTCATCCATCAAAATATTCTCCAGGATCCGGAGAAAGAAATATGTACCTTCGACGGTGCACACTTGTCAGCCCTTAAAACCTCCGGCATCTTCCCAAAAGGGACGGTGTTCCGGCCGTTTGATCGGGAAATGCGATCAGACATGGTTTCTGACGAGTGGTTGTGTTTTAATGCCTTTCCTTTCACCTTAGGGTTGCAATTTCCTTTCTCGGATTTCATCACTGAGTTCTTTAATGTCACAAAGATCTGCTTCAGTCAGACAATGCCAATGCTTTGGCGAGTCTTGTCTGTTCTTGATCAAATCAAGAACAACCATATCCCTGATTTTTCTGTTAATGACCTCCCTCTAGCATACCGACTTAGGTGCCACGGCTCTTGTCGGTTCTTGTTTTATTCTACCTCCAGTGACCCATTGATCCTCCGAGCCACCAGGAATGAAGAGGAATGGAAATCCAAATTCTTTTTTGTAAAAAGAGATTCAATCCCTGGTGGAGCGGATTATCCGGTGAATTGGTTGAAGAAGGGTAGGATTTAGGGTTTAAAGATGATCCTGCTTGTTATCCTGCTTTATATCCTGAACTGACTTTGTCGTTTTCTTGTACAGCTGATTTTAGGAAGCTAGCACCTCCCCTTGCAGATTCTCAAAAAAGAATAGACGCCATCAGGCTCCTTACAGAAGCAGAGAGAAGTTTCAACCCATCTCCACCAACTCCGAGCCCTCTTTCAAGCGCAAACATGTCTGGTAAGGATCCTGCAAGATATCCTGTAGATACACGTTTTTATTTGATATCTTTAGGAAAGGTTTAGAATTTTACTCCCTGTGTGCAGATTCCAGCAAAGTTCCAGTCTATCTAGACCTTGACGAGCTTGACAGCTATCCAACTCCAACCATAGTCAAGAAGGAGGCTCCTGCTACCACCAGCTCCAAGCCACTCCCAGCTCCCAAGGCCAACCCAAGGACTCGTGCTTCCACAGCGAAAAAGAGGAAGGGCCTTGAAGTCAGTGCTCCAAGCTCAGGAGGGTTCTCCTATGACGGTCTCAGCTTTACTGATTCCTTAGAGCCAATGACATCCTTCCTTAACAAGGTAATATCCTGACGCATACCCTGCATATATATCCTGCACATATATCCTGTCTGGATATCCTAACAGGATATCCTGATAGGATATCTTGGTCATTAGAGATACATATATTCTAATTCGTACCTGTTATTGATGCGCAGGGCCTCCAGCATTTGCTCCACTTGTACAATGATGCATGTGGTACTGTTGCACTCCATGAAGCCAGGATTAAGCAGCTTGAAACTACTGTTGCCGACCAAGGTGCCATTGCTGAAGCGAAGAGTCGGCACTATGAGGATAAGCTGAAAAAGGTCACCCAGGATGTCGAGCTCAAATTGGCCACCGTGCAAATGGATCATGATCAGGCCATGATCAATTTCCGGGAAGGAATCAAGACTTCTGCTATTGTCTCCCTGTTACAAGCACGCATCAAGATGGCCTATGAGGCCAAGGAGACAGGCCTCGCGTGCCCAGCTTGGCCGGTTGACTCTTGGGTGGCCAAGCTAAAGGAGCTTGGAGGAAAAGCTGTGCCACTTCCATCTGAAGCCGGTGAATCTTCCAAGTCAGCAGAGGTGGCGGATCAGGCTGGAGACAAGAAGGATGCCAGAGCGGATGCTGGTGAGGATGCTGGACAGGATGCTGGTGAGGATGCTGGTGCTGATGAGCCGGGGAAAGCAGGAGAGGATGCCGCTGTGTGAGGGCAGCAGAGTGGGCGATGATGGATATTGATGCCTAGGCCGGAGCCCACTTTTTTAGGTCTAATGGTTGATGTCTTGAACAATTTACTTTTCTTGTTTGTTGAACAATTTCAATTTCCTGCACGTAGACAATATGATGGCCAAAGGTGGAGGGATCCTGAGTTTCAGGACGAAGCCCTTGGTCATCAGTTAGTATGGTTTGTTTTGAACGCTTTTAACAAGTGAAGGTGGAGGTATCTTGGGTTCCAAGACGAAGCCTTCATTTGTTAAGTAAATATGTTAGGAAACTAACTATGCTTTTGGTGGATGGGTCTCGGTTTGAGACGAAGCCAAGAGCATAATCTTTTGCTATGTTAATAATATAACTCTTTTTTGGTTTCACCATTGTTGTTGTTGATATATAAATTTCACTTGTGAAAATTGTTTTGTTTGAACATTTTTGAGAACACGTTATAAATGTATCCCGGTGAATATCCTGAAAGATATTCTGATTAAAATACAACCTATTAGTTGTCTAAATAAAAAGGAAAGATCATACCAGAGATTCTCAGTGAATCAATTTCAATTCTTCATTATAAGCTTGTCCCCAGTGCATACTTATAAACTCGAATCCATCCTCAGAATAGTATAACGTATGTCCCCTGTACTTAACATAGAAACACAAATGTATTCATATTTTTGGCTCGAATGAATTCCAAATACCCCAAGGCAAAACCCTTGATATCTTGAAATGAACCCTTGGTATACTGGGGATAAACCCTGAGTTTCATGCGCTACAGGCGGGAGCGTATAAACTCCAAGACTTAGAAAGGTTAAAACCTTTAAACCTTAGAGAGTATGAAAATACCCTTTCGTGAGAGAGGGTGATCAATCCTCATATACCTTGAGGATCCAGGGTATAGCCAACAGTAACGAAATTGTCAGCCACTTTTACATGAACTGGTCCCGCCACCTTGAACTATCCCTGGATAACTTGCGCTCCAGGCGGGGTGTTTAAACCCAATTCGGGAGAAAGGTGAATACCTTTAAACCTGTGAAGGGATCAGTATCCATTAAACGTGAGAGAGGGGGCCAATCCTCTAATCTTCCGAGTTATCCTGAGTATACATCCTGGAGCTATATCCTAGAGCATATGCTGCAAAACAATTGTGAACTAAGGTGGGTGTTAGCTTGGCTAACACCCCTCCGATGCCTAAGTCAGTATTGTGTTCAAGATAATAAACAAATATATTTAGAAGAGATAGAATACATACCATTCTGGGATAGAAATTAAATTCTATTCTTACTTGAAATAGAGCTTTAAGTGTATAGCATTCCAAGACCTTGGTAGCATATCCCCTTCCATATTCTTGAGTCTGTATGCTCCTTTCCCTGCTTCTGATTCAACTTCGTATGGTCCGTCCCATTTCGGAGCTAACTTGCCATCGGTAGGATTAGTAGCATTCTGAAAAGCCTTTCTTAGCACCCAATCACCAACTTGAAATCTCCTAGTCCTTATGTTCTTGTTATATGCTCTGGATATTCTTTGTTGATATGTTGCCATCCTTAGCCTTGCTGCATCTCTTTTTTCGTCTATGGTGTCCAAATCTTGACATAAGGTTTCAGGATTCTGCTCAGGATTCTGTAGGATAGATCTTGCAGTAGGTATTGCCATTTCCGTTGGAATTACTGCTTCTGCTCCAAATACTAAGGAGAATGGGGTCTGGCCGGTTGCATTTTTTACCGTTGTCCTGTCAGCCCATAACACAAAGGGTAATTCCTCTGCCCATCTTCCTTTTTTGGCCCTAAGTCTCTTCTTTAAGTTATTCACTATTATCTTGTTTGAAGATTCAGCTTGTCCATTCGCTTGAGGATGCACCGGAGTAGACGTTATCATTTTGATTCCCCAATTCTTGCAAAAGTCAGTAGTCCTTTTGCTTATAAACTGGGACCCATTATCACAAATGATTTCAGCTGGTACTCCAAACCTGGTCAGGATATTCCTCTTTATGAAGGATACTACTTCTTGGTCTCTAACTTGCACAAATGCTTCCGCTTCAACCCACTTAGAGAAATAATCCGTCATTGCCAGCATAAAGACTTTTCCTCCCGGAGCTTTTGGTAACTTCCCTACTATATCCATCCCCCATTTCATGAACAGCCAAGGGGATGCTACAGGATATAGTGGTTCAGCTGGTTGATGCAATATGTTACTATGCCTCTGACATGCATCACATCTTCGAGCATATTCTGCAACATCTTTTCTCATTGTTGGCCAATAATAACCTGTCCTTAGCACTTTCGAAAATAATGACTTGCCCCCGGTATGGTTACCACAATCCCCTTCATGTATATCCTGAAGTACTTCTTTGGCTTCAGGATCCTCCAAGCATCTCAAGTATGGCCCTACAAGAGATTTTTTGTATAGAATATTATTTATGATAGTGAATCGTGATACCTTCATCCTAAATGCCTTAGGATTTTCGTCTTCGGGGATATGTCCTTCCTTGAGATATCTCATAATTGGAGTTGTCCAGGATTTAGGATCCTCTCCAGGATACACCACTTCAGGATCTTGAATACTTGCTACTTCCTTATGCTGAGGATCCGTTGCAGGATACAGGATATGTAATATCGGTATTGGGATTCCTTCCGGTATCCTAATTGATGATCCCAAGTTTGCTAATGCGTCTGCTTCGGCGTTATCCTCTCTTGGTACCTGTTCAAGTGTAAAAACGTCGAAATATCCTGCTAATTTTTTAAGAATTCCGAGGTATTCCATTAGTTTCTCACCCTTGACTGCATAGGATTGTTTTGGTCAAAAAATCACACAAGGATAATGCAACCAAACTCTATGTAAACGGGGAATGATGCTTGGTTTGATGAAAAAGTAAAGGATCACTTTAGTATGAAATATGCAAGTGACACAAGGATTTATACGAGGAAAAAGCCCTTGATCAATGAATGATCTCCGGCATAAAAAACCTCGGGTGATGGCAACTACCGATCACCAAACTTCAATATAACAAATAATGATTACAACTTCGGATGGTAACGAGCCGAGTACAAGGATCACTACAGTATTGTGTCTAAGCGTGTGAGGAATGTGTTGTGTGTCTTCCGAATGTGGAAGAGTGCTATATATACAAGTGTGAGTAGCCCTATTTTAGGTAAATAGACTAACTATCAGCTCATTACCCCTTTAGGAATAAAAGTAAATCTAGCCTAAATTATCGCCCTTAAATCATGCTGAGTTTCCATATCTTCTACAACGTTCATCTCTGATTAAGCATATGCCAAAGTTGTAAAGACGAGTCCCTTGATTTCGTTGCTAAGAGCGGATCCTGCTAGACATTCCTGCAAGATAACATTAAATCCAATGAAAACAACTGTTAGCATGAGGATCCCTATGATGGTCCGTGATCCTGATCCTGGAACTCTTCTGAGGATCACTATCTGCCAAAGAAATAAGGATCACTGGTTAGGATCACATGTAAGGATCATATGTCATAAAAATCCAGCCCTAACAATTGCCCCCAAAATATAAGGAGTAATATTGTAAATAAATGAGTTATATTTTGCTTGATCTTATCCGCAACAAGTTAATCGGATAACTAGCCGTTGAAGTCGGACTAGCCGTTGCAATTCTTACGTCACAGAAGTGACAGCCCTGCAGATCATCATTATAAATAGGAGATAGAGATAGGATCAATTTGCATTTAAATTCAAGAGAAACTCCCTTTATAATCTCGTCCGAAGATTGATCAGGTATTCTCCTCTTTTCTTCCTTCTCTTACTCTGTTTCTCTGTCTCTTTCCATTCTTCTGCAAATATGTTGCTCCGGAATTCCCCTCATAAGGATCCTGAGAAGAACAGTCCCTTGAAGGGTCAATGGATCATCAAAGATTCTCCTGCCGAGAGGTGCTGCTTTACCGATCCTCAGGTTGACAAGATCCGTCATTGTTTTCCGGCGAACACCATCTTCAAGTCTTTCACTCCCACTGCTTTGAGTGACTTTATTTCTGATACTTGGGTAGCCTTTCCCGTTACTCCGTTCTTAATAGGATATTCATATCCTTTTCCTCAATTCACCCAGTCCTTCTTTTCCCTCACCGGCATCTCCTATATCCAGGCCATGCCAATGATCTGGAGGGTTTTATATACCCTTGAAAGGATCATTGAGCAGGAAGGGATTGATCTAGGAATGGCGGAGCTGGCTGAGATGTATGATCTCACAACGTTTGGATCCTGTCGATATTTGTTTAAACGGAAAGCCGGAGAGGATCACCCTGTTCTCAAGGTCACCAAGAATGACACGAATTGGAAGCGACGGTTCTTCTTTGTTAGGAGGGATACCATCCCTGATGGGAAGGATCTGCCCAAGGAGTGGGCTACTCATGGTAGGATAGAGGATCCTAGAAGGATCACCATCAGATTTGTTCCTTAGGATGAGGATCACTAATATTTTCTTTGTTTTTTGTGCAGCTATCTCCATCTCTCGTCTGAAGTTGACACCTGCTGCAAAAGAGAGACTTTTAGCCTTCAAGAAGCTTGATCCGGAGACAAGAACTTTCCAGGTTGCTACTCAAGATTCCCAAGAAGTATCCTCTGCCTCTGTCACGATGTCAAGTAAGTATCCTTATTTAGAAAGTAATTCTATGTAGGATTTTCAAGTTTAATTAGAAAACTTATCTTATTTTGGTTGTGTAGGTGCTGGAAAATCTTCCAAGTCTGCCTCAAAGTTTGGCATTGATGATCTTGCTAATGTCAAATCTGCAAGGAAGAAGACTCCTGCTGCCAGCCCAACTGCTTCAGCCCCTAAAGCACCTATTAGGGGTAAAGGAAAGAAGAGAAAGGCCTCTGAGGATCTACAAGGCCTGCCCCTGCTTCGCCAACAGTTTCTGGACTACTTCAACGAGGTAAGGATCGCTGCCCCTGTTCGTTATCCTGACAATTTTGAGGATCACTTGTTTCTGACGTTATGCCTTGTCTTCCTTGCAGAAATTTGCTGAAATAGAAACTTATGTTGGCCACGTCGAGGATCAAGATCGCCAAATTGCTGACCTCCAACAGATGGGTGTGCTGAAGGATCTCAAGATTGCTGATCTTGAGAAGGAGCTCCGGGCTACCAAGGATGAAGCTGCCAAAATGCTGATCAACTTGGATTGTGAGAAGCAGGAGATCACCCAGGATGCCAAGGTCTCTGCCGCAATAGCTATGTATAAGATCCAGCTGCAGATGGCTGCGGAGGCTCAGGATCCTTCCTTCGACAAGAGCACATGGGACGTGTTGGGCTGGAAGGCGAGGCTGGCAGAGTTGGAGGATGATGAGGAGGCTGAGGAGATCCCAATGCTTGAAGGAGGTGATGCTGGCAAGGATCAGGGGGAAGCAAGTGGAGCTGGTGGTGATGGTGCAGCGAAGGTTTGAGCTGCAAAATTGGGCGATGAAGGAAACTTCTAGACATAGCCGGAGCCCAATTTTTTAATTTTTGGTAGTGGTTTCTTTTGTGGTTGTGATGTTTTAAACAATGATGGTCTGTAACTTAAACAATAGTTTTTAGGATCAAGGATCCAGGATCCTTCAGACAATAGGTAGGATTGCAAATGGTGGAGGGATCCTCTGTTTGGGGGATGAAGCCTTTGTGATCCTACCGCTTTTTATTTACCTGCATGCTATGACCGCACAAACAATGGACACCCTTTGCCAACCCATGTGGACGGGCCACGTTTTGCTGGTAGAAACGTGGGTTGGCAATTTTGACAACTTTGAAGGGTTTAAAATCCTTTGTTAATAAAATAACTCTAATCTTTTTGGCTTATCTCGTGTTGTTATCCTTTGTTTATCCTCTTATTTTCCAATTGTTTAAAAACATATTCATTTGAGTAAGAAAGGTTAAGCAAATCATGTTCAAGAATTTTAGGATATGATCCTGGATTAAATATCCTATAATCGAAAATTTTCAAGGTAGTTTATTTTAAGAATCATAGGTTCAGTTGTCAAGGTCTAAGGGTTATTCAAATGAATAATGAGTGAAACTAAAAATAGTTAAGGATCATACCTGAGGATCCAAGTTAGGATCCTAACCTTTAATCAGGATAACCATAAGTAAAACTTTAATGGATAATAAGGATTAAGGATCCTTAATTGTTTAACTTCGAAAACCTGAAAAAATGGAATATAACTTGGGACTAAACCAATATAAAGGATAAGTTAGTAACTGGGGACAAGCCCAAAGGATAACTGGGGACAAGCCCATAGGATCACTGGGGACAAGCCCGAAGGATAACTGGGGACAAGCCCAAGGATCGTATGTAAACTGGAGTATGGCCCTTACTGGCGACTATCCAAACTTAGTGACATGAAAATGCCAAAACCTTAGCTAACGTGAAAACGTTAGAAACCTTAGGAACGGATGTATGGTACGTCTACCATTATACGTAGGATCCTAGGTATAGCCAGTACGATGAGGTTATCAGCCCCGAAAGTGGGTACTGGTCCCAAAGACGTGAACTATACCAGGATCATCGTGCGCTACAGGCGGAAACTGGGGACAAGCCCAAGGATAACTGGGGATGAACCCAAGGATCTGAGATGCTTTTGAAGATTCTTAATGATATGCTGAGGATACCTGGACTATCAGAACTTAAATTCTCGTGAGAAGAGGATGAAGGATGCATGATCCTTATCCTTAGGTAAAAATAAGAAAACGAAATTGTTTAGGATTAGGATTTTACCAGAGTAAGGATCATTGACATTATCGGGATCCTTCGAGGATGCTTTCAATGTAGGGATCATATGTGCCAGGAGGATCCTGTTCACATGAAATATTTCTTTAAGTGAACAGCATTCCAGGCTCTAGGTAACAAATTTCCTTCCATGGTTAGCAATCTATATGCCCCTTTTCCTGCTTCAGCTTCAATCAAGTAAGGACCTTCCCACTTTGGTGCTAATTTCCCGTCAGCAGGATTGATGGTATTTTGGAATGCTTTTCTCAATACCATATCCCCCACTTGGAATTTCCTTATTCTGACATTTTTGTTGTAAGCACCAGCCATTCTTTGTTGGTAGCTAGCCATCCTTATCCTAGCCAGATCCCTGATTTCTTCAATAGTATCCAAATCCTGAGCCAGGTTTGCAGCATTCTCTTTAGGATCACGGGTACTTGTTCTAGCAGTTGGAACCACCATTTCTGTTGGGATCACTGCTTCTGCCCCAAACACCAAGGAGAAGGGTGTTTGACCAGTAGCATTCTTGGGAGTTGTCCTGTCAGCCCAAAGCACATAAGGCAATTCTTCTGCCCATTTCCCCTTCTTGGATCCAAGTTTCTTCTTCAGATTGTTGATGATGATCTTGTTGGATGATTCTGCTTGGCCATTGGCTTGTGGGTGGACTGGTGTTGATGTTATCATCTTAATCCCCCAACTGTCACAAAAGTTAGTAGTCCTGCTCCCAATAAATTGGGAACCATTATCACATACAATTTCAGAAGGAATGCCAAATCTAGTTATAATGTTTCTTCTAATAAAGGATATCACTTCCTTTTCTCTGACTTGGGCAAAGGCTTTGGCCTCTATCCACTTGGAGAAGTAGTCAGTCATGGCAAGCATGAATACTTTTCCACCAGGTGCCTTAGGGAGCTTGCCAACTATATCCATCCCCCATCTCATGAATGGCCAAGAGGATGGTATAGGATGTAGAAATTCAGCCGGCTGATGAAGGATATTGCTGTGTCTTTGACAAGGATCACACTTCGTAGCATACTCCACAGCAACCCTCTTCATAGTTGGCCAGTAGTATCCTGTCCTAAGGATCCTTGAGAACAATGCCCTGCCCCCAGTGTGGTTTCCACAATCTCCTTCATGGAAGTCTTTTAATACTTCTTGAATTTCAGGATCCTCGATACATCTTAAATATGGTCCTGCAAGAGATCGCTTATATAGCACATTATTCAAGATTGTGAATTGAGATACCTTAATCCTGAAAGCCCTAGGATTTTCTCCCATAGGAATCTTCCCGTGTTGTAAGTATCTCATGATTGGTGAGATCCATGATCCTGAATAGGATTGAGTCTCCTCACTAGGGATCATTGCAGTACCCTCTTCTATTTCCATGGCCACCTGATTTTCAATAGCAGGAGCTAGGATATGGATGATGGGGATACTTATATCCTCAGGGATCTTCAAAGATGATCCTAGATTGGCCAATGCATCAGCTTCTGTATTTTCCTCCCTTGGTACCTGTGTCAAACTGAAAGAAACAAAGGAGAGTGCCAATTCTTTGACTATCTCTAAATATTTGGTTAGTTTTTCACCTTTTATAGCATAGGATCCATTAAAGTGATTAGTGATCAATAATGAATCTACGTATACCTCAAGATACCTGATCCCCATATGATTAGCAATTTGTAAGCCAGCGATTAAGGCTTCATATTCAGCCTCATTATTAGTGGCTTGGAACTCACAAGCTATGGAATGGGGTATTATGTCCCCCTGTGGCGATTTTAGTAGTATGCCAAGCCCTGTGCCTTTGACATTTGAGGATCCATCAGTATGTAGTATCCAAGGATCCTTGGTCTCATCCAGCTGCTGGACCTCCAATTCGGCTTCCTTTTGTAGATCACTACTGAAATCAGCCACAAAGTCTGCTAATGCTTGAGATTTGATGGCTGTTCTAGGCTCATATCTTATATCATGGGCACTAAGCTTTACTGCCCACTTAGCCATCCTTCCGGACATCTCTGGTTTCCTGAGGACATTCTTGATTGGAAAATTAGTTCTAACAACAATAGCATGGGTTTCAAAATAATGTCTTAGCTTAGTAGATGCCATAATTAATGCAAGAATAAGTTTTTCAAGGTGTGAGTACCTGGATTCAGCATCAAGTAAACTCTTACTTACATAATAGACAGGATATTGTGTACCTTCATGATCCTTAACAAGGACTGCACTTACAGCTGTTGAGGATACCGCTAGGTATAAGGATAACACGTCTCCTTTTCCGGGTTTCATCAATGCTGGAGCTGAGGACATGTATTCTTTGAGGGCTTGTAAAGCATTCTCATGTTTTTCAGTCCACTCAAATTTCTTGTTCTTTCTTAGGATATCATAGAATTCTTTACATCTTTCTGAGGATTTGGATATGAACCTATTTAGAGCTGCTATCCTGCCTGTTAGCCTTTGCACATCCTTAGCGTTGGCAGGGGATTTGATATTCACCAATGCTTTAATTTGTTCCGGGCTTTCTTCAATGCCCCTCTGAGTTACCATATATCCTAGAAATTTACCTGCTTTAACACCAAAGTGACATTTTGAAGGATTAAGCTTCATGTTATAATTATCAAGGATATCAAATGCTTCCTCCAAGTCCCTTAGGTGATCCTCAGCTTTCTTTGACTTTACTACTATATCATCTATGTACACTTCCATAGTCTGTCCAATTTGATCTTTGAACATCATATTCACCAGCCTTTGATATGTTGCACCTGCATTTCTTAATCCAAAAGGCATGGCAATATAACAATATAAACCGGTTGGGGTCATAAAAGCCGTATCCTCTTGGTCAGATGGCTCCATCTGAATTTGTTGGAATCCAGATGATGCATCCATAAAAGTTAACAGTTCATGCCCCGCCGTTGCATCCACCATGGAGTCAATGTGGGGTAATGGGAAAGGATCCTTGGGACATGCCTTATTCAGATCAGTGAAATCGACACATACCCTCCACTTTCCGTTTTTCTTTTGGACAACAACCACATTGGCTAACCATTTTGGATATTTTACCTCTCTGATCATACCTGCTCGAAGTAGTCTTTCTACTTCTTCCTGGATAATGACATTCCTTTCTGGTGCAAACTTCCTCCTTTTTTGATGGATTGGTTTGATTGACCTGTCAATGCCAAGTTTATGAGTGATAATATCCTTAGATATACCTGTCATATCTTCTAGTTTCCATGCAAAGGTAGATTTTCTTCTTTTGAGGAAGGATATCATGTCTTCTTTCATCTTGCTAAGGATCCCTGATCCGATATAGATTTTTGATTCAGGATCATTAGGATCCAAAAGGATTTCGTCCACATCCTGTTCCCTTGCCTCCAAGACATTCCTTGGAGGATACTGTAATTGCTATTGCTCCCTTGGCTTCGAGGTTGGTTTCATGGATGAGGTATAACAATCCTTAGCCTCATGCTGATCACTGTCGATCTTGATTATTCCCCATGGGCTAGGGAGTTTCACACATTGATGGTAGGTGGATGGGACTGCTTTCATATCATGTATCCAGGGCCTGCCAAGGATAACATTACAACAAGATAAACAGTCAATAACACAAAATTTTTGATACTTATGTAATCCTTCCACGTAGATTGGGAGTTTGATGTCCCCCATGGTTTTCTTAGTTTCTCCACTGAATCCCACAAGCACATAGGATCTTGGTGTGATGTCTGATTCTGGAATACCCATCTTCTTCAGAACATCAAGCTGGATAATGTTTACTGAGCTTCCTCCGTCGATAAGGATCCTGCGGACAAAATGGTTAGAGATAAAGAGAGTGATGACTAGACTATCGTGATGAGGATCCTGGATGTTAATTCTATCATCCTCATCGAAGGTTATAATTTTTCCTTCCGAGACGCTTGATGTTCGAATAGGTCTTTCTCCGTTATCCATTTTAGCTTCCTTTGCATGCCTTTTAGCTGCCGAGAAGGATGTACCACATATGTCTGATCCTCCAGAAATAAAGTTGATTACTTGTGCATCTGCCGGAGGAGCTGGAGCTTTCTCAGGGATCCTCTCAGGATCCTGAGTCCTTTGCTTTTTTCTTCCCAAAAACTCTTTTAAATGCCCCTTGCTTAGCAGATATCCAATTTCCTTTCTTAATGCGATGCACTCTTCAGTTAGGTGCCCGAAATCCTCGTGGTATGCACACCACTTCGATTTGTCTTTAGTTCCAGTTGGTTTGTCGTTTTTTCTGGGCCATCTGGCTTTTTCTCCTAGATTCTGCATTGCAAGGATTAGTTCATGATTATCAACAGAAAAGCAATATTCTGAAATCGGAGGATAATCCTCATCATCCTCTTCTTGGTCAACAGCATGCACATTCTGGTTGTCATTTCTATGGTAGGATTTGAATTTGTTGCTTTTGAAAGAGGATCCTTGCTTTTCTTGCTTTGAGGATCCTGCTTGTCTCTCTTGGATCCTCTTGTCATCCTCTAGCCGGATGAACCTGAGTGCCCGAGTTCTTACTTCATCTAGGTTCCTGCATGGTGTCATAACAAGATCATCATAGAACAATGAATCCTTAAGCAATCCCATCTTGAAGGCCTCAACAGCTGTGGCCATATCCAAGTTAGGAATATCCAAGGATTCTTTACTAAACTTCGTTATGTAATCCCTTAATGATTCATTATGACCCTGAGTTACCCTATATAAATCACTAGTCAATCTTTCAAACTTTCTACTACAAGAGAATTGATTATTGAATAAATTAACTAAATTAGCAAATGAAGTAATAGAGTAAGGGGGAAGACTTAGCAGCCATTTAAGAGCTGATCCAGTAAGAGTGGATCCAAATCCTTTACATAGGCATGCTTCCTTTAACTTTTCTGGGATTGGATTGATCTCCATCCTCTCCCTGTATTGTGCTATGTGCTCCTCAGGATCCGTTGTACCATCATACAGCTTCATAGTAGGGATATGGAACCTTTTGGGTACCTCTGCATCACAAATTGGTGGTGCAAAACGAGATACCTTATGGCTTCCATCTGCAATCTCCGGGATAGGCTTGACTACCCCTGGAACACTTGAGATCATATCCTTCAGCTTCTGCAGTTCTCTGGCCATAGCATGGTTGATACCTGTATCCTGCACGAATCCAGGGTTAGCGGTAAGATAATTATTTAAGGCGTTACCTCCCATTGGGTTCAAGTTAGGAACACCGGATGTGAATCCATATTGCTGGGATTCTGGGATGATGGAGGGACCAGTGGAAGCAATGGTCTGCATTGGAATGAAATCTCCTTGATGGACATCTAGACTTCCTGTTTGCAAATTCTTCAAGGATCCTGGCAACTGAAGGGATCCTTGAACCTGGGATGATCCTGGAACAAAGGAGGATCCTTGAACCTGGGATGACCCTGGAACAAAGGAGGATCCTAAGCTCATGAAGGATCCCATATGTTGAGTATAGGATCCCGCCGGTTGGAAATATGATCCTGATGCCTGAGTCATTGTTGCTGGGCCGCAATGCACTCCTCTTGATCCACCCATATATTGAATGTCTGGGACCTCTGATGGCTGAGAAGTAATCATTGGAGTATCAAAATTTAAAGATTTGGGCATCAGTGGGGAATGATCCTCTGCCGTTTTCTTTTGCCTTTTGAGATCTCCGATTTCCTTGAGGATCCTGTCATTAGTTTCATCCTGCTGCTGCATAAGATCCCTCATCTGCAAAATCAAAGTAAATATATCACTAGTACTGGGAACAGAAGAAGTTAGAGCAGAAGATGATGGTTTAGAGGAGATAGTAGTTGGTCTCTTCTCAGCATTTTTCTGAGATCCAGCTGGTGGTGGAGGCAAAGGTGGAATGCCAGTAGATGAATTGACTGCCGACATCGTTGTGGAAGTATTCTTCAACGACGAAGCCATGCAACACTCCGGAATGGTCACCAACAGAAAAACTTTTTATGAATGAAGCACCAATTGCCCCACGGTGGGCGCCAAACTGTTTTGGTCAAAAAATTACACAAGGATAATGCAACCAAACTCTATGTAAACGGGGAATGATGCTTGGTTTGATGAAAAAGTAAAGGATCACTTTAGTATGAAATATGCAAGTGACACAAGGATTTATACGAGGAAAAAGCCCTTGATCAATGAATGATCTCCGGCATAAAAAACCTCGGGTGATGGCAACTACCGATCACCAAACTTCAATATAACAAATAATGATTACAACTTCGGATGGTAACGAGCTGAGTACAAGGATCACTACAGTATTGTGTCTAAGCATGTGAGGAATGTGTTGTGTGTCTTCCGAATGTGGAAGAGTGCTATATATACAAGTGTGAGTAGCCCTATTTTAGGTAAATAGACTAACTATCAGCTCATTACCCCTTTAGGAATAAAAGTAAATCTAGCCTAAATTATCGCCCTTAAATCATGCTGAGTTTCCATATCTTCTACAACGTTCATCTCTGATTAAGCATATGCCAAAGTTGTAAAGACGAGTCCCTTGATTTCGTTGCTAAGAGCGGATCCTGCTAGACATTCCTGCAAGATAACATTAAATCCAATGAAAACAACTGTTAGCATGAGGATCCCTATGATGGTCCGTGATCCTGATCCTGGAACTCTTCTGAGGATCACTATCTGCCAAAGAAATAAGGATCACTGGTTAGGATCACATGTAAGGATCATATGTCATAAAAATCCAGCCCTAACAAGGATCCATTAAAATGATTAGTAATTAACAAGGAATCAACATATACTTGCAAATTCTTAATATTCATATTCTTAGCCAATTCTAATCCTGCGATTAAGGCTTCGTATTCTGCCTCATTATTAGTAGCAGGGAATTCACATCTAACAGCCTGGGGTATTATGTCCCCCTGTGGCGATTTTAGTAGTATTCCTAATCATACTCCTCTTACATTAGATGCACCATCAGTATATAATGTCCAGGATCCTGAGGATTCTCCTAACTGTTGAACTTCTAGGTCTACCTCGTCCTGAATGTCACTACTAAAATCAGCCACAAAGTCAGCTAAAGCCTGAGACTTTATGGCATTTCTAGGTTCATATACTAAATCATAGGCACTTAATTTTACTGACCACTTGGTCATTCTACCCGACATCTCCGGTTTTCTAAGCACATTCTTAACATGATAATTAGTTTTAACATGAATCCTATGTGTTTCAAAATAATGTCTAAGCTTTGTTGATGCCATTACTAGAGCTAGTATAAGTTTTTCTAGGTGAGAATATCTAGTTTCAGCATTTAACAAACTTTTGCTAACATAATAAACAGGATACTGCTGACCTTCGTGATCCTTTACGAGTACTGCACTTACTGCATTCCCTGATACTGCCAGATACAAGGATAATGGTTCACCATCCTCAGGCTTCATCAATAGAGGTGCGGTTGAGAGATACTGCTTCAAATCCTGCAGGGCTGCTTCATGCTTCTCACCCCACTCAAACTTTTTATTCTTTTTCAGGATATCATAGAATTCTTTACACTTTTCCGAGGATCTTGATATGAATCTATTTAAGGCTGCCACTCGTCCTATTAGCCGTTGAACATCCTTCATATTCGAGGGAGACTTTATATTCAAGATAGCTTTGATCTGCTCCGGGCTTACCTCTATCCCTCTTTTTGTCACCATGTATCCTAAAAACTTTCATGCCCCCACTCCAAAATGACACTTTGCAGGATTAAGTTTCATATTATACTGGTCCAGGATATCGAATGCTCCTTTAATATCCTGAAGATGATCCTCAGCTTTTTTGGATTTGACCACCATATCATCAATGTACACTTCCATGGTGTCCCCCAGTTTGTCTTTAAACATCATATTCACCAATCTCTGGTACGTTGCACCTGCATTTTTTAAACCGAAAGGCATAGCAGTATAACAATAAATACCTGTTGGTGTCATGAAAGCAGTATCCTCCTGGTCCGAAGGTTCCATTTGAATCTGCTGGAATCCTGAGGATGCATCCATGAAGGTCAACATTTCATGACCGGCAGTGGCATCCACCATCGAGTCTATATGAGGCAGAGGGAATGGGTCTTTTGGACAAGCTTTGTTCAGGTCTGTGTAGTCTACACAGACTCTCCACTTCCCATTCTTCTTTTGAACCACCACCACATTTGCTAGCCATCTAGGGAATTTGACTTCTCTAATCATCCTGGACTTTAGTAATCTTTCAACTTCCTCTTGGATAATTGCATTCCGCTCAGGGGCGAATTTCCTTCTCTTTTGTTGTATAGGCTTGAACGACCTGTCAATTCCAAGCTTGTGAGTAATAATATCTTTAGATATACCTGTCATATCCTCATGCTTCCACGCAAACGTTGACATCCTGCATTTCAAAAAGTTAATTAATTGCTCTTCAATATCCTGAGGGATATTGGTTCCCACGAGCACCGAAATATCGGGATTATCCTGGTCTAGGATAATTTTCTTCACATCCTGCTCCGGATCCTCCACGATATCCTGGGCCCGCGTCTTTAATTGCTATGCTGCACTAGGTTTGGTCGAGGATTTCATCGAGGATGAGTAGCATTCTTTCGCCTCCTGCTGATCACTGTCGATCTTGACAACCCCCCAAGGGGTAGGGATCTTGATGCATTGGTGATACGTTGATGGAACGGCCTTCATATCGTGGATCCATGGTCTTCCTAGGATGATGTTATAGCAGGATAGAGAATCCATCACACAGAAACGTTGCATCTTGTTGACTCCTTCAACATATACGGGTAGCCTTATCTCTCCCACTGTGTTCCTAGCTTCTCCACTGAAACCAACGAGCACAGTAGACTTCGAAGTGATATCCATCGGAGACACATTCATTCTCTTCAGAGTCTCCAATTGTATTATGTTGACGGAGCTGCCATTATCAACCAATATCCTGCGTACAAAATGGTTAGCCACATATAATGTTTTTACCAGAGCATCATGGTGAGGATCCTGGACAGTATCCCTATCATCTGCATCAAAAGTGATCACTTTGTCAGTTGTGAGCGTGGTCATCCTGATAGGTTTGTCTCCCCTCTCGGCCTTAGCTTCCTTTGCATGTCTCTTGGCCGCCGAATACGAAGTTCCGCAAATGTCGGATCCTCCTGAAATGAAGTTGATTATCTTGGCATCGGCGGGAGGTGATGCCGCTCGCTCAGGATCCTTCTCAGTATCCTGACCCTTATTCTTCTTTCTACCTAAGAGATCTTTCAAATATCCTTTGCTTAGAAGGTAGCTGATTTCTTTCCTCAGAGCGATGCAATCCTCAGTCATATGTCCAAAATCTTCGTGGAAAGCACACCATTTCGACTTGTCTTTCCAATCTGCTTTTTGTTGATTCTTTCGAGGCCACCTGGCTTTATCTCCCAAACCCTGCATAGCATACATTAGTTCAGGTATATTAACAGAAAAACAATATTCAGATAATTCAGGATATTCTTCAGGATCCTCGTCTTCAACAGCATTCACTCTCTTGTTATCATTTCTGCCATATGGCTTAGAGCGATATGGTCTATATGAGGATTCCGATTTCCTGTTAGTCGATTCATATGTTGAGGATGCATTCATCTTTTCTTGCATTTTTCTGTCATCCTCCAACCGAATATATCTTAGAGCCCTGTTCCGGGCTTCATCCAGGTTCCTGCATGGGTTCATTACAAGGTCTTGATAGAATTGAGAATCCTTTTGCAGCCCCATCTTGAAAGCTTGCACAACTGTTGCAACATCAAGATGGGGAATGTCTAGTGATTCCCGGCTGAACTTGTTCACATAATCCCTAAGGGATTCCTGAGGCCCTTGTGTTATCCTGTAGAGATCACTTGTTAATTTTTCAAAGCTTCTACTACAAGAAAATTGACTATTAAATAAATTTACTAAGTGAGCAAAAGATGTAATCGAATGTGGAGGAACATTCAAGAGCCATTTCAAAGCCGATCCTGTCAAGGTTGAACCAAAACCCTTGCACAGGCACGCTTCCTTGAGCTCCCGAGGGATAGGGTTGATCTCCATCCTTTCCCTGTACTGGGCAATATGCTCTTCAGGATCCGTGGTTCCGTCGTAAAGCTTCATGTTTGGAGTCTGGAATCTTTTTGGGATTTCAGCATCACATATGGGATGCACGAACCGAGATATCCTGTGGCTATCCTAGGATACTTCAGGAATTGGCTGCACCACCCCAGGTACACTGGATATCATATCCTTTAACTTCTGAAGCTCCCTGGATAATTCTGACGTTACAGTTGTATCCTGCAGAGATCCAACACTGTTAGTGGCAATAACATTATTATTATTTGATACGTTACCCGTTAGAGGATTTTGCCCATATCCTGAAGCATATCCTGAGTTCCTCATGGTTGACATCCTGACCGAGGAGGGTATTTCAGGAGTATGATTCTGAGGAAGGCTGGGTACAATATTCCCCCTGTTATCCTCAGTATACACAGCTGAACTAAAGTTCAACGCTCTGGGATGTAATGGAGTGACATTATCCTCAGCAGATCTGCTCGAGCCAGACTTCAGGAGTTGTATTTCTCTTAAAAGCATTTGGTTCGTTTCCTGTTGCTGCCTCATTTGTTCCTGCACACTTCCAAATAAGGTTAGAATTTCATCGTTAGAAGCTAAAACAGGAGCAGATCCCTGGATACTCCGAGTAGGGATAACATCTTGAGATCGTGTAGAGGCTGGCATCCTTGGAGGGGGTGGTGGAAGCACCGAACCAACTATTGCAGAAGTTGTAGCAGACACATTAGAAGAGCTCATGTTTGATCTTGAGGCCATTGTAAACAATGTGGCAAAAAGTTTTGAAAACAGAAAACCAATTAACGATTTCACCGAGATTTTTAGTAAAGAGAGCACCACTTGCCCCACGGTGGGCGCCAAATTGTTTTGGTCAAAAATTACCGAAGCAATTAAGTGATCAAATTAGTCAAGTAAGGTAGTGTGCTAAAAAGTGTGTTGAAAATATGCTGGTTATGTTCTTTGGAAAAACAGTGTTCAGGATACGGCTCAGGATATTGAGCTGTATCTACGATCAAACAATGAGCAAAAAGTGTGTTGAAAATATGCTGGTTATGTTCTTTGGAAAAACAGTGTTCAGGATACGGCTCAGGATATTGAGCTGTATCTACGATCAAACAATGAGCAAAAAGGTAAAGTAAATGACACGAGATGTACGAGGAAAGCCCTTGTTCAATCTAGATCGCCGGCATAAAACCTCGGGAGCTGACAATCGCAGCTGCCTAGTTCTTCTTATTGCTTTAAACTTTAGGATACAGTGCAGGATATAGATCAGATCGCTAAGTGTTACAATAAATTTGTGAAAGTTGCGAGAGAGCAAGTGTTAGAGTGTAGAGAGTGTGATTGTGATGTCCTAGATGATCTGATATACCCACTATTTATAGTAACGAATTACAAACAATAATCCCTACAAATATGGGCTACTCCGAATATTCCATTATAGACGTTGTAAACCGAGTAATACGGCTCCAACGTCTTTCCTTGAACGACTTGGACCGAGTCCTCCGTGGAATAGGTCTCGTTAACGCTGCTAGCTTCTAACCCACGTACCTGCATTTAATCCGTTAGTGATCCTGAGGATACCATTCAGGATGTTACCAATATCCTGAATCAGCATCCCGGATGTAAACAGATACAATATAAACAGGATATACATCAAGATATTTTCCAGGATATGGGCTCAGAATTTCACCCATAACAGGTACCTCTACTGTGTCATAGAATTCATGTAGGAGGTAGGAAGAACGAGCTTCCATTTAGGTACACTTGATGTAAAAACATACAAGGAGGGTCATGAACTAATAATAAAATAAATCTAATATAATAAGTTATAAAATATTCAAATGAAGGAGTGGAACTTAGTTTGGAAAGCCAAAGCTTCCATTTGTTCACACTTCACAAGTCACAAGTTCATCATATAAAAGATGATGTCTTGTGCTTGTTTTCATCATTGATTTGTTATGTATAAACATAAATAAAAGGGGTGTTTGAACCCAAAACTTTGATGGAAATCCCCTAAGCACAAACCCACAACCATAGACTAAGTTGTGAGCTTGGTGGGAACAAGATTCCACCAAGTTTTCTATCAAAATATGAACATAAAAAGGAATAAAAATTAGCAGAATTTTATATGCACTTTGGACCTCAAAATGGTGAAATTTCACCTTAGTTTACTCAAGCAAACTTGTGAAAATCTTCCTAGAGGTTATCCAAGTGTTTTAGAAGAAGAAACAAGAAGAAAAGAGTTGAAGAAGTGAGCTAGAACTCACTTTGAATGACTTAAACTTTCTGCTCAAAGCTGGGAATTTTTGGAGTGATTAGAGAGTGATTTTGGAGAGATTAAGAGGTTTGTAAAGTGGTAAAGTGATTGGGATTAGAGTGGTATTTATAGGGAGTAATTAGGGTTTAAGTTAGTTGTAATTTAATACAGTTGTTGGGGGTTAAACTAATTAAAAAAAAACATTTAACTCAGCCGCAAGGCTGTCGCTGATATGGGCAGCCTGTTGCTTCTATATATTTTTTTTTGACCAATTAATCTATAAGTTTGATAATGTATATTTTCTTAGGTTAGTGCTCATATAATTTATCCATTTAAATACCATGAGGTTACATGATAGGTATAATTAGAAAAAACAAAAACAACTAACCCACTTGATGTTTTGCGGCCGCAACTGCCATTAGTCTTTACATTTTTTTTTTGTTGACAATTACTTCTACGTAGATATGTAATGTATTATTATATTATTATTATTATTATTATTATTATTATTATTATTATTAGAATTACTATTATTATAATATTACTAGAATTATTATTATGATATTATTATCAGAATTTAAATCACGTAAATTAGTTAGCTAGCATGCATATGTTATGAGTACCAGTATGTCGAGTATCGGTTGCGCGTATGCATTCAAGATTAGTAACGTATAACCCAAGTATTGTGACACGTATAAGCATGTAAAAATATAATTTTATTACGATCGAAGTCTCGGGTTTACAACGGTTTGAAACGATATACCAAATACAAAAAGAACAAGACTTCCAAAAATAGAAATACGAACAAGACTTGCTATAAATGGAAAGTACAAATAAGTAGGGTGTTACAGTCTCCCCTACTTTAGGAAATTTCGTCCCAAAATTTATTTAAGAGAAATACATGAAAGAGGTTTTTGACAAGAATGTGATTATTTAAAATTGAGACTTGAAAATTTTGAAACGTAAAAGGTATGAAATTTTGAAGTACGACAAGATGGGTTTGTAAAAGAAGTTGTTCCGCTAAAATGATTTGAGGTACCAACATAATTGAAAGCGTGTAGGAGCGTATGTAGGTAAAGCGATAAGTTAGGATTCGATCGTTTAAACAGGCTTGGGGTTCGTATAGAAGAAAAGAATAATGGAGAATAATGAGAGTATGGAAGTGTACGAGTGACTCTTAATGAATGCAAGTATAAGAGTGGCATAAGTATTGGATAGACGAAAGTAGCGTGTTAAAGATGAAGTCTCGTCGTGGATAATCGGATTTAATGCGTTTGTGAGTTGTTTAAAGTTTGCATTAGGTCCAAAGGTCTGCAAAACACTGAATTTCTCATGGCACGTCTTACGAAAGTTTGGTAACATGATGAAAACACTTATATATAGGAAGTACCAGCGGCGTATCCACCATGTTTTGACCATGTTACGTCCGTTTTGTATTCGGTGTCATGTTACGTTCCGTGTCTTACCATACACAGTAGTACACTCTATGGTTTTCATACGCCCATCACTATAATCCCGTGTGCACCCGCGATTATTTTGATCGTCGCATGATCCGCATAGCTTGTACTAGTTGTGTATGAATCAGGGTATACATAATTTAAAAATAAGAACATGTACGTATAAGAATATAGTGTATAAGCAAGTCCATGCTTAAGTATGTATGAGACCCACGTAAGTGAATCACTCCGATTACGCTCGCGTATAGGTACGAATGTATGAATCACGGGTATGAATGAAAGTACGAGCATAAGTTTAAGTTTAGGTATGATTATTCACGTAAGTATGAACATAGATATTAAACGTAGTATGAGTATACGTATAAGCATGAAACGTATGAATATAAGTAAAAGCATGAAACATATAAGTATAGGTATAAGCATAAAACGTAATGTTATGAATATGAGTGTGAGTGGAAGTACGAATACTAATGATTGCGTATATAGTATTAATTGAAACATAACAAAGTTAAGCATGTAAACGTGCTCAAAAGGTTGAGCATGTAAATACGAATGGTATAACTGAAATTGTCGCGATGCAACGACTAAAACGTGTATGACGATATGCATGTATAGTTGTTTAAATGAAACGTTGAGTTTATCGAATCAAAATTAGGTTGAGCTTGGTTTGAAAGGTAGAATCTAGTTTGCATATGTAAGAGGATATAAAGTACTCATTGGTTAAGCATAATATATTTGGTAATGAATGGAATGCTACTTTTGTTTAAAAGATTTTATGTAATTCGAGGATGGCCGGTTCCCATGAAGTCTTCTTGCCCACGTGTTTTGGTAAATTGGTGTAGGAAAAGGGTTTTTTGACAAAAAGTAAGTTCGTTTCATCAAACAAGGAATTATGAATTTAGGAGGTTCTTGTGAAAACGAGGATCCTTATAAAGAAATTTAACAAAAGGACTTAGTGATTGTTAAAAGTTTTAACAATTGATTTGTTGATGTTGAAAAGAGTATTTGGTAAAACGATCATATAACATCTATGAGATCTTATAAGTAATGGAGAAAGGTTAGTTTGATTTCGATTAAGAGTGGAAGTCTCTAATATGATGATATAATGTGAACGTGTTTTAGTTAGTAAATCGGATGCGAAGTTCATGGGCAAGAGATTCATTAGATCGATTAAATTGATAGGTAGTATTTCGTAAGGTTTGGAAATTCGTGTAGTAAAATGTTTAAGACATGATTAAGAATCTCGTGTATATGATCTATGTGAAATTTATAATGGAATAAATATACGTTTGATAAAATAATAAATTTTGAAAATCGCATAAGTAGGGATTTGGTTAATGATATAGGTATAAAATATGATCGAGTTTGCATAATAAGATATTTTGAATGGACGTTTTGGTAACGATCACCTAGGTAAGGGAATCACCCCTAACTCGTTGGTGAGGTCGTTTTTAAGAAGGGGGTGTGGAGTTAATCGTCAAGGTAAGGAAGTCACTCCTATCTCGATGATATGTCTCCACTTGTCGTGACAAGGAATATGAATTTAAATTGTATGAAGTCATGCATATGTATAAATGTATGAAAAGATTTAACATGTTGTGGGTGCGTGTGAGGGGTAAACGTCGAAAGTAAATTCGAATTTGAAAGATTGCATCGTATAAAATAAATAGTAAAACACATGTTCGATTAAAATTTGGGATGGTTCCAAAACGGAACGTTGACTAACCAAAGTGGTCGAAAAGTCTTTCGAATTTGAGGAGCATGTTTTGGCCTAATAGGTGAAATACTCTCGCCGACAAGTCGGCTAACGGTATTTACCCTTCCGGTTACTACATGTCTCAAATCAATTGAAATTTCGAGACTTGGCGGGATTTATGAAAATCAAGGAGTGGAACAAGTCGACAAGGTGCGGGTTTCACCCCTAACTTGGCGATTTAGTATCCTAAGTGTGGTTGGTACTCGTCGGGTCAAAATTTGATTTCAACACTTTGACGAGGGTCCACTAGAATTCAAAGTTTGAATTTCTCCATCAAGGTGAGGATTTCACTCCTAACTTGGTGGTGAATTTCGGGTAAGAAAGAAAAGTAGAAGGATTGAGAGTCATTCACCAAATTGTGGGTTTCACGCCTATTTTGGTGAAGTCGCCTCGTTTGTGTATTACGAGTGGCTTTGATTTTTGTATAAACGAGTAAAAGACGTATGTTCAAAATAATAATAACAAGTATAAGCATAATGAGCATTTCAAGAAATAATACGTAAAAGGCATTTCAAGGATAACACATAATGATGGAATAATGCAACAAGTATTAACAAACAAAGCAAGTATTAACACAAGAGTGGCATATATGTTTAGAAGGCCAAAAGCAAGTAAATAAGGAGTAAATAATGTATCATGCAAGTAGTTCAAGCAAAACATAAGAATAAGGCTCTAGAACTATAGACTAGGTTAAAGCATTCCTACTTTTCCTAATTCCCTATAGTTATGGCTCTGATACCAATCTGTCACACCCCAACCAATGGCGGAAACATCGGGATGAGACGAAGTGTGAAGATTGCTAGAGACATCATAACGCTATTTGTGACAATATTTAATAAACCGATTTCATTTCATAATTCATTTATCAATATTACAAAGAAATCAAATAACGTCAAGTTCAAAGGAAATACAATACAACATAATCAAAATTGATACAACGATTAAACCTAAACGTCTATATGTGTATCTAGGCATCAACGCTACTTCATTTCATAGCATCATCATCCTCAACATGTAACATGTTTAAAATAAAGTTCAATGCAAAAGCAAAGGCGAGTATACAAGTTTAAGCATAAGTATAAGTATAAGTATAAAAGTTTAAAACGAATCCACATGGCAACTTAGTTTATACGAGATCAACCTAACGTGGCATGCAATATTTCTAGCCAACCTCTGTTTACGCAAGAAAGTTTAATAAATTCAACATGACCCAAGTTTAAGGGGGGCGGTGCGTTACTCCTATAGCGCTATACATGTCGAAGGGAGGCTCGTGAGAGCTAATGACTAAAACATATCACATAAGTATGGTCCACGTAAGCATCAAGTATCATAACATAGTATTCATGTATAAGGATTGTTTTGTGCATTGCATAAAGAATAAGTTTAAGTGTAGTTTAATAATAAAACATGTTACACCCCAAAAAGTGGTAAACATAAAAAGGGGGTTGCGAGTATACTCACAAAATTGCATATGCTTTCCGATTTATCCAATGTGACGAGGTTGTTGAGACTAGAAAGTTGAATGTGTTCGTTTAGGGATTTAGGAAGTTTAAACACAAGAATATAGGTATTCGAAAGTAATCATCCTTTAACAACAAGTACTTGTTCTTGACACTATGAAACCTCAAGGGTTATTGTTTTCATGAGTAATATACTCATTAGAATCGTAACAAGTCTTATGTCTTAGATGATGTTATTCTAATATCTTGACGAATGAACACAAGTCCACCATCAAGGGTTCGAATAGTATATACATGTATAAGTATTATATGTAATATTTAGTCCATTAGTCAAGCATGAGGTAGAAGATAAATCTTCATTTAGGTACCTCTACTGTGTCATAGAATTCATGTAGGAGGTAGGAAGAACGAGCTTCCATTTAGGTACCTCTTATGGTTCACCACTACACTTGATGTAAAAACATACAAGGACGGTCATGAACTAATAATAAAATAAATCTAATCTAATAAGTTATAAAATGTTCAAATGAAGGAGTGGAACTTAGTTTGGAAAGCCAAAGCTTCCATTTGTTCACACTTCACAAGTCACAAGTTCATCATATAAAAGATGATGTCTTGTGCTTGTTTTCATCATTGATTTGTTATGTATAAACATAAATAAAAGGGGTGTTTGAACCCAAAACTTTGATGGAAATACCCTAAGCACAAACCCACAACCATAGACTAAGTTGTGAGCTTGGTGGGAACAAGATTCAACCAAGTTTTCTATCAAAATATGAACATAAAAAGGAATAAAAATGAGCAGAATTTTATATGCACTTTGGACCTCAAAATGGTGAAATTTCACCTTAGTTTACCCAAGCAAACTTGTGAAAATCTTCCTAGAGTTTATCCAAGTGTTTTAGAAGAAGAAACAAGAAGAAAAGAGTTGAAGAAGTGAGCTAGAACTCACTTTGAATGACTTAAACTTTCTGCTTAAAGCTGGGAATTTTTGGAGTGATTAGAGAGTGATTTTGGAGAGATTAAGAGGTTTGTAAAGTGGTAAAGTGATTGGCATTAGAGTGGTATTTATAGGGAGTAATTAGGGTTTAAGTTAGTTGTAATTTAATACAGTTGTTGGGGGTTAAACTAATTAAAAAAAACATTTAACTCAGCCGCAAGGCTGTCGCTGATATGGGCAGCCTGTTGCTTCTATATTTTTTTTTGACCAATTAATCTATAAGTTAGATAATGTATATTTTCTTAGGTTAGTGCTCATATAATTTATCCATTTAAATACCATGAGGTTACATGATAGGTATAATTAGAAAAAACAAAAACAACTAACCCACTTGATGTTTTGCGGCCGCAACTGCCATTAGTCTTTACATTTTTTTTTGTTGACAATTACTTCTACGTAGATATGTAATGTATTATTATTATTATTATTATTATTATTATTATTATTATTATTATTATTATTATTATTATTATTATTATTATTAGAATTACTATTATTATAATATTACTAGAATTATTATTATGATATTATTATCAGAATTTAAATCACGTAATTATTAGTTAGCTAGCATGCATATGTTATGAGTACCAGTATGTCGAGTATCGGTTGCGCGTATGCATTCGAGATTAGTAACGTATAACCCAAGTATTGTGACACGTATAAGCATGTAAAAATATAATTTTATTACGATCGAAGTCTCGGGTTTACAACGGTTTGAAACGATATACCAAATACAAAAAGAACAAGACTTCCAAAAATAGAAATACGAACAAGACTTGCTATAAATGGAAAGTACAAATAAGTAGGGTGTTACAATAAGCGGTTTAGAGGTGTTGTTACTATGGTGAGTAGTTCCGTATTGGTTTGCTTGAGGACAATCAAAGGTAAGTGTGGGGATGTGATGTGAGGGTATTTAATCATGTTTTAAAGTGTTTAATTATGAGGTTTTACATGATTATGTGTATGAAAACGGGTTACTTTGAGCTGGTTTTGATTTGCAGGTACTCAGAGCATAACGGATGGCTTTTGGAGCTTGACGGAAGGTTTTCGGGGAGCATTATGGAGTATTGGAAGCATACACACAAGTTGGAAGGCCAAAATATGAAAAACGGGAAGTTTGGTAGCAATCGGCGCCACTAGGTGCTGATTTCAGCGCACCACAGAAGCAAAGTACCATTTGGCGCACTGGGTGTTGTTTTTGGCGCACTGGGCGCTGAACCCAGACCTGACTTGCGAATTTCTTGTTTTTCCACCATATTTAAGCACAAACATTCCCCAAACGAAATTATCATTAACCCTAGCCGTTTTCCACTTCCCAAGAACGAATTTTGGAGTTCCAAACCTCAATCCAATCATCAATCATGCAATTCCTCATCAAGATTGAAGATCAAATCAAGAACATGAGCGGCTAAACCACCCGTGATCATCTCTGAGACTAGGGTTTGTGTTAGGAACCGGGTTGACTTAGTTTTACAAACTTTTGGATTGAGATTTGACTAATCATTCGGTTAGTTTATCTTTATTGTTTATTTGTTTTTTATTAAACATTGTTGGATTATCATTTGCATACTTGTTCATCAGTTATTTGGTTTTGTCATCAACAATTGGGATTAAATTCTAAGTTGTCATTGTCTTCAACCTTTAACCATTGAACTTGTTCATGTTTATGAAATCTAGGATTGGTAATTATCTAGGTTACTATTCAGTTGCATCAATCTTTCGGTTTCGATCGTGGATCATTGCAATCAAATATATTATCTGTTAATTATTTATCAAAACAAGTAGTTAGCAAATCATGTCTATGTGATTTCCAATTGGTAGTAATTAGGTTACCCGTGTTTCTACACAACCTGAAAACCGGAGATTGGTCCCTCTTCTCATAATTGTTTACAAATCTAATTTATTTTGTTTTCACAATCATTCTAAAAACTGCAAAAAGCAATTAAGTTTAGACGTAGATGGTAATTAAAGCAACGAACTTTCATACTTTCCACTTATTCCCCGTGGATTCGACACCCTACTTGCCCTTTACTAGTAAAAGGTGAATAGGACACTTTTAACTTTACTTTTGACCGACCTTACGACATCGATCAAAATGTTGGCCAGTTTCGAAGTCGCAATAGTCAGATTTTAATGTTCAGATGACAGATTCTTCTACTGCTTATCTAACTGTTTAGTGGTTAAACTATTAGTTTCATACCAGCTATAGCAGAACTAATTATCTAGGTGTAATTATAAATTACATGTCTGCCCCTTGCCCCCTTTTAATCTAAATTGAGACTTTTACTTCCATTTAAAAAATTGTTGAAGACTCGATAATTGTTATGATTATTACTGCTCCAAACGGCAGAAGTACATCAAAACAATATTCTATAACGCAACCTTTACACCTGATATCTGGCTCTGGTTATTGACTAATCAAGTATCATACACTTTCAACACATCCAAACACTTTCAACACACATCCAAACAGTGGTTTCAACCACAACCACTGTTTTAACCCAACAATGGTTTCAAACCTCCGTTTTAACCCAACAGTGGTTTCAACCACCGTTTTAACCCAACTATGGGTTCAACCACCGTTTTAACCCCAACAGTGGTTTCAACCACCATTTTAACCCAACAGTGGTTTCAACCACTTTTTTCTCCACAAAACATTGTTTAGCCCAACAGTGGTGTGAAACATCTGTTTTATATTCTAACATCTGTTCACAACAAACAGAGGTTTCAAACATAAAACAGACCTTTGCCAAATACATGTTTCACAACAAACTTAATTTATACTATCTATTACCTAAACCGCTTTTCTAAGCCATAAGTGATGATTGCATAAGGATCCAACATTCCATTCAGATTAGCACCAATAAGATTCTTCGCTGCTAACAGTTCCATCTACAAAGTATAAATACCATGCCACTACTCCAGAATAAAATAAAATAAAATAAAATAAGAAACCATCTAGCTTTATTGAAACTATGACACTGGAGGATGAATACCATACACAATCACTGAATCAAATTAAATCAAATTTTGAATTTTTCAAACCAATGAAATCGTCTAAAAAAAGACTACTAAATTAGACAACAAAAAATAACATATGAAATTAACAAAGCGGACAAAAATCAAAACACATACAAAGCAATAATCATGCATGATGCCAATGTGAAGAGAGACCTTCTCTAGGATTGGTTGCAGACCACCTTCAAAATGTGAAAAATTAATATAATAAACTTATGATAAAAGATAATATTATAAACTAATTAAATGTAGATCTTACCTTGTTGATCCAATGAGATGCTTTCTATGGACAATGCCAGCTGAAAGCACCAGATTAATGCCATGTGATTTGAGTTCTGACTAAAAGGTCATGTATAAAGGGCTCAATTAAAAGAAGAAAACAGAACAAACATAAGATTTCATTTAATTGTATAAAGATCTCACCTTTGATAAAGTAAAAAATAACGCAAGATTGTATGTTTGTGCCATCACCTCAAAATTTTCAGGGGTATTTCTGGTTAAATAAAGTAGAAATTTTGATATGCCTTATCATATTTAGGGTTTTTCTGTCAAAAACCAAAAACGAAATTAAAAGCAACAATTATTTTTGTTACAACTTGCGGTCATTGCCACTATAACACGAAACTCAAAATCGAACAATCAAACCCAAAATCTAAAGTAAAAAACCACATAAAACTCCTATCAGATGACAAAAATAAGGGTTTTAAACTACAGATCATGAATTATCCTCGTACCAATATGAAGAAACTGGCTGAGAGAAATTGATTAAAAGCACTTTGAGGAGCAGACTACCTTCTTCATCAGGTGGCGCTTGAGAACTCAGGGGATTTGAGAAGTTGAAGAGAAAGAGAGAGAGAGGTGTGAAGATTAACGGTTTGAATTTTGAAAATGAAGGGTTAGAATATATTTGAGAGAGAGAGAGGAGGAGGATTAAAGTTATGATTTGAATTTTGAATTTGATTTTGAAATTCCCTCCTAAAAAAATCCTATTATATATATTTTTCATAATAATAAAATATTGAAAACGGAATTATGACATCAGCGAGTACATGTGGCATAGCTTAGAAATTGACATGTAGGCAGATTTACATCAGCTCATAATCTCTTATTATAGATAGTATAGATACAATATGGAAAAATCTCCATAATAACATTTGACCCACCTAATTTGCCAAAATAAACATCGAAAAGGGCAATCGGTATTCGGTAGGGGCTTCACACAAAAAGAGAGTATGCAGTGGTTCACAATCACATTTGTGGAAGTCTTTCTTGTAGCCGTTTCATTTTTCTTATGGACCCACATTTTAACCGATTAAACTTTAACATGAGTTAGCGGATGGCCTCTAGAAATGGGTAGCGCGTAACTTATAGCCTTTAGCACAGAAACATCTGGGTTTCAAACTAAAACGGCTAAGGTCAATTCAAATGGCTGGGCCCTAGCTGTTTACTTAGGCTTTAAACGACTCCACTTTCCTAGTTGTTTCCTTATTTTCTCAAACGACTCTAGTCATTTCCCCTATTTTTCTCAAACGACTCAACTCTTTCAAATTAGTCGTTTTCTTTGGTAGGGGCCACGTGTAGTCTTTTCCTTGCTTAAGGTCTAAACTTAGCCCTTTCCTATAGCTTTAGCCGTTTTCGTAATATTTTTTTTCTTTTTACCCACACTAGTCGTTTCCTTTAATCTTGCTTGTAGTGCTAACTTTGGAAAATCGACTCGCGCCAAAAAAATTAATCGGTTAAAACATGGGTCCAGATGAAACGACTAGATGACACATATATCAACCACTGCATCCTAGCTTTTGGTGTGAAGCCTCTACCACCACTTGTAACCCTTTCTAATGCTTACTTTGGCAAATTAGGTGGGTCAAATGTTATTATGGTGATTTTCCCTACCTTGTACCGATCTGACCTTATTAGACCATGTGTAATCATAAAGTTTCTTAGGGGGCGTTATGCGACAGTGGCGAAATGCGTAAGACTGGGGCTTTATATCACAAGAGGGTGTAGTGGTAATGGGGTTATATAACCCCTTCAATTATACATACATATGTATATATATGTGTGTGAGTTGGGAAGAACGGGTTACGCCGTTATGCTCTTCGTGAGAACACATATCCACCAGCCCATAGCGCCGGTCGTAGTGGTGTGTTGCGGCGCTATGCCTCTTTTTCCCGTGATATGAAGCCCCATTACGGGTGGCCTTATATATATTTAGAAATTATATATACTATAAGTATGCTATTTTGTCACATCAACCAACTTTGGTCCCTTAACTTTGGCATTAACCAACTTTATCTCCTCAATTTTAATAAAGACATGTTTAGCCCCTCAACTTTGTTAATGACATATTTAGCCCCTTAACGAAAACAACTTTAACCTCTCAACTATAAACAACTTTAGGCCTTAACTTTAATAATGACATATTTAACCCATCAACTTTAATAATTACGTGTTTAGCCAGCTTTAACTCTCGCAATTTGCTTATTTTTATCAACATTTTGAACCCGCTATGGCGCACGGGTGGTAACCCACTAGTTATAATTTAAATTAAAATTAAAAAAATATATTAAAACACAAAAAAATTAAGGCCCAAGTAAGTTAGCCCAACCCGACTTGACCTGAATCGGAGAAAAACGGGTAAAACCAATCAGCAACAAGGGTTTATAAGTTGAAAATCTAGGGCAAAAACAGCAGCATCCTCTGGAAGCACACACACACTGTGTGCAGATCTCACTCACGGTTGTTCTTCGATCTGCAAAAATGGCGTTAGCGTTCGATGAATACGGGCGGCCGTTCATAATACTTCGGGAACAAGAAAGCAAGAGCAGGTTAAGAGGTATAGATGCTCAGAAAGCCAACATTTCCGCCGGCGTTGCTGTTTCTCGCATCCTCCGTACATCTCTCGGTCCTAAAGGCATGGATAAGATGCTCCAGAGCCCCGACGGCGACATCACCATCAGTATATATACTTTTCTATCCCTTATTATATGTTTCTCTATATATATATATATGTGTGTGTGTGTGTGTGTGTGTGTGTGTGTCTCTGTGTGTGTGTTGAGTGTGTATTTACGTGATTAATTGTCAGTTAGGGCTTGATCTGTTTATTGATGTTACTTTTTGATTCATATAGAAGAAATTAGGGTTGATGTGATGTGAAGTAGGTTTTCAGTGGCTGAACTATGGAGTTGTTTATATGTGTGTGTGTGTGTGTGTGTGTTGAGTGTGTATTTACGTGATTAATTGTCAGTTAGGGCTTGATCTGTTTATTGATGTTACTTTTTGATTCATATAGAAGAAATTAGGGTTGATGTGATGTGAAGTAGGTTTTCGGTGGCTGAACTATGGAGTTGTTTATATTGTTATAGATTGTAATCTCTAATCAATAGTTCATACTGCTTCATCTAGAGATGATATTTAAATTTTGATATGAGTACTTAAGTTTTTGGAAGTAAAATAGTGATTACTTGAAGACGTAATAATGGTTCTGTAAGATATTAAGCAGAAATTGTACTGATTTGTAGAGTTTTGTCTCTTTTGCACTGTTTTTTTACTTGATTACTTGTTTTAAATTGCGCAATGCGCTCCGATGCGTTTGGTCCAAAAATCTGATGCGTGATGCGCTCTTTTTAAAAGTATACTAAAATTATTTATACATAACTTATAAAAACATACTAAAACTAAAACAATTGTCGTAGTAAGAAGATAAAGAGTTGTGCTTTTAAGTTCAAATCAAGCATCCTAAAATGTTTCTAGAACCATAAAAAGTGTTTAGGAACCATAATGGTTCAATTCAAGCATGCTAAAATATTAAGTATTGAAAAAACCCAACCCATTTCATGAAATCTGGGAAAAAAACATAACAAACAATGATGCGTGCATCATGGCGCATTTTGCGACGGGCGCATTATGCGAAATTGTCGCAATGTCATCGCATCATGTAAACGCAACGCATCAGGTGTTGCGACGCGCTCTCATTAGCGCAACGGGCGCATCACGCATTATGCGCGCATAATGCTCGCATTTTAAAACCAAGCTTGATTAATTATCAGATAGGGCTTTGATTTGATTTTGGATGTTACCTCTTTTAATCAAATGTGAATTGTGAAAGAAATTAGGGTTAATGTTTTCGATGGAGCAAGTGCAATGTGAACTAGATTTCTGATTTTTGTGGCTGAACATTGAACACTGTATGGAGTCGTTTATATTGTATTATTTGAAAATTTTAAGCTGAGATAAGCTGAGACGGTTGTAATGGTCTTTGTCAGTAATTAATAGTTCATATTGGTCCAAGGATACTTCAAATTTCAAGTTTGATATGCATATTGTAAATTTTGAAAGTAAAACAGCGATTACTTATAGACAAAACAATGGTTTTGTAATATTTTTAGCAAAAATTGTACTGATTCATAAAGTGCAACGTGAAGTAGATTTCCAGTGGCCGAATATTTGATGGAGTTGTTATATTATTAGAGATTGTGAGCTGAGACTGTCTTGATGGTCTTTTTCAGTAATCAACAGTTCACATTGGTTCAAGAATACTATGGTTGATAACTTGATATTAAAAATTTAATGAGTGTGTAAAATTTTTAAAAGTAAAATAGTGTTACTTAGAGACAGAACAATGGTTTTGTAAGATTTTTTAGCAGAAACTGTACTGATTTGTGGAGTTTTTTTTTTTTTTAAATCTATTTTGCAGTATTTTATTTTTAGTGAATTTTTATTTGAGGCTTGTATGTGAAAATATGTTTATGGTTGGGATATGGTTAGGGTGGGGTGGGGTGGGGTTGAATGGTAGGAGTCCTGAGATGTTTGAACTCAAGAATCTTATGTGTTATAGAACATTGCTTTTTAATTGGGATATAGTTTTTTGCTCGATAATAATTGGAAGCATTTGTTAGTTTAATTATTGTTTTCCTTACAATTTACTTTATTTCCAGCAAACGATGGCGCAACAATCTTGGAACAAATGGATGTCGACAATCAAATTGGGAAACTTATGGTTGAACTGTCACGTAGTCAAGATTATGAAATCGGTGATGGAACAACTGGTGTAGTTGTTCTGGCCGGTGCACTTTTAGAACAAGCTGAGAAGCTTCTAGAACGTGGAATTCATCCCATTCGAGTTGCAGAAGGATTTGAAATTTCTTCAAAGATGGCTGTTGACCATTTGGAAAAGATATCACATAAATTTGATTTCAGTGCTACCAATATCGAACCGTTGGTCCAAACTTGCATGACCACCTTATCCTCCAAAATGTAAGTTCTCGCTATTTTGTATTTCATGAAACAATCATTTATTAAAAAAAGTGAAACTAAATAGAGCTCTACTTTTTAGTGTGAATCGATGCAAGCGTAGTTTGGCGGAGATTGCGGTAAAAGGTGTGATGGCTGTTGCGGATTTAGAGAGAAAAGATGTTAACCTAGATTTGATCAAAGTGGAGGGAAAGGTTGGTGGGAAATTAGAGGATACGGAACTTGTATACGGAATCATTGTTGATAAAGATATGAGTCACCCACAAATGCCAAAACAAATTGAAGATGCAAAAATTGCGATTTTGACCTGCCCGTTTGAGCCACCGAAGCCTAAGACCAAACATAAGGTTGACATTGATACGGTCGAAAAGTTTCAAACTTTGAGGAAGCAAGAACAGCAGTACTTTGATGACATGGTTCAGCAATGCAAGGTAACTTGATATTTATGATATGTAAAATTGTAAAGTAGAGGTGGGAGCTACCACTCGTTTATATATTGGATAAGTTTTTAGAAGGAAATCGATCAAATTGGTCGGGGTGCAAACGTGCCTAGCCCGAGCTCGACCAGCCTCGAGCTCGATTTACTTATGAGAGATCGAGCTCGAGTACGGCTCGTTGGTAGTTTCTTAAACCGGGCTTGGCTTGTTTATTATTTATTAATTAATATATTAAATAAAAATAATATAAATAATGTACTCGTTTAAGCTTGCGAGCTCGATAAAGTGAAGCTCGGGCTTGTTTACTAAACAAGCTTACTTTTAGGTTCGGGCTCGGCTCGTAAACAAGTTTAAATACGCTCGGCTTGGCTTGTTTACTAGACAACTTTAAATAAGGGGTAAATGTTATCAAATATTAATAAAAACTAATATTACACCAAGGCTCGATATGGTTCAACGAGCCTACGAGCTTCACATGCCAGGCTCAAGCTCGATAAATAAACGGGCTTTATTTTAGCTCGGTTCAAGCTCGATAAGGCTCGGCTCGTTTTGAGCTTCTTTTCGAGCCGATCTTGAGCAGCTTGCGAGCCATTTGCCTCGTTTGCACCCTTACAAATTAGTGAGTGGGACAAGACTAGCCCAGCGTTTATATTTACTGTGTAAAAACTCCTAAATAACTTTTTTTTTTTTATAATATTTAAACTTCAAACAGCTTAAAATTATACACAAATCAAATGGTTTAAAGTGGCTCAAAGTTTGGTTTTAACGTGTGAAATCTCCTATATTTTTTTTAAGAAACTACATTATTGTTCACACGAGTCAAATAAAAAATGTTAAAAAGCTAATGGATTAACTAGGCAGAATGGGTCCAAAGTGGTGTGAAGTTCGTATTTAATGTGTAACATTTCTTGAATTATTTTTATAAAGATAAAAAGAGTTTTGTCTAAATGGGTCGCTTTTAAAAGAAAATGTTAAAAAGAAAATGGATCAAAACTGGCCAGATTTTATTCTTAATGTCTATTTGTTGAAATAGGACAGTGTGTGTAATCATATTTGACACGTTATTTATCTATAAAAATAGCTACAAATTGAAGACAAAAAGTGTGTGGGGTTGATTTGATTCAATTTGTTTGAACTTTATGCCTTGATAACTCTGATCTTGATCTCTTCAGGATGTAGGGGCCACACTGGTAATTTGTCAATGGGGCTTCGATGACGAAGCAAATCACTTGTTAATGCACAGGAATTTGCCAGCTGTCAGATGGGTTGGCGGTGTAGAACTGGAGCTAATAGCAATCGCTACTGGTTTGTGCTTTTTAGTTAGCTGTATATAACAATTTTGCTTTAATACACACCGTTACTATAGTTTATAAAAATCTTTATATTTATCTAATCGTGTGCAGGCGGTAGAATTGTTCCCAGGTTCCAGGAACTAACAACTGAAAAACTAGGAAAGGTAATTTGTTTCGTATTTATATCATACTTATTTTTAATACACAAATGGCATTGTTGTAATTATTTTCTGTGTGACAGGCTGGTTTGGTTAGAGAAAAGGCATTTGGTACCACAAAAGATCGAATGCTTTATATTGAGCATTGTGCAAACTCAAAGGCTGTAACCGTTTTCATCCGTGGAGGTAAGTTATAGCAGTCATGTTCTGTAGCTAGCTGTATATATTATATATACACTATTTGTTTGACCACATAAATTTATTTACGTGTATTATTTATTATGAGAAATCAGGTAACAAGATGATGATCGAGGAGACAAAACGCAGCATCCATGATGCATTATGTGTTGCTAGAAATCTTATTCGTAATAACTCGATTGTATATGGTGGCGGAGCTGCAGAAATTTCATGCTCAATTGCAGTTGAAGCTGCCGCTGATAAATATCCAGGTGTTGAACAGGTAAGATATATAACCCTCAAGTAGGGCTGTTCATGAGCCGAGCCGAGCCAGGCCAAGCTCGGGCTCGGCTCGATTATAAACCGAGCTGGCTCGGCTCGGCTCGTTTTTGAAACCGAGCTGAAAATCTAAGCTCGGGCTCGGCTCGGCTTGGTTTTAAACCGAGCTGGCTCGGCTCGGCTTGGTTTGGCTTGATTTTATAAAGAAATATTAATATAAACATCTTAAAATTCAGTTGCCTAAAATATTATTCAATACTTTAAAAGAATATATTCAAAATAAGTTCAACCAAATACATTACAAACCAAAATCAATTCCAACAACGCAAAATAAGTTTTAATTTCAATGAAATACGATATTAGTTGATTAGTATGGTAATCAATCTTCAAATATGCCATAGATATCAAATTGCAAACCTATATACATGTAAATAGTAATCAGTTTTTTTGTAATATATTATAATGTATATAAAATTAAAATTTATTATAAGTAAAATAATCCGAGCAAAACCGAGCCGAGCTACAAAGCGAGCCAAACCGAGCCAACTCGGCTCGTTACGAGCCGAGCCGAGCTAGGCTCACTTTCTAACCGAGCCGAGCCGGCTCGGCTCACTTTTAAACCGAGCCATATCGAGCGAGCTTTTTCCGAGCTAAATCCGAGCGAGCTCCGAGCCGCGAGCTTTTTGAACAGCCCTACCCTCAAGACATGTGAATGTGGGTCCCATTTATGTAAACCGTTTACTGAATGTGTTGTTATTTTTGTCGACAGTATGCCATCAGGGCGTTTGCAGATGCATTGGACTCCGTACCCATGGCTCTTGCAGAGAATAGCGGTCTGCAACCCATCGAAACAGTATCCGCAGTTAAAGCACAGCAAATTAAGGTATTTATGACGGTAGTTAGTAGCATGTAGTCATATGTACATATTACGAACTGTTGCATTTGGTTGTGTTCTGAAACATGTTTTGGTTTAAATATATAGGAAAACAATCATTGCTGTGGCATTGACTGCAACGATACTGGTACGAATGATATGCGTGAGCAAAACGTATTTGAAACCTTGATTGGCAAGCAACAGCAGATCTTGCTTGCCACACAAGTCGTGAAAATGATTTTGAAGATCGATGATGTCATCTCTCCAACAGAATACTGAGTTTGTGGTTCCTACTGACTTTCAAGTTTTGGTCAAACGTAGAACATTGCGACTAGTTATTTGTCGGAAAACCTAGCGTTGTTTGGTACTCTGTTTATGTGACTTGCTGTCATTTGTTTGGTGTTGGTGTTTGTTTTATTTTGAGAACACTACGATCTTACTCTTTATGTTTACGGTTCTTGAGCGTTTTCTCAAGTGATCACGTGCTTTTAACATTTTCTTGTTAAACATGGTTTTTTTTTTTTTTTTTTTTTTTTTTTTTTTTTTTTCAGGCTGATTAACAACTTGTAAACAAACAATATAAAAATGTACTAAACAAACAAATTGCATGTAATGTAATAGAGTAGTATAAACCGGTAAAAGAACTTTCAAAGTAACAAGGCAAGGTGTAGGTTGTGCGTATTGTCTTAGCTTAGACTGTACAAAATCCTGTTGTTTGTTATAGCGACAACGGTGTGTGACAGTTGACTAGCGGGGGTGAAGCAGAGGAACAGAAGCGGGAGAGTGTATGTGAACCGATGGTGTTTAATCAAATTTAAAGGTACAAAAAAGTCGACTCCTAGGTCAATTGGATCATATTTGCTACAAACTCCAAATCGAGAGCAGGCAGATGCTCCCAAAACAGACCGAGCATTTTCTTATGTTGGAGCTTCTCGATTTCCATCAAACTTTGTTTCTTTCTGAATTGTTGTGAGTTTCCCGATGATATCCGTAAGAGTGTTTGTTGTAAGAATGAGTGTTACCGAAAGTTTTTACTTTCTGACTTCTACCTCCCTCTTTGAAAATATAGACCGAAAGAAGCTTCTACTTATAAGCCTTAGAGGCGCCTAACTCTTTCTTATTATTACTATAAGATAAGTTGTCTTAGTTTCGTAACATGTTTCAACCCTAGCTTCTCATAAACATGGAACTAGATTCACTAGATTTTAGTGTGCTGAAGAATTCTGTTGTTAGTCCAATCCGTACAAAAGACCCCCTTTGGGGGGGGGGGGGATTGCCAAGTGGCTTAGTCCCGGATCACTCCTTCAGGAATATGATACAATAATATAACGCACATCAAAGATAGAGGGTATCCCCTTTATTATAAATTAAAAAACAGTCTCTCACGTCCTTTCTTAATAGATGGAGCAATCATCACTCGACATAGTGGAAAAATGTAGCGGGCCGTTATAGACCCTCACTGTCGTGGGCCCCATGTTAACAAGCTAAACCCGGCCTATTGTAGATTACGGGCCACTAAATTAAATTTAAGAACAATTTCTGGACACCAATCTAGCAAAAGTTGAAAATGTAAGCATTAAGGAAATAGTTAACGACTAACCACCGATCATCCAATCTAGCAAAAGTTGAAAATGTAAGCATTAAGGAAATAGTTGACGACTAACCACCGATCATCATAGAGTGTTCGTACACCCGACCATTTCGGCTTGGTGTCATGGCTTGGTGTCATGACCCGTCGTGCTTTTACCTTTAACTAAGTTAAGAACGTTGCACCACTCGCATAACCTCGAACACTGATTGAACCTGAGAGAATTTCCTTATTTCTAGCAAATAAACCATAACACACAAATGCAACTGAAATATTTACTCATTTAGAAACAATTAAAAGACATTTACTTCAAGCCCCCAACATTTTCCTAAAAAGCACTTTCTACCCCAACTATTTACATCCTTCACAAATCCTTCTTTTGTTTCTATGTACACAAGGAAAGAACAAACACCAAACTGAAAAGAAAACATAAATAACTTGACTTGATCCATATTCATCAATTTATCATCATAGGATTCTGCTAACTGAGATCAAGTTCGACCCGCTCTGGTGCGGCCCTCTCAGTTTGGTTGGCAGCGAGTTCCACTCCTAGTTGACCCTTGTCACCCGCCCCAAATGCATATAACTTCCCGGTTTCTGTCAGGGCAAATGTGTGTGCATTCCAGTAGATCGAGTTTGTGAGGCTGATTTGCACCACCCTTTCGTTAATTTGCTTTAACGATGTCACTAACGTCGGCGTCAAGATATTAACATGTTGATTTCCCTGAGTCACGTATAAAAATGACGTTAGTCGTTGGTCAAACTCGTAAATATGATGAAACTAGTAAATTCCCCCCACACGTTCCCACGGCGTTCCGAAACACAATTACGTCAAAACGTAGTGAAACTGAAAACGTACATAAGAATAAGCACGAACGTAATACATTTGACCCAATCATTTCCGGAAAAATAAAATAAAATTTACGTCAAAACGTACATAATAATAAGCATAAGAAGATATTATATTTGACCCAACTCATTTCCGGGAAAAGTTTACGTCGAAACGTAAATCAACTTGAATTTATACTCACATGTACATAAAAATAAACACATAAAACTCCATTAAAAAGTCTTTAGAAAGTTAAGGGGTTGTAAACGTCAATGCTGAAAGTTGAGGGGGGAAAGTAAAAAAAATAGAAAAAAACAAATAAAAAGCAAAATGACACAAAAGAAAAAAGAAAAAAATCAAATCACTGTTCACGTATTGTAGCATATATAATTGTAGCATATATAATATAATATAATATAATATAATATAATATAATATAATATAATATAATATAATATAATATAATATAATATAATATAATATAATATAATATAATATAATATAATATAATATAATATAATATAATACAATGTGAGCAATATTAATAGAACTCAATATTTGTAAAAGATATAAAAGGCGAACCTGTGCATCGACATCTGCAGTATTATGTCCAAGACTCGACGATTCACCACACCCGAAAGAATAAACATCACCATCATCAGAAACGACAAAAGTCGTATAATCTCCAGTAGCAACATGTATAGCTTTAACACCGCTCAAAGATTCGACCACTTTTGGTACCGAATCGCATTCTTCATTCCCATGGCCTAAACAACCGTACCGACCCCAACCCCATGTGCACACCCTACCATCGGTCCCAACCACAGCTGCATGCCATGCTCCGGCTGCAATCACCATCGGCTGCAGGTTCAATGTCCGAAACTGTTCTATCAATCGTGGTTGTTTTTCGTCGGTTTTCGTCCCGTGCCCTAATTTTCCTCCTAATCCACATCCAACCGAGTACACCGCCCTGTTTGAGAAACCAAAATAACATGATAAGTATTCGTTAGTATTCGTTTTGACCCCAACCCATTAGACCCGTTACTAAAAGGGGTCGATCCACCCGTTTTTCATAGTAAAACTAACGGACGAAAAAGCTATTAGACCCAAAAGTCCGTGCTCAGAATTCGTTTCGAATTCGAAAAATTCGATTTGATTATCAAAAATCCGTTTCGATTATCAAAAATCCGTTTCAATTATCAAGAATTCGAATTTGATTCAATTCAAGTTTAGTAAAGTAAAACGAATACGAATTTATAATTTTAAATTCTATTTGAAATTCTAATTAAAATTATACATATTTATTTATTATTGTTATATATAATACATTTATAACTTTTATTTATTGGGCTATAGTATAAATTAAAAGTTTATTCTAAATATTAAAATGAGTAAACTTCCGTTTTGCTCCCTGTGGTTTGGTCACTTTAACGGTTTTGCTCCAAACCTTTAAAAATAGCCATTTTACTCCCTGATGTTTCGGTTTTTTTGCCAGTTTGCTCCCCGCCTCTAACTCCATCCAAATTGTTTTGTTTTTCCATTTTGCTCCCCGCAGGGAGCAAACTGGCAACAAAACCAAAACATCAGGGAGTAAAATGGCTATTTTTAAAGGTTTGAGGCAAAACCGTTAAAATGACCAAACCACAGGGAGCAAAACGGAAGTTTACTCTATTAATATTAAAAGCCCATAACTTAAACAAATTTATTACATATTTTAACTAAATTTGAATCAAAACGAATTTATTCGAATTCAAATTTTTAATCGAATTCGAAATGGGATTTTAATTCGAGTACGAATTCGAATGGGCTGTTTGTTAATCGAATCCGAATCGAATTCAAGCAAAAAAAAAAAAAAAAAAAAAAAATTATTCGACAAATTCGAAAATTCGATGGACACCCCTAAAGTTTGTTGAAACTCACATGCCAGTAGGTTGACAAGCCAAAGCAAGAAGGTAACAATATCCGGCGGCAATTTGAACCACCGGTATGTTTTCAAGTGGGCCCAACAACGGGCGTGGTTCAAGATCAGTCGGTTCGGTTTGGTGACCGAGTTTATTCTCGTTTCCCCAAGAAAACGTGTAGACCCGTCCTTCTCGTGATAATACAGCTGTAAAAAAGTTTCCAATCGCAGCTTGTACGACAAATATTCCTTTTAACGACTCAACTATTTGAGGCGTGTTGACTTGTTGACTTCCTTGAACTCCGTATTCAGCTTCGCCAAATGAGTCTTTCCCAAAGGCGTAAACCTGCCCGGAATCGCTGATTAGCATTGTTCGGCCCGCTCCTGCTGCTGCATGTATAATACGTATGCCTGCCAACGATCTGCACGGTACAAAAAAATGAGTCGGTTCAGGAATCCGTAAAAAAGGTTCAAAACTTAGGGCTGCAAACGCACCGAACGAACACGGACAAGACCTTGTTCATGAACGAGATTTTTTGTTCGTGTTGATTCGTTAAGGAAATGAATGTGTTCGTGTTCGTTTGTGTATTTTAGGTAACAGGCACAAACGAATGTTCATGAACACAAATGAAAACAAACGAACACAAACAAGTGTTTATGAACAAAATATATAATGCACTAATACTTATTAAATATTGAGTAAATTACAAAAATCGTCCTTTATGTATGTCACTTATTGCAAACTGTGTCCTTTGTCTTCAATAATTACAAAAAACGTACTCGATGTTTGCAAACCCTTGCAAGTTATGTCCTCTAGCCCTAACTCGGTTAATTTTTGTGGTTAAATCTGACCAAATGGACCCCCCATGCGGGTATTTTTGTGGTTAAATCTGAACAAATGGACCTCACATGAGAGTAAAATGACCAAAATACCCTCATGTGGGGTCCATTTGGTCAGATTTAACCACAAAATTAACTGAGTTAAGGCTAAAGGACATAACTTGCAAGGGTTTGCAAACATCGAGTACGTTTTCTGTAATTATTGAAGACAAAGGACACAGTTTGCAAACATCGAGTACGTTTTCTGTAATTATTGAAGACAAAGGACACAGTTTGCAATAAGTGACATACATAAAGGACGATTTTTGTAATTTACTCTTAAATATTTTATTTGTCGGAATTTTGAAGTATTTAAGTATAATATAAAAATTAAAAACATTAATGAACTATCAAACACAAACGGACATAAACAAACACGTTACTGAATGTTCACGAACATAAATGAACGATCGCGGCCTCTGTTCATGTTCGTTCATTTAACTTAACAAACGAAATTTCTTGTTTATGTTCGTTCATTCATTAATCAAACGAACATAAACGAACTATTCGCTGAATGTTCGGTTCATTTGCAGCCCTAGTCAAAACTTTTACGAATCAAGAATATAAACCTGATTATGCGAGGCTGCGACTCCTCTTCGGTGGTGCCATGACCTAATTGACCCGAGCTATTTGACCCGAAAGAATAAACGGACCCTTTTGAAGTCACGGCAATACTATGGCCCGGTCCAGCTATAGCCTGAGACTTTTCCCTTCTAGAACATGTTTCACCGGACAACAAGAATCTTAAAACCAATTTCCAAGACCCCCCACATCTTACTTTCATTTCGTCACGCTCTTCTAACGTCATCGGTTTAAAAATTGCTCGTTTTTGGCACATATCGAGAGCTGCAAGCTCGGATAAACAGAGCTCATGATCAGGGGCAAAATGGGCAGGTTGCCGAAAGAAAGAACACGTAGCCTGCAAAATAAAAAGAATTCACAAACAATCAGCAGCACCATCAATTCTAAACGTCGGGTTTGAATCTTTTTATCGGTTAAATATTAAAAGGTGGTAACTTGCCTCTAATTTGGCTAGATCTTGTGGGTCAAGATTACAACCAGTGAGAACATGAAGAACGATTGACGGGTTTGCCGATAATGGGAATTCTCCTGGTGTTTCATCTCCGAAACAATGTCGGGTTTGTCGATTAAACGATGGACTAACGGGAATGGGAATGATTGGTTGATCGGGAATGTTGTGGTATTGAATGCTTGGGGTTCCACTCGTGGAGGCGTCCATGGGCACTGCTCGGTTCTGCAGTGCCCGAATTAATCAAGATGAGAAGATTTAACTGCTAGAAATCACATAAAAATATGTTAAAAAACAAAATGCATTATTGTTTTTTGTTCCTTTTCGGCCCAAAAACTTGTACACGTCATTCTCTCAATTCAAAACCTCAATTTCACAACTTACAAAAAAATCCGAATCCGAACTATCCAAAATTCCGAATCCAAAATATCCGAAATTTTGGATATCCGAAAAATAAAATGTCTGAATTTCAGATATCTGAAAAATTTTGGAAATTTCGGATATTTCGAATAAAGTTTCTTAAAAGTTTCAGATATTTCAGGTATCCGCAATATATATATATATTTGAGTAAACTTCCGTTTTGCTCCCTGTGGTTTGATCACTTTAACGGTTTTGCTCCAAACCTTTAAAAATAGCCATTTTGCTCCCTGATGTTTCGGTTTTTTTGCCAGTTTGCTCCCCACCTCTAACTCCATCCAAATTGTTTGTGTTTCCATTTTGCTCCCCGCAGGGAGCAAACTGGCAACAAAACCAAAACATCAGGGAGTAAAATGGCTATTTTTAAAGGTTTGGGGCAAAACCGTTAAAGTGACCAAACCACAGGGAGCAAAACGGAAGTTTACTCTATATATTTTTTAATTAATGACTATTTTTTAAAAAGATTCTTAAAATGATAATTATTTTTTCAGATTTTCGGATATGCGTTTCACTATCCGAATCTGTATCCGAAATTTCGGATAAAATTCGGATAGCGAAATCAACTATCCGAAATTTTCGGATAGCGGATCTTGAACACCCCTAATTTTTACAGAGGAAACATGATAATCCGTTGCAAAAACGCACATCCAACCAATTCATAAATATTTAACTGCAAGAAATCATATATAAAGATACGAGAAAAACCAAACACATTATCGTTTTCCAATCTTTTTCGGCCTAAAATCTTGTACAACCACATTATGCTCTTAACTAAGAGGGTGTTTGGGATTACGTTTTGAAGTGATTATTTGATTATTGCGTTTGTAAAACATAAATAATCTAAAAAAGTGTTTAGATGAAAAAGTGATTATCTACCTACATGTTTTTTCAAAACGCAGTTTTGAAAACGCAAAATCTATTTTGAGAACGCAACACCAAACACCCCTAAAACCTTTAATTCACACAATTCAGAGGGGTGTTTAGATGCACATTTTTGCAAAGGATCATAAAAAATTTGTTGCCAAATAACACAATCCAAACACCCCATTAGTAAGAATACAACATAATAATACCTTTGGAATATTGCTTAATCCAGACCCTCCATGCCCCTAAAACTACAAAAGCAAGAAGATCAACATCAGAAACAAATAAATTCACTTAAATATACATTCATTACATAACAAGTCCAGAAATTTCACTAAAATAATCAAATAATTAAAAGGAAAACAATTCACATTCATCGGAAGTGTACGATCGAATTCGTGTAACATGATTGCGCAAATTTAGTAAAAAAAAAAAAAAACACATTTTTCTATTAATAAACAAAAAAAAGAACCAAACCCATCTAAAGGAAACAATATTATTGCTAAAAAAAAAATTATTGCTTCAAGAAATAAAATTCCATCATGATTTTTCCTAAAAATAAAGCCTTGATTCAAGGCATCTGATGAACAAGAATGATTGGATTATTGGCAAAATCAAGCAATCAAAGTATAATCAAACCACACCATTCAATAATCTGAACACAAAAGCATGATCAACACAAAAAAAAAAAAAAAAAAAAAAAAAAAATCTTGATCATCAGATTATCCAGAAAACAAGTATAATCAATCACTAAAGTTCATGAAAAAGAGACAAATAATAAAAAACAGAACATGGGTAACTATGATTTTCAATTAAATCAGATAAAGATCATACATTTATTTACGATCATCATAGATCAAAGATAACAAAAAATAAACAAAAAATAAACAAAAAAAGTTGCATGAATCCAGTCAACAAGTATGATCCACCGCTAAAAACGAAACAAAAACCAAATAAATTTAAAAAAAATAAATAATAACCAAGATATACAATATGGATAACTTCGGATTTTTATTATGTCAGATAAAGATTGTAACTTTTTATCAAGAAAAAATCAAGAAAACCAAAAGAATTGCAAGATCGGTCAAAATTCATGGATGATCATCGGTTTTATGAAAAACCCACCAAGAAAAATCAGAACTTTTATCCGATGAAGACCGATTGGATTGAGATTGTGGATGGTTTTGTATGGATAGAGGTTGGATGGATAATTAAATAAAGGTGTTAGGAGATGGTTCTTGTTTAATTGCTGGAAGAATTCAAGAGAGAGAGAGAGAGAGAGAGAGAGAGAGAGAGAGATTATATTATTGATTGAATGAAGTTGAAGTAATAGAAAAAGGGGTGAAAGATGAGATAAATAAGGAGCTTCTGTTGTGGATTGGCAATTTTGATCTCGGGATCAATCAATAGATGGGTCAAATCCAATTTTGGGCTTTTTTTTTCTTATACATGTCATTCGGGTTCGGTTCACTAAGCCCGTTATATGTCGGTTATCGTTAACATTGATCTTTCACTGTTCTATGTTAACTCATGTTATTGCGGCCTTCTTTCATCATATTTCTCACACTATGTTAGGGTTTGGGGGGGGGGGGGGTATCACGCATCACCTGTCGTTCACTATTCTATGTTTAACTTAGAGCCATCTTACTGCGGCCTTCTTTCATCATATTTTTCACACTATGTTAGGGTTCCGGGGTGGGGGGGGGGGGGTTATCACGCATCACACTTGTACTGCGCATTACGCCGGTTGTCCTGAAGGTGAGGGTGTGTTCCTAGCTCATCCCGAAGTATTACATTGCGTATTCTCATTTCCTTCTTTGTTGTTTTTATAATTTGGCATGGAGATGTCGTTGTTCGTTCAACTATATGTTTGTTCGCCATGTATATTTACCATATAATCCTCTCACACCATTATCTCTATTTCCGAGTGTAATCCCTCTATCTTTATACAAATTATTCATTAACTAACATTTTTATTTTATTTTTTAATATATGTAGTATTTACTAAATCTTAAATAATTACCTAATAAATAAACTAAAAACTAAAAATAAGATTAATGATAACTTCCTTGATGATAAAAAAAACATTGCATAATAAAAAACATGATGAAATATTAAAAATAAAAAAAAACACCACTAAAACTAATTTTTGTGGTTTTTTTTTTTTTTTTGATAATCACTTTGCCTGAAAGGACGCCATGGTAAGATGATTGGCGTTATTTGATAGCTTTCGTGTACGGTTTGATAATTGAGTTATTACCATTAGCTACATTACATTTTGATTTGTACATTTGTCTATTTGTATGTAGTTTAGTCTGATGATAAAAAGCATTTTTATAAAGCCGGATTGTGTAGCTAATGGTAATAACTCAATTATCACGCATCACCTGTCGTTAACTATTCTATGCTTAACTTAGAGCCATCTTACTGCGGCCTTCTTTCATCATATTTCTCACACTATGTTAGGGTTCCGGGGTGGGGGGGGGGGGGGGTTATCACGCATCACACTTGTACTGTGCATTACGCCGGTTGTCCTGAAGGTGAGGGTGTGTTCCTAGCTCATCCCGAAGTATTACATTGCGTATTCTCATTTCCTTCTTTGTTGTTTTTATAATTTGGCATGGAGATGTCGTTGTTCGTTCAACTATATGTTTGTTCGCCATGTATATTTACCATATAATCCTCTCACACCATTATCTCTATTTCCGAGTGTAATCCCTCTATCTTTATACAAATTATTCATTAACTAACATTTTTATTTTATTTTTTAATATATGTAGTATTTACTAAATCTTAAATAATTACCTAATAAATAAACTAAAAACTAAAAATAAGATTAATGATAACTTCCTTGATGATAAAAAAAACATTGCATAATAAAAAACATGATGAAATATTAAAAATAAAAAAAAACACCACTAAAACTAATTTTTGTGGTTTTTTTTTTTTTTTTTTTTTGATAATCACTTTGCCTGAAAGGACGCCATGGTAAGATGATTGGTGCTGGTCATTAAGATTTTTAAATCTTCTCTCTCGCATCTTGCCCCACACGGATTATTTTTCTTCTTATCTCTCTTTAAAAATGGCGTTAAACTTATCAAACCTACCTACAAAACTATCCAATTTTCAATCGGTAAACTTGATGTTGCTGTTTTCCGTTTATTCCTACCAGTTGGCATTGTGGTTCTAGACTTCCACACTAGATCTACCTCGGCATTTGATGTGTTTGCAAATCGTATATTTTTTTATTTGATAATTTGATCACACAATCCGGCTTTATAAAAATGCTTTTTATCATCAGACTAAACTACATACAAATAGACAAATGTACAAATCAAAATGTAATGTAGCTAATGGTAATAACTCAATTATCAAACCGTACACGAAAGCTATCTATACCAATTGTCGTCAAGAAATACTATTTAGTTGTGTACTTGTTACATTATCCATTAATTTCTCATGTAAGTGTACCCATCATCGCATTGTTTATTAGTTTATACTTGTGGAGCAAATAAATTTTTTTTAGCATTTATTAATTTTATTAGTTACATATTGCATGAAAAAAAAAAAAAATAAGTTGAACACCTAGAAATTGATTAAGTTGAACACCTAGAAATTGATTAACGTCTTCACATTACACGAGGAAAGTAAGTAATATTTGTAATCATGGACACAATGCCAAAACTTCAAAAATTCCATATTTAGTTATTTTATCACAATTATTGGAATTAATTATTTCTTTCACACCCCTTTAACTTTTAGTTCTCCTACAATGGCAGCCTCCCTCTTCTTTGAAAGAATCGAACAAACCCCAAAATTGTCATTATCCATCTGCCCATGTGTTATTTAGTTAATTAACACACATCCTAGTTCTAAGTATAATTATTTCTAAACTTGTTAATATGCTTTATTAAATCTCACATTAGATATCAAGTACTCAACCCGAATCCTGCATTTCTTGTTTATATGTCGTATAAATTATAAACTAATTAGAATGAATGACGAAAGGATCAATACATACAACATAAAATATAACAAGTGCTACAAATCAATTTTTTGACCGGTTCTTTTGCTAAAAAAAATATATGATCATATAATTGTATTGCTACAGGAGTAGGATACCATAATTCCAATAATAGTAATAAAATTTAGGCTATATGGTGCGAGATAAAGCATTAAAGCTCCTAAGGTTTTATCACGCCATATCAGTGTCATGTATGCATCACATAGACAAGGGGGTTTATACCTCCCCGTCCTTAACTACCATGCGATTGTATAAAACCCATAAAGCTCCTTCATCATTACTCAATCATTAAATAAAAAAAAAGAGAGGAGAAAAGGAAAAAAGAAAACTTTTGATTGGCAGAAAGGTGTATAGGACCCCCACACATCGATGGCACTCGCCGTTTCTTTGGCGGGAGCTTCTTTGGTGCTCCCCTTTAACTAAGGTGATTTAACGGATGCTATGAGACGTTATGGGCTGAGATGGCATGAGACGCCACTCCAAATCATTCAGCCTTGGAGTAGAAAATGTGTAATACTTACTAATTACTAGTAAATTTCTTTTTATAATTCAAATAATCACTTGTATTAAAAACAAATGACCACCTATTTCATATAGAATCATCCATTTATTTTGTTAGTATCTAAAATAACTCTTTGGAACAAATAAAGTACATTTTTAATGTTGTGTTTCTCTTATATGTATATAATATATGTTATTTAGGGGTGAATCATGTTAAAAAGACTTGTATTTATAAGAAGTAACTAGAAGGTGTCACATGTTCAAAGAGGATGAGAAGTGTTTACGTCCAACAAAAGATGTATAAACCCAACACATTGTTATATGTGTGGTAAACACACTTTGTACAAGGTATGGACCGAAGCTAAACGCATCTTTAAAAAACATGATCCACATTCCACAGGTGAACTTACTCAATCTAGAAGGCAAAAAAAAAAAAAAAAAAAAAAATCTTTTAAATATAGCATTACTATATTCAAACATAAAAATACAAATGTTTAATTTTATGGTATGCTTAAGAAAATAATATATACAAATTATTGATGTCAAAAAACTTATTGAACACAGTAAAAAAATAAATAATGGTATATGTTACAAGTTTTCCCGTTTAGGTAAATTTTAGTAGACATGGTCATGCCTCACATTTTATTTATTAATTACCCTTAATTAATTGTTAAGAATACTTTTGTATTTTATAGGATTTATGGACTTTTTAGTAGTACTAGTAGCATATGTTATCTAATAGTAATTAAGTGACTTTTGCTAAATGTGTCACACTCTAATAGTATTTACTTAATGCACCCACTCCTCTTTTTAAAATCATTTAAAGTTTTTATGACTATTAAACATTTAGGTTTCAATGTTGTCACATTATTATCAAAATTTTCATATATGGTTAAAACCTAGTGACTTAAATGTTACAATTATGAAAAGTATGTTACTATTTTAATGATTTTTTTTTTCAAACGTAGCCCTAAGGTAAATATGTAAAAAAAAGTCACTGAACCAAGTTTAAAAATTATTTAGCTTTTATGAAAATTTCCATAATAATAGAATTTAGAAATATATTGTTTGATTGAATTTAGTTGTAGTAACCCCCGTATATTTGTAATTCATTTTTGTAATAATACAAATAATAATTAAGTTGTTTTAATGATATTTAAATCGAAGTAAATACGTGTACCCTAAATTATTTATACATATTTAACTTTGTATTAATTACAATTAGCAATAACATCCGCGCACGTTGTGGCGCGGGTACATCGTAAACATCGAATGAATTTAATTCAAACGTTATGCGATGCGTTAACCATATGAAAATGTGTGTTTCGACATATCCGATTGAACTCAATGTAACCTATATAAGCATTGTGATTGGATCAAAACGTAAAGTAAATCGAGTTTATTTCGTACAATCATAACGTATTATATGTGATCCAACTCATACATAGAAAACATAACGGGTATAAAGGAAAAATTGACACGTTTAATCAAAAAGGATTAATTAAAGCTTTTGAAAAAAAAATAAGAAACCACAATTTGACTCCACTCGGTTGGAAACAAAATTTACGAAACATCCATAAAATAAGAACGACAACATATTATATTTGACCTAACTCATTTCCCAAAAAAATAACGTCCAATCGTAGACCAACTTGAATTTATACCAAAACGGCAAAACGTCCATAAAATATGCACGTAACACTATTTTTTAAACGAAAATATATTGTATTTGACCTGACTCGTTTCCAGAAAAAGTTTACGTCGAAACGTAGAACAAATCGAATTTATACCGACACATACATAAATATACGCACCTAAAAAATTAGTTTTTTTAAGTAAAGGAGGTACATGGGTAAACTCAAAACAAACTATTAGTAAAAAACTTAATACGTTAAAACCGTACCAAGTTGCACCAATGCCACACACTGCTAGCGACCACCAACAGCGCAAAAGCTTGTAAAAATAAAATAATAAAAGAAAAGTAAAACCAAACGAAAAAAAACGTTGAACCCCATACGCATGTTGTGGCGTGTTAACTCGCAAAATTTAAAACGAAACGTAAAATGAAAAACTTGTTAGAGATGAAAAGTGTGAGGGACCAATTGTGAGAATTAAACCTAAAACCTAATGCTACCTAAGTTTTATGATTTTTATCTATCCTAAAATGCTACTAGGGTTTAATGTAACTGGGAAACACTTTCAATTTGTTTTGTAGAATATATTATAAGTATAAAAGAAAACTGGACAGCAAACACTACCACTCAGTAGGGTCTTAGTGTGTGTGCTGTGACAATCATATTTTTCACATGGTATTAATAGATGATGTTATGTGAGGATTTTATTTAGTTTGACCATGAATAAAAATATAATTTACAACTACCATCAAAATAATTAATTTTACTGTGATTTAAAAATATTTCTCTAACATGACCAGTGTTAATACACGTTAACAAAAATTAGTCACTCATTTGCAATTTGCTTGGCTAAGAAGAAGAAAGAATATGTTGATTCCAACTCATTTGAAAGCCGTGAGGTATAAGATTTGTTACACATGATTTTAATGTTAGAAAAGTCAATATTGTTGTTTAATTTTAGAAGTTAAAGAAGCAACCTTTATGGTTGGCAAAATAATATTAAACTAGATAGTGATCCCCGCGCGTTGCGACGGATTCAATATGCAGTAGGATTCGGTCGGTATTGGTTGGGTTTGTTACGGTGCTAGTGTAGCAAGTAGCAACAGAAAAAGAAGACCCAAAAATAAAGTTATGGTATGTCCAAAAGAATATCAATATATGTTTTACATCCATAAAACGAATACTAAAGTTCAAATTCGATATAGCAATAGCAATACATAAATACGTTGACTAACGATCAGTTACAAAATGGAATTTTGTTTTAATTTAATAAAACTGAAAGCTAAAATTTCTGATATGTTAACATGTATTTTTTTAATTGGTATTGTTTATTTTATTTAATTAATAAAAAAATATTGATGGCTAGAGATAAATGCATAACTTGTATCTTAACATCTCTGAATTACTATTGTAAAAAAAAAAAAAACGAAAGGAAGAGAAATCATAAAAAAATGTATTGAAATGGTTGTGCACACAGATGACACGTTTTGCTCAACCACCCCTTCTACCAATAAAACTCAAATATTACCCATGGATGTTCCAGTAGATTTTCAAAGAACTAAAACTTTAGTGGCTAAATCGTAAATTTTATGAAATCAACTGGCGCAACAAGCCTTTATCATTTGATATATATATAATAATATTTGTTTAATTAAAAATAATAATGTATGTTTTATATTTTTATTGTAGTGAAAAATGAACGAAAAACACATAAAAATGAGACCCTGTTATCGAAAAACTTATGGAACACTATGAACTATTGAGAGTAGGTAAAATGTAGCTTGCGTTGAGCCGTGAGTATCTTTCAACCAATGGAAGCTGAATTCAAATATGAGAACTCTAGAGAGACTTAAACCGCTTACCACTCCGCTACCACTTTGAAAGTTTATAAAACTCCACTAAGTTACTATCCGACTCGTAAAACTCAATGCTTCTTTTTTTAATGCTTTTACTCTTAGCGAAACGGCTCATAAAACTCAATGCTTCTTTTTTTAATTGTTTTACCTTAGTGAAACGACTCATAAAACTCAATGCTTCTTTTTTTTAAGAGTTAAATGCCCGGATAGTCCCTGTGGTTTGACATTTTTTCACCTTTAATCCCTAACTTTCTAAAATTACAGTTATAGTCCCCAACTTCTGCAATTTTGTTCCCGGATAGTCCCTAAGCCTAACATCAGTTAGTTTTCTCACCTTGAAAGTTTATAAAACTCCACTAAGTTACTATCCGGCTCATAAAACTTAATGCTTCTTTTTTTTTTTAATGATTTTACTTTTAGTGAAACGACTCATAAAACTCAATGCTTCTTTTTTTAATGGTTTTACTTTTAATGAAAAAACTCAATGCTTCTTTTTTATGGTTTTACTTTAGTGAAATTATCTATATATTAAAAAACCAACTTAATGAATAGTATCTGCACCATTCAAGACTTGCCACGTGTCAATCTTTTTTTATTTATCCACCTTCTATCAGAATACTGATACGTCCTATTCGATATTGGTACATGAAGGTAAAAACCGGCACCAGCCTGGTACATAAAAGGCCAAAAGTCAGTATCAAATTTATATTGAAAATCTTTTAGTTCGGGAAATTCGGTACTGCTATCCGGTACAATTTCCTCATCCTTGATCACGGGTACCGTACGAACAACAGCGGTATCGTACAACTTTTTTTTGTTGATTTTCTTCAACTTTTAACGATTTCTTTTTTTTTTTAGTTTCAGGGGTAGGGATGAGCTCGATGCCAACCGATACCGAATTGGTACTAGTACCGAAAATACCGGTTACGGTACAAGTATATGAAGGTAAAAACCGGTAGCGAACCGGTACCAGGAACGCCAAAAGTTGGTAACAAATTGGTACTTAAGAGCTTTCGGTTCGGGAAATTTGGTACCGGTACCCAGTACCATTTAGCTCATCTCTGACCACGGGTTTCATACGAACAACATCATTACCATACAACTTTTTTGGTTGATTTTCTTTCGGTTGCCTTTTAGTGTTTTTTCTATATTTTTTTTTATTCTTGTTAGCGGTTTCATGCGCAACACGCTCGTAGTAATTTCAAAATACATGTAAACACAGACTAAATGACAAAAGAAGTTCGCCGCAACACGACGACGATGATAAACCTGAAATTCAGAATAAAAATGAACAAATCTAAACTGAAGATTGGTAAAGGGGCTTCACGCCTTTAGGATGGGCTTTCTATTCGGCTTAGATTTTAGATCTTTAAAGAGTCCAAGACGCCAACCCCCATGAGCAATTTATTAGGCCCAAATCTGGCCCAATTAGTGTAACTCACCCAACTTCACTTCACCCAACATATGAACTGTTAATCCTGTTTGTTGAATCATCAAAAGATAATTATTCTTTCCTTTATTTTCCACTTCATAAACACCAAGTATTACATTATTATTAGTTATAATAAAGTAAACCAAAGAATTTAGATAAAAACTTAAAAAATAGGTATAAACCTTTGACTTTGAGTATGTTAAAAAAGGGTGTTAATAAAGGCACACATCAAAATCTTACTTTCACACTCTATATGGATCGTATAACATTATATGAGAGTTGGGTCGTATAGATCGAGAAAAAAAAAAAAAAAAAAAAAAAAAAAAAAAAAAAAAAAACATTCCATGACATTTTCTTGTGCAACATTCTTCTATACAACCTGTGTAACTCTACACGGGATGATATAATAAATTTATCTATAAAGTACAGTTAGTTACGTATCACTTTAGTGATTTATTATTATTATAATAATAATAATAATAATAATAATAATAATAATAATAATAATAATAATAATAATAATAATAATAATAATATTATTATTATTATTATTATTATTATTATTATTATTATTATTATTATTATTATTAACGGATATATTAAGGAACAAAGTTATTTTTAGTTTTAAATTACGAAAATGCAATATATTTATCTGTGGTTGTCCGCATAATTCTATGTAAGCAGGCTAGCACTACTTTGTATTTCACGACATTGTTTTGTTGTCTCTTGATATTTCGAAGAAACTCTTGTATCATTTCTATCGAAACCAACTCAATCCACATTTTTCCTTCATTACATACATACATACATACACACATGCCATGTAGATACTTATATCTGCGTGTATGTTTCATGTCTTATGCATATATATATGCATGATGTATGCATGTGTATATATATATACATGTGTATATATCAGCCATCTGTCTGTTTGCTTTGTAACACACACACATCCCATGTATGATGTATCAACAAACTAGAAAGAGAGTGTGTGAGATATATCATATGTAGAGATGAAAGATGTACCCATTAAACCAACTAAGATCATTAATACCCAGATGTTTCTTTCTCTCTCTTCTCCTTCCTCTATCTTTTTTCATCTTTCTCTCTCTAAAATCCACCACCTTTCTAAACAAACCCACCCTCAAGATCCGACCCGGATACACCTCATACGACAACTACATCCACCACCAACTTCACAAAACCACCAACCCGAAGCTCCGACAAATATGGACCACCCGAGATTGGGACCGAAAGATTCGGGTCTTCTCACAATTCTTTTCGGATCTAAAAGACAAAAAACTCATATCCAACTCATCTAAATCCCTTTGTGTAGGAGCTCGGGTCGGGCAGGAGGTGGAGGCATTGAAACGGGTCGGAGTGTGGGATTCAATCGGGTTGGATCTGGTACCATACCCGCCTCTTGTGATCCGGGGTGACTTTCATTATCAGCCGTTTGATGATGAGACTTTTGACTTTGAGTTTTCGAATGTGTTTGATCATGCATTGTACCCGGAGAAGTTTGTGGGGGAGATCCAACGGACGTTAAAGGTTGATGGTGTGTGTGTTTTACACGTGGCGTTACGTAGACGGTCGGATAAGTATTCGGCTAATGATTTGTATAGTGTTGAACCGTTGGTTAAGTTGTTTGATGGGTCGGATTTTGTTTATTCTAGGAGAGTTGATGGGTTTGGGTTGGATACTGAAGTGGTGTTTAGGAAAAGGAAGCCGATCCAACGGTCATGATTTTTTAACCTTTTTTTTTATTTCTTTTATGTTTTTTTAGTTGCTAAAAATAGTGTCAAATATTGGACCCGAATTGGTGGATAACAACTTGAAATGGATAAAACATTTTAGGAAAAGCTTTTATGTGATGCTTGAATATAAATCATTTAGAATAAGTTAATATGTTTTATTAACATGTTAATAATGTGTTTTTAATTATATCATGATTTTCTAAGTTTTTGTATTTATAATAACACATACATCTGTAAATTACAATGATAAATGCAATCATTCTATATGAAGAGATTGCGTAGAAAAGCTTTTGTTGACGTGAATGTCATGCAAAGTATTTTGAAGACATAAACATTGCCCTATCAACTTCGTATTATTGTTACGAATACAATTTCTCACATTATATGATCAAGACGACAAAAAGCATGGTTGTAGAAATCTCACCTAGTCTCCGATTAGTCATCGATTAATCGCTAGTCCCGGGTTCATAAAGTAATTTTCATCTGATCGGCCAATGAATCGCTATGCGATCAACAATGGTCAAATCCGGTTCTAATCAGCCAAAAATCGGTGGCCGTCTAGCGATTCCAACCAAAATCTGTAAATTTCAGCCAGATTCCGGCAAAAACCTATAAATTTTGGCAATTAATCTTAGCTACTCAAAAATGGGTCGAAGAAGGTATGAAAACACGTCTACTTAGAAAAATAACATATAAAAATGTGTGTATACATATAAAACTTAAAGTTATATATATAATCTCAATACGCTTAATCCCTGTTAATCGCTAGCCGATACCCCGCCAGCCAACTCACACCTAACGATTATTACAATTACAACCTCAACAAAAAGTATTCATGACACATTTTTGAATGTCAATTCATCAAACTTTAACTAATTTAACAGTATTATAAAGAAAAAAAAATAATATTATCAGAAACATAACAATAAAAGATAACTTAAATCTACTTGTTTTAATATAAACACCTACTTCAAGTTTGAAAAGTAATAGTTCTAACCAAAAAGGTAAATCCACACAAATAACTTGAAAAGACATAATAATTTAAATATAAAGTAACATAACTCACAGCTTCATCATCATTCTACAAGCTAAAGTTGCACATAAACTGCATTTGTTGCTAAAATTCCAGAAAAAAAAAAAAAAACCAACTGAGCACAAATATCATCATCTCACTCTTTCTTCCTAGAATCCTTGAGTTGTCCCTTCTTTCTGATTTTAAGACAGAAATTGTAACGCCACGCGTCAATTACAGATTCCGGTAACGAGTAAAGTAAACCCCAGATGAGTGAATGGGGCCAGTAAGGTGTGCACCGCGGCTCGTGCCCTAACGACCTCAACCCTGCTTTTGCGTATCCTGTTGCTGATGGTACAAAAAAGGATGACCTCTTGATTGATGCCATTTTCGTTGCAACGTATAATGGGACCTGTCAAATAGGTACGAAACATGACACAAATAATCAGGTTTTGGGTTGTCATGTCTTAAACCTTTCAATAAAGGGATCATGTTTGGGTTGACATGCTTAGCTCGTTTAATTGAAAGAGTTGCGTTCGAGTTGACTTGTTCAATCCGCCAACCCATTTCGCCCATTTATTACAATCGGCTAGCCCGTTTAACACTTTTGTAACTTGATTACAACTTGCCAACCCGTTTTACTTGTTTAGATAAATGAGATATAAACGGGTCGTGTTCGAGTTTCATTGTTTTATGTGTGACCGGGTCAGGGTTGATGTCTTTGACACAAATCAATATATGGGTTGAACGTTCAGTCGTTCAATCTGCCAACCCGACACTATTGATACCCTAAGTTATATATGTATGATTATTGTTTGCTATAACCATAGTGTTTGGTTACTTAGATCATAGTTGTTAATGGTGAATAGTGACAAATAGCGATACGGTACCTATATGCTACATAGCGAATAGCGATAAATAGCGGGCGGCTATTTTTATAAAATATGCTACATAGCGAATAGCGATAAATAACGGGCGGCTATTTTTATAAATAGAGATACACTAGAAAAAAAATTTAAAAATTTTATATGTATATTATATCAAAATACCCTGGTATATATATGCTATTTTACATGTAAATTTAACAAAAACCTAAAATCAAGCTATTTTATAGCTATATTTAATTGCTATTTATATTAAAAAAATAAATAAACTGTCGCTATTATCGCTACAACCCTAATAGCGAGCCTAGACCCATACGCTACGTGGCGCGCTATAGCGATCGCTACGCTCGCTATTGACAACTATGATATAGATCCTAACATAATCCACCCAAACACAATTGAAGTTATAAGTTCATGAAACTAACATGATCCTCATCCATAATATGCATTACCATAACAAATTTCTAATTTCCAAATAACACTAGAAAACTTCGAATTTAAAACACAAATAACTTTAAAAACATATGGGTGCTCATGATCCAGTTCGGTAGGTTCCGATGAAAATACTGATCCCAGCCGCAGAAACCAAACCCGCCTGGGTTGGGAGGGTGGGCTAGATCAACAAGTTTGAACCACTATTATTTTAATCAACATTTTTATGAAAAAAATAAAACGATAACGACGATTATCCGACTTAATAAAATTTGGCAAATTGGATTTAAATAATCCCAACTTGCTCAATTTGGCCGATAATAATCCCAACTTAGTTATTGGCCGATAATAATCCGAACTGGTCCACTTTTGGCCGATAATAGTCCGTCGTTAGAAATAGCTTAACGGAGTTAAGCTTTTTTCCGAATTACAAACCGATGTTTTATGGATTTTGATCAGAACGAGGATACGAGTTGATTGATATAAAATTTACCTCGAAATACTACCCCAAACAACGAAAACGGTGCTTCAATTCGGGTGTTTAAACTTCCAATTAACAAAAATCAAGTCGTTTGAAGCACCGTTTCGAGGTAAGTTTTACATAAATCGAATCGTATCCTCGTTCTGATCAAAATCCATAAAACATAGGTTTGTAATTCGGAAAAAAGCTTAACTCCGTTAAGCTATTTTTAACGGCGGACTATTATCGGCCAAAAGTGGACCAGTTCGGATTATTATCGGCCAATAACTGAGTTGGGATTATTATCGGCCAAATTGAGCAAGTTGGGATTATTTAAATCCAATTTGCCATAAAATTTCTATGAAGTAAAACATTCAACAATGTACCTGACACTGCACATCAATGCCACTATTCTTGTACTCAACATAAAGACACCTTGAAAACTGATCAACATACCTAAACAAATCAACAACACCAATCAGCACTAATCAAGATCCATAACCCAAATTTCAAAATCAAAACTTTCTACTAAAAAAAAAAAAAAAAAAAAAAAAAAAAAAAAAAAAAAAAAAAAGAACTTACGCTTTAGTAGCAGCATAGACAGCATAAAGAGGATCAGAAGGAATAACAATAGCAGCACCAGATCCAATATTAACAATAGCACCTTTCTTCCTCTTCACCATAGCAGGCAACACAGCTTGTGTCACTCTAGTAGTCCCCTCAACGTTGACTTTAATCAAATTAGTCAACAACTCATCATCCACTTCATGAAAAAACCTAGCATAAGGATACGAAACCCCTGCATTATTTATCAAAATCCCAACATCTAACCCATCAATTGCCTCACTAATCCTCTTGATCCCTTCATTCAAATCACCAGAAAGATCAAAAACCACTTCTTTGATCTGGGTTTTCCCAAATTTCGACTTAATCTCAGTTGAAACAGTTTCTAATTTACTAGGGTTTCGACCCACCAAGATTATATTAAGACCCTGTTTGGCTAATTCGAAAGCAAAAGCTTTACCAATACCGTCTGTTGAACCGGTAACAAGTGCCCAAGATCCGTACTTTTTCAGATTCTTTGCAGGTCTGAAGAAATTGACGTAAACCCATTTCAAGATTGAAGTTAAAGTTCGTAGAAATGAGAGGATTCCTAAAGCAAGGATGAAGTTGAGGTATAAAGGTTGGGTTTTTAGGGTTTGCAAGAAAGTGAGGACCATTTTGGGGGGTTTGAGTTGTGAAAATGGTGGAAAGATTGGATCTTGAAGGTGGGTTTTGTAGATCAGGGGGTTATAAATACGAGGTGAAGTGGTTTGGCAGGTGGGTAAGGTTGGTTGGAACAATAAAATCTTTAGGTGGACCGGCAAACATGTCGCATTGCATTGGATGACATATAAATGTTGTGAAGTTTTAGGTTGTGGGAACTAAAAGATTGGATCTTGTGAAATTAAGTACTTTTTTTTTGTTTTTTTTTTTTTTTTTTTCTCGTGACTTTATAGCCCAGTGGTATTTTATGTGTTATTTTCGATTCCTACAAGGGAATTTTCTCATATTTATTGGGTTTCCTCCTGAATTGGTGTATAGTCATTATCCCTAGTGGAGATGAATATGACCGGGTGGTTCCGCTGATAGCACGATGATACTCCAGCTATCCGTCAGTAATTCAAATTTGTCGCTAAAAAAAGAAGTACTTGTTTTAGATTTAGTTTTACCGAACACGTGAGAAACATATTTTTTATACTAAGACCACTCGTAGTGGTTGCCTTTTGGCGTTTTTAGGGCTCAATCACGCCCATATCGCCCACATCCCCACTACGCATGGGCGTGTTTGGCAGTTTTGTTGTTGAGGCGTGTTATAAATCACGCCAAATGGGGGGATTCTTGGCCAATCATATTTGAGCTTCCATTTGGTGGCCAATAAGATTTTTAAATGTTTTTTTTTATTTTGTTTTATTACAAAACATAATGCCCCACAATCCCCACATCCCCACTACACCCCTTTTGTAAAAAACGCCCAATAATGTCCATTGCTGACTGGGCTGCCACATGCCGCAAAACGCCCAAGGGTGGATCTTGCCCACTACGCATGGTCTAAGGAAATTGAATTTAAATAACCTCAATTTTCATCAATTGTAACACTCTCAACTTTCGATTTGTACTACACCACTCCCAACTTTCAACTTATTGGCCGATAACACTCCAAACTAATTGAACCCTAACCCAGTTAGTTTTTCGCTGATGTGACACTTGTGTGTTGACGTGGCATCTGACGTGTATTTTTTTGATGATGTGGCAACTAAGGTGGCCACTGATGTGGCAATCGACTTGGCTTTTTGATGACGTGGCAGGCGAGATGGCAGCTCACGTGGCCTTTTTGATGATGTGGCAGCTGATGTGTCACTAGCTTGGCGACGTGGCAGCTGATGTCAACAAACTGGTTTAGTGTTGGATTAATTTTAGAGTGCTATTAGCCAATAAGTTGAATGTTGGGAGTGATGTGGTACAAATCGAAAGTTGAGAGTGCTATTGGCCAATTGAGGAAAATTGAGATTATTTAAATCCAATATCTCTTAATATGATAAAAAATCATAACTTGGAATTTACTACTAAAATTCATACGTTGTCTACTTTGTTAGACTTGAACGCGTATCACTTTGACAAATGATACAAATTTTCGTTTTAAGACTCTTGTATATTCGTCATTTAATATCGTTCTAGTATTTTATACACGTTCTAAAGTATATTTTTCATATGATGTGTCAAAAACATCATACCATGTATATTTCTTCGGTGTATCGCAGTTCTTTTGATATAGTTATAAAAAATGAGCTATTGTTAACCATAAGAGTAAAATGCACGGATAGTCCTTGTGGTTTGGTGAAAGTTCACCTTTAGTCCCCAACTTTTCAAAATTACACTCTTAGTCCCTGTGGTTTGATAAGTTGTTACTTAGATAGTCCCCAAAGAGGATGTAGGTTAGTTTTTCTGGTTAAGTGGGTGTGAAATGATAAGGATTATCCGAGTAACAACTTGTCAAACAACAAGGACTATCCGAGTAACCTTCATCCGCTTTGGGGACTATCCAAGTAACAACTTGTCAAACCACAGGGACTAAGAGTGTAATTTTGAAAAGTTGGGGACTAAAGGTGAAATTTCACCAAACCACAGAGACTATCCGTGCATTTTACTCTAACCATAAACTATTTTTTAAAGTTTGACTGAGTTTAAAGTATGAGTGAGTTTGAGTTTAAAGAAAGAAGGTTATAATTTGATTATATGCATATTTTAATAAAATACAAAACAGTTTCAATATAGAACAACTTTAAGAAAAGTTTATATTTATATTATCTTTCAAAATCACACCATATCATTAGCTCAATATTCAATAACTTATAAAAGTTGTTTCTAACGATTAAACAAGCCACCCAATAAATGAGATAACTTCTTTTCTGAAAGAACTGAAATTTTGAAAATTGACCTTTAAGAATACGAAGGATTATAATATCTCGTGTATGGACTTATAATATATTAGATTAACAAAATAATCATATTTTTTGTAACTTCAAGTTGAAAGATGGTGTTGGTGACGATGGTGCAACGACAACAATGGTGGCAACGACCAAGACAGTTACGGCGGAGGTGAGAGATTTAATGTTTCTTAGTTCATTTACTCGAAAGAAATCGAGGAATTTAACCTCAACTTCAATTTCTTCTATTCTCTGACATAACATGTCATCCATTGAATCAAGAACAATTTTTGCAAACCAAATGAGTAAGGAATATAATTTATTGAATTTCAACGAACCAAACACCCAAGAGAGCTGAATCCTATATATAATTTCTGAATTCTTTTTTACATTTATGGTCATTGTACATCAGTTTTTTGAGAGTTGGTGTGTGTAAGGCGCCATATAATGCCGCCTATCAAATTATTAATTCCATGAGAAGCCATGGGCACAACAAGGCTGGAAGATAAGATCGTTGCATAACCATAAGCAAGCCCAACAAAAGTTGCCCTAATATACATAAAAAATAAAAAAAAACAAACTACAAAGTTAAAACCATCAACCATATTGATCGTGTGTAAATGTAGCAAAACGAGCGGGTTAGATAACAGGTCAAAACAAATAGATATCATACGGGAAAACTTGACCCACCAAGACTTTAGTCCTTTATTATTAAATTCTTTTATATTAATCTAACTACTATAATAAAATAAACCAACTTTTTAAAGATACACGGGTTTTAAAAATACGACGTTTTTAGTATTTAATATACAAAATTACATTTATTTAATCTGTGTAATACACATGGTTTTTAAAGATATAACTTTTTTTAGATCTATTCAACATGTGTAATATACGAGGTTTTTAAGGATGTAATTTTTTATTATTTGGTAGATTTATTCAGCCCGATTATACACGGGGTTTTTAAAGATACGACGTTTTTAGTATTTAATATACAAAATTACATTTATTTAATCTGTGTAATACACATGCTTTTTAAAGATATAACTTTTTTTATTATTTGATATATAAATTTATATTTATTTAACCCGTACAATATACAAATATACAGAGTTCACAAAGATATAACTTTTTATTATTTAATATATAAAATTACATTTATTCAACTCGTGTAATACACGGGGTTCTAACCTAGTTGTTTTAATAAAGTAATTTAAGAGTTATTTCAGTTTAGTCAAGTACTAAAACTTTAGGTCCAATTCCACAAATAGATAAACAAACTTCATCAATTTTCTTCATTTGAGGTAATTAACTTTGTTTTATGTTGTAAGAATATCATTAGTTTTTTTTTTTTTTTTTTTTTTTTTTTGGCGCGGGGGGGGGGGGGGGGGGGGGGGCTGGCTTTTGACTTTTTTAGAAGTTTATTTTCAGTAGGTTACCTAAGAGAAGTTGGTTACCTTAAATAAATAAATACCAAAAGTTGATATCTTCACAAAGCTAATAATTAAAAGTTGGTTACCTAAAAAGACATTACATATAAGTTTATATTCTAAAATGGAAAACTTAGTAAAACTTGTTAAATTTTGTGTGCCATTTGATCAATATTTTACCCATTTGACTTGCTCAAGATAATAAAGACCAAACTTAAAGGTTTAGGGTTTCATCATCATCATCATACTCAGTAAATCGCTAAGGTAGGGTCTGAGGAGGGTAAGATGTAGACAGCCTTACCTCTACCCCGTAGGAATAGAGAGGCTGCTTCCAGTGAGACCCCCGGCTCGATTTTAGGGTTTAGGGTTTAAGGGACTAAAAACAACGAGCTCATACCAGATTGCAAAGGAAAACTTCCGACCACTTCCCAAATGCAAAATCCCAAATAATGCAGCAACCGCGCTAGCACTTATCAAGTTGCTTCCGAATAATGGAAGCAATGCGCCACGAAATAGGAGTTCCTATGAATTAACACACACAAAAGGTGTAGCTCTTTGTCAGTTGTATAGAAGTGTTAGTATAAGTACTTGTAGCTAATAAGTGTAAAATGACATAAAACTAACACACATATTATTTGGTACATGATCATTGTGAAAGGGTATACAAGTAATTTTGCTTTTAGTAGCTCCAAGCTTATGTTTCCTTAATTTTGCCATTCACCCAAGACTTTTCTTGATAGGAGCTTATTTTCAAAATAAATAAATGAGTAAAATGCCATTTTCGTCCCTAAGGTTTGGTCACTTTTGTGACTTTCATCCAAAGGTTTGTTTTTCCGCGTCTGGGTCCTTGAGGTTTCCAAATCTTGCCATTTTTGTCCCTGAGGTTTGACAATTTATTGCGACTTTTGTCCCTCGAGGTTTGGCCCTCAGGGACGAAAATGGCAAGATTTTGAAACCACGAGGACCCAGATGTGGAAAAACAAACCTTTGGATGAAGGTCGCAAAAGTGGCAAAACCTCAGGGACGAAAATGACATTTTACTCTAAATAAATAAATAACCAAGCTACGTACCAAACATACCCATAATGCAAAGAGAAATGATTCAAGAGTAAATTACAAAAATCGTCCTTTATGTATGTCACTTATTGCAAATTGTGTCCTTTATCTTCAATAATTACAGAAAACGTACTCGATGTTTGCAAACACTTGCAAGACATGTCCTTTAGCCCTAACTCAGTTAATTTTTTGTGGTTAAATCTGACCAAACGGACCCCGCATGAGGGTATTTTGGTCATTTTACTCTCATGTGGGGTCCATTTGGTCAGATTTAACCACAAAATTAACTGAGTTACGGCTAAAGGCAAGGGTTTGTAAATAATCGAGTACGTTTTCTGTAATTATTGAAGGCAAAGGACACAGTTTGCAATAAGTGACATACATAAAGGACGATTTTTGTAATTTACTCATGATTCAATGAAGATGTGTGTGTGGATCCCACTAACATAGAGTAAGAAGAACTGGAATGGGCCCCACAATACGCTAAACGGAGGTAAATGGTGTAGACGAATAACATCCAAGTTTCTCTACTCTAACCTCACTAATGCCGGGAAGAAATGCCACAATTGTATAATCTAGTGGCTCGAGCGACGTCAGGACCTGCACAAATATACAACAATATCAATATATGATTTTGTAGAGGTGACAATTTTGACCCAATTACTTACGGATAGCTCGATTCAGATCATGTTTTATCTTTAACGGGTCAACCCGGAAACTTTTTTTGGAAACAAAAAGTAGCTTCAAAGGAGACGGGTCAATAGTTGGCCAAAAAGTGTTTCGGGTCAGCCAAACATGTTTCGACTTTCGACCCATTAAAGATATTACTCATTTTTGACCCATAACCCAATGCGTCCATTTTGCCACCTCTAACGTCAGAGTTAGGGATTAAAGAAAACCTGTTGATTGGATGCCTCACTAGACTCAGCAAAATCAGACCATGTTTTCAGTAGTAATAGCCGAGAACACGATATGAGTATGACTAATCCCGCTATCACTTGCAGATGCCAAATCTCAAAATTAACTGTAATTACAAAAGTGCTTTTGATTAATCAGTTTGTAACTTTGTATCTTTATACAGTCTCTTTTGTGGGTCCCATTTCAGTTTCAACTGTAAATGGGACCCACCTTTAGACATCCACTTGTTCTCATATCATATTAGGGGTGTTCAAAAAACTCGTGGCTCGCAGCTCGCTCGAAACTCGCTCGAAACTTGCTCGAAAAAAGCTCGAAGAAAGCTCGGCTCGAAATTGGCTCGGTTGTTAACGAGCCGGCTCGGCTCAGCTCGGTTTGTAAACGAGCCGAGCTCGAGCTTGGTCTGGCTCGGCTCGTGAGCTCGTGAGCTGGCTCGGTAAGGTTTACATCCTTCATTTTTTTGTCCCACATCGCTTAGAAAACAAAAACTAAGGGAGTATTCTCCCTATAAAAGAAGATAAAGACAATGTACAAAGTGAATTAACTATTTATACTTTCATATTTAGCTATATGGTTAAATTAAATAGCAATTATGGCCCTTAGTCTATGAAGAAATTCATTTTTAAGTAGTAATTTTTGCGGTTTTTTGTTAGTTCGAGCTAGATCGAGCCGCGCCGAGCTAGCTCGAATTCTAATCGAGTCGAGCTCGAGCCTCAAATCTCAGCTCGATTTGAAATTCGAGCTCGAGCCGAGCTAGCTCGAATCGAGTTCGAGCCGAGCTTGAGCTGGGTCTAGCTCGGCTTGTTTACAGCCCTATATCATATAGAGTAAATTACGATTTTGGCCACTGTGGTTATATCAGGTTTACCCTTTTAGCCCAAAAAGAATTTTTTTAACATCTGAGCCCCCAACGTCTTTTTTTCTAACCCTTTTGGCCCCCAACGTCTTTTTTCAAACCTTTTTGACCCCTAAAAGTAAATGGATGGGGTTAGTGTTGGGGGCCAAAAGGGTTAGAAAAAAAGACGTTGGGGGCTCAGATGTTAAAAGATTTCTTTTTGGGCTAAAAGGGTAAAAGTGATGTAACCACAGGGGCCAAATCGTAATTTACTCTATCATATAATTCAAACATGTAATTATATTGGAAAGCCTACATGATATCTCAGAAGAGCAATCAGCTATAGGCCATCCTTGTGATGATGCCAAATGAGAACCCTGCAAAAGCCAAGAAGATATACATATATTTTTCAAATTTAGAGTAAATTACGTTTTTGGCCCCTGTGGTTATATCACTTTTACTATATTGGCCTAAAATAAGATTTTTTAACATATCTGCCCCCATGGTCTCTATAACTAACCATTTTGGCTCCTAAGTCTAACCATTTTAGCCCCCATGGTCTCTATAACTAACCATTTTGGCCCCTATGATCTCTAGACTTAGGGGCCAAAATGGTTAGTTATAGAGACCATGGGGGTAGATATGTTAAAAATTCTTATTTTGGACTAATATAGTAAAAGTGATATAACCACAGGGGCCAAAAACATAATTTGCTCTCAAATTTATTTCCTGAAGTCTTCACAAAGTAATAAGTAGATGTGGCAAGGATGGGTCTGGTCAAGGGGTAATCTTGGCCGGAAAATATATATTGTTCTTTCTAAAATGAAATAAAAATATACTTAATGCCTTGATTATGATTAGAAAAAAGTATATTATTTTTAGAGTAAATTGTCATTTTAGTCCCTGAGTTTTTGTCCAAATTGCCATTTTAGTCCAAATAGTTTTTTTTTTTCTCCTCTGGGTCCTGACTTTTCCTTTTTCTTGTCATTTTGATCACATTGCCTAACTTAGTCTAAGAACCAGGTTATAATCAGGGGTATTTTTGGCATTAAATTATTATGAGGTTTATAAATTATGTTGTAAACTACCCCTGGTTATCAGTACACAACAGTTATGCCAAAAATGCCCCTGGTTATAACCAGATTTTTAGACTGAGTTAGGCAATGTGATTAAAATGGCAAGAAAATGGAAAAGTCAGGGACCCAGAGGAGAAAAAAAAAACTATTTGGACTAAAATGGCAATTTGGACCAAACCTCAGGAGCTAAAATGGCAATTTACTCTTATGTTTAAGAGTAAACTTCCGTTTTGCTCCCTGTGGTTTGGTCACTTTAACGGTTTTGCTCCAAACCTTTAAAAATAGCCATTTTACTCCCTCATGTTTCGTTTTTTTGGCCAATTTGCTCCCCGCCTCTAACTCCATCCAAATTGTTTGTTTTTCCATTTTGCTCCCCGCAGGGAGCAAACTGGCAACAAAACCAAAACATCAGGGAGTAAAATGGCTATTTTTAAAGGTTTGGGGCCAAACCGTTAAAGTGACCAAACCACAGGGAGCAAAACGGAAGTTTACTCTATTTTTAATAAACATCTGAATCTTTTTAATATAATGATTTAGGAGGTCGCGCATTAAAAATACATGTTGGGAAACTTTTGACCCATTCGACCCGTTAAATGTGTAGAAATTAGCACCTCTAGTTTTTAGCGTAGCTAATACTACGATATCAGTTTTTGCCAAGCTGATTATTACAACATGAATACATGATCACCTTAAATGCACAATTAAACACCCAACCCCTTCGCTCTCGGTTGGGTATTCCACCCCAGGCAGCTATGGGGCTAAGCTAGCTTGTGGAGTGTGATCACTCCAGCGGTTGAGAGGACCGTGGAATATCCCCCCCCCCCCCCCCCCCATTAAACACCCCTAAAGTGTGATGTAACCATGATCTTACTAAAAAGATTGCACAACAAGATGTCACCTGTCGAATTATTACTCCCGTGAAAGCTATAAAACCGGAAGTCAAGGTGCAAGCCTGTAGAACAGAACTTCTAGAAGCAATAGCAACTGAAGCCTGTGACTCCAAGTTATTAACCGAATTAGTTGGAGAAGATTTATCCGAAATTTCATTTTGTTCATCGAGTGTGCTTTCAGCAAGTTGTGGATTCGCAACTTTTTGTAATTCTTTTGATTTCTTCAACCTTTTAGGTGAACTTTTGCTTGCGTAAATCCTCTTGTCCGCATGGAATTGCTGCAAAAGTAGTCAAAACACACAGGGAAAGCTATGTATATAGTCAAACATTGCGGTTTTGACTGACGTAACGAGTAGAGTGTATGAAGATGATAGAATTAAGGTATGTGGAAACATACCACAAAGAATTTTCTGGGTGGAACATTTTGGAAGCATAGGCGTTCATATTTCCTTCCTAATAAACAGTGGCGAAGCTTGAGATTTCTGACAGTGGGGTCGAAAACGTATATACAAAAAATTTCTATAAACCGGGGGAGGGGGGGGGGGGTTCAAAAACGTATATACCCAAAAATTTCTATACGAAAACTACATACTCTCCACTAACGAGCGAAAAGTTTGGGGGGTCGGCCGCCCCCACAAAGCTACGCCATTGCTAATAAAAACACGAGACGTTAAACAAATTTACAACTTTTAGCAGACGGGTTTATTACATCAAAATGGTAACGAATTTTCACGTGTTTGTCATTGTACGCAATGAACTAGTTTTTTACCATTTGATGTTACAAACTTTTATTCCGTTACCATTTGATGAAACTGACCTGCTGTAACCGAGAAAAAACTGTTGATACGTCACGTTTTTACTATTATGGTTGGTGAAAAACAGTTTATATTTCACCTTTTACCCGGTTATAGCAGGTCTACTGCATCATCATATGGTTAGCAAAACATATGTAACATCAACTGGTTATAAAAATCAGCCCTTTGTTAGGTATCACAGCTTAACTGAAAACGAAAACGAAAACGATCACGGCAGTAATATGCAACAGTGACAACGGCGGTATCTGCCTGAGGCAGCGTCGCAGCGATTGCTGACTTGTTTGTGGCTGTAGGGATCTCGAGCAGAACACAAGGCACACGAGAACAAACAGAAAAGAAAGAACACCGGAATTTAACGTGGTTCGGTCTAATCTGACCGACGTCCGCACGCTGCAACTAGGGTACTTTTATTTCTTTACAGGTGATCAGAATATTAGGGTGGAGGGAGTTGTTCAATCACTTTAGGGTGTTTGAGTTAGGCTCAAACTATCTACACACCAAGTGTGTAGATAGCCACTCTAAAAAGTGTTTTTTTGTGCACACCCTGCAGTGTCAAGCTGTGGCCAAAGCGCGGCGTTTTGGTCCGCTCAACCAGACAAAGACTGACGGGTGTCTGATGGGTCTGTTGACCGGACCAAAACGCCGAGTTTTGGCCGCGTTTTGGTCCTGCCAACCAGACACCCGGTCAGTCTTTTGTCTGGTTGACAGGACCAAAACGCGGCCAAAGCTCGGCGTTTTGGTCCGGTCAACAGACCCGTCAGACACCCGTCGGTCTTTGTTTGGTTAACCGGACCAAAACGCCGCGCTTTAGCCACAGCTCGACACTGCAAGGTGTACATATAGGACAAAAAACACTTTTTGGTATTGGTGTGCCAATAGGACACCCTTGAGTTATTCTCTAGCCAATAATATCATGCCATGTCAAGTCCCCATTCCACTCTCCATTTTGCACTTAATCACTGACAATGGTTCAAACACCTGAAGTGGTAAAGAATTTTTAAAAAAATTGTGATGGGTTGAAAAAGGATGGGCCCACTATTCACCCTCTCTCTCCCACCTCTCGTCTTCTTCACCGAATCGGTGAATACTCACCGCAAACACCACTCCCCACTCACCAATTGAAGGCCGGCACCCCTTCCCCTGCTCGGCAACCCCCCTCCCCAATCAAGGAAACATGTGTATGTATGTATGTGTGTGTGTGTTAAATTGTTGAAGAAAACAGAAATAAAAAAATCTTGAAATTGGAAATGAAGGCAGGGCAGGGCAGGGCAGGGCAGGGGAAATTGAAAGTTGTGGAAGATGGAAATTTACCCGAGTGAAGAAGATAGGGTAATTTGGTTATGCAGCAGCAGCAGCAGCAGCAATCCATGGTGAGATAAGTCATTACTCATCACTCATTTCAGGAGATGATATTTTTTTTAAACTCCTCTTTGAAAATCGAAAATCTGATGCCTTTTATTTTATTCCACAAACAATAACTTTATTCGAGGATGGCGACGCAGTTTGTTGCTGGTCTACCTGTTATTCTTATGTAATTTGCCCTCTCTCACGCTCCTTAGGCTGTTCACGGACTCCTCCCTTCACGCCACGGGGACGGTGTTTCACGTACTTTCACTTTCCACATTTACCGGACATTGTTCCATTATATTAGTGAATCGTTTGGCAAAAAGTTCGTTTACGTTCTTTTGTTTGACAAATAAACGAACATGAATAATGAATTTCATTCGGTTAATTAGATGAATAAACACGAACAAAATTGTGTTTGGTCAATTGCGTTCGTGAACATTAGGTAATATGTTGTTTATGTTCGTTTACATCTGTTCATGGTCGTTTGTTTTAATTAGTTAATGTGCTAACGTTAGAAACTTTTAGATCTTTGAAACAACATTTTGGGATGATTATGCTTATGCTTATTATGTCTAACTTGTGCCTTTATTTTGGGATAATTCCGTTTATGATGATTATGTCAAGTGTTTAACAAGAAGATTATGTCTAATGTTTGAATTAAACATTGCCGTTTTTTTCAAAAGGTATTTATTCGTATGTCTTTGTGAATCGTTTGTGAAGAAGTTCAATTCCTTAACAAATGAGCACAAACACAAACACTTTCGTTCAATATGTGTCCGCGAACAAGTTTAATGCTAAACAAACGAACATGAACAAGGCTCCATTCGGACCTGTTTTATGTATTGGATACCCCTGAGCATCTATTAAGATACCTCTAAATGTTTGGTAAAAAGAATTCTCCGTTTTATTAATGTATGATAGTTTTTTTGTCCCTGGTTTTTTTCTTCTAGATCCGTCACTTATATTAACTGTCAAGCTTCAAGAATGTTCTGTAAGTAGTTATTTTCAAAAAGATTTAAGTGCAATTGCATACTGAGAACACACGTTGAGCTCTAAAGTCTAAAATTGACCCCTGAGCCCTCATAGTTTCATTTTCTTGCATTCTGAGTCGTTGCGTTACCCACCGTCAGCCTACCATTATATGTATTAATATAAAGTGTGGATGAACAGTTGTTTAAAGTTTTTTCAATATTTCTAAGTATTTATTATTTTATTGTTTTATTATACACATTAATATAAAATGTGGATGAAGAGTAGTTAAAAGTTTTTTCAATATTTCTAAGTATTTATTATTTATTGTTTTATTACTTTAATTGATTTTAAACATATATTTTTTTTCTAATATAACTTTTATGATACGATTAAAGTATCCGTTATCAAAAGAAAACATAAAAATTAATGCATATCAATACTAACATTGTTCAGTTCAATTTGATACAACATGTTAGTGATACAGTGTCAATTTATCGAAAGCAAAAACAATATATAAATACTGATACAATATGTTAGTGATACAGATTTTTGTCCCCGATCCGATTTTGAGCTGCAGAAAAATCAAATTTAACGGGTATTTGATGATCATCTGAATGAAAAATGAACCATAGATATTTCTTACGTATAGTTGGGTTTCACCATATGTAAGAAAATCAGGTCCGACTAGGGGTGCTAAATGCATCAAACTGTGTGGATCCAACACAACACTAACATGAAATCATGTTAGACATCAACATGAAAAACATGTTAATACTCCAAAATAACCATTTTACAATCACAAGTATACAAATGGATGTTAAATAAATACGATTCAACCATATGTGTTATGTCAACAAATGGGTTAAACAAATCAGGTAAACTGTTTGTCTGACGCAAACACGACTTGTTTAGTTTGTGTTTGCGAGTCTGGTCCAGACCAAAACTGATAATTTTATATACGCTATTGAAGATGGTGTATTGAAAAAGAGATTACTAAGAATCATTTTTCTTAGGAATATCGGATTTTAATAATCCAAACTATTCGCCGTTGGCCGCCAACAGTCCCAACTTCAAAAATAACCATTGACAGTCCCAACTATTCACATATTGGCCGCCAATGGACCCTGACTAACGGAACCTTAACGCCGTTAGTCCCCGGTCACCGGAAAACCGTTTTTGTCCAGAAAAAGGTTTTAAAGGTCCGATCTAGGGTTACAAAGAGGTTTAGGACGAAAATGTTGAGTTTTCCGGTCAAAAAGTTGAGTTTTTCGGCGAAAAATGATTTTTCCGACAACTTAATAATTGAGGCTATTACTAGAAAAAAGGTTCCCAAAGGTCCATAATAAGGTTACAAAGAGGTTCGGGACAAAAATGTTGACTTTTCCGGTGACCGGACACTAACGGCGTTAGGGTTCTGTTAGTCAGGGTCCATTGGAGGCTGGCCAATATGTTAAAGTTAGGACTGACAGTGGTTATTTTTAAAGTTGGGAATAATTGGAATTATTAAAATCCAATATTCTTTTTTCTTATACTCCATTACAAAATGACAAACCGTATCTGGAATTATTAAAATCCAATATTCTTTTTTCTTATACTCCATTACAAAATGACAAACCGTATCGGAAACAATACGTAACACACCACTATCTTTTAAAATGTATTCTAAAACCTCATTCATGCAAGTAAAAATGTATGGTTTTACACCTTTTCCCTTGATATTCTAAAACCTCATTCAATACATCAAGAAAGCCACAAATGTGAAGGAACTCCCACTAATAATAATACAATCAACATATTTATGTAACATGTCACCAATGCATCACAATAAACAAATGGAAGTATTGTAAACACTAAACACGTTGTGTAAGCAATGGCGTTAACGTTGACATGACAAATATCCCTTTGTCAACAAATCAAATGAATAGGTTTGACAACCAAACTCAAGGCCTTAGTGTCATAACCTTTGTCAACAAACCGGACTTAATAACGACTAACAGTATCCAACAATGTTCGCGTGTAGTGGACCATAATATCCGGTTTCAAATCGAGCGAAATGCTAAAATTTGGCTCGTATCGTATTCCACCACCCTGACGAGTTTTAGGCGTCAAGGCTCAGTATGAAGGGTGAGAAAGAAGCATAGAAAAGCATGTCAAAGGATTAGAATGTGTATTATGTCCTAGGTTTGAGTTTAAACCAATATACCGAGATGGATGATTAAGCTGCATAGGCGTATACAAGGAGTTTCGATCAAAGTTGTGCACAGATTTTAGTCTCCTAGATATTTAACGTTAGTATACAAACATAGTAAGCGACTAAGAGCGTCGAGCTACTCAAGATCTATTCTTTGAGTATTCACACCGAGTCAAGCTTAAACGAGTTCATGCCCAAGCTTGATCCTAAAACTAAACGAGGTTGAGCCTGAGCTTGATTAGGCTACCAATGATATTATTTCTATAATAAATAGTTACATCATAAATAGTATCATCATGTATATAATTATGACAAAAACTAAATAATTTGCATTATGTTATGTATAGCTATTATTGTATATAAGAAATAACTAGATAAATACATTAAAATATAGGCAAATTGGATTTAAATAATCCCAACTTACTCAATTTGGCCGATAATAATCCCAACTCAGTTATTGGCCGATAATAATCCGAACTGGTCTACTTTTGGCTGATAATAGTCCGCCGTTAAAAATAGCTTAACGGAGTTATGCTTTTTTCCGAATTACAAACCGATATTTTATGGATTTTGATTAGAACGAACGAGTCGATTTATGTAAAACTTACCTCGAAACGGTGCTTCAAACGGCTTGATTTTTGTTAATTGGAAGTTTAAACACCCGAATTGAAGCACTGTTTTTGTCGTTTGGGGTAGTATTTCGAGGTAAATTTTACATCAATCAACTCGTATCCTCGTTCTAATCAAAAGCCCTAAACATCGGTTTGTAATTCGGAAAAAAGCATAACTCCGTTAAGCTATTTTTAACGGCGGACTATTATCGGTCAAAAGTAGACCAGTTCGGATTATTATCGGCCAATAACTGAGTTGGGATTATTATTGGCCAAATTGAGTAAGTTGAGATTATTTAAATCCAATTTGCCTAAAATATAGGATAAGAAATAACTAAATAAATACATTAAAATATAGGGATAAATATATATATTTAGCGAGTTGAGACAGCTTGTAAAATTATTGAGGAGCCGCGCTCAAGTGTCAAACAAAGAGCTAGGATCGAGTTCGCTTAAGTTAAACGAGGCGAGCTCAAGACAATCCATCTGTCAATCTACCCAACTTGCATGATTAAGATGTTCAAATGTCAAAATTAATGTCATAATAATATCTTGTTAACCCTAACCATAAAATTTAGAAATAACACAACCTCAAATTTCACAACCAATGGAGCATGAACCAAACAAACCTTAACCTTCAAAGCTTCTATGCATAATTGCATACCGAACAATAACCGAAACGTAAACATCCAATAAAAGTTCTAGTTATATTCTTCGACTAGTAACGTCGCGCTAAAACCGAGTTCAGAATGGTTCAAACCAAATTCAATCTAAACGAGTCAAGAATAACACAAGATGCATAGAAAAAACACGAACACAAGCATGAAGAAATGCTAATCAACGGTGGTTACCTGTTGCCATTCTCCGTCAACAGCTTCTTTCCATAAAGTAACATTATTACCGCCAGCAGCAACCGCCAAAATATTTCCGGTTAAAGACCAAGATACCCTCCAAACGGGGACCTTAAAATCATACAAAACCTTACCATTCCAGTTATCACCTTCTTTACCAACGGTCCATATCACAACTGTACCGTCCTCGGAAGCACTTGCGATTGTTGATTTCGGAAGTCCCAGGTTTGGGGCCCACGCGACAGCACGAACCCAATCACTGTGCATTTGTAAAGCAGGAAAACAGTCCATTTTCCAGATCCCGTTAGATAGCTTCCATACTTTTACAGTGTTATCACACCCACCAGAAGCCAGCTTTTGAACGGGTTCAAAAGCACCACCAGATCCAACCAGAGCCCCGGGAGCCATCGATGGGGCCCACGAAACCGAGGTGACTCCAACTGGGTGAGCCTGGTCAATCCGTGTGGTGTCCCACCCACCATCTGACCTGGCGGTATGAATGGTAATGTTCCCATCAGAAGAGCCACAAGCCAAACAGAGACCAAGCTCGTGTGGGGCCCAGGCGATAGAGTTGACCGAAGATTTATGGTCGCTAAAAGTATGGAGTTGGGTCCACTCGTTTGGGTTACCTTCCTTCCAAACTATAACGGTTGAATCATAAGAACACGATGCTAGAAGTGACCCGAATTTGGGGTGGGCCCACGTGACCTGCCATACTGGACCGTTGTGACCGGTCAAAGTGGTCAAGTGCTGGGAAGTAGAGTTGTTGCTTACACCGATTATCTTGATGGTGGCATCAGAGGATGCAGATGCCACTCGTTTTCCATAATAATCCATGCATACATCGTGGACAGTGTCTGTGTGACCCGTTTCAATCTTTTGTGCCGGCATGCCTCTTTCTTTATGTTATTAAATAACTGAATTCCTGCAATCCGAAAAAAAAAAAAACATTCAATGAAATAAAACTTGTGTACACATGCCACGTGGGCCAAAATTGATCAAAACTAGGGTCTGGACTCTGTAAAATGACAAAGAGATTATGGATGATTTACTTGATAACATAGTTGTTAATAGCGAATAGCGACAAGGGACCTATATGCTACATAGCGAAAAGCGACAAATAGCGACCGCTATTTTATAAATAGCGATACACTAGAAAAAGAACTTTGAAAATTTTTATATGTATATTATATCAAAATACCTTGGTATATATGCTATTTTACTTGTACATTTAACAAGAACCTATAAATCCAGCTATTTTACTATGCAGTTAACGCGGAAAAATATCGGTTATCGGTCAAGGACCGATATATGAGATATCGTTTATCGCGGTGAGATATCGGTAATTTCTAATATCATGCATAAATATATATTTTTATATTTATATTCATATTCATATTCATATTCATATTCATATCTAGAGCCTATATACATACTAGAAGTCTAATATCATGCATAAATATATATATTTATATATATACAAGAGGTGGTAGAAAGCGTAGGTGTGGGAATGAAAGTCTCAAAAGGTGGTAAATACTTTGCCCGCGCATCCTGCGGACACGAATGCAGCTCCGAAACCATCCAGAATTTTTTTATACAAAATTGGCCCAGCCGAGATATCGCCGAGACAACCGATACGGTTTTGCAAGATGACCACTGATATTATCGTTGACCGATATCGGAAACCGATATTTTGGTGAGGGGCCGATAGCCGAGATATCGCCGAGATTAATTGCATAGCTATTTTATAGCTATATCTAATTGCTATTTACATCAACAAAAAAAAACTATTGTTATCATCGCTATTTGTCGCTATGACCCATATAGCGACACTACGCCGCATCGCTACATAGCGGTCGCTATAGCCGCTATTAACAACTATGCTTGATAAAAAGGCTGATATGTATAAGAGATGAGAAAGATGCAACTTTTGATTGTACATAAAGTAGCGCCTCAAGTACATAAAATTCTCGCCTCACGCCTCGGCTTTTGGAACTAAACACCACCACGCGCATTTTAAAACCAAGCATGTGATGTGAAGATACATATCCGAGGACCGACCTTTTCTCATAAGGGCCGGACCGGATCAAAAGGAGACGCATATCTCAGAAGCTCCATCCCCCATTCGCCTATGGACGGACCATCAATAGGTCGTCCAGCCGGATGACGTCATCACAGTTGACTAGTATAAGTACCCGATTCAAAGTACAACCCAAGTACGATTTCTCTCTCTACTTTCTCTCTCTATCAAATACTTATCCTCACGCCGGAAGGTGGTTGCAGAGGGGGCTCCCATCTCTACGGCGAGCCTAACTGTTTGTTCTTTTACAGGTTCAGATCTTTGATCGCAATTAAGACCCAAACTCGGATTACAGGCTCCGGCCATAAGCCTTGGATCTTCATGATGAGCGAACAAATTCTTAATATTCATAGTTACAATAAGTGATAACAGGTAATTTTTCTAATTAGACCTACCTACCTAGCAATGTTTCAAGGGTACAACTCATAGTCACATAATTCTCTGGTGATTTTCGTTTTGGTTCGTCCGATCCAATTCGCGGTACGAACACGATCCGGGATCGCGTTTCATAAGAAAAAACAATTGAAATGTAATAGAGGCTAATCGAAGTTGCTGAATCGAAGCTTACCTGCTGGCTGGCTGATTGAACCTTACGTTCCCTGCTGAATCGTAGAATGAAAGAAGATCTGTCAATCGCCTGTTTGTTTTTTAGGTTTAGAAGATGGAGGAGGACCGAACAGGGAAGATACGTTTAGGGTTATTTTAATTGTAATTTTATTTTTATTTTAACTATATATTATTAGCGAACGAAGTCATGATAAAAAAAATTAATATGTTTTTTATCTAGCATAGTTAAATTATTTTGAGGTTTTTTTTTTATTTACTCTATCTTATCTTTGTTGTTAAAATGATTTTTCATTTTTTACACAGCATAGTTAAATTAATTTGAGTTTTTTTACCTAATCTCTTTTTTTGCTGTTAACATGTTTTTCATACCACGTGTCTTCTTCTTTTTCTACATGAAACACATTTCTCTATCATCTTTCTCATTAGTTCCAGAATGTCATTTTATCACAAAAAACCCACCGCCTGCCCAACTCCTTCTGTTTTTTTGCAAAACATGGCTTCCGTAAGCCACTTCCTTCTTCAGAGGAGCTTCTTATTTCCGTAAAGCGTTGTATTTTCTTTTTATTACTGCAGCGTACCTTACTCATAATTTATCTGCAAAAAAATTAATTTTTTTGAAGCACGGGCCCTTAGAGAAGCTAAAGACAAGCTGGAGAAGCGTGGTGAAAAGCTAACATGGAGATTAGACTTTTAAAAAGCATTTGATGGTACATCTTTTATATGTCCAACAGAGATTAACATGTTAACAGTAATAAAAAAAAAGTTATTTTCTAAACCTTTTATGTTACTTACATGTCGATCTTGAAGAAGGAAAGGGACAAGAAATCATAAAGTTGTGGATTGCTATCCGAGAAATGCAAGAAAAATTGGAAAAGGCGCACAATCAAATTATTCATGAGAAAGAAGCAGCAAAGTCGCTAATGAACAAGCTTTGCGTAATCAAAGAAGTGCCAGTTATTGATAAAAGGAAAGTGGAGTAGTTGGAAAATCGTAAGCATGAACGGGATGTATTGCCAAAATAACGAAGTTCCTATCAATTTGTTTCGGTAGTTTTGGTTTTGTGGCTGAATAATTGATTCCAAAATATACACATATATATGTTTATTATGTACAGATAAAATTGTAGAAATGAAGAATATTGTTAAGTTGGAAGAATCACATGCTAATACCTATGAGGACTTCACGAGATCATTTGAAAGATAGCTAAAGGGCCTTAATATATATATATATATATATATATATATATATATATATATATATATATATATATACACAAACACGCATACATATATAATTTATTAAATTATTAAAAATCTTGGTTAAAAAAAAAACACACCCATGCATGCACACCCATGCATACACACCCCATGCACGCGCACACACACCTATATTTCGATCAACAACTATTGGCGTGATCTTAAGTCTCACTTTTTGTGCAGGCATGGCATAATAAACGAACATTGTTCCATTATATTAGTGAATCGTTTGGCAAAATGTTCGTTTAAATTCTTTTGTTTGACAAATAAACGAACATGAATAAAGAATTTCATTTGGTTAATTAGATGAACGAACACGAATCGGTCAATTGTGTTCGTGAACACGTTAGGTAATATGTTTGTTTATGTTCGTTTACATCTATTCATGGTCGTTTGTTTTATTTAGTTAATCTGCTATCGTTAGAAACTTTTAGATATTTGAAACAACATTTTGGGATGATTGTGCTTATACTTATTATGTCTAACTTGTGCCTTTATTTTGGGATAATTTCATTTATGTTGATTATATCAAGTGTTTAAGAAGAAGATTATGTCTAATGTTTGAACCAAGGCCGACTTGAGAGTAAGTCAAACCAAGCCATTGCTTTGGGCCTCACCTCTCTAAAGGCCACAATAATTAAAAGCTCTTGTAAGTATACATATGAAAATTCGGTGAGAAAGGAAAAAACAGACCAAATAATGGCAATTCAAGCATCACATAAACCAAAGGCACAAAAGTATCATTAAGTTTTATTTGTGTAATCCGCCTACAATATCTCTTGTAATTGTTATAGCGTAATATCTCTTGTAATTGTTATAGGGTAGAAAGTAAACTTATTTTTATTTTCGCGAAAGGAACTCTATTTTAGTTATTGCTTTGGGCCCCCAAAAAGGTTGAGTCGGCCCTGGTTTGAACTAAACATTGCCGTTTTTTATTTTTTTTAAATGGTATTTGTTCGTATGTCTTTGTGAATCGTTTGTGAAGAAGTTCAATTCCTTAACAAATGAACGCAAACACGAACACTTTCGTTCAATATGTGTCCGCGAACAAGTTTAATGCTAAACAAACAAACATGAACAAGGCTACATTCGGATCTCCGTTTTATGTATTGGATACCCCTGAGCTAATATTAAGATACCTCTAAATGTTCGGTAAAAAAAAGTTTCTCCGTTTTGTTAATGTATGATAGTTTTTTTGTTCCTGATTTTTTTTCTTCTAGATCCATCGCTTATATTAACTGTCAAGCGTCAAGAGTGTTATGTAAATAGTTATTTTGAAAACAATTTAAGTGCAATTGCATCCCTATAGTTTAATTGAGAACACAAGTTGAGCCCTAAAGTCTAAAATTGACCCCTGAGCCCTTATAGTTTCATTTTCTTGCACCATGAGTCGTTGCGTTACCCACCGTCAACCTACCATTAGAATGAAAGTTGTGGATAAAAGAAAATTTATGTTTAAACAGAGAAATACAAAAGAAATTTTTAAATAGAGAAAAATGCCCGGATAGTCCCTGTGGTTTCGCCTTTTTTCACCTATAGTTCCCAACTTTCTAAAATTACCTGAATAGTCCTCAAGTTTTCATTTTTTGTTCCCGGATAGTCCCTGGTTCTAACTTCAGTTTGTTTTCTCTGTTAAGAGAGTGTGAAATGACAAAAGTACCCTTTCCTTAAAAGGCCAAACCATAGGGACTATCCGGGTATCTTCTTCATATTTATTTATAAAACCCCACCACCACACTTCATCTTCAACCTCCACCCACCATCACCCTCCTCCACCCTCCACCATCACCGCCACAGTCACTCTCCACCAAATGGGCCCACCCAAAACAACAAATTAAATCATACAATAAAAAAACAACTCATGATCATACAAAACACATATCAATTCAAAAACCGAGTTGCAGAACAGAAGCTCAAGGTTAGGATCTTTATCTGCCATCACTTGCTTCCAATCCAAGGATTTATCCTTCTCCAGCATTCTACACCTACGATGCCCATTCACATTCACATTCACATTCACATTCATCTCCGCCGTCTGTTTCATCATCAATTTCGTATCGAACGAGTCGAGGCGTGCGAGGAATCTGATAGGAGAACGGAGGCTCCGGCGTCGTGGAGAAACGAGTCGAGGCGTGCGAGGACGTCGAAGGAGAGGTTACGAGGGCCGGATCTTAGGTCCGTCATTGATGGCGGTGGTTTTAGGGCAAAATGAGAGCAGAGGATTCAGAGTTGAGAGTAGCTGATTATGGTGATCATGATGTAGATGTAGTGAAGTGCAGTTGTTAGGGTGAAATTAGGGTTTGGGGGTGTGATCTGTGAAAATCGGGGAAGATGAAGTGTTTGTGAAAAGGATTGATGCCATCTGATAATACGAGGAGGTATGCCCACGATTAAACAGTAAATATTAAGCATTTTGATGATTTTGTGGGGGTAAAAACTGTCTAGCCTACAGTAAAAGCTCGAGATAAGTTTAAGTGTTTAACACAAACACAAAGATGCCATCTGATAATACGCGGAGGTATGCCCACGATTAAACAGTAAGGGTATTATTTATGCAAAAGTAATATGTACCAAGCAAAAGATGAGTTGGCGTCCCTGTTTTATTTACAGCCACAGTTGGATGACTTGTAGATGCACACCGAATGTGCATGATTACAGCAGAGCCAATTTTAAATATTTTGGTAATTTATATAACAAAAACTGTGTGGCGCACATTTTCTAAAAAGGGAGCACATCCAACTATATTGTAGTCATAGATATATGTTTGGTGGACCCATTTGGTGGAGAGTGACTGTGGAGGGTAGAGGAGGGTGATGGTGGGTGGAGGTTGAAGATGAAGTATGGTGGTAGGGTTTTACAAATAAAAATGAAGAAGATGCCTGGATAGTCCCTGTGGTTTGGCCTTTTTAAGGAAAGGGTATTATTGTCATTTCACATCCTCTTAACAGAGAAAATAAACTGAAGTTAGACCCAGGGACTATCCGAGACAAAAAATGAAAACTTGGGGACTATTCAGGTAATTTTAGAAAGTTACGGACTATAGGTGAAAAAAGGCGAAACCACAGGGACTATCCGGGCATTTTTCTCTTTTAAATATTAAAATTTACCAAATAGTGACTTGAGGTTTTTTTTTTTTTTTGTCTTTTTTTCTTTTGTCTTTTTTGCGCTTTTTATATTTTTATCTCTCAACTTTCAATATTAACATTTACAACCCCTAAACTTTCTAAAGACTTTGTAATCGAGTTTTACATGTTTATTTTTATATGCATGTGAGTATAAATTTAAGTTGATTTACGTTTCAACATTTTTTTTTGTTTCTCAAAAATTAGTCAAGTCAAATATAATATGTTTCTTATGCTTATTAACACGTTTTCATGTTAGTTTTATGTATGCTTTTAGTTGGTTCACGTTTTCACGTAATTTTTTTTCAGAATGCCGTGGCAACGCACGGGGCAATTTACTAGTTGTTAATATTTTGAAAATTGGGTAAACAATGATTTTCAGCCCAACACCCGGCCCAATGATTCCTCCAACTTTAAAACCCAAACATCCTAAAACAAACAAGTTATTGTTATAGAAACATGTTTTAAACTTCTAATAAACAATCCCCTTAGATCATCGATTTGGATGTAATCCGAATGATGTTAACAGAAAATTCCTTAGAATTAGACTTTATGTACATTTTAAGGATCATTGTACCACTTTCTCTCTTACATTTTGCTAAGCCGAATATGCTCTTACATTACATTAAATATTCGTAAAACATAAAGAAAACTACATCAGGTTGATCTCTTGGGAGATTATTGATGTATGAATGGAAACGAACCAAGTCCTCATCAGCAACCCGATCAGCATCCACAACCTCATCATCACACGTCAAAACCCATAAATCCTGCGATTGTACTCTCTTTAAGTTACCTCTACAAAACGGGCAAGATGACGACCTTGTCTTCCTAAAAACATAAAACATGACATTTTTCATATCTTATAATTATAACAGGTACCGTAACAACTTATTTGGGGGTAATATTGAACCAAAATATATTTATCGATGATTATAAATCCTAACAATCTAATTTCCCATAAGTTTCGACCGAGTTACTTCTAAATGAGTCGATTGTGGTTATGTTTAATCAAAATAAATTAAAACTAGTTAAATAGGAAACGGGGTACTTCTAAATGAGTCGATTGTGGTTATGTTTAATCAAAATAAATTAAAACTAGTTAAATAGGAAACGGGTCAAATGATTCAACATGTTTTAAAGTCACCAACAGGGTAATATCTGAAGTATAAAAACCTCCGAAATTGTTTTATGTATAAATATTATATTTGATATAACGTCATTTATGTAATCGTATTTAACGAGCTAACCAATTATAGAAAAAAGTGTTTAGCCGTTATAGAAAAAGGTACTCTTGCACTCACTTTATTTTAATATTAATAAAACCAAATTCTACATACAGGTAATTTTTGTGTGGGGTTATATACGTGTATATATACATAATACACATGATATTATTTATTATTTAATTTGCAACAAGTGAGTGCATTAGTTGTGACATCTGAGCCTTTTTAAGGATCAAACAATTCCGAACCAAATGAAACCTTGTGTTTCATTCCCGAGAATTGTAAAATCACATGGGACATTCATACATTTTAGTCCATGTACAATTTCGACTCCTCAAAGCTTTTCTGGAGGTTATACGTAAACTATTACGCTAATCGTAACCAGTTTAACGTAATGTATACTCCGGAATAACAACATAAGCTAAACATACCTTAAATATCCTTTACATAACTTAGGAATGAGTTTTGAAGGGTTCGGTATGACAAAAACATGCTTATTCAACTCCAGGGGCTATTTTGCAAATTCTGCGAAACTATGCCTTTACGCGTATTTCCTAATCCGGAACATGGACACGCATCCAAAAAATTTTGTAATCATTAAAATGTTGTATTTTAGTGATTGGAATGCAAAAATATCATTCGTTACGCATTTACAGTCATTTGCGCGTTCATTACGATTTTCGTCGTAATTAACCGAAAACCGCAACCATACGACCGAACGAGCCGACATCCGAAACATTTCCGGACACATTTCATGTTCCCTATGATATTTCATCCTTATGAAGCTTGAAAATGGGGTTAACGAGTGTTAAAAGTGCCAAAACGCAACAAAACGTAGTGCAGGGACCTGTTCTGCAATTTTTGCAAACTTTGCCCAGGTCAGAGGCTTACGGACCGTAAGCCAAGACACCATACGGTCCGTAAGGACCTGTCCAGCTCACCATAATTAGCTGTCAACAGGCTGCTTGTTAGCTCGCGAATTTGGCCACTTCTCTTCTGCTTTGGACACCTAATGAGACACTAATCCATGCCTAAACATCTGGCCTAACCTTGTCATGATTTGGTAACTTCTTGATCATTATAAATACCATGATCATCCCCACATTTGAACCTTTCATAACTTTCTTGCTCTCATCTGCACTTTCTGGAGTTGCAACCGCTTGTGAAGCCTTCTCTTGAGTTTCCTTGGCTATTTTGAGTGCAAGTAAGTGTTTCATCTCTGTCTTGATCAATTCATATAGCATAATTGAGCTAAAAGTCCAACAGTTTGACTTTCTGTTTGACTTTCAGTTATACCCATGAATTGGTCAAAACAAGGTCCAATTGAACCTTGCAACGTGATCATAATCATGATGGTTATGGTCCCTAGTGACCATGCCTACTGATTTCCACGTTTGCTAGTTGGAGTGACGAGTCAAAGTTTCGGTCAATAAAGCGATAAATGCGCATTATACGATGGAACTATTTTCGGGTATCAAAACAGTTTGTTTTGGTATCAAAACTCTTTTATAACTTAGTTAGACATATCAAAACATGTCTAACTCGTCACTTTTAGTTTAGTGCTTGTTTAGAGTCGATTGTTGAACGGTTTTGACCACCGCTTTGACTTTCGAATCCGACCCGTTTGGTCAATCTTTGGATCCGACCAAACACATTTTTATGACCATAATTATATAGGGAATAACCCTCTGAGGTTATACCTTATGGTCACTTCAATTGGTTAGTATTATGATAATTGGTTGTTATGTTCCTTAATAATGACCAAAATGCTTTTTTGTGAATAAATCAATCTAAAGCATATGTAACCTAAATTTTTTACATGTAATCTGATGTAACAACAATATTAAACATATTTTAGCAATTTAGACTTATCGTAACACGTATCTAACCATCCGAATGCGTAGTTACGCAAATGACACGTTAAAGTGGCTTAAACTACCTTAACGGGTCATAATGGGTCAAAAGTACTTAGGAACCGTTCCAAATCAGAATGTTAACTTTATTAAACCATTTCATATGAGTTCCAACACTCATTTGGTTAATAAAGTCTCATTCTATCCGATTCTTCCGTTTATGTCCCGACTTATTTACATGTTATCCGACTCATTAGGACACACTTGATTCCTTGAACTTTGGGCTTTGTTCACACACTTTTACAAGGCTTATCCGCAAATCCCAGGCGAGTACATCGCTCCCCTCTTTTATGTTTTACAAATGTTTTGGGGTGATTCATATGTGCTAATTGTTTTCAAGTTTTCAAAGTACAAATACTATGGTTTATATAACAATATGGTTTCAATAATGTGATACAACTTGTTGGTGCGTTATCCAAGATACGAATGACATTCATTAACATTGTTATGCGGCCCAGTAGTAAGTTATGGTACCATAGGATCGACAATCTCGTTACTAGGCTATTCACTAGATTTGGGGGGTAGTTTGGGGATTGACAATCTCGTTGATTTGTTAGTCTTGTTAAAGAGATCTTTTAGGATCTATTAAAGATACCCTTGGGGTATAGTCGAGTCAACGAAGGTTTGAATGTATTCATTAAAGAACGACCAAAAGTTTTCACAATTAAAACAAGGACAATGGTTTATGACAAGGACAATGAACAATGGTTTATGACAAGTACAATGAAGCAATGGTTTATGATACGAACAATGGTCGATTGGTTATTTTTGAACAAGGTTATACAACGATTTTTATTTAAAGATATAAACCATACAAAGTTATTTACAAGATGATTTACAACTCAGATTTACGAAACAAATGTTTTCAGTCAAGATTCATGGCTACAAGGTTTTGATTTACTTATATTAACTTGTTAAGTTGATATATTATATTGCAATATCAAATACGTTTTGATTTCAAGATTTATACTCGTTGACTCTCGAAGTTGGACGTGGTATTGCAATATTGTTATAGAGCCATGTATTTGACACTCAGAAAACCTATGTGCTCGCCGACATTTTATGCTGACTATGTTTTCACATATGTTTCAGGTTTGGTTACATGACGATTGTTGCCGTATACTTCACATAGGACGGACGCGGACTTTAGTGCCTTAAAACAAGAAAGACAAATAATATATTTGTTTTTGTTTAATTTAAATCTAAAGACAATGTAATCATGTTAATATTCAATAAAACATACTTTCAAATACCATGTGTTATGTAGCAATTTGTAACGTGACTCCCCAAGTGTTTCCGCCGCGTGTTGTTTTACGCGATTTGGGGTGTTACATTAGTAAGTTGTAAGTTGTGCATTAAGGGTTTGTCTTACAAGATGTTATTGTACATTTATGTTTTGAGGTTGTACCTTTTTCTAAATTATATATTATATAATAATTATATAATTTGCAACAAGTGAGTGCATTAGAAAGTTGTAAGTTGTGCATTAAGGGTTTATCTTGCAATGTGTTATTGTACATTTATGTTTTATTATATATTATTTAATTATATATTATTTAATTTGCAACAAGTGAGTGCATTAGTAAGTTGTAAGTTGTGCATTAAGGGTTTGTCTTACAAGATGTTATTGTACATTTATGTTTTGAGGTTGTACATTTTTTCCAAATTATATATTATATAATAATTATATAATTTGCAACAAGTGAGTGCATTAGAAAGTTGTAAGTTGTGCATTAAGGGTTTATCTTGCAAGGTGTTATTGTACATTTATGTTTTGAGGTTGTACCTTTTTCAAAACAAGTCGCGTGTCTCTATTATTAAGCCTTATTTCTTAATATATCTCATTACCTCACTCTACACTTCCCTCTTCCTCTCATTCTACGTTGGGTTCCAAGTTCCAACTTTACACCAGAACTGCCTTGATTTTTAGGGTGAAGTAGAGAAAGAAAGAGGTAGTTGTTGTGTTGTGGAAGAGAAGAAACCACTGGCCAAACGACGTTAGGTTCTGTATTGGTGGCAAGTTGAGATATTTAGACCAGATCTACCGGCGGAAGACAGTGGTTGCTATATTACAGTCTTTTCTGCCAACGATTACGACCCGTGTTTACGTTTTTCGGGTGCCCATTGGTTCCATATTTCACGTAATTTCGGTCTCGGATCGGTTCTCGGTCTTGACATGAGCAAACCCGAATTGCTTCTTTTGAGTCTCCATCACGCATACCACCCATTTGCTTTAAAGATGGTTTCTACATACTTTACTGTACACATTGTACCCATGTTTAGTTGTATTTTTTTTAAATAAAAAAAGAAAATCAACTTTTAATTTGAACCACATATTTGCTTTCACTTTTACAACACAAGGTTTTGTGTGTCAGAGGAGACACATTTGAGAACAGGGAGCACTTTTTTCTTATTCTTCTTCACTATATCCATGTTTTACCTTTTCTTTTTGTTCGTCGAGCAAGTTGCAGGTACATTTGAGACTTGTTTTAGAGAGGGTTATTCATTGTATTCAAAAGAAAGGCTATCACACCTAGGGGCGGACTTATGACCAAGTATCGGGTTCCTAGGAACCCATTCGGTTTTTAATTTTTAGTGTAAATATATATAGTAAAGGGAATTGGGAATTGGCGAAGAAGGATTTCTTAATGCAGTTGGGGGCTAAATTAACGTCTTGTGATTATCATAGGGGGTTGGAGCTTGTGGTGGTGGGATTTTCGAGTGGGGTGTTTGGGCTGTATCAGATGCTGGATTTTGTTTGTATACATTTGTTTTCGGTATCAAGGGACAAGATTACGACGGCTAGTTTTAATGAGCCCGGGAATTGGTTGACGTTTGGGTGTGCGGAACTTGTACAGTTGTTTTTTTGGGAGTGGAAATCAGAGAGTTATATATTGAAGATGGTCATAAACATTCTATAAAATAGTTTATTTATGATGTTATATCAGTAGGATATCAAATATATGTGTGATTTATGGTTTAGGACCAAACTTTGCCATGTAAGGGCATTTTGGTCATTTTACACATAGCCTTGATGACTTATTTGGGAATCTGAGTTTAGAACATGTACCTACTGTAAAAACATTTAAAATAAGTTTAATAATCAGTAGGTAACAAGTCTTGGTTCATAGATATGGTTTTAAACCATACTACACGCTGAAAAGGCGATAAAGTCGCTAAATGACGATTTAAGCGATGTCTAGATAAAACTGAAGTTATGATCAGGTTTGTAATACCATAATATGTTATTTAACATAACACATCAGTTGGTAAAAGGTTTTGTATAAAATCCACAGTTAAAACCCATTTAGATGTCGTGAGGGCAATATCGTCATACAAAGACTTAATACATGGACTTGTGTGTAAACTTAGTTTATAATATGACTTAACATTCCAATTCATACTAAATATGATATTACATTAGTAGGTAAAGAGTTTTGGTGTAGGAATTATGTTTTAAACCATTTTAAACGCCAAAGGGGCGATTTGGTCACTTTAAAATATAATTTGCACTATTTAATCAAAACTCAGTTTATGACCAGAACATTGACATCAAAATAAGTTAAACAAGTTAAAAAATCAATAAGTAATTCATTTGCATGCTCATTTGTGTTTAAAACCTCATTTTAGACAAAAAGGGCATTTTAGTCAACATAAGGCATATTAACGGAAACTTGCATAAAAACCCAGATTACTATATGACCATGTAGTGTAACTCCAGAGGGTTATTCTATGATATAATATGGTCATATTGCAACTTAGAATCAGTAGCTAAAGTTGCTAATTCGGGTCAGAACTGAAAGTCAAAGCGGGAGTCAAACTTCGCGACTTTCGGTTGCGAACTGACCTTAAACTTGGAATTGACGGGCTGAACATGTTTACAAATGTTCTAATAGTTATTACCAAGTTGTTTAAGTGTTAAAACATATTTCATTGTCGTTCAGAGGTTATGATAATAACATAACGACGTATTTGGTCCCTCTCGTTTAACACATGGCGTACGAGGATCAATGGGACACGTGTCGGGATTTTATAGGACACGATTTTACGAGGTGTTACATTATTATCACACAATCACACATATGCATTGAGTGTTTATAGCACATTCTTGCTAGTTATCTTTTGTCACAGAGAGGAGGATTATTGTGAGGGTGTGTCGTGTGATTATTATGGTAAGTTAGTAAAAGGTAACGGTTATTTGCTTGGTTTGAATGGGATCGCTTGTTGAGAAAGACAATTTTAAGTTAGTGTTTGAATGAGTTGCTTGGGGGCAAGCAACGGTTAAGTGTGGGGATGTGACGGGTGGTTCGTAGGACAACCCTTATGTGGCTTAATTGATGTAAAAATCCTACACGTATTTGAGTTATTTGTTGGAATTAGATAACTGCGGTTAGTTGATATTGCAGGTTGGAAAAGGCGTTTAAAGAGTGGAAATAAAGTGTTAGAATGAAGGTTTGGAAGCAGCAATTGGGAGATGATTAGATGAGAGTTGGATGAAGAAACATGAAAGCTGAAAATGGGCTCTGCCGTAGCTTACGGTAGCCACCAAATGATTCAAATGATAATTTTTTATGTGCCCTAGCATCAGGCTAAATCACAGCTTTCTTCAAGGATTCTAAGTGTTCAAATGATAATTCATATGCTGGGTGACCCGCATACTCCAAAAACACCAGTTTTGGACAAGAATCTGAAGGCGGTCATATGTATAGAAACATAACGACTAACGTGATGTGAGCGTGGGTGATTTTTAGATATATTTTAAGTATTTTTCACTCGTTTATTTAAGCGTTAAATTTATAAAAACACGATATGAAACTATCACTCTTTATAACATGCTAGGGCAAGTGCACCCATCGTTGGCGTAGTATAATGATGGTAAGATACCAAGGTCGTCCAAGGACACAAGAGCTTTTAATACCGGAATAATGTCAACGTCTAATCTAATCAATTTTTTAGGAAAAGTTTTTAATAAGTAAAAATAAAGAAATAACTAATTTAATAAAAGAAACAAATAGACAAGATAGAATCACTTGGTCCCGATTCATCATTTACGTATCCTTTGATAATTTCCACGCTTTGGATTTTTTAAGAGATTATCTTAATTACAGTGGCATGCCCCTCTTTTTTAGGCAACGCTACCCTCAGCCATATTGGTCTGAGTCAGCAGGGATACTGTCCCGCAAGGCCGGAATATTGAAAGATAATTAAGTAAGTTATTAATGCAACATATGGCATGTCTCTCTTTTTGAGGCAACGCTACCCTCGGCCATATTGGACCGAGTCAGCAAGGATACAGTCCCGCAAGGCAGGTTTAAAGTTTTAGTAGTAGTTTATTTATAAGGGATTCAAGTCATTCGTACTTCCCCCGATTTGATGTTATCTGCCTCAAAGGAAGTCCCAATAAGCTTGAACCAAGTCCTCGTAGTATCTATATACTGAACGAGGGAAGAACTTTACCCATACCACCCTTCTAACTCCCTTCCAGGCAGTTAACATACTTTATATAGACCGTAAAGACACGAATGAGTGAATCAACGAAACATGAAGGATGATAGAATAAAATTCACTTTTAATATAAAAAAACTATTTATTAAAGTCATTAATACATACCCAATTAAAAAGTTAACCAAAGCTAGGAAATCAAAAGTAATACATAAATAACTTGTCTTCGCCAAGTGATGTAAGAGATTAGCCAAGCATGACCTTTGTTTGACAAAAACTCTTATGATCAATCTTGGATCCCGAGACTACTACACACACTCTAGGATGGATGAAGGATGAAAGATGGTGGTATTGTGGTGGGGGAGTGGTGACATGTCTAAGAGAAATGGTTTGCCAAGGGAAGTGTTGAAATGGAACCAAGCATCCCTATTTATAGATGGAAACAGAATGTTCACACGGCCCCATGCCAGCTGGGCCCGACCATGTGTCTTCCTTCTTCTCTGTCTTCATTTAATTCGTATGTCAGGTCAGTCTGCTACACGGACCCGTGGCCATTGTACATGCTGCACTATCCCAGATACGCGAATATGAAAGTTGACCACGGCCCGTGTCCAAGCTACACGACACCGTGTCTCTTGTCTGCTTTTGTTTGTCTTCTTCTGATCTGGAATATTGAAGGGACAAGGCCCCAGCGTAACCTCACCATGATATTGTCCGCTTTGGCAGCCAGCACACCCTCAGCGTCCGCCCCTCACGGTTTTCAAAATGTGTCATGATTGTGAAGGTATCCAGCCCCTTATAAGGAAGCCTTCGTTCCCCTTCACAACCGATGTGGGATATCACAATCCATCTGATGTGTGTGCTAGTGTATATAATTTTAGAGATATTTTTAGCACTTTTTACTCGTAAATCAAGCTTTAAATTTATAAAACATGATATAATACTATCACTCTACACACGTTAGGGCAAGTGCACCCATCATGGATGTAGTATAGTGATGGAAAGATATCGAGGTCGTCTAAGGATGTGACACTCTAGGTTTTCCCAAGCAACTATCTTGTAGTGACACCGTGTGTATATATATATATATATATATATATATATATATATATATTAAATGAAAATGGTGTCTGAGCTTGATATGCTATGTGATCCTTGTGTTAAGTCTTGTGCTGATAATGTGTACGTATGATAAATAGATACATATATATATGATGAACCGAGACCAAAAGGGGCCGACTCGAGACCACTCGGTCTCAAGTGACCCATAACAGTTGGGCCACGGGCAAGGGTGTACCGACCTTAGAACGGGTATAAAACCCATACCCAAGCCAACCATTCCTCATTTTTGACATTCCATCATTCTCCCACACTCACTCCCACACACTCTCCTTCATTCTCTTTCACTAAAACCCTAACAATCAAGCTCACCTCCCCCTCTCTCTCTCTCGGATTCAATCGGTAGCATCAAGACTCTCGGATTAAGCTCACTACCGTCATTCGGAACTCCTCTCACCGACCCTCCTTACCCTCCATATTCGACCAGTTAGTGTTTAGTAACTTTGTTGATCTTTGGGTAACTTTTGAATGCATGATGACACTACTTGGTTGAATGAATAGACTGATCGTTAAGATGTTGCTTTGAATGATGAAATGATGGTTAATAAGTGTGAACTCTTATGTAAAAATGACTTGCTAGAATTTATTTGAATGACTAATGATTGATAGTGTAGGGTATTTATGATCATCCGATTTATGTTGATATTATAGGACAAATGTGTCATAATGTTTAGAATAAATGTTTACATGATTCTTGTTGACCAAGTAGCATGATATGTATTGTAGATTGAGGGTGTATGCATATGCTTTGAACAAGAAGAATGGTGCCTATTTGGATGAATCTCATGATGAACCGTATGAACATGTTTATGATGAAAACCCTAATAAAGAACAACATGAATGTCATGAAAATATTTGAAAAACTTGTTGCTTGATCTGTTTTGATTAAGGTTTAGACAAGAAAACATGTTTGTGCGATTTAATTGGATAGTACACCAAATCACAAAAATGGAATTCTGTTGGTTAGTACAAGTGTTTGCAGGTGTGCCTGAATCAGCAGCCAAACGAGTCGAGACCTCTGGTTTCGACTCGAGACCTCTAAGTTACAACTCGAGACTGCGGTGATTGCGACTCGAGATCATTGAGTTCCAACTTGAGACAAGACTTCAGGGACTCGAGACCAACAAGGTCTCGACCCGAGATCTCATAATCCCTATTTGAAATTGGACTCGAGACTTCTGAGGTTGCGACTCATGCCAGCACTACTCGAGACCCTTGGTTGCGACTCGAGACCGTGTATTCTTGAGTCGAGACCACCTTGTCTCGACTGGGCTGTCTACCTTGGTTATTGGGCCATAATGTGTTTTGTTTGGGCTGTCTGTTAACTGAACATGAGATAGGACTGGCCCAATAACCTTATGTGGTATGTATGCTATGTGTTAGGTACATGTAGAAATATGCGTGACTTTTATGTACCCCAAACCTGACCTATACCGGTAACCATGTTAGGACGTGGTGACCAGCAAGCTTGACCAAGTAAGCTAATCTGCCGAGCAACCCAAGGTGAGTTCACAACTTTAAAGCATGCGTTCCCGGTGGTTGGGAAACGGAACTAAAAGCAACGCTATCCCCTTGTGAGGGACACAAACCTACTTTTCTCCCCTTATGCGGGACCTTTAGTTAATTACTATTTATATGGGATGCAACAAGCCATACTAAACGCAACTCTATCACTCAAGTCCCTACTACTTAATACCGATTAGTCGCCGGGGCCTGGCGAACGGGTTATTAGTTGATAGCGCTATTTAGGTCTTACCAGCCTCACACCGTGCCCGTGTATGGGATCGGGAGTGAACTAATAGACTCTGGCAATCCGTCAATGATGATAGAACATTGACAAACGGGGCACTTTACGGAAACGTACGGTCACATGAGTATTCGGTATTGTAAAACCAGTTTAGTAGCTTACTTAAGGGGTAGCTCCCCTTGGCATAATATAAATGAGTAAATTAACTAGTGAAACAAGTTTTTGGATTAAAAACTGGACAAACTCGTGAACTCGCCAACATTATGTTGATACCCTACTGCATGCTTTGCAGGTACCCAGTGACTCAGGAGCTTGCGGCTTGGGGATGTGTAGTGGTCGTCTTAACCCGTGTGTTGGGTTCTTTAATAAACTTAAACTACGAACTTTGTTTGAACTGTTTTGCCTATGCTTCCGCTATTTACCTAAACTACTATTTGAACTTACAACTTTTGAATTTGATTATAATATTTGCTAACCTTGTGGTTGGTGAGTATCATTTATGTTATTAATTAAATTGCTCAGTATAATTGGTGGCTGGATCCTGGTCAGTCACGCCCCCAAGCGGTGGTACTCCGCATGTGGATTTTGGGGGTGTGACAGATTGGTATCAGAGCCATTGGTTATAGTGAACTTGGTTTTTAAAAAGGGAATCTTTATGAGAAAAACCAGACTATAACCCGTGACTCGTGACGACACTACACTCCAAGTGCAAGACTCAACATATTAGACTTCATAGCTCGGACTAGTGTATACTTGCTTGCTTACTTTATGCTTTCTGTTTTGCTATACGTACTAGTTTGCCTAGTTAGGTAGATACACCTCCTTCTTCTATCTCATTCTCGCTACATTACGACATCACACTCATGTTATGTTTTCTGGTTATGAAGACAATGAGTGGACGCGGAAGAGGAACCGTTAACATGACTCAGGCTCAGTTCACTAACCTGATCAACACGGTGGCTGTAGCTTTCGCAGCTCACCCTGGAGGTAAACTTGTTATTTTAGGATGTTTAGATCCTACCGCCGCATCGTCTTTTCACCCCTAAACCTATTCGCTTCACTTCTCACAACAGGTCAGCATGCGCCTGCGCAACCACGTGTTTGTACTTTCAAGACCTTCATGGATTGCAAGCCTCTCCCTTTTAATGGCACTGAGGGTGCCATAGGTCTTCTGCACTGGATCGAGAAGGTCGAAGCTGTGTTCGCTGTCTGCGAGTGTCCCCCTGCTAATTGGGTGAAATTTGCTACTGGCACACTTGAAGGAAACGCGCATTCATGGTGGAAAGCACAGATCTAGATGCTTGGTTTAGAAACAGCTAATGCTACGGCATGGGAAGATTTCAAGGATATGATCAAGGAAGAGTATTGTCACAGGGATGGCATCCACAAGCTCAAAAATGAGTACTTTGAGCTCAAGATGGTTGGATTGGAGATCGAGACATACACCAAACAGTCCAACGACTATGCTGCTCTTTGCCCAAACATGTCTCGACCTATGTATCGAAGGATCGAATTGTACATCAAGGGTTTGGCCCCAGAAATTCGAAGCCATGTGACCTCATCCAACTTCAATACCATTCTGCCAGTCGTCCGTCTTGCTCACAAACTCACTGATCAGGCTGTGGAACAGGGCAAGTTGCCCAAAAGGATCAGTGCTACTGATGGAACTTCTGGTGATAACAAGCGTAAGTGGGAAGGAAACCAAAGCAAGGATGCTAACCCCACTCAGGCCCCGACTCAGCAAAGGAAAACTGAAAACAACAAAGGCCCTCAGCAACAGGGTGGCTATCGAGGGAACCACCCCAAGTGTAATAAGTGTAACCGACATCACAGCGGGCCATGTGGCAAAAGTCAGTGACAGCGATGCAACAAGATGGGGCATGAAGCCAAAGACTGTAGGAGTCAGTTTCCAGCTAGGCAGAATCAGCAACAACCACAACAACAACAGCAGAAAGGGAACAACCGTGGATGCTACAAGTGTGGGGCAACGGGGCACATACGCAGGGATTGCCCTGAATTGAACCAAAACCGCAACAACAACCAGGGAGCTGGAAACAACGATCAAAACAACAACAATGCTGGGAATGGTGCAAGAGGAAGGGCTTTTGTCATTGGAGCTGGAGAGGCAAGGAATGACCCCAACGTCGTGGCAGGTAAGTTCCTACTCGATGATCGCTATGTTTCTGTATTATTTGATTCTGGAGCCGATGCTAGTTATGTATCCCTATGTATTAGTAAGAAACTTAAGCACCCGCCTGCGTTATTAAGTTCTAAGCATATCGTCGAGTTAGCTAATGGTAGAAACATCGAGACCTCACATGTGATCAACGAATGCAAGCTAGTATTGTTGGTCAGACGTTTAGCATCGATCTTTTCCCTATCGATCTTGGAAGCTTCGACGTCGTCATTGGTATGGATTGGTTATCCAAACATCGCGCTGAAATCCTCTGTCAAGAGAAAATGGTTCGCATTCCCCGCCGATCTGGCAAACCCCTCACCGTTCAAGGTGACAAAGGCGGAGAAATCACATGCGTCATCTCGTTCTTAAAGGCCCAAAAGTGTTTGCAAAAAAGCACACCGCTATTTTAGCACTGGTCACCTACACACAGGAAAAGGAAAAGAGGATTGAAGATTTTCCAATAGTACGCGACTACCCCGAGGTGTTCCCTGAAGAACTACCTGGACTCCCTCCCCACCGTCAGGTTGAATTCCAAATCGAGCTAGCTCCCGGAGCAGCACCTATAGCTCGTGCGCCTTATCGACTAGCCCCCGCTGAACTAAAGGAACTTTCTACACAGCTACAAGAACTATTGGATAAAGGATTTATCCGTCCTAGTTCGTCACCCTGGGGAGCCCCAGTGCTCTTTGTTAAGAATAAGGATGGCACATTCCGGATGTGCATCGACTATCGTGAGCTAAACAAAGTTACCATCAAGAATCGCTACCCTCTCCCACGTATCGACGATCTATTCGATCAGTTGCAAGAATCGAGCTACTACTCTAAGATCGACCTGCGATCAGGCTACCATCAGCTTAGAGTCCGTGATGAAGACATCTCCAAAACTGCGTTCAGAACTCAATATGGTCATTACGAATTCCTCTTCATGCCCTTTGGAATGACTAACGCGCCTGCAGTATTCATGGACCTCATGAACCGAGTGTGCAAGCCCTACCTCGACAAATTCGTAATTGTGTTTATCGACGACATCCTGATCTACTCGAAAAGTCAAGAGGAGCATGAACAACACCTGCGTCTTATTCTCGAACTCCTTCGCAATGAACAATTGTACGCCAAATTCTCGAAATGTGACTTCTGGCTTCGAGAAGTCCATTTCCTTGGACACGTGGTCAATAAGGACGGTATACACGTCGACCCATCTAAGATCAACTCTATAAAGAATTGGCCTACACCTAAGACTCCGATCGAAGTTCGTCAATTCTTGGGATTGGCAGGATACTATCGCAGATTCATCAAGGGATTTTCGAAGATTGCTCAACCCCTCACGACTCTCACTCAGAAGGGTATTGCTTACAAGTGGAATGAAGCTCAGGAGTCTGCATTTCAAAAGCTAAAGGATAACCTTTGTAGTGCTCCTGTTCTCTCGTTACCTGAAGGTGCCGACGACTTTGTGGTTTACTGCGATGCGTCTATTCATGGGCTCGGTTGCGTGTTAATGCAACGTGAGAAAGTTATTGCTTACGCCTCTCGACAACTTAAGACTCACGAAAGGAACTACACTACGCACGACTTGGAACTGGGAGCAGTGGTTTTTGCTCTTAAGATATGGAGACATTACCTGTACGGTACCAAGTGCACCATTTACACCGATCACAGGAGTCTCGAGCATATCTTCAAGCAAAAGGAATTAAACATGCGACAACGATGATGGGTCGAACTCCTGAATGATTATGAATGCGCAATTAAGTACCATCCGGGCAAAGCCAATGTTGTGGCAGATGCCCTCAGCCGAAAGGACACTACACTCAAGCGCGTGCGAGCGCTACAACTTACCATCCAGTCTAACCTCCCTACTCAGATTCGAAATGCTCAGGTTGAAGCATTAAAGTCAGAAAACATCAAGGTTGAGTCCCTGCGAGGATCGAGACAGCGGTTAGAACAAAAAGAAGACGACGCTTACTATGTAACCGGGCGCATATGGGTTCCCCTTTATGGAAAGTTACGCGAGCTCGTAATAGATGAAGCCCATAAGTCCCGTTACTCGGTACATCCTGGTTCGGATAAGATGTACCCCGACTTAAAGACTACATATTGGTGGCCTGGCATGAAAGCCCACATAGCAGCATATGTCAGCAAATGTTTGACTTGCGCAAGAGTCAAGACTGAGTATCAGAAACCAGCGGGCCTACTCCAACAACCAGAAATCCCAAAATGGAAATGGGAGCAAATTTCCATGGATTTCGTTACTGGCCTGCCTAGATCTCAACGCGGAAATGACACTATTTGGGTGATAGTAGATCGATTGACCAAGTCTGCACACTTTTTGGCTATCAAAGAGCAGACAAGTTCTCCACCTTGGCAGACGTTTACTTAAAGGAAGTGGTTTCAAGGCACGGAATGCCAACCTCTATTATTTCCGATCGAGACGCACGTTTTACTTCTGAATTGTGGCAAGCTATGCACAGATCCTTTGGCTCACGTCTAGACATGAGCACCGCTTATCATCCACAAACGGATGGGCAGTCTGAACGCACCATCCAAACCCTGGAAGACATGCTTAGAGCATGTGTGATCGATTTTGGCAAGAGTTGGGAGAAGCATCTACCCCTAGTGGAATTCTCGTATAATAACAGCTACCACACCAGCATTCAGGCAGCACCCTTTGAGGCACTGTACGGTCGTAAATGCCGATCACCTCTTTGCTGGGCGGAAGTTGGTGACAGCCAGATCACAGGCCCAGAACTGGTAGTGGACACAACGGAGAAGATTGCCCAGATCAGACAACGCATGGCGGCATCTCGTGACCGTCAGAAAAGTTACGCTGATAAGCGTAGGAAACCACTAGAATTCCAGGTCGGTGACCGGGTTCTACTTAAAGTCTCACCCTGGAAGGGTGTGGTCCGTTTTGGTAAACGGGGCAAGCTTAATCCGCGGTATGTCGGACCATTCGAAATTACCGAGAAAATCGGTAAGGTTGCTTATAGATTGAATCTGCCCGAAGAGCTGAGTGCGGTGCACAACGTCTTTCACGTGTCTAATCTGAAGAAGTGTCTGTCAGATGAAACACTCATAATTCCCTTCAAAGAACTCACTATTGACGAACAGCTACACTTTACTGAGGAACCGATTGAGATCACGGATCGAGAGATCAAAACCATCAAATGTAGCCAGATACCTCTTGTACGAGTCCGTTGAAACTCGCGACGTGGCCAGAGTTTACCTGGGAGCGGGAAGACCAGATGAAGTGCAAGTATCCCAGATGTTCCCAAATGAAACCCCCAGCACTTAAGCTACAACCGAATTTCGTGACAAAATTCCAAACTAACGGGGGGATGATGTGACACCCCGTTGAAACGTTCTCACCTATACTAGCTTGACGGTGGCTGCCTTAACTTTTGGGACGAAAGTTCTTAAAACTTGGGGATAATGTGACACTCTAGGTTTTCCCGAGCAACTATCTTGTAGTGACACCGTGTGTGTATATATATATATATTATTAAATGAAAATGGTGTTTGAGCTTGATATGCTATGTGATCCTTTTGTTAAGTCTTGTGCTGATAATGTGTACGTATGATAAATAGATACATATATATATGATGAACCGAGACCAAAAGGGGCCGACTCGAGACCACTCGGTCTCAAGTGACCCATAATAGTTGGGCCACGGGCACTTGAGCCCACTCGGGATCCATTAGGGTGTACCGACCTTAGAACGGGTATAAAACCCATACCCAAGCCAACCATTCCTCATTTTTGACATTCCATCATTCTCCCACACTCACTCCCACACACTCTCCTTCATTCTCTTTCACTAAAACCCTAACAATTAAGCTCACCTCCTCCTCTCTCTCTCGGATTCAATCGGTAGCATCAAGACTCTCGGATCAAGCTCACTACCGTCATTCGGAACTCCTCTCACCGACCCTCCTTACCCTCCATATTCGTCCGATTAGTGTTTAGTAACTTTGTTGATCTTTGGGTAACTTTTGAATGCATGATGACACTACTTGGTTGAATGAATAGACTGATCATTAAGATGTTGCTTTGAATGATGAAATGATGGTTAATAAGTGTGAACTCTTATGTAAAAATGACTTGCTAGAATTTATTTAAATGACTAATGATTGATAGTGTAGGGTATTTATGATCATCCGATTTATGTTGATATTATACGACAAATGTGTCATAATGTTTAGAATAAATGTTTACATGATTCTTGTTGACCAAGTAGCATGATATGTATTGTAGATTGAGGGTGTATGCATATGCTTTGAACAAGAAGAATGGTGCCTATTTGGATGAATCTCATGATGAACCGTATGAACATGTTTATGATGAAAACCCTAATAAAGAACAACATGAATGTCATGAAAATATTTGAAAAACTTGTTGCTTGATCTGTTTTGATTAAGGTTTAGACAAGAAAACATGTTTGTGCGATTTAATTGGATAGTACACCAAATCACAAAAATGGAATTCTATTGGTTAGTACAAGTGTTTGTAGGTGTGCCTGAATCAGCAGCCAAACGAGTCGAGACCTCTAAGTTACAACTCGAGACCGCGGTGATTGCGACTCGAGATCATTGAGTTCCAACTTGAGACAAGACTTCAGGGACTCGAGACCAACAAGGTCTCGACCCGAGATCTCATAATCCCTATTCGAAACTGGACTCGAGACTTATGAGGTTGCGACTCATGCCAGCCCTACTCGAGACACTTGGTTGCGACTCGAGACCGTGTATTCTTGAGTCGAGACCACCTTGTCTCGACTGGGCTGTCTACCTTGGTTATTGGGCCATAATGTGTTTTGTTTGGGCTGTCTGTTAACTGAACATGAGATAGGACTGGCCCAATAACCTTATGTGGTATGTATGCTATGTGTTAGGTACATGTAGAAATATGCGTGACTTTTATGTACCCCAAACCTGACCTATACCGGTGACCATGTTAGGACGTGGTGACCAGCAAGCTTGACCAAGTAAGCTAATCTGCCGAGCAACCCAAGGTGAGTTCACAACTTTAAAGCATGCGTTCCCGGTGGTTGGGAAACGGAACTAAAAGCAACGCTATCCCCTTGTGAGGGACACAAACCTACTTTTCTCCCCTTATGCGGGACCTTTAGTTAATTACTATTTATATGGGATGCAACAAGCCATACTAAACGCAACTCTATCACTCAAGTCCCTACTACTTAATACCGATTAGTCGCCGGGGCCTGGCGAACGGGTTGTTAGTTGATAGCGCTATTTAGGTCTTACCAGCCTCACACCGTGCCCGTGTATGGGATCGGGAGTGAACTAATAGACTCTGGCAATCCGTCAATGATGATAGAACATTGACAAACGGGGCACTTTACGGAAACGTACGGTCACATGAGTATTCGGTATTGTAAAACCAGTTTAGTAGCTTACTTAAGGGGTAGCTCCCCTTGGCATAATATAAATGAGTAAATTAACTAGTGAAACAAGTTTTTGGAATTAAAAACTGGACAAACTCGTGAACTCGCCAACATTATGTTGATACCCTACTGCATGCTTTGCAGGTACCCAGTGACTCAGGAGCTTGCGGCTTGGGGATGTGTAGTGGTCGTCTTAACCCGTGTGTTGGGTTCTTTAATAAACTTAAACTACGAACTTTGTTTGAACTGTTTTGCCTATGCTTCCGCTATTTATCTAAACTACTATTTGAACTTACAACTTTTGAACTTGATTATAATATTTGCTAACCTTGTGGTTGGTGAGTATCATTTATGTTATTAGTTAAATTGCTCAGTATAATTGGTGGCTGGATCCTGGTCAGTCACGCCCCCAAGCGGTGGTACTCCGCATGTGGATTTTGGGGGTGTGACAAAGGACACAAGAGCTTTTAATATCGGCTTATCGTTAACGTCTAATCTAATCAAATTTTTATAAAAGTTTTGAAAGTTTTAAAAAGACAATAAAGAAATATAAAATAAAGATAAAAGCAAATAAAGAAGAAAGAATCACTTGGATATAACTCATCTTTTATGTATCCTTTGATAATTTCCGCACTTTGGGCATAGAGATTATCTTTAAGTTATAGTAGTAGGCCCCCTTCCAGGCAGCGGTACCCTCAACCTATTGGTCTGAGTCAGCAGGGATACAGTATCGCAAGGTCGGATTATTGAAAGATAATTAAGGTATTAATGCAAAAAGTGGTAGACCCCCTTCCAGGCAACGTTACCCTCAACCCTTTGGTCTGAGTCAGCAGGGATACAGTCCTCGCATGGTTGGTTTAATGATTTAATAGTAGTTTATAGATAAGAGGTTCAAGCGGATCTTACTTCTCCCGAGACAGATTGTACCGCCCACTCGTGAAATTTACTAGGCTTCACGAGACATAGAATTACCCAACCATCCTTCTAACCCCCTTTCAATTAGTTAACGTGCTTTATATAGAACGTAAAGACACGAATTATAGAAAACTAGTTATTATAGTCATTAATACATACCCAGTTAAAAAGTTGCGAAAGATTGGAAATTAAAAGTAATACATAAAAGATTTGTCTTCACCAAGTGATGTAAGAGATTAGCCAAGCATGGCCTTTGTTTGACAAGAACTCTTACGATCAATCTTGGATCCCGAGACTACTACACACTCTAAATGATGAAAGATGGATGATAGTGGTGTGTGTTGGAGGTGTAATGGTAGTGGACTGATGGCAAGTGTGAGAGAAGTGGTTTGCCAAGGGATGTCTTTCTCCAAAGCCAAGCACCTCTATTTATAGTTGGAAACAGAGGGCGACCACGGCCCCGTGCCCTCCTGGCATGACCCCGTGGTGATCTTTCTCTCTCATCTTCATTAAATGCAGTGTCAGATCTTGTACCAACATGACCCTGTGGGTCAGCGGCATGGCCCGTGGCCATTGTACTTGTTGTACTATCTCAGATTCTGTGAATTTTGCTGTTGTCTTTTTTTTTTTACAGAGAATCTTTCTTGGGCACGGCCCCATGCCTGGTGGGCACGGCCCCGTGGCAGGGCTTCTGTTTCCTTTGTTTTGTTGTTTTAGATGTGTTTGGGGCTCGGCAAGTTGTTTCAATCCTTTTTCTTTGTATTTGTGTTGGTTTTTGCTGCTAAATTGCTTATTTTATTTGTTTAAGCTCTTTTGATCCTGTAAATTAAAAACGAGCAAAAAACGTTATTTTTCCAACATTAGTACCGAAAAAGGGTTGATTTTATGCCTTGTTTGATGTAATTTATATGTTGCATTTTACACACATCACCACCCCCTTAAGGGGTCCAGCATCCTCGCGGGACCTGTCACCACCGGTCCGGCCCTGGCTCTGTAGGTCCTTATGTGGATCTGTTCAGGCACTAATTTGGCAAACCTAACGTAAACGTGCGGAATCCGTTTGCTTAGGCGACATTGTAAACACATGAATTCCTATTTAATCACTGTTTCATTGATCAGTAAACTTTACAGTTCCTGGAAACAGTCGAACAGAGCTCCATCATCCAAGTTGCAAAACGTTACATTGAATAACCCAACAAGCCTATTTATAGGCATCATCACTTCGTACCAATGTGCCAATTCGTACGAAGTGTTAACCACTTCGTGTGAAGTGCCCTTACAACATACGAAAACCAACTTTATGCTCCTAAATACAGACTTGATGTTATTCGATGACGTAAGCAACAAACATATGCACCAACAGACTCCCCCTTGGATGTTGCTGCAGTCATCGTTCTTCTCTTGAGTTCCAGAGTCTTTATTCTTTTCTGATCTTTATATCTTGAATAAACTTTAATCTCCATGATCTTCCTAATTTCATCAAGTTTCTTCAAAAAACTTTAATAGCTTTAACTTCCTTGATCTTCAGATATCTTTCTTGAGCTTAACTTGATAAAACTTTTAAAAATCAACATGCTCCCCCTTACTTTGAGCTTATCATTTATCTTTATTCAATGTGTTTATCCAGCTCCCCCTTAAATTCTACTTCCTGTTTCAAAGTTTCTCAGTCATTCAAATAAACATTTCAGATTCAAACTTTGAAATTTCTAAACATAACAATTTCAAATTTTAATCCTCTTATCAGTTGTAAACCCTCTTAGTTAAACAAGTCCAGGTTAATGACCTTGATTATCTGATTTATGTATCAAGTTCAAATTAACGACCTTGATTAAACATTTAGAAAACAAACTGATGTAAATATCAAATGTAATTTTCAACTTAATGAACTTTTTATAACATTTCAGAACAATTTCAAATTTTCAAAACTTTATTCAGCAGCACTAGATTTTGAAAATCAGATTTCAACATCGGTAGTCGAAATTAAGATTGAAACAAAATCTTTTTGAATTTTTAAAGTTTATGCTAAAACACACTGAAAATAATTTTGGATTTATTTGAAATGAACTATGTAAAACACATTTACAAATATATTTTTTGTGAGCTTGTGTTAGAGGATCATACCAGTTTTTGACATATCACCAGTACCGTTGACCTTTAAACATGACATTAAGTTTCAAAACAAATTCACTTAGATTGTCAGTATAATGATCCATTTAAACTTTAACACATTTCTCAATTGATCCAAGATACATTAAGTATAATTAGGAACTTTACTTAAATGTGTTTCCCGCCTCAGAATATACTCCCGTATCAAGATTCCCTAGATTTCATCTTACAGGTGAGTATAGTTAACTGATATCTGTAATCTGGGTAGTGTGAGGCCTTGAGAGCTCAGGTTAGTACCACCGTACCGACAAAGAGATGAAGGCTCGACTTAAGGTGTGTTCCACTTAGGAATCTTTTTGAACTACTTATTATAATATGTTCAAAACTTTTGACACTTATCAATTTTAAAACATTTGTAAATCTGTCGTTTCAATAAGTTTTGTCTTGTTCAACAGTGAGGGTACTGTGATTTATGAAAAATTTTCTCCAAAAATTTTAAAAGAAATTATAAATTAAACGTTAAAACAAATTTCAAATTTTCTTCAAAAGTTTGTAAAAAATTTAAAGCAAACATTATTGGAATTCATCATGGCCTTTATATAGAACATTTTAATCCGGCCAACAAGCTTCTCCATGTGTGCCAAGAAACCCCATTCTTAGTAATTTTCTCTAATCTCGGAAGTTCCTGCACAAAAATATAAGTAATTAGTCGAATAGTGACACCCAAGTCTTTTCAGTCTTAGGTGTTATTTCTTCAACCTCAGTTTTAACTTTTTTTTTACAATCAGGTTTAATTTGGGCTTTCTCAAGTTCTGGAAAGTCCTCTAAACTTTCAATTTTCACTAATTGTTCAATTTTATCAACAATTTTTTTCTTTTATAACCCATTTCTGTTCAACCCCCTCTTGTTTCCTAGTTGATACAAAACTTTTATTCTTTTCAAGAAAAAATCCCGTTTTCATCACCCATGTTTGATTAGACTTTGCTTGTTTGTAATAAAGTGTAGAATCTTTTCGTTCGGTACTTTTTGAAGATTTGTCAGTTTCAAATTTTGAAAACTTAGAATTAACTGATTTCACTTTATGTGTAGATTCTTTAACTTGATTCCAAACTTGTCTTGGTACAAACATCAGTGATTTTTGCTTTAAATCTTCCGAATCTTTCTTAACTTCTTTCTTATCAACATGAACAGATTCAGGCTTTGGTTGTGGACATTGCCTAGCAATATGTCCAACTTTGTTACATCTAAAACATTCCTTAACCTGTTCTTGTTGTAGTTTTTTAACATCAAATTTGATATTTGAAAGCTTCTTGTCCAAATTTTCTTTTTCTTTTACTGAGCTTACAAAAAACAAAGTTTATATTCTTTGAAGAAGTTAGATTTTGGAACTTATTATTATTTTTCTTAGAAAATCCTAAGCCCTTTCTTTTATTTTCTAGATAATTCTTTCCTTTTTGGTTAATACTTTGAAAGCGTTTTGATTTGGAATTTCCAGAAACCTTTTTAAGATCTAGCTCAGACAAATTTATTTCAATCAATTTGAAAACCTTTTCAATTTTATCATGATTCGCATTCTGAATCGGAAACTCATCATCAGAATATAGTTTGTCAGAACCTTACATCATGTACATAATCATATTCAAGTCATCATTTAAACTAAGTTTCGATTTTGAAATATAATTCTTATGAAAACTTTCTTCATTTTCAGAACGAGAATTTGTATTATTCTTTTTATCCTCTATGTTTTCAAAAACATTTTCTACCACCTTTTCAACCACTTCGGAACCAATATCATAGGTTATATTAATGTCATCAGGCAGCTCGACTTTTTGTTCAGTTTTAAGTTTTAAGTTGAGCGCCTTATCCACCCCGTCATGTTTCTTTTTACCATAATTGTTCCACATCGGGTGTGGAACACGATGATAACCCTGATCTTTATTTTGGATCTTAGATTTATCTTCTTCTTTTTCCTTTTTCGGAAGGATGTGATCAATAACATATGCCGACGTTGAGTAACTGATCAGTAACTTGCTCACCAGTTCCGTTTCAATTTTCATAGCTTCGAGCTCCTTTTTCAATTCGGCAATTGTGTTAAGATGGATATCAATGGCCATCTGCTTGTCCATGACCGTTGCCTTTAACATTGAGAGCGTAGCACCATCTTCTCTATTTGCTCGTTCATATTCTTTGATTGTTTTGCTTAATTTGTCGTTAGCCATTTTCACTTCCTTGTAATCATATGATAAATGATCAGTATGACGTTTAAGCTCCATGTATCTCTCATCTTTACCAACGCATGATTCACACGGCTTTAGACATTTTGCTATCAAACTCTCAGTGTAACATTTTAGTTCCTTAATCTTTTCATCCTTCTCTAGACAACTCTTGCACGATTCAAGACATTTTGTGCACTGTCTTTATACTTCAACTGTTTCACTCTTTAGTTCTTCTTCAACTTTTTCTTCCTTTTCACTTTTATCACTTGTACTCTCTTCTTTTACTTCTTCTATCATGACATGTTGTTCAGCTCGGACAATTTCATCTTCTCTGTCTAATCGATCTATTAAGTTCTTTGCAATCAACACCTCCTTAATCTGTGTTTTCTGATCATTTCCTTGATCTCTGAATAGACCTGCGAAAGATTGATAAACTTGAGGTGTATAAAAACTTTGACAGACATTTTGAAAGATTTCATGGTTAGTATAATAGCATTGATTAGATTCTTCTGGATCTTTATCATACACAATACTATTAACTTCTATACTTTCATTTTTCATTTTAATCTCCGTCTCACTTTCCTTCTTTAGTTTTAAAACTTTCATGTTTTCAATTACAGGAATGTGATCTTTAATTTTGTCCAAAAATTCATGAATAGTAAACATTGAAAATCTAGGTTCCTTTTCTAATTCTTTCAAATAACCATCCCATTCTGATGGTAATGCATCTGCAAAATTCAAAATATTTTCTTGATTATGGAATTGAAACCAATTATTAAATTCTCTTAATTGGTTATCCATGACATAAAATTGTTCTATTAGCTCAGTCACAGATTCATCCTTTTTACATTTAAACTTTTCAAATCTTTTAATCTAAACAGAAAAACGTTCATGAGATTCCAAATAAGAAGGCACCTCTTCCCAATCATTCATTTTCTCAAAATCAATATCTTCCATTTTCGACAAATTTAACGAATCCGGCAAGCTAAAAAACGCTTAAATCACTTTCCGAAAATGGTTTTTACCAGATTATACCATTAGACTCGTCTCGACAAAAGGAATCTAATGATGTAAAATGTCCGAGATCGATTTCGGAATTTTCATGCCTTCTTTTAGAAGTTCAGTTCGTACGAACTGCTATATGGCACTTCTCATGAACTGGATGCTCACTTCGTACGAACTAGTTGTTCACTTCGTACAAATTGGATGCTCACTTCGTACGAAGTGTGATCAGTTCGTGCGAATTGATGATCTTACACTTTCACATTTTTTTGCCATTTTTGACATGATTTTGATCGTTTTTAGCTCTAATCTTTTCAAGGGTTTTATTACTATTATGGATTTTATGTATTATACTTGAAATTCAGTCCATTTTGTCCGTATGTCCTAGAAAAGTTAAAAGTGAAAGAATTGAGTAGAAGATGAGATGTTTTAGGTCCAATGTCTTCAAATTAGTCCTCTCCTGCTATGATACCACTTGTAGGTCCTTGTACGGATATGTTCAGGCACTAATTTGGCAACCTAACGTAAACGTGCGGAATCCGTTTACTTAGGCGACATTATAAACACATGAATTCCTCTTTAATCACTGTTTCATTGATTGGTAAACTTTACAGTTCCTGGAAACAGTCGAACAGAGCTTCGCCGTCCAAGTTACAAAACCGTTACATTGAATATCCCAACAAGTTTATTTATAGGCATCATCACTTCACACCAATGTGCCAATTCGCACGAAGTGTTGACCACTTCGTGTGAAGTGCCCTTACAACATACGAAAACCAACTTTATGCTCCTAAATACAGACTCGATGTTATTTGATGACGTAAGCAACAAACATATGCATCAACAGGCTCTGATACCATCTGTAATAGCCCAACGTAACCGCAACATGATATTGTCCGCTTTGGCAGCCAGCACGCCCTCAATGTCCACCTCTCACGGTTTTCAAAACGCGTCATGATGGTGAAGGCATCCAGCCCCTTATAAGGAAGCCTTTGCTCCCCTTCACAATCAGTGTGGTATATCACAAAGGGTAATTTATCGACCTAACTGCAAGTTGTATACTCATACTTATGGGATGAGGCTTTCCTAGTCCAAGACGGTTAAACATAGAGGCGGGTATTAGGTTGATGCTAGCCCTTTGGTCGGCAAGAGCATTGCTTATTAGTGACCCTCCAATGGAGCAAGGGATGGTGAAGCTTCCGGGATCGATCTTATTTTGGGGGAGTTTGTTGAGGAGTGCCGCCGAGCATTCTTCACTTAGGTTGACTTGTTGAATTGATTTAATCTTCCTTTTGTGGGTTAGGAAGTCCACCATGAATTTGGAATATTTTGGCATTTGGGTGAGGACTTCCACAAAAGGAATGTTGATATGGAGTTGTTTAAGCAAGCTTACAAACTTGGTGAATTGCTCGTCGGTCTTTTACCGGAGTAAACGACCGGGTTAAGGGACCGGAGATGGTTTGGTTAGTTTGGTATTTTGGGGTTGAGTATTTCCTTGGTTATTGGTTATGGGTGTTTTTGTGGGTTGTGAATCGGGTTGTTGTGGTGTTGGTTCGTCTTCGGGTCCTACCTTCCAGTTTCTTAAGTTGATAACGTTTACTTGGGCTTTTGGTTTGTTTCGGTGTTACTAGGCAAGGCCTCTTGTGGTCTTTCGGAGAAATTTTGGGCGAGTTGGCTTACTTGTTATTCAATGTTTTGCATGCTAGCCTGTTGGTTCCTAATTTCGGCTTCAGTTTCTAGGAACCTTCCCGAGTACCTTTTGTCGGACTCGGAGAAAAAGCGAGTGATGAGGTCCTCAAGCCTTTCTATTCTTCCTTGTTGTTGTGGTTGGAAGCCTTGTTGCTCATTTCGAGGTTGTTGAAAGTTGGATCATTGGTTTTGATTTTGTTGATTGCGACCCCCCGAATCTCTCCAACCAAAGTTGGATTGATTTCACCACTCGGGGTTGAAGGTGTTACCTTGACCACCCGGTGGGCGAGGCGGTTGTTAAGGTAGTTTACCACTTCCGTTTGATTGTCCATTTCTTTCATACAACTCCAGTTTTCATATGGTCCTTCACACCCTTCGCAAGCCATAACCAAAACTGTTTTATTTAATTCAAGTAGGTGTCAAGGGGACGAGCACCTACAAATGGCAGTACGTGTCATACGGAATACTGAAATTCTTAATTGTTTTTTATATATACTAATATAATTAAAATTAATATAAGAATTTTATAGAGTTTTATAGATATTTACTAAAACCTTTAAATAAAAAATTGTTAAATTTGTTTGTCATGTTTTAAAAAAAAAATTAGGGTACAAATTGGCAAAATCTAAATAATTTTAAAAAATGATCATTGATTAAAACGCGAATTTCAAGGACATTACTCTACCCATGCCGTTGAAGGACATGTATGTGTCTGCCAACAATTAAACTAGCTCTACAAAATGCTCGTTTGTTACATTCACCCTACAAAAGAACAAAAGTTTTATCGTGTAAGTTGGACAGAAATAATGTAAAACAGGATAGGTGTCGAATTAACATATTTGGAAATTAGAATGTAATGGTGTTGAAATTGCAATAAAACTAGAAATTATTTGTTGAAAGAATATTGTTTTGGAGGGATTTGATTAAATTGCTGACTTCCACTTGAGCATAGGCTTACCACAATAGGACGTGTATAATAATATAAAATATTTAACACCGTTCTCCATATAAACTATAGGGTTGATACTATAAAAAACCCAACACCCTTTCTCATTTGCACGAAAAAGTCTCTACGAAATTTTGAAAGTCCTGAAAACTGTTAATGTTAAACAGATGGCACATACATACGTGCGACATGTGTTTTTCTTGCTAACATGGTTCTAAGAAGTGTTAGTTGGTTTAAGTCAACAAAAGAGTCCATGTGGCATCCGTCTTCCTTTGGGACAAACCTTGCTACCACCTGATTTATTGTGATAACGTAAGATTAAATATATTATGTAATAATATTTAATCTATACCCATCATAATCATTTGCATTATAGAGATCAAAATATATTAGAACCTATTAAATAATTAGTTGATAATTGTTGATGGACCATATTACCCTTATTAACTAATTAGGTTTCCTCCTTGGTGCTTATATAAGGAGAATTATGTGGAGGTTAAGGGGTTACTCAGTTACACAATTACACACACCCCATTAGCCATAACATCATAATTCGACCTCCTCTCCTAGCCGATACCCTTTTCGGTTTTCTTAGTCACCATCATCAGTCAGCACCCTAAGGAGGAACCAGATCACGATGACAAGCATGTCGAACTCCATTACTGGATTCTCCAACGCACTGTCTGCCATAACAGGTATGTTTTAATGTTTTCCTTCATGTATAAACAGAACTGAACCAACATGTGGTATCAGAGCATATGTTGATTAGTCAGTTCTGTTTTCGTATCCATAATTCTGGGATTGAAACTTGGAAAACGGAATTTTTTTTGAAACCTTATGAATCTAACAGCCGGTTTCGAGTCGGTCATGTCCACTCGAGATCATTGTTTTCGGAAAAGATTAATCATATGTTCATTCGAAATTAACTGGATTATGTTTTAACCGAAGTCTGTTTAGAAAAATTATTAAAATTCAGGTTTCGGGTTCCAGAATTTATGTTTTATGTTTTTAGGGTTCATCATGTTCTTGGGAAAATTCGAACAATTCTGTTATGCTTTGGAATGATTTAGGATTAATGGGTGTTTTTTCCATGTTTGATCTAATTTTATCTTTTAATTTTATTCGAAATTGTTATTAGATAAACAGTTATTATTTTCGAAATATGATGATAAAATTAGATCATCTTAAAACAGGAAATAATATCTCATAATCCCTTAGATTTCGAATTTTCAGTTATGGTATCACAATTAACAGCTGTTGACAAGAAGCTTCGAGATCATCAAACTACGACTCGAGACCATCAGTCTCGACTCGAAACCATAGGGTCTCGACTCGAAATCATCAGGTCATTAAAACCTTCTGCAACTCGAGACAAAGGTCTCGACTCGAGACCATAACGTCATAACTCGAGACAAAGGTTGCGACTCGAGACCATAACGTCATAACTCGAGACCGTGGTTGCGACTCGAGACCTCATCATGACTCGAGATCTCATAAGATATAGTAGTCGAGACCATGGTTCCGACTAGTGACAACAAGGTTGCGACTCGAGACCTCATAACTGACTCGAGATCTCATAACTCAGTCGAGACCTGACTCGAAACCTCATTATTAACGGGTAGTTTGCTATTAAATAATTGGTTTTGTAGTTGTTTAGTTAATTAATCAGAATCAGATAATGTAATGTTTTGCAAAACCAAAATAGCTTAACTTGAATGAGCTTCTGATGTATCATTTCTGGCCAAAGCTGACTTGATACATCTACTTATCATTCAAGTATTACGAAAGCTGTGTTAAGTGTGCATCATAAGCATGAATGTTTTAATATCTGGCCAAAGCTGAATTTAATTCTTTCATAGATGGCATACTTAACAAGTGCATAACTAAAGTGATTGTTTCAATTTCTGGCCAAAGCTGATTTGTTACAACCACTTTGCACATATGCTTAAATGATTACACTTCTGGCCAAAGCTGTTTTGTCTTCGTTTAAGTAGAATTTTTTAACTAAGTCTATTATTTTGATGTTAGTAATAGACATTATCACAGCTTCATAACGTAAAATGGTCATTATTTATGCCTGCCTTAGTTTAACGTGCCCTTAGATCACATTAGGACTTCTTCCTTAGTATCATAACTTGCTCATCTTATTTCCACTATCAGCGCCCAATCAGGGAATTCCATCTTTGACTGGTGACAACTTTGCTGCATGGAAGGATGCTCTCATGCTTACGCTTGGGCTGCTGGATTTTGATTACGCTCTTAGGGAGAATAAGCCAGCGGACCTTACCACTCAGAGTACTGCTGCTGAGCAGATACTTCATGAAAAGTGGACTAGGTGTAACCGCATTTGTCTCATGTTTATGAAGCAGTCCATAAGCAATGCTATCAGGGGAGCTATTCCTGATTCGGAAGATGCAAAAACCTACTTGGCTTCTGTGGAGGCACAGTTCAAGGGGACGTCTAAAGCACACGCTAGTACCCTTATTCTCAAGCTGGTGACAACTAAGTATGATGGGAGGAGCGGCATTCGCGAGCACATCATGATGATGAATGACATGGCCAATAAGCTGAAGGGGCTGGAAATGGAAATCAGTGATGGTTTCCTTGTTCATTTCATCATTACTTCGCTTCCTTCGTCCTTTGAAGCATTCAAGATCAATTACAACACTCAGAAGGACAAATGGACAACGAGTGAACTAGTCGCTATGTGCGTGCAGGAGGAAGAGCGTATGAGGATGGATCGCCATACTGATGTTGCAAACTTCACTACCTCCAATTCTAAGAAAAGGAAGAACAATTATCAGAGGAAGGATGCTTCAAAAGTCCAAAGGCCTAATCCTAATTCTAATACAAGTGCACCTTCCAGCTCTAAGAACTCCTTAGGCAGTATCCGCTGCAAGTTCTGTAAAAAGACAGGACACATGCAGAAGGAATGCCCTGACTTTAAGGAGTGGCTGGCTAAGAAAGGTAACGATTATTTTATGATACTTGAGTCCTATAATTTAAGTGTTCCTGCTAATTCTTGGTGGTTTGATTCTGGTTCTATGGTTCATGTTACCAATTCTACTCAGGGATTCCTTTCAATCCGGAAGCTGGAAAGAAACCAAAGAACGCTTAAGGTTGGGGATGATCGAGAATTAGAAGTGAAGGCCATTGGAACATTACAATTAGTTATGAAAATTGGTTTATGTATTAAACTTTATGATACCTTATATGTTCCTGAGGTAACTCGGAACCTTGTATCAGGACCAAAGTTAGACATGGACGGTTTTATTGTTTCCCATGGTCATCGCAAACTCTATATCCTCTATGATTCTGTTCTTTATGGTACTGGTATTCTGGATGGTGGTCTCTATAGATTAGAACTAGAAGATAACTTTTCCAAATCTTTGTTGTCATATAACATTAATGAATCACTCACAAAGATGGAAGAGAAACGAGACTTAGAGACTTCATCCATGTTGTGGCATCAGCGTTTAGGCCACATTTCAAAAGAACGATTAAATCGTCTCGTAAAGGATGAAGTCTTACCTCCTCTCGATTTCTCTGATTTTGGAACATGTGTCAAATGTCTTAAAGGTAAAATGACATTAGCGAATAAGAAAGGTGCCACTAGGAGTTCTAATTTATTAGAACTCATTCACACTGACATTAGTGGTCCCTACCAAATCGCTGGCATAACAGGACATACTTCATTTATCACTTTTATTGACGATTATTCTCGTTACATGTACTTGTATCTTATTAAGGAGAAATCTGAATCTCTTACAACTTTTAAAGATTATAAGGCTGAAGTTGAAAAGCAATTAGATCGTCAGATTAAAGTTGTGAGATCAGATAGAGGCGGTGAATATTATGGAAGACATACTGATGTGGGTCAAGCTCCTGGTCCATTTTCTGAGTTTTGTAAGGACCAGGGGATTATGAATCAATACACCATGCCTGGTACACCTCAGCAGAACGGAGTCGCTGAAAGAAGAAACCGTACCCTTATGAACATGGTGCGCAGTATGTTAGCCAACACTAATTTACCATTATTCCTCTGGGCTGAAGCGTTAAAAGCAGCTGTCCATATACTCAATAGAGTTCCTTCTAAGTCTGTCCCTAAAACTCCTTATGAACTTTGGACAGGAAGGAAACCGAGTCTTAAATATATGAAAGTATAGGGCTGCATTGCTGAAGCAAAACTTTACAATCCTTTCCTAAGGAAACTTGACCCTAAAACAGTTACCTGTTTCTTTATCGGGTATCCTGAGAACTCTAAGGGTTATCGTTTCTATTGTCCTTCCCATGTCACCCGTATTGTTGAAACCAAGCGTGCCGGGTTCCTGGAGGATTTCAAGGTCAGTGGGAGCAGTACCAACCCTTACGAAGAATTGCAAGAAGTACAAGACGCGGGGGGGGGGGGGGGGAGAGACTCGTCGCTTACCATTACTCCGATTACTCCTCTTGTACCCAATGCAACTACTGCACCTGAAGTTACTGCACCAACTCCAAATTCACCTCCACAATCAGAACCCATTATACCTCATGACGAAGGCACATCAAACGCTCATAACCAAGACAACGCTGTACCCGATAATCCACTCAGGAGGTCATCCAGGCAAAGAAGGCCTCCTAATTGGGATGATTATGTTACCTACCTGACTGAAATGGATCCCGGAAAGCTCAATGATCCTATCTCTTACAATGAAGCCATTAGCAGTGATCAGTCTTCTGAATGGAATAAAGCAATGATTGATGAGCTTGAATCCATGAAGAAAAATGACGTTTGGGATTTGGTAGAATTACCCAACGGAGTCAAACCCGTAGGATGCAAATGGGTGTTCAAAACAAAACTGGATCCGAATGGGAACGTTGAACGCTACAAAGCGAGATTGGTTGCAAAGGGCTACACTCAGAAAGAGGGAATTGATTATCAAGAGACGTTTTCACCTGTCTCTCGTAAAGATTCATTAAGGATTGTCATGGCCCTAGTAGCTCATTTCGATTTAGAGCTACATCAGATGGACGTTAAAACCGCTTTCCTTAACGGAGATCTGGACGAAGATGTTTACATGAAACAACCTGAAGGCTTTAAACCTGAGGGTCAGGAGCATCTAGTCTGTAAGTTGAAGAAATCCATTTACGGGTTAAAACAAGCATCACGTCAGTGGTACCTCAAGTTTGATGAAGTCATGAAGAGGCAAGGTTTTATGAAGAATCAAGTGGATCAATGCACCTACCTCAAGATGAGTGGGAGTAACTTTACTATGCTTGTCCTTTACGTAGATGATATTCTATTGGCAAGTAATAGTTTAGACATGTTGCATGAGTCGAAGCGGTTACTTTCGCATAACTTCGACATGAAGGATCTCGGAGATGCTTCTTACGTCATTGGCATCGAAATTCACCGAGATAGAAACAAAGGGATCTTAGGATTGTCCCAAAGGGCTTACATAGATCGTGTCCTCACACGTTACAACATGCAACAGTGCAAACCCTCCGTCGCTCCAGTAGTTAAGGGAGATGTTTTCGGTTCATTCCAGTGTCCGACAACAGAGGTTGAGAAGGAGCAAATGAGCCAGATACCTTATGCGTCAGTAGTCGAGAGCTTGATGTATGCTCAAGTCTGTACACGTCCAGATATCGCTTATATTGCTGGAATGCTAGGCCGTTATCAGACTAATCCTGGCTTAGATCACTGGAAAGTAGCTAAGAAGGTACTTCGATATCTGCAAGGGACGAAAGACTATAAACTGACTTACAGAAGAAGTGATCATTTAGAAGTGGTTGGCTATTCTGATTCTGACTTTGCCAAATGCAAAGATGACAAGAAATCCACTTCGGGCTATATCTTTATGTTAGCAGGCGGCCCTATCTCATGGAAGAGTCATAAACAACAGTTGACCACAACTTCCACGATGATGGCAGAGTACATTGCTGTTTATAACGCAACCTGTCATGGAATGTTACTTAGAAACCTGGTCACTGGACTCAAAATTGTTAATTCCATTTCTAGACCATTGAAGCTTTACTGTGATAATTCAGCTGCCGTTAGTTTCTCGAACAGTAACAGTTCGACTGGAGCTGGTTTATATCTCGATACGAAATATCTATTTGTACGTGAACGAGTTGAGGAAAATAATCTTTGTATCAAGTATATTAGTACTAAGGATATGCTTGCGGATCCGATGACTAAAGGTCTCCCTCCTAAGGTTTACGAAGAACATGTTCGGAATATGGGATTTAGTAAAGACCTTATTTGAGCGTATTGTACTAGCTTATGTTTTATGATTAATGAAATTTCCTCAGTTTGATTTTGTATGTCTGTTAGAATATGTTCAACCGGTATAATGGCATATAGACAAATTAAGTTACAAGTCAAACAAAGGGCTTACGCGTATTTTGATCATGACGATTAGGTTTTAAATTAAGGCTATAGTATGATTAATGGGGGTCCTGAGTCACATAATGATTCAACGGCTGTATTTTTCTGCTATAGTACTTGTTTAAGGCTAAAATGAGTGTTAACTCCTGATCAGGCTTATCTAATACTCATAGTAAATGATTACTCGGCTAAGTGGGAGAATGTAAGATTAAATATATTATGTAATAATATTTAATCTATAGCCATCATAATCATTTACATTATAGAGATCAAAATATATTAGAACCTATTAAATAATTAGTTGGTAATTGTTGATGGACCATATTACCCTTATTAACTAATTAGGTTTCCTCCTTGGTGCTTATATAAGGAGAATTATGTGGAGGTTAAGGGGTTACTCAGCTACACAATTACACACACCCCATTAGCCATAACATCATAATTCGACCTCCTCTCCTAGCCGATACCCTTTTCGGTTTTCTTAGTCACCATCATCAGTCAGCACCCTAAGGAGGAACCAGATCACGATGACAAGCATGTCGACCTCCATTACTGGATTCTCCAACGCACTGTCTGCCATAACAGGTATGTTTTAATGTTTTCCTTCATGTATAAACAGAACTAAACCAACAGATAAGTGATTTACTTTCCTCATGTTGGCATTGGGATCAGTTGATAGAGGATGCCTAGTGGTGGCGTCCACCATTTCTTTGGCATCCGTCTTAGCCCTTAGCCACAATAAAGTGGCACCCGTCCGAGTCGGTGAGTCCATGTTTAGTTTGTTTGGTGTTTGGGTCAACAAAAGAGTCCATGTGGCATCTGTCGCATTTGGGTTAGTCTGAAATTTATCAGAGGTGGTAAAATGGGCTGGTGCAGGTCACACACGTCGTGTAACAACCCGACTTTTCGGATTGTTATCCTTTACCGTTTTTGATATAATAATGGTGAACTTTATTTTAAATGCATTTTATCCCGCTTATTGTACCGCATTTAAACGCTTAACACTTGAACGCTCATCACAACGCAAACTTAATCCGGTTATTTATGTTATTTATGTTACTTATATTACCTTATGTGTTATGTGTGCTTTATACGTTCTGGTTTGCACTCGCTTAGACGCACTTACTCACTCGCTCGCTCAAACTCGCTTTATCACATTATCTCGTTACGCAACGCTTAACCTCGCACTAAAACGCTTAACGTACCTAATCTAACTATTACGAACGAAATCACCAAACAAAAACAACCCAGACGCGAACCAGACTCACTCGTACGAGTGAGGGATAACTCGCACAAGGCTACTCAGTCCCACAAGGTCCAGATGACTCGCACAAGAGTCATTCGTATGGATGATCACCCGCACGAATGATCGCCCGCCCCAGACCCTCACCCGCATAGACCTCACTCGCACAAACCCACTTTTCCTCTTCACCTATAAACACCCCACACTCCCATTCGTGCTCCCCTTGCTGTCACTTGCACAAATGACCCTCTATACGCATTCTCTCGGTTTCTAAGTAAGGAAACTATGTTTTCACGCGAAACACAACGATTTTACACGAGATTATCTCTGATTTCATCTAAACTCTCTGTTTACGAAAACCTTCATCTTTTTGATGAAAACCTTCTGTTTTTAGCTTGATTCGCACTTAAACGAGTGTTTTTGAGTTAACTTTAGCTTCCCAGACTTGAAACCTTGTTGTTTCACGCTCACCAAGTGTTAATCTAAAGAAAACTGTTTTAAAACTTGATTTTTACACAAAAACGGACAAAACCGACATATGTTTCGTTCACTATTTAGTGGGACGAAGCGGTGTCAAAACCGTCATGAAGGGATTCGAAGTTACATCCTTTTCAGACGAAAACTCAGTTCCGGTAGCACGAAGACGCAAGAACAGTCACTGGTGCAAACTGGACTGGCTCGTACGAATCACTTAGGTTCGTACAGCCCAGTCTAAGCTTCCACGAGAGACTCACTTGATCTAAAGACCTCTCCGGCTAAAGGTTCGATCAGTGGCCTAAGGCTGGAGGGATGAACACTCGACTTCCTGAAGAATGACGCGAAAACACTCGAATTTGGACTCGAAAACAGGTCACCCACACGAGTAGTAACTCGTACGGATGATGACTCGCACGAGTAGCAACGATAGTACTATAGTTTGGACTCGGAACCTGTTTATTCAGGGGTTGTTAAGGCTCACATTTACATACGTGGTCATAGTGGTGAACACGTATCGCGCATACTATCAACTCGCAGTCGTGTTGGTTAGCTTGTATCATTGTCGATAGCTTACTTAATTCACCTCTCTACGTGTTACATGTTGGTTATGCGTAAACGCTTATTAACTATACTTATGCTAAAACTTATGTACTCACCTTTACATTATTGTATTAACTTTTATTCTAACGCATGTGACAGGTTGACGGATATTTTGCTGCAAAAAGGATAGGATTCTTAGAAACTCACTTTAAAATCTAAGTTGCCGAATTTTGATTGTTTAAGAAAACTTGTAATTCGTTTGATTATTGTATGAATGTTTGTTTGATTGTATGGGAAATTAAACTTTATAAATACTGTCATCAAAATAGTCGTTATGGATTCTCTTGGACAATCTGGTTCTCTTGGTGTCGCGTCCCAATGATTCCGCCATCGGTTGGGGTGTGACACGTCGGGTAACATAGATGGGGGGGGGGGATGATGACTATTCACACGGTGTAATGGGTTAGGCCAGATTGGGTTGATCTAAAATCCCTTTTTGTTCCTTAAAATATACCTAGCCCTTTGAAATATGTTTACACAACCTACGTTACTTCAATAATAATCAAACTCTTTGAATAAAACAATTTAGCAAGTTGTATGCATTAAAGATACACATAGATTGGATGCAAGCATTTATCAAAACTATGAAAAAATTAAGATTTTCAGTTCCAGTAAGTAACTGTTATAACCTTCATATATGTCACACAGCTGAAGAAATGAAACTGTCGCAATACTGTCAAAACATGCAGATTCCATGGAACATAAAGGTGCATTTGGTTCGCAGGAATTCAATGGAATTTAAAGAAATTGGAATCTGAATTCCAACTCTTAAGATGTTTGGTTCATCGAATTTGATGAAATTGGAATCTCAATTCCAATCTTCATGTGTTTGGTTGATAATATTATTGGAATTAGGCATGAATTCCTTTAACTAAGGAAATTCAAAATCCTTCCTATATGTGAAGGAATTAAAGTAAATTCATTGGAATCTTCGACCGTTTCGACCCGAATGGTTTCGACTCGTACCGCTTCGAATAGAACCGTTTTGACCCGTACCTTTTCGAACCGAACCGTTTCGACCCGAACCGAGGGTTTTGGGTGCCAGGGTGATGGATTCCATTTCATTTGACAACCAAACACAACAAAAAAGGAATTGAGATTCCAATTCCAATTGGAATGTTTAAATTCCAAATCCAATTCTTCAATTCTAATTTGTATACAAATTCCAATTCTAAAACATTCCGTAAACCAAACGCCCCCTAAGTCTGAGTTGCATTCAAATCCACTATGTACCAAAAGAACGACTGAAATCAATATCATTAGCCATACATGCCATTCGCTATAAAATCAATACCTCTCTGACTCTCCCCACAAATTTGTTCAACATAGATAAGTCTTTTAGTAAATTTGCTATAAAATCAATACCTCTCTGACCCTGTGGTTTATTAGCCATTGCAATATTTGTTGGGAAAATTAGTGAATGGATATTTAGTTAATTTATAATTGAATGAAATTATAATTACTAATTAAACTCCATATGTGAAAATTTTGAGTAGAGTTTTATGTCATTTGATTAGCTTTTATTAGAGTTTTATGTCTCTAATTAAATCACTAATTAAGTGAAACTTTTATTAGAGTTTTATGTCTCTAATAAAATGACCAAGAAACTCTTCACTATAGACAATTCTTGTAGTAAATGGTAGGCTATGTGACTCATTGGAATCATGAGAAAACTACAAGAGAAAGATAATATGTATGAAGAATTCTTGGAGAAGTGGTGAAGACTTGAACATCCATATGTTAGAATTATAGAGAGATGAGTTTTCTCTACTCGATTCCATCACCTTCGTATCATTATTTTTCCACAAGTTCAAACACTATAATTCTATTCAGTGTAACCTCGGGCGCGTGGCCATTTCCGGCAGTACAGACTGCTTTGGTTGTTGTACCCTGGGAGACAGACGCGTCGTCTTTAGTAGAGGCGCGAAATCTGTTTTAAGGGAAGCGTGTTGAACACGTGCCTCAGTCATAATCGTCAACATGTGTTTGTTTTTTTGTAGGAAATTATTGTACATGAAGACGTGGTTCAAGACCTCGTTGAATCCTACACAACGGACTGAACATACAACGAACCATACAAATAGACGCGGTTAATGATCCAGTTGAAGACTTTATCTTTTGAAGATATTGGTTTGAATCGATTCATATTTATTTTCGTTTGAATTTGTACACGGTTCATGTGCTACGATTTCCCAAATGTTTAAAGAGAGTATCTTCATTTTTTACTAGTTTTATTAATAAAAAATGTGACTCATTTCCTACAAACTTAAAACAGATTTCGTGAGATTGTTGGTACAATCTTAAAAACCTTATTTATAAGGATTTTGGGTTTACGAAAGGATTTATAATAGAATAAAAAAATATTTTTAGAGGCTATGATCTTATAAATATTTTCTTTTGGGAAATATGTATGTGGTACAACTTGTTGTGTTTGGATTTCTTGATATTGAGATACAATCTTAAATCCTATACCGTGGTACAAAACGAATAGTTTTGTTTCAACCGTTTGGTTTTTGAAACGATTTTGGGAATCGTTAATTTTTCTAACTTTTGTGTTAGATCGGGTTTATTAGTGTAAACCATACGTTTTTTTGTAAACGTTAAATTCTCTAACATGTGTGTTAGACCAGAATTATTGGTGTAAACCATACGTTTTTTTTTGTAAACGTTAAATTCTCTTCAGTAGAGTTTTTTATGTCTTTAAATAAGAGTTTTATGTTACTTGATTAGAGTTTTATGTCTCTAATTAAGTCTCTATTTAAAGTAGACATTCCATCCACCAATGGATTGATATGAACAAATAAGTCTTATAATGATTTTTGTAATCATTTGTCTTCTAACATGTGTGTTAGAAACGTTCATGAAACGCGTTAGTTTGGAAGCAAATTTTAATTGTTTATTTTCTAACGTGAGTATTAGAAATGACTTATTTATTTGAACCATATATGTGCTTTTAGCAAGTCGAATTAACATTGTGTGAAAATGTTAATATTTCTAACGTGCGCGTTAGAATTTCTTAAATTTTAACATGATTGTTAAAAATGGTTAAAATACAAATGCTTTGAAATGTTTTGTGTAGACATTTTATATAAGCAATTTGTTGTAGCATTGTTTTAATGCTTTGTATGATTTAGAAATAAAATGTCATACATTGAAGTTGATGTTTGATTGGCTTCAAGGAATTAAATCACCATAAAGTGATGGTGTGGTATTTATATGAATTTAATGAAATTAAAATCATTTAGTAGACTCTTCATATGGAACATAAACTCTTAAGGAGAGTTTCAAGTCAATTTATTAGTTTTTATTAGAGTTTATGTCTTTAATAAAATCTCTAATATGGTGAAACTCTTGAGTAGAGTTTTAATGACGACATTTGATGAGCTTTATTAGCATTTAAATTTATAATTATTAAGACTCTTAACTCTTCATATGGTGAAACTCTTGGGTAGAGTTTTAATGATGACATTTGATGAGTTTTATTAGAGTTTAAATTTATAATTATTGAGACTCTTAACTCTTCATATGGTGAAACTCTTTAGTAGAGTTTTAATGATGACATTTGATGAGTTTTATTAGAGTTTAAGTCTATAATTATTGAGACTCTTAACTCTTCATATGGTGAAACTCTTTAGTAGAGTTTTAATGATGACATTTGATGAGTTTTATTGCCAAGTGGGGCTAGCTCACTTGGTAGAGACTCTTGTCTCTTAGTGGGAGGTCTTGGGTTCAATCCCAAGCAAGGGTGAGTTATTTGTAAATATAGGAGTTTGGGAGAGTAACGTTAGCCATTCAAAAAAAAAAAAAAAATTTGATGAGTTTTATTAGAGTTTAAGTATATAATTATTGAGACTCTTAACTCTTCATTTGGTGAAACTCTTGAGTAGAGTTTTAATGATGACATTTGATGAGTTTTAATGATGACATTTAATGCTCTAATTTGGTCATGTTTGGTACATATAAAATGACTTAAATTTTCTAACACGTGTGTTAGAAAATGTGTATCAATAATACGAGGTTAGAGATTGTTCATAATGAACAGAAATGTTTTATGGAAACATTTAATTGCCTATGTGAGCATTAAAGATGATGAGAAATGGTTTATTTTATAAACTATATCTTTGGAAAACGTTTTATGTAAACGTTCGATTCTATAATGTGCTTGTTATAACGTTTTTTTAACATGCGTGTTAGAAAATGTTATTTGGTGAAAAACAACTTGATGTTGTTATAAACAAATTTAATTGTTCAAGTTTACTACTTAAATGTAGTATTTGTAACAACTTGGTTTTGTTTTGAGCACAATTGTCCAAGTTTAAAGTTTAAACACGAAATGGGGAACTTGTACTTACAAGTGAATAGAGTCTTATTGAGGGAGTACCTCAAGACATGCCATGGGACGATATTGTTGAGAAGATTTCGGTCAGATTATAAAGTGTTGAAGATAAAAGCAGTTTGCTATTTGATGTCTACATATTGTCTATGCTTTCGTTTAAATTTCAAAAGTGATTAGCACTTATGATTTAGTTTCCAATGTATTTTATTGTTTTGTGTTCAATATCTTCGGATAACACATGCAATTTTTTACAAAGAAATAAATCACTAATGATTGTGACGTATAAATTATTTTTGTGGAAAATAATTATAACGTCGGTTATACATTATTTAAAAGAATATGGTTTTAAACGGATAGTACATGAAAATACTTGGACATAAACAACTTGAGAGTTGTTACATTGACTAAAAGTCCAAAACAAAACATCAAATGTATAACCACATCATGAGTGAGTAATGAAAGAACGTAGTGAGTGTATTGAGATGAAATACACTAACGACATTCATGTCGACATACTTCATTAGAAGTCGTTGGAAAATTCACAAGTGTGAATTCTAACATATGAAAGTAAAAGTACTATATGTTATTGTATACCTTTAATAAATCTTGCGAGATTTATAAGTAGATACGTCTACCACTTGAATATTGTTAGATCCATATGGAGATTTTACCTTCATTTAGGAGAGCATCCTAAATATATATATCTCCTAATGAATAACAATAGATTATGCAAATCACTTATGGCAAATTATGAATGCCATGTTGTTGAGTGTCGATCTAGTTGACTCTATCTCATACATAATAGTGATTGTAGACAGAAACATTCATCTTGTTGGTGATGAATGTGTTTACCAAGTGACTTGGATTAAGACTTATATTTAAGTACTTATGAGTCAATGGTAGAATGTTGGAGATCAAAGGTAAACAAGTTATGTTCCTTAAATGAATGATGAAATTTAGCTATGTGCTATATACAATAATTTGGGAGACTTTCCTAAATATTGATGTTTTAGGATTATGAATAAGTCTCATTATTTTGTCTAAACAAGGGATGAATGTTGCAAAGTGATATTATGATATCCCTAGGGCTGTGAAGAATCAGAATGATGCATCTTCTGTTCACATGCTAAAGTATTATAGTCTAAAGCATGCTAGACTAGTACTTGGTTAATTATGGGTCTTGACGGAGACTAATTAACTCTAAATATTCAAATGTGTATGAACACAAAAAGAATTTGTGTATAGACAGAGTTGAGGGAGAATTTTCATTCATTATAAGGAAAAGACATGCAACTTTTAAGAGTTTGTTCGAAAAGCTAATGAGGAGAACTCATTGTCTAAGCTTATTCTAGATGTTAAATTAGAATTATTCTAAGTTGGTGACAAACTTATGACAATGGCAAATGTTGCTTTGGTTAGCTCAGAAGCTTATGTAATCTAATGCAGTATGAGTTGAATTCACTGATACAATGAGGTTGATCTTGTTCAATCATATGTGTATAAATGTCGTCATAAGTGAAGTTACATAAATGTTGATCAAATGGCAAGAAATGTGGGGGAGGATCCATTTAGAAACAACCCTATAAGGGTATGTAGAAATGGTTTTCATTACCTATCTGGATGATATCCTATAACACTTAAATGTGGAGGTGTCTTGCATTTGTATCATAAAAGTTTGGCAATAAGGATTTTGTAATCTAACATTGCAAACAGACAACTATGTGGAGGACACAAAGGTCGCAGTACATAATGGAGATGTGTTTGCCTTAAATGATAAGCGTATCTTACAAAGACATATATTATAACCAGATTCAGATGGCCATTGAGGTTATAGTCTTAGAAGTTGACAATAGGCAAAATTAACTTATGAGTTAATAACACATCATGACAACTGATCTCAAATACGCAAAGTTATTTGCTAATGTTATGGATCCAACAACCTGAGGGTTTATTAGAGATCAAGTTGTGGAATGGGACTGAAGCCCTTGAAAAATGAAGTTCATATGATGGAAACCTAACTCAGTAGACTAGAGATCCCAAGAATTGAGTTCAATAGGAAAACCTAATTGTATGAATAAGCGAGGTCACTGTGGGGGAATAACCCTACGCATTTAACAAGGTAGTTTATTATAAAGATTAATAAACTTCTTAGTCCATTCCTAAAAGTGACAAGTGTGAGGCTAAGCATAATATGTGGTAAATGATTTGGATAGATCACGATAACCACAATGCTTTTAATGATATAAGGAGAATCACCTATGTTAGAGAGAAGTGGGGTCGCTTCGAATGGAATTGGGGGCACAATTCCTAGAGCTCTCGCAGAACCAGGAAAGTGTTCCACGACCATTATTGGACACGACTATGAGGAGATGACCCGGCCAGGTAGAGTCTTGTGTGAAGTGTATTGTCGTCTACACAAACGGCAGACGTGTTCAAAGACATCAAGATCTACTCAGAGCTAGTGGGCTAAGTGCATTTCATGAGCGAAGGTTCAAAGGGTAACACCTACCTATCGTATGCAAAACTCAACTGTCGAGGTTACATTGGAAATTTTAAGTGTTTTGAACAATCTCCATTCATGTGGGGGATTGTTGGGAAAATTAGTGAATGGATATTTAGTTAATTTATAATTGAATGAAATTATAATTACTAATTAAACTCCATATGTGAAAATTTTGAGTAGAGTTTTATGTCATTTGATTAGCTTTTATTAGAGTTTTATGTCTCTAATTAAATCACTAAGTAAGTGAAACTTTTATTAGAGTTTTATGTCTCTAATAAAATGACCAAGAAACTCTTCACTATAGACAATTCTTGTAGTAAATGGTAGGCTATGTGACTCATTGGAATCATGAGAAAACTACAAGAGAAAGATAATATGTATGAAGAATTCTTGGAGAAGTGGTGAAGACTTGAACATCCATATGTTGGAATTATAGAGAGATGAGTTTTCTCTACTCGATTCCATCACCTTCGTATCATTATTTTTCCACAAGTTCAAACACTATAATTCTATTCAGTGTAACCTCGGGCGCGTGGCCATTTCCGGCAGTACAGACTGCTTTGGTTGTTGTACCCTGGGAGACAGACGCGTCGTCTTTAGTAGAGGCGTGAAATCTGTTTTAAGGGAAGCGTGTTGAACACGTGCCTCAGTCATAATCGTCAACATGTGTTTGTTTTTTTGTAGGAAATTATTGTACATGAAGACGTGGTTCAAGACCTCGTTGAATCCTACACAACGGACTGAAAACACAACGAACCATACAAATAGACGCGGTTAATGATCAAGTTGAAGACTTTATCTTTTGAAGATATTGGTTTGAATCGATTGTTTTATTAAATATGTTGTAGTTCATATTTATTTTCGTTTGAATTTGTACACGGTTCATGTGCTACGATTTCCCAAATGTTTAAAGAGAGTATCTTCATTTTTTATTAGTTTTATTAATAAAAAATGTGACCCATTTCCTACAATATTTTACAATTTTGAAAAGTCTTACGATAATGCCCCTGCATATGACAATCATGTGACTTGTTTTAACTAGGTTATGGATGGGCCTTAATAAAGTGGATTGAAATTGCAATGAAATGAAAACATTAGTATAAAATTTGCAAGACTTTTCAAAATTGTAAAATATTGCAATGGCTAATAAACCCCAGGGACCAAAACCGCAATTTACTAAAAGACTTATCTATGTTGAACAAATTTGTGGGGAGAGTCAGAGAGGTGTACATTGAAATCATATTGAAACACAATAGCCAAGTATTTGTTCGGTTGTAGGGTTAATTTTTAGTGAATTTTGTGTGTTACAAGATCAACAACCATGCCCAGTCAAATCCCACAAATATATTGGTAGGGTCTGAGGAGGGTGGGATGTAGGCATACCTTACCTCTACCTCTACCTATGGGGATTTGTTACAAGGTGAGTATGTGTGTTTCATCAAACTAGCCTTAGTTATATTTATTTATGAAATACATGCAATCAAACGTTTTACAAGATCAGTATGTCATTAATTGTTTTGATCATTTATGTGTTTCATCAGGTGAGCCTTAGTTGTATTTATTTATGAAACACATGCAATCAAACGTTTTAAAAAGTGTATATTCATTCATTCAAAGAAGCCTCCACTCTCCAACAACCCGGGACCAACGAATAAAAAATAATAATCAATTTAAATATAACCTTTATTACGCAATTTAACTGTTTGTCCATTGGTCGTTGTATATTCATTCGCAATAGCGTATCTTTTGACTAAAACATGTTAATTTTTTTTTTTTTGAAAGGTAAACTTTAATAAAAACCACCAAACCTCCCCATGTCTCCAAGTAAGAGACATAGGCACGGGCAACCAAATTACATCACGTCAAATTTACACCATGAGTTCCAATCTATAGAACCCTTATTGTATCTACACCTAAACCAAAGAAAACTTAAACTTTTAATCTCCGCGATAACCTCCATGACCTTTAGCTTTTTATCCGAGAAGATACATTGATTCCTAGCCCGTCAAATGCTCCAAATGGCAACATACATGACCCCATGGAACACCACCTTCTTAATACCTTTGAAGCCCACCAAATTATGCATGGTAACAACGTCCCGAATAGAGAAGGCGAAAAGATTAGGGACGCCGCACCAAGAAGCTATCGCCAACCAAACCCCTGACGAGAATATGCATCCCGAAAATAAATGCTCCGTCGTCTCTATGAAATCATCACAAAAAACACAGTTTTTATTAGGGACCATAATGTTTCTTCTTTCCAAAGCCGAAGTTGTAGCGATTCTATCCAACTCCGCACGCCACACTAAAACATGTTAATTACCGTAACAATTAGCGTAGATTGTAGCATTAAAAAATAGAAAGAATGCACACGCATATCTGTGCGACTCGTATAACATTATACGGGTCGTAAAGGTGTTTAATTTAAAACCTATATGACTCGTATAATTTTATACGAGTCGTTTAGATTTCAATATTCAAATCCTATACGGGTTGTGTATAATTATGCGAGTCATATAGATGTAATATTCAAGTCTATACCACTCTTATAATATTAATTATACGAGTCATGTAGGTAAACATCTCAGTTTCATTTAGATCGTGTTTGTACTTGTTCCACATATGTATTTTGTTGATAGTTTTTGCAAGCGACATGGCAGAGTCTTCAGATCAGGGGGCGTGTGGAGGGCCGAGGCAGAGGGAAGGGTAGGGCCAGTGATGATGACGAGGGCGTTGACTTTGACCGGGTAGAGACGCACGAGTCACGACTGCCTTTCATACTTCCCACGTGGGACCCAGCTCTACCTCGTTTGACAAACCACGCATGATGAACTGGACGCTTTTGCGTGACGTGGGAGACGAACAGCCTGCTTGGGGGATTATCGCGGCCACATCCGCGTGGTCGCGCCTGTTTGACGCCGGGCAGTGGGACGCTTATCGGGAGCCAACCGTTGAGTTTTTGGGGACGTTCACGTTTGTTGATACCCGGGGGGTCTGACCCACAGCATTTTCTTACCACCCTCGACAAAGGGGGGTTCCTTATGCTGGCAGACGACTCCCAAGCGTCAGGCCAGGGACTTATATGACCCAATACACCTATACCTACACCAGTGTAACATGGTCACGATAGAGGGTTGGCACGATAGCAGGGAGCGGGTGACTTGGCAGGACCTGTGTTACCTGCACGATATGCAAACTGGTCGCGGCCTGAACCTCGCATACAGGTTAGCCGTGTACTTTGTGGAGCGTTCGAGCCGTAGGATCACCTCTCACATTACATGCGGGTCGTTTGTGATGACCCTGATGATGCAGTTAAGAGCTCAGAGGGCTCTGGGCTTGACCATATTTCAGCAGCACCGTGTAGGCCGTCGTACGGCTATTGGGATGGAGCGTGCTGATGGTACATTTTTTTGGTCCCAGGACAAGGGACTTACTAGATGACAGCCTCAGCAGCAGGAGGATTTTAGGCTGGAGGATCAGATGCGATTTATGTGGGCTGCATACACTGGCTCATGACTCAAGTATCCTCGCTCGTATTACATGTTAGCTTGACCATCTTACCACGACCACCTGCTCCCGGAGATGCTTCCACAGCTGGTTCAGCACCACCACAGTCGCAATAGCGACGAGTATTGTATTTTTTTAATTTTGATGTAAAATATTGTAATTATTAATGAAAATGTTTATGTTTTAATTTCTTGTTTGAAAGTTTTACGTGTATTTAGCTTCTTTAAATGATAAGGTTTGTTAGGCTACACGGTATGGGGGTCGGCCCCGGCCCGTCGCGGGTCGGCGACGGTCCAAACACCGTACCGCCCCCTACCGTCCCCGTCCTCTCCGTCCCAAATTAGCCGTTTGCGACGATGCAAATGAGGTGGGTCCCCCACCTTTTGACCGTTAGAAATAAAAAAAAAAGATTTTTTCAAACGGCTATATTCAAATAAAACCCCCCATTTCACTTCCATTTTTATAAATACTCACATTTTAACCCCTATTTTCACAACTTTTCACCCACTACCACCCCATCTCTCTCACATTTTATAAACCACTCTTCCTTTTTTATAAAAAATCATCATATTTTGTACCATTTTTTACCTGCTACCACCCCATCTCTCGCTAAAAAATTATCATGGCTTCACCCGTTTCTTCCATTTCTTCAATTTCTTCTATGTCTTCATCGTCTTCGTCCGAGTGGTATTCATCATCTTCGGAAGAGGATGTTATTATGCACAACATGATTATGAACGCGGCTCAGGTGTTCATGGCGGCCGCTGAAGGGTCGTCCCAACCGCTAACCAGACGAGCAAAATATAATCGAGACCAAGAAGGTATTTTATTTTTTTTCCTTATGTTTTATATAGATTTTAAAATGTATGTTTTAATTAATTTCATTTATGTTTTGTTCTAAATTTATAGCCGGCCACAATTAACTAGTAGCCGATTATTTTGCCGACGAACCCGTGTACCCAGCCGAGATTTTTCGACGTCGTTTCCGCATGAGTCGTCAACTGTTCTTACGTATTGCAGGCGACATGGCCCAGTCTGATCCGTTTTTTACATTGCGAAACGATGCTAGGGGGCAAAGGGGTTTCAGTAATTTACAAAAATGTACGTCGGCCATTCGCCAACTTGCGTACGGTTACGCACCAGATGCATTAGACGAGTACATTAGGATGTCTGAAAGAACCGCACGTCGATGTTTGTACAAGTTTTGCCAATGGGTTGTCAAATTGTATAGCAAGCGATACCTGCGGAAACCGAACGCAAACGACGTTCAAAAATTATATCAAGCACACGAACAGAGACATGGTTTCCCAGGAATGCTCGGGAGCATTGATTGCATGCACTGGCAGTGGCAGAATTGCCCGGTTGCATGGCAAGGTCAGTATACTAGGGGAGATCAGGGACATCCGACTATCATTCTAGAGGCTGTTGCGTCACAGGATCTCTGGATATGGCATGCTTTTTTTGGTCTACCTGGTTCACTCAATGACCTCAACATCATATACCAGTCACAGATTTTTGATGATGTAGTGGCGGGTACAGGTCCAGACACAAGCTTTACGGTTTCAGGGGTGGAGTACAGGCGAGGTTACTACCTAGCCGATGGGATATACCCAACGTACTCGACAATCGTTAAAACTGTCCCGCACCCTACCGACGACAAAAGGAAAAAGTTTGCAAAGTTTCAAGAGGGCGCAAGAAAAGATATTGAACGGGTTTTTGGTGTTCTACAAAAAAATGGCACATCATTTCTATTCCAGCACGTTCGCAAACACCAAGGAGGTTACGACACATTATGTACGCTTGTATCATCCTTCATAACATGATCATTGAAGACGAAGGGAGAGCGATATGCGACTACGACGAAAACGCGTCTACTGGAAATTCTGTTCCAGTTAGTGAGGAACAACAAGATTTGAATGCCTTCGCTCTACGTAACGAGTACACACATCACAACCTACAAGCGGACTTGGTGGAGTACATTTGGAGCAACGCTCAAAACGAACCCGCCCACCACATGGAAGACGACGACTAGTAGCTTATTTTAATATGTTAGGATATTTTTAAGTTTTTTTTTTAACTTTAGGTTTTTAAGTTTATGTTTTTTTTAGTTTATTTTTTTTAAGTTTAATTTTTTTTTTAAGTTTATGTAATGTTTTTTAATATTAATGAAAATATTTTGTTACTTTATTTGTTAAATGTTTAAAAAAAGTTGAAGATTAAAAAAAAGTAAAAAAAATATAAAAGTGGTGGAGGATGATGACTAGGACCATCCTCCCATGCCCCCTAGTTTTGGAGGATGATCCATCCTTGGGAGGACTATGATGTGTCGCCTACGTGGCGGATCATCCTTCAAGGATGGTCCATCACCATACCATGTAGTTTTATAGTCGTTTGAATGTTAACTTGTGTCACCATCGTTCAATGTGTATTGTAATAACAATTAAATATATCACCTTAAATTACTTTATTATTAATTTATTTTTAAAAATTTTAACACTACAGTGAGGTGATAGATATGCAGTTGGAGAAACGCCTTCAGGCCTGTAAAACTCCCATTTCAGACGTTATTAAGGCGAGTAACTTTTAGATCTAGTCAAAAAGATCCTAGTATCGGAATTGTTATTCGCCTTAATAACAAATAAATATATAAATAACCCATAAAGGTCGTATAGATGTATGCGATCGTATAACTTTACACATTTACATCTAAATCTTGCATCAAAAAATAAAAAAAAATACCATACGATCGTATAACAACCTATGCGACTCGTATACTGTATACGAATCCTATAACAGGCAGACAAAAAAAACATTCTCGTTCCTCTAGACGCCTCGTATAGGTGAATGAGAATGTTGACACCCTTCATCTATATGAGCCGTAAAGATGAAGGGTGTCAAAATAGCCTAAATTACCTAGATATTAAGAGGAATTATAATTTAAAGTTGACTCAAATAACATAAACAAAAATCCAGGCTCAACACACTAGTTACTTTATGACAAACACAAAACATGGCATGATAAAACTCAAACAGGATCAGAATTGCCGTAGAGTAAGGGACAGACGGCCCAACCTCATCTGGCTTTCTACATATAATCGATCAGTAGATGTGAAGCAACTGACTTGCTCCACCCCGTGATAAATATGTCTAGACTCGCCACCAAATATCAATACATCACCTGAATCCAAGTAAACACTTTTTAGCTTTCTTTTACGTTCAGTACGGCCATACACAAATATAGCAGAAGTGCCAACGGAGATGGAAACCACAGGCAATCCTCTTCTGAGAGAATCAGAGCTCTCATCACAATCCTACATTCAACAGAAACACTCAATATTTAACTAACTCTCTATTTACACAAATGGGTCTATTAGCATTACATTATTATATAAACTATGTATCAAATAACTTTAGTTAACCTGATGTAGGCCAAGTCGTCGACCATTGGTTTCATAGAAACTGACTAAACAAGTATCGGGGTACATTGAAGGAAGTTCATCCAGATATAATTGAGCATCTTTAATTAATTGCAGCTAGATAAGTTCATGTGGAACCGGTGGTGGTTTAAAACCATTACTTCTGTAACAGTTCCTATACCCTGTTTCCGGGTCCCAGTTTCGACCAAAACACATTTGTCGTCAACAATCTTCATCACTTTTTTACATGTAAAATCCCCCAGGACCTGCGGCCCACTTTTCACATATGTTCACTATATCAACCTAATAGATTAGATTCGAGTCAAAATATTGATTTATGGAAAAGCATTGTTCCGGAATCACAATTTAAGTTTGTAATTTGCAAACAAGAGTAATTTTTTAGAGAGAAATGTCCTTTGAAAAAGCAAAAAAAAAAAAAAAGGAAAGATATAGTAGTTGTAGTTCAAAATCTACTACAGCATATTCATAATATTGATAGATAGATAGATACATACACATGGGGGAAATTAATCTTTTGGCAATAAAGAAATCAGTGTTTTTAGGACATATGAAAGCAAAGTAGAAATATGTTTTCTAACTTCTATATCCAAACCTTTGACATAAGTGCTATAAACAAAAATGACATTCAATTGTTAGCATCGGCGGAACCAGAGGGGGGTCCGGGGGGTCCGTTGACCCTCCGGCCGAGTAGCTTTCCTTCACCGGAGATCCAATGTTTGGCGTGTTTCTTTGTGTTTTCTTGGTGTTTGACCCTCCAAATTATCGGAAAGCAGCTAAAGTAAAGTGAGAAAGGTGAACAAAGTGTAGATTTGAACATTTTTCCATTTGTAGAAGCTCCAAAACTTCAGCAGTAGCGAAGAAGATGACCGGAGAGTAAAAATATAATAAAAGCCCCAACCATGTGCATGTTTGGCTTAGCTTTGTTGGTTCAGTTCTGTTTGTTCATGAAGGAAAACAATATAGACATACCTGTCACCGCAGACAGTGCAGAGGAGAATCCAGTGAGAGAAGACGACATGGAGTTCGACATCTTTGTCAAGGTGATCTGGTTCCTCCTTAGGGTGCTAACTGATGATGGTAACTTAGAAACCGAAAAGGGTATCGGTTATGGAGAGGAGGTTTCGTGATGATGTTATGGCTAATGGGGTGTATGAATTGTGTAACTGAGTAACCCTTAAACCTCCACATAACTCTCCTTATATAAGCACCCAGGAGGAAACCTAATTAGTTACTAAGGGTAATATGGTCCATCAACAATTACCAACTAATTAAATAATAGGTTCTAATATATTTTGATCTCTATAATGTAAATGATTAAGATGGCTATAGATTAAATATTAAACATTATATATTTAATCTTACATTCTCCCACTTAGCCGAGTAATCATTTACTATGAGTATTAGCTAAGCCTGATCAGGAGTTAACACTCATTTTAGCCTTAAACAAGTACTATAGCAGAGAAATACAGCCGTTGAATCATTATGCGACTCAGGACCCCCATTAATCATACTATAGCCTTAATTTAAAACCTAGTCGTCATGATCAAAATACGCGTAAGCCCTTTGTTTGATTTGTAACCTTTTATTTGTCTATATGCCATTATACCGGTTGAACATATTCTAATAGACATACAAAATCAAACTTGAGGAAATTTCATTAAACATAAAACATAAGCTAGTACAATATGCTCAAATAAGGTCTTTACATAATCCCATATTCCGAACATGTTCTTCATAAACCCTAGGAGGGAGACCTTTAGTCATCGGATCTGCAAGCATATCCTTAGTACTAATATACTCGATACAAAGATTATTTTCCTCAACTCGTTCACGTACAAATAGATATTTCGTATCGAGATATAAACCAACTCCAATCGAACTGTTACTGTTCGAGAAACTAACGGCAGCTGAATTATCACAGTAAAGCTTCAATGGTCTAGAAATGGAATTAACAATTTTGAGTCCAGTGACCAGATTTCTAATCAACATTCCATGACAGGTTGCGTTATAGACAGCAATGTATTTTGCCATCATTGTGGAAGTTGTGGTCAACTGTTGTTTATGACTCTTCCAAGAGATAGGGCCGCCTGCTAACATAAAGATATAGCCCGAAGTGGATTTCTTGTCATCTTTGCATTTGGCAAAGTCAGAATCAGAATAGCCCACCACTTCTAAATGATCACTTCTTCTATAAGTCAGCTTATAGTCTTTCGTCCCTTGCAGATATCGAAGTACCTTCTTAGCTGCTTTCCAGTGATCTAGGCCAGGATTAGTCTGATAACGGCCTAGCATTCCAGCAATATAAGCGATATCTGGACGAGTACAGACTTGAGCATACATCAAGCTCCCGACTACTGATGCATAAGGTATCTGGCTCATTTGCTCCTTCTCAACCTCTGTTGTCGGACACTGAAACGAACCGAAAACATCTCCCTTAACTACTGGAGCGATGGAGGGTTTGCACTGTTGCATGTTGTATCGTGTAAGGACACGATCTATGTAGGCCCTTTGGGACAATCCTAAGATCCCTTTGTTTCTATCTCGGTGAATTTCGATGCCAATGACGTAAGATGCATCTCCGAGATCCTTCATGTCGAAGTTATGCGAGAGTAACCGCTTCGACTCATGCAACATGTCTAAACTATTACTTGCCAATAGAATGTCGTCAACGTAAAGGACAAGTATAGTAAAGTTGCTCCCACTCATCTTGAGGTAGGTGCATTGATCCACTTGATTCTTCATAAAACCTTGCTTCTTCATGACTTCATCAAACTTGAGGTACCACTGACGTGATGCTTGTTTTAACCCGTAAATGGATTTCTTCAGCTTACAGACTAGATGCTCCTGACCTTCAGGCTCAAAGCCTTCAGGTTGCTTCATGTAAACATCTTCGTCCAAGTCTCCGTTAAGGAAAGCGGTTTTAACGTCCATCTGATGCAGCTCTAAATCGAAATGAGCTACTAGGGCCATGACGATCCTTAATGAATCTTTACGAGAGACAGGGGAAAACGTCTCTTGATAATCAATTCCCTCTTTCTGAGTGTAGCCCTTTGCAACCAACCTCGCTTTGTAGCGTTCAACGTTACCATTCGGATCCAGTTTTGTTTTGAACACCCATTTGCATCCTACGGGTTTGACTCCGTTGGGTAATTCTACCAAATCCCAAACGTCATTTTTCTTCATGGAATCAAGCTCATCAATCATTGCTTTATTCCATTCAGAAGACTGATCACTGCTAATGGCTTCATTGTAAGAGATAGGATCATTGAGCTTTCCGGGATCCATTTCAGTCAGGTAGGTAACATAATCATCCCAATTAGGAGGCCTTCTTTGCCTGGATGACCTCCTGAGTAGATTATCGGGTTCAGCGTTGTCTTGGTTTTGAGCGTTTGATGTGCCTTCGTCATGAGGTATAATGGGTTCTGATTGTAGAGGTGAATTTGGAGTTGGTGCAGTAGCTTCAGGTGTAATAATTGCATTGGGTACAAGAGGAGTAATCGGAGTAATGGTAAGCGACGAGTCTCTCCCCCCTGCGTCTTGTACTTCTTGCAATTCTTCGTAAGGGTTGGTACTGCTCCCACTGACCTTGAAATCCTCCAGGAACGCAGCACGCTTGGTTTCAACAATACGGGTGACATGGGAAGGACAATAGAAACGATAACCCTTAGAGTTCTCAGGATACCCGATAAAGAAACAGGTAACTGTCTTAGGGTCAAGTTTCCTTAGGAAAGGATTGTAAAGTTTTGCTTCAGCAATGCAGCCCCATACTTTCATATATTTAAGACTCGGTTTCCTTCCTGTCCAAAGTTCATAAGGAGTTTTAGGGACAGACTTAGAAGGAACTCTATTGAGTATATGAACAGCTGCTTTTAACGCTTCAGTCCAGAGAAATAATGGTAAGTTAGTGTTGGCTAACATACTGCGCACCATGTTCATAAGGGTACGGTTTCTTCTTTCAGCGACACCGTTCTGCTGAGGTGTACCAGGCATGGTGTATTGGTTCACAATCCCCTGGCCCTTACAAAACTCATAAAATGGACCAGGAGCTTGACCCACATCAGTATGTCTTCCATAATACTCACCGCCTCTATCTGATCTCACAACTTTAATCTGACGATCTAATTGCTTTTCAACTTCAGCCTTATAATCTTTAAAAGTTGTTAGAGATTCAGATTTCTCCTTAATAAGATACAAGTACATATAACGAGAATAATCATCAATAAAAGTGATAAATGAAGTATGTCCTGTTATGCCAGCGATTTGGTAGGGACCACTAATGTCAGTGTGAATGAGTTCTAATAAATTAGAGCTCCTAGTGGCACCTTTCTTATTCGCTAATGTCATTTTACCTTTAAGACATTTGACACATGTTCCAAAGTCAGAGAAATCGAGAGGAGGTAAGACTTCATCCTTTACGAGACGATTTAATCGCTCTTTTGAAATGTGGCCTAAACGCTGATGCCACAACATGGATGAAGTCTCTAAGTCTCGTTTCTCTTCCATCTTTGTGAGTGATTCATTAATGTTATATGACAACAAAGATTTGGAAAAGCCATCATCTAGTTCTAATCTATAGAGACCTCCATCCAGAACACCAGTACCATAAAGAACAGAATCATAATGGATAGAGAGTTTGCGATGACCATGGGAAACAATAAAACCGTCCATGTCTAACTTTGGTCCTGATACAAGGTTCCGAGTTACCTCAGGAACATATAAGGTATCATAAAGTTTAATACATAAACCAGTTTTCATAACTAATTGTAATGTTCCAATGGCCTTCACTTCTAATTCTCGATCATCCCCAACCTTAAGCGTTCTTTGGTTTCTTTCCAGCTTCCGGATTGAAAGGAATCCCTGAGTAGAATTGGTAACATGAACCATAGAACCAGAATCAAACCACCAAGAATTAGCAGGAACACTTAAATTATAGGACTCAAGTATCATAAAATAATCGTTACCTTTCTTAGCCAGCCACTCCTTAAAGTCAGGGCATTCCTTCTGCATATGTCCTGTCTTTTTACAGAACTTGCAGCGGATACTGCCTAAGGAGTTCTTAGAGCTGGAAGGTGCACTTGTATTAGTGTTAGGATTAGACTTATGGACTTTAGAAGCATCCTTCCTCTGATAATTGTTCTTCCTTTTCTTAGGATTGGAGGTAGTGAAGTTTGCAACATCAGTATGGCGATCCATCCTCATACGCTCCTCCTCCTGTACGCACATAGCGACCAGCTCACTCATCGTCCATTTTTCCTTCTGAGTGTTGTAATTGATCTTGAATGCTTCAAAGGACGAAGGAAGCGAAGTAATGATGAAATGAACAAGGAAACCATCACTGATTTCCATTTCCAGCCCCTTCAGCTTATTGGCCATGTCATTCATCATCATGATGTGCTCGCGAATGCCGCTCCTCCCATCATACTTAGTTGTCACCAGCTTGAGAATAAGAGTACTAGCGTGCGCCTTAGACGTCCCTTTGAACTGAGCCTCCACATGTTTCAAGTAGGTTTTAGCATCTTCAGAATCAGGAATAGCTCCCCTGATTGCATTGCTTATGGATTGCTTCATAAACATGAGAGACATGCGGTTACACCTAGTCCACTTTTCATGAGTTAACTGCTCAGCAGCAGTACTTTGAGTGGTAAGGTCCGCTGGCTTTTTCTCTCTTAGAGCATAATCAAAATCAAGCAATCCGAGAGTAAGCATGAGAGCATCCTTCCATGCAGCAAAGTTATCACCAGTCAAAGGTGGAATCCCGCAGTTGGGTGCTGATAGTGGAAATAAGATGAGCAAGTTATGATACTAAGGAAGAAAAAACTAATGTGATCTATGGGCACGTTAAACTAAGGCAGGCAAAATAATGATCATTTTACATAATGAAGCTGTGATAATGTCTATTACTAACATCAAAATAATAGACTTAACTAAAAATTCTACTTAAACGAAAACAAAACAGCTTTGGCCAGAAGTGTAATCATTTAAGCATATGTGCAAAGTGGTTGTAACAAATCAGCTTTGGCCAGAAATTGAAACAATCACTTTAGTTATGCACTTGCTAAGTATGCCATCTATGAAAGAATTAAATCAGCTTTGGCCAGATATTAAAACATTCATGCTTATGATGCACACTTAGCATAGCTTTCGTAATACTTGAATGATAAGTAGATGTATCAAGTCAGCTTTGGCCAGAAATGATATATCAAAAGCTCATTCAAGTTAAGCTATTTCTGGTTTTGTAAAACATTACATTATCTGATTCTGATTAATTAACTAAGTAAATTACAAAACCATTTATTTAATAGCAAACTACCCGTTAGCGCGGATCGAATGACGTTTTGGTTTTGTAAACTATTTCTGGTTTTGTAAAACATTACATTTTTCTTTAGTTCACATTTAAACAGCTTAAAATAATGAGATTGCGAGTCGCAACCACGATCTCGACTAATGACGTTATGGTTGCGAGTCGCAACTACAGTCTCGACTAATGACGTTTTGGTTGCGAGTCGCAACTGCGGTCTCGACTAATGACGTTTTGGTTGCGAGTCGCAACTGCGGTCTCGACTAATGACGTTTTGGTTGCGAGTCGCAACTACGGTTTCGACTAATGACGTTATGGTTACGAGTAGCAACCTCATGGTCTCGAGTGATGACGTTATGGTTGCGAGTAGCAACCTCATGGTTGCGAGTAACAACCTCATGGTTGCGAGTGATGACGTTATGGTTGCGAGTAGCAACCTCATGGTTGCGAGTAGCAACCTCGTGGTCTCGAGTAGCAACCTTGCTAACAGCTGTTAATTGTGATATCATAACCGAAAATTCGAAATCTAAGGGATTATGAGATATTATTTCCTGTTTTAAAGTGATCTAATTTTATCAACATATTTCGAAAATAATAACTGTTTATCTAATAACAGTTTCGAATAAAATTAAAAGATAAAATTAGATCAAACATGGAAAAAACATCCATTAATCCTAAATCATTCCAAAACATAACAGAATACTTCGAATTTTCTCAAGAACATGATGAACCCTAAAACATAAAACATAAATTCTGGAACCCGAAACCTGAATTTTATTAGTTTTTTCTAAATAGATTTCGGTTAAAAAACATAATCCAGTTAATTCGGTGAACAAACAATTAATCTTTTCCCGAAAAACAGAGATCTCGAGTCGCAACCTGATGAACTCGAAATCGGCTGTTATGGTTTTAAAGGTTTCAAAATTCCGTTTTCCAAGTTTCAATCCCAGAATTATGGATACGAAAACAGAACTGACTAATCAACATATGCTCTGATACCACATGTTGGTTCAGTTCTGTTTGTTCATGAAGGAAAACAATATAGACATACCTGTCACCGCAGACAGTGCAGAGGAGAATCCAGTGAGAGAAGACGACATGGAGTTCGACATCTTTGTCAAGGTGATCTGGTTCCTCCTTAGGGTGCTAACTGATGATGGTAACTTAGAAACCGAAAAGGGTATCGGTTATGGAGAGGAGGTTTCGTGATGATGTTATGGCTAATGGGGTGTATGAATTGTGTAACTGAGTAACCCTTAAACCTCCACATAACTCTCCTTATATAAGCACCCAGGAGGAAACCTAATTAGTTACTAAGGGTAATATGGTCCATCAACAATTACCAACTAATTAAATAATAGGTTCTAATATATTTTGATCTCTATAATGTAAATGATTAAGATGGCTATAGATTAAATATTAAACATTATATATTTAATCTTACAAGCTTATTTTCAACTTTTGCAAAAGGACTTTTGCCTAAAATAAGTCAGGAAATCCTGACTTTTGGCAAATCCAAAGAACTTTTGCCCTTCAAAAGGAAAGCCAAACACTTTTCAAAAATCTTTTTGCCTTTCAAAAGTCCTTTTACCCTCAAAATAAGAACCCCAAACACCATCCATGTTTTAAACCCTTTTATTTTCTCTTCATTTCCCATTTCCTTATGCAGTGGAATATTTCAAGACATAAGCTTAGATTTTTTTTAGATGACCTTTCTTTTTAATTCTTTTCAAAGTTTACTTTTTTGTTTTAATATTTTAGTTATTTAATTTCGTTAAAATTAAGGTTTATGTTTGATTTGATTTTTCATATTTTAAGTTTATTAGTTCATAGATTGGTAAAAATAAATATTACAATTTAAACACACATATATATATAGGTATGTATACCTTGACCCTCCAGGTAAAAAATCCTGGTTCCGTCACTAATTGTTAGCATTAGATTTTCCATTATTGAGTCCAATGGTTAACTTCAACATGGTGGATATGTTTTGCATGTGCACAATAAAATCTTTATAGTTTAGACAGGCGTTAGCTTGTAATTTGCAAATAAGAGTAGTTTGTTAAAGAAAAGTTGTCCATTGAAAAAGCTAAAGAGACATCTTTTAGTTATAGTTCAAAATCTATTACAACATTTGTATGCGTTGGTGGTTGAAAGATATTGATGTTGTAAAAACAGTTAGTAGCAACTTGCAACAAAAAAGACCTTCTGCCATTCTCAAAAGGTGCAAAAAACAAAAACAACTGACAGAAAACATGGCAAAAGATCAAATACAAATAATCTTAACATACTAAACATACAAATTGAAGGAAAACCCAAAAAGACAAGGTGGCATTTTTGTAATTACCACCAACTATCAAAGTTACAACCAAAAATACCTAAAAAAACACAAATTTTTTTTTAACATTTTTTATTAAAAAAATCGCTACATTTCGTTAGCAAAAAGAAAAAAAAAAATTTTTTTTTTTTTGGCTGCTACTAAAAGTAGCGATTTTTTAATAAAAAAATGTTAAAAAATAAAATAAAATAAAATAATTTGTGTGTTTTTTTTTTTATTTTTTTAGATTTTTTGGGGGGTTTAGTTTTTAGCATTTTAGCTTGGGTGGGTGGGGGATATTAAGAGGAATTATAATTTAAAGTTGACTCAAATAACATAAACAAAAATCCAGGCTCAACACACTAGTTACTTTATGACAAACACAAAACATGGCATGATAAAACTCAAACAGGATCAGAATTGCCGTAGAGTAAGGGACAGACGGCCCAACCTCATCTGGCTTTCTACATATAATCGATCAGTAGATGTGAAGCAACTGACTTGCTCCACCCCGTGATAAATATGTCTAGACTCGCCACCAAATATCAATACATCACCTGAATCCAAGTAAACACTTTTTAGCTTTCTTTTACGTTCAGTACGGCCATACACAAATATAGCAGAAGTGCCAACGGAGATGGAAACCACAGGCAATCCTCTTCTGAGAGAATCAGAGCTCTCATCACAATCCTACATTCAACAGAAACACTCAATATTTAACTAACTCTCTATTTACACAAATGGGTCTATTAGCATTACATTATTATATAAACTATGTATCAAATAACTTTAGTTAACCTGATGTAGGCCAAGTCGTCGACCATTGGTTTCATAGAAACTGACTAAACAAGTATCGGGGTACATTGAAGGAAGTTCATCCAGATATAATTGAGCATCTTTAATTAATTGCAGCTAGATAAGTTCATGTGGAACCGGTGGTGGTTTAAAACCATTACTTCTGTAACAGTTCCTATACCCTGTTTCCGGGTCCCAGTTTCGACCAAAACACATTTGTCGTCAACAATCTTCATCACTTTTGTACATGTAAAATCCCCCAGGACCTGCGGCCCACTTTTCACATATGTTCACTATATCAACCTAATAGATTAGATTCGAGTCAAAATATTGATTTATGGAAAAGCATTGTTCCGGAATCACAATTTAAGTTTGTAATTTGCAAACAAGAGTAATTTTTTAGAGAGAAATGTCCTTTGAAAAAGCAAAAAAAAAAAAAAAGGAAAGATATAGTAGTTGTAGTTCAAAATCTACTACAGCATATTCATAATATTGATAGATAGATAGATACATACACATGGGGGAAATTAATCTTTTGGCAATAAAGAAATCAGTGTTTTTAGGACATATGAAAGCAAAGTAGAAATATGTTTTCTAACTTCTATATCCAAACCTTTGACATAAGTGCTATAAACAAAAATGACATTCAATTGTTAGCATCGGCGGAACCAGAGGGGGGTCCGGGGGGTCCGTTGACCCTCCGGCCGAGTAGCTTTCCTTCACCGGAGATCCAATGTTTGGCGTGTTTCTTTGTGTTTTCTTGGTGTTTGACCCTCCAAATTATCGGAAAGCAGCTAAAGTAAAGTGAGAAAGGTGAACAAAGTGTAGATTTGAACATTTTTCCATTTGTAGAAGCTCCAAAACTTCAGCAGTAGCGAAGAAGATGACCGGAGAGTAAAAATATAATAAAAGCCCCAACCATGTGCATGTTTGGCTTAGCTTTGTTGGTTCAGTTCTGTTTGTTCATGAAGGAAAACAATATAGACATACCTGTCACCGCAGACAGTGCAGAGGAGAATCCAGTGAGAGAAGACGACATGGAGTTCGACATCTTTGTCAAGGTGATCTGGTTCCTCCTTAGGGTGCTAACTGATGATGGTAACTTAGAAACCGAAAAGGGTATCGGTTATGGAGAGGAGGTTTCGTGATGATGTTATGGCTAATGGGGTGTATGAATTGTGTAACTGAGTAACCCTTAAACCTCCACATAACTCTCCTTATATAAGCACCCAGGAGGAAACCTAATTAGTTACTAAGGGTAATATGGTCCATCAACAATTACCAACTAATTAAATAATAGGTTCTAATATATTTTGATCTCTATAATGTAAATGATTAAGATGGCTATAGATTAAATATTAAACATTATATATTTAATCTTACATTCTCCCACTTAGCCGAGTAATCATTTACTATGAGTATTAGCTAAGCCTGATCAGGAGTTAACACTCATTTTAGCCTTAAACAAGTACTATAGCAGAGAAATACAGCCGTTGAATCATTATGCGACTCAGGACCCCCATTAATCATACTATAGCCTTAATTTAAAACCTAGTCGTCATGATCAAAATACGCGTAAGCCCTTTGTTTGATTTGTAACCTTTTATTTGTCTATATGCCATTATACCGGTTGAACATATTCTAATAGACATACAAAATCAAACTTGAGGAAATTTCATTAAACATAAAACATAAGCTAGTACAATATGCTCAAATAAGGTCTTTACATAATCCCATATTCCGAACATGTTCTTCATAAACCCTAGGAGGGAGACCTTTAGTCATCGGATCTGCAAGCATATCCTTAGTACTAATATACTCGATACAAAGATTATTTTCCTCAACTCGTTCACGTACAAATAGATATTTCGTATCGAGATATAAACCAACTCCAATCGAACTGTTACTGTTCGAGAAACTAACGGCAGCTGAATTATCACAGTAAAGCTTCAATGGTCTAGAAATGGAATTAACAATTTTGAGTCCAGTGACCAGATTTCTAATCAACATTCCATGACAGGTTGCGTTATAGACAGCAATGTATTTTGCCATCATTGTGGAAGTTGTGGTCAACTGTTGTTTATGACTCTTCCAAGAGATAGGGCCGCCTGCTAACATAAAGATATAGCCCGAAGTGGATTTCTTGTCATCTTTGCATTTGGCAAAGTCAGAATCAGAATAGCCCACCACTTCTAAATGATCACTTCTTCTATAAGTCAGCTTATAGTCTTTCGTCCCTTGCAGATATCGAAGTACCTTCTTAGCTGCTTTCCAGTGATCTAGGCCAGGATTAGTCTGATAACGGCCTAGCATTCCAGCAATATAAGCGATATCTGGACGAGTACAGACTTGAGCATACATCAAGCTCCCGACTACTGATGCATAAGGTATCTGGCTCATTTGCTCCTTCTCAACCTCTGTTGTCGGACACTGAAACGAACCGAAAACATCTCCCTTAACTACTGGAGCGATGGAGGGTTTGCACTGTTGCATGTTGTATCGTGTAAGGACACGATCTATGTAGGCCCTTTGGGACAATCCTAAGATCCCTTTGTTTCTATCTCGGTGAATTTCGATGCCAATGACGTAAGATGCATCTCCGAGATCCTTCATGTCGAAGTTATGCGAGAGTAACCGCTTCGACTCATGCAACATGTCTAAACTATTACTTGCCAATAGAATGTCGTCAACGTAAAGGACAAGTATAGTAAAGTTGCTCCCACTCATCTTGAGGTAGGTGCATTGATCCACTTGATTCTTCATAAAACCTTGCTTCTTCATGACTTCATCAAACTTGAGGTACCACTGACGTGATGCTTGTTTTAACCCGTAAATGGATTTCTTCAGCTTACAGACTAGATGCTCCTGACCTTCAGGCTCAAAGCCTTCAGGTTGCTTCATGTAAACATCTTCGTCCAAGTCTCCGTTAAGGAAAGCGGTTTTAACGTCCATCTGATGCAGCTCTAAATCGAAATGAGCTACTAGGGCCATGACGATCCTTAATGAATCTTTACGAGAGACAGGGGAAAACGTCTCTTGATAATCAATTCCCTCTTTCTGAGTGTAGCCCTTTGCAACCAACCTCGCTTTGTAGCGTTCAACGTTACCATTCGGATCCAGTTTTGTTTTGAACACCCATTTGCATCCTACGGGTTTGACTCCGTTGGGTAATTCTACCAAATCCCAAACGTCATTTTTCTTCATGGAATCAAGCTCATCAATCATTGCTTTATTCCATTCAGAAGACTGATCACTGCTAATGGCTTCATTGTAAGAGATAGGATCATTGAGCTTTCCGGGATCCATTTCAGTCAGGTAGGTAACATAATCATCCCAATTAGGAGGCCTTCTTTGCCTGGATGACCTCCTGAGTAGATTATCGGGTTCAGCGTTGTCTTGGTTTTGAGCGTTTGATGTGCCTTCGTCATGAGGTATAATGGGTTCTGATTGTAGAGGTGAATTTGGAGTTGGTGCAGTAGCTTCAGGTGTAATAATTGCATTGGGTACAAGAGGAGTAATCGGAGTAATGGTAAGCGACGAGTCTCTCCCCCCTGCGTCTTGTACTTCTTGCAATTCTTCGTAAGGGTTGGTACTGCTCCCACTGACCTTGAAATCCTCCAGGAACGCAGCACGCTTGGTTTCAACAATACGGGTGACATGGGAAGGACAATAGAAACGATAACCCTTAGAGTTCTCAGGATACCCGATAAAGAAACAGGTAACTGTCTTAGGGTCAAGTTTCCTTAGGAAAGGATTGTAAAGTTTTGCTTCAGCAATGCAGCCCCATACTTTCATATATTTAAGACTCGGTTTCCTTCCTGTCCAAAGTTCATAAGGAGTTTTAGGGACAGACTTAGAAGGAACTCTATTGAGTATATGAACAGCTGCTTTTAACGCTTCAGTCCAGAGAAATAATGGTAAGTTAGTGTTGGCTAACATACTGCGCACCATGTTCATAAGGGTACGGTTTCTTCTTTCAGCGACACCGTTCTGCTGAGGTGTACCAGGCATGGTGTATTGGTTCACAATCCCCTGGCCCTTACAAAACTCATAAAATGGACCAGGAGCTTGACCCACATCAGTATGTCTTCCATAATACTCACCGCCTCTATCTGATCTCACAACTTTAATCTGACGATCTAATTGCTTTTCAACTTCAGCCTTATAATCTTTAAAAGTTGTTAGAGATTCAGATTTCTCCTTAATAAGATACAAGTACATATAACGAGAATAATCATCAATAAAAGTGATAAATGAAGTATGTCCTGTTATGCCAGCGATTTGGTAGGGACCACTAATGTCAGTGTGAATGAGTTCTAATAAATTAGAGCTCCTAGTGGCACCTTTCTTATTCGCTAATGTCATTTTACCTTTAAGACATTTGACACATGTTCCAAAGTCAGAGAAATCGAGAGGAGGTAAGACTTCATCCTTTACGAGACGATTTAATCGCTCTTTTGAAATGTGGCCTAAACGCTGATGCCACAACATGGATGAAGTCTCTAAGTCTCGTTTCTCTTCCATCTTTGTGAGTGATTCATTAATGTTATATGACAACAAAGATTTGGAAAAGCCATCATCTAGTTCTAATCTATAGAGACCTCCATCCAGAACACCAGTACCATAAAGAACAGAATCATAATGGATAGAGAGTTTGCGATGACCATGGGAAACAATAAAACCGTCCATGTCTAACTTTGGTCCTGATACAAGGTTCCGAGTTACCTCAGGAACATATAAGGTATCATAAAGTTTAATACATAAACCAGTTTTCATAACTAATTGTAATGTTCCAATGGCCTTCACTTCTAATTCTCGATCATCCCCAACCTTAAGCGTTCTTTGGTTTCTTTCCAGCTTCCGGATTGAAAGGAATCCCTGAGTAGAATTGGTAACATGAACCATAGAACCAGAATCAAACCACCAAGAATTAGCAGGAACACTTAAATTATAGGACTCAAGTATCATAAAATAATCGTTACCTTTCTTAGCCAGCCACTCCTTAAAGTCAGGGCATTCCTTCTGCATATGTCCTGTCTTTTTACAGAACTTGCAGCGGATACTGCCTAAGGAGTTCTTAGAGCTGGAAGGTGCACTTGTATTAGTGTTAGGATTAGACTTATGGACTTTAGAAGCATCCTTCCTCTGATAATTGTTCTTCCTTTTCTTAGGATTGGAGGTAGTGAAGTTTGCAACATCAGTATGGCGATCCATCCTCATACGCTCCTCCTCCTGTACGCACATAGCGACCAGCTCACTCATCGTCCATTTTTCCTTCTGAGTGTTGTAATTGATCTTGAATGCTTCAAAGGACGAAGGAAGCGAAGTAATGATGAAATGAACAAGGAAACCATCACTGATTTCCATTTCCAGCCCCTTCAGCTTATTGGCCATGTCATTCATCATCATGATGTGCTCGCGAATGCCGCTCCTCCCATCATACTTAGTTGTCACCAGCTTGAGAATAAGAGTACTAGCGTGCGCCTTAGACGTCCCTTTGAACTGAGCCTCCACATGTTTCAAGTAGGTTTTAGCATCTTCAGAATCAGGAATAGCTCCCCTGATTGCATTGCTTATGGATTGCTTCATAAACATGAGAGACATGCGGTTACACCTAGTCCACTTTTCATGAGTTAACTGCTCAGCAGCAGTACTTTGAGTGGTAAGGTCCGCTGGCTTTTTCTCTCTTAGAGCATAATCAAAATCAAGCAATCCGAGAGTAAGCATGAGAGCATCCTTCCATGCAGCAAAGTTATCACCAGTCAAAGGTGGAATCCCGCAGTTGGGTGCTGATAGTGGAAATAAGATGAGCAAGTTATGATACTAAGGAAGAAAAAACTAATGTGATCTATGGGCACGTTAAACTAAGGCAGGCAAAATAATGATCATTTTACATAATGAAGCTGTGATAATGTCTATTACTAACATCAAAATAATAGACTTAACTAAAAATTCTACTTAAACGAAAACAAAACAGCTTTGGCCAGAAGTGTAATCATTTAAGCATATGTGCAAAGTGGTTGTAACAAATCAGCTTTGGCCAGAAATTGAAACAATCACTTTAGTTATGCACTTGCTAAGTATGCCATCTATGAAAGAATTAAATCAGCTTTGGCCAGATATTAAAACATTCATGCTTATGATGCACACTTAGCATAGCTTTCGTAATACTTGAATGATAAGTAGATGTATCAAGTCAGCTTTGGCCAGAAATGATATATCAAAAGCTCATTCAAGTTAAGCTATTTCTGGTTTTGTAAAACATTACATTATCTGATTCTGATTAATTAACTAAGTAAATTACAAAACCATTTATTTAATAGCAAACTACCCGTTAGCGCGGATCGAATGACGTTTTGGTTTTGTAAACTATTTCTGGTTTTGTAAAACATTACATTTTTCTTTAGTTCACATTTAAACAGCTTAAAATAATGAGATTGCGAGTCGCAACCACGATCTCGACTAATGACGTTATGGTTGCGAGTCGCAACTACAGTCTCGACTAATGACGTTTTGGTTGCGAGTCGCAACTGCGGTCTCGACTAATGACGTTTTGGTTGCGAGTCGCAACTGCGGTCTCGACTAATGACGTTTTGGTTGCGAGTCGCAACTACGGTTTCGACTAATGACGTTATGGTTACGAGTAGCAACCTCATGGTCTCGAGTGATGACGTTATGGTTGCGAGTAGCAACCTCATGGTTGCGAGTAACAACCTCATGGTTGCGAGTGATGACGTTATGGTTGCGAGTAGCAACCTCATGGTTGCGAGTAGCAACCTCATGGTTGCGAGTAGCAACCTCGTGGTCTCGAGTAGCAACCTTGCTAACAGCTGTTAATTGTGATATCATAACCGAAAATTCGAAATCTAAGGGATTATGAGATATTATTTCCTGTTTTAAAGTGATCTAATTTTATCAACATATTTCGAAAATAATAACTGTTTATCTAATAACAGTTTCGAATAAAATTAAAAGATAAAATTAGATCAAACATGGAAAAAACATCCATTAATCCTAAATCATTCCAAAACATAACAGAATACTTCGAATTTTCTCAAGAACATGATGAACCCTAAAACATAAAACATAAATTCTGGAACCCGAAACCTGAATTTTATTAGTTTTTTCTAAATAGATTTCGGTTAAAAAACATAATCCAGTTAATTCGGTGAACAAACAATTAATCTTTTCCCGAAAAACAGAGATCTCGAGTCGCAACCTGATGAACTCGAAATCGGCTGTTATGGTTTTAAAGGTTTCAAAATTCCGTTTTCCAAGTTTCAATCCCAGAATTATGGATACGAAAACAGAACTGACTAATCAACATATGCTCTGATACCACATGTTGGTTCAGTTCTGTTTGTTCATGAAGGAAAACAATATAGACATACCTGTCACCGCAGACAGTGCAGAGGAGAATCCAGTGAGAGAAGACGACATGGAGTTCGACATCTTTGTCAAGGTGATCTGGTTCCTCCTTAGGGTGCTAACTGATGATGGTAACTTAGAAACCGAAAAGGGTATCGGTTATGGAGAGGAGGTTTCGTGATGATGTTATGGCTAATGGGGTGTATGAATTGTGTAACTGAGTAACCCTTAAACCTCCACATAACTCTCCTTATATAAGCACCCAGGAGGAAACCTAATTAGTTACTAAGGGTAATATGGTCCATCAACAATTACCAACTAATTAAATAATAGGTTCTAATATATTTTGATCTCTATAATGTAAATGATTAAGATGGCTATAGATTAAATATTAAACATTATATATTTAATCTTACAAGCTTATTTTCAACTTTTGCAAAAGGACTTTTGCCTAAAATAAGTCAGGAAATCCTGACTTTTGGCAAATCCAAAGAACTTTTGCCCTTCAAAAGGAAAGCCAAACACTTTTCAAAAGTCTTTTTGCCTTTCAAAAGTCCTTTTACCCTCAAAATAAGAACCCCAAACACCATCCATGTTTTAAACCCTTTTATTTTCTCTTCATTTCCCATTTCCTTATGCAGTGGAATATTTCAAGACATAAGCTTAGATTTTTTTTAGATGACCTTTCTTTTTAATTCTTTTCAAAGTTTACTTTTTTGTTTTAATATTTTAGTTATTTAATTTCGTTAAAATTAAGGTTTATGTTTGATTTGATTTTTCATATTTTAAGTTTATTAGTTCATAGATTGGTAAAAATAAATATTACAATTTAAACACACATATATATATAGGTATGTATACCTTGACCCTCCAGGTAAAAAATCCTGGTTCCGTCACTAATTGTTAGCATTAGATTTTCCATTATTGAGTCCAATGGTTAACTTCAACATGGTGGATATGTTTTGCATGTGCACAATAAAATCTTTATAGTTTAGACAGGCGTTAGCTTGTAATTTGCAAATAAGAGTAGTTTGTTAAAGAAAAGTTGTCCATTGAAAAAGCTAAAGAGACATCTTTTAGTTATAGTTCAAAATCTATTACAACATTTGTATGCGTTGGTGGTTGAAAGATATTGATGTTGTAAAAACAGTTAGTAGCAACTTGCAACAAAAAAGACCTTCTGCCATTCTCAAAAGGTGCAAAAAACAAAAACAACTGACAGAAAACATGGCAAAAGATCAAATACAAATAATCTTAACATACTAAACATACAAATTGAAGGAAAACCCAAAAAGACAAGGTGGCATTTTTGTAATTACCACCAACTATCAAAGTTACAACCAAAAATACCTAAAAAAACACAAATTTTTTTTTAACATTTTTTATTAAAAAAATCGCTACATTTCGTTAGCAAAAAGAAAAAAAAAATTTTTTTTTTTTGGCTGCTACTAAAAGTAGCGATTTTTTAATAAAAAAATGTTAAAAAATAAAATAAAATAAAATAATTTGTGTGTTTTTTTTATTTTTTTAGATTTTTTGGGGGGTTTAGTTTTTAGCATTTTAGCTTGGGTGGGTGGGGGGGGGGGGTTAGGTTTTTTTTAAGGTTTTTGGGGGGTGGGGTGGGGGGGGGGTAGGTTTTTTTAGGTTTTTGGGGGGTGGGGGGAGTGGTTAGGTTTTTTTAGGTATATTTGTAGAGTAACTTTGATAGTTATTGATAATTACAAAAATGCCACCTTGTCTTTTTGAGTTTTTCTTCAATTTGTATGTTTAGTATGTTAAGATTATTTGTACAAGAACTTTACCCCAGAAAACATATACCTGGTCCGTGAGGCTGACGTAATTCTTCAAGATAATCATTCCGGGTCCAAGTATTTCATAAGTTGAAAGTTTGCTCACTTGGTGGCTCTTTGATATACCGCCAGCCAACCGTAGATTAAAGTATATGGTACTGTTTCAGTAGGCCAATTTGAAGGAATGCAGTGACACTCCCTCAATAAAGAACCATGGAATGCATCCTGCATGTATATACAATATTGTTCTTGTCACCATGGAATGCATTCTGCATGTATGGAATGATCTGGTTGTTTTTTGGTTAAAATGCCTGTTTTGTGGAGGTTGTCGACTGATGCGGGCCCAAGTGTGGAGGAGCGGGCCATGCAGGGGCGGACTTAAATATAGTCCAAGGTGGGCGGGCGCACCCTGGGAAAAAAAAATTTAGTGCTAACTTTCGTCGAAAATCCCGACCGCACCCCTTGTAATTTTTCGTCCGCACCCCATGGAATTTTCCGTCCGCACCCCTTGGAATTTTTCGTCCGCACCCTTTAGGTAAAAAATATTATCAATTTACATTTTAAAAATATTCTTTAGTAAACTCTTATTTTACAAAAAATACTAACTAAATTATATTACTTTTAATACCTAAATAACTAAACCCAAATATCCAATACATTTAACTAGCCCACTACTAAGTTTTAGCCCAATAAACAAACCCAACAAACAATAATATTTCAAACTAAAATAAAATAAACAAGCCCAAAACCCTTACATATTCTATCCTGCTCTCTTATCGTCCTTGCACACCAGCGATCATAACATCAACAGCGACAACAGTGAACAGTCAGCAGCCGCATACCACCGTAATCCGCCACCATACCACCGCCGATCAAACACGGGTAAGTTTCTTTGTTATTTTTAATGATTTTTGGTTGATATTATCCACCTCTAGCAGCCTATTATAGCCGCATACTAACCATAGTATATATGTGCTTCGTTTTGTTTTCATTATGTTATAGTGGGTTATATTTTGTTAATGATGATATTTTGCCTTTTATTTTTTTATAGTCGCATACCACAGTATGTTTGGGTTTTTTTAGTGAAGAACATTTGGCTTTTTTTTATAGTGTATATGTTGTTTAGATGATTCTTATGGTGATTTACATTATGATATTTAGGGCTTGAATAGTTGAAACATTATGTAATATGTTATGGGGCCATGAACTTATAGATCAATTTATTTGTGATAACCGATAGGGACAATGAATAGGGACGTTATGGTGCGATTTCTCAAGAGGAAAGTTGATACGTCTTCCGGATTCGTTGATGTGGATACTTGCGTAATCGGATTGGCGAGGAGAATTTAAGTGAAGGTTGTATATATGTTATATAGAGAAAGAGTTGCTTAAGAAAGTAGGTTAGATGATGTTTTGGATAGATTTCAAAAAATGAAAACCCGTAGGACGACGTTTTAATTATGTTTGTAACAAGGTTTGCCGTGTTTTTGATGATTATATAAATTTAGTTCTTCTGTTTTACATGACCCGACTCGACCCGAACCGACCCGATACGAACCGATTTTTTATTTATATACCTTGGGGCCCAAAATTTTTACAAATGTTCCGCACCCCTACGGAAAAATTCCTGGGTTCGCCACTGAGGCCATGTTATATTTGGAGTCCGAAGATCGTGTGACAAATGGGGCTACGTGAGCATATGAACACCACTAGAAACCAACTAAAAGCATATGAACAAAGTTAAATTTACGTTCATAGAAAGTTTACCTTAATTCCGATTGATCGAAACGATGGAGGGGGGCAGTTGAGTCTGAGTCTCTGAGAAACGATGGAGGGTGGGAGCTGCAGTCCGCCTGCGTGGGTTTTACCTGCAAACGAGTTTTAATTTTTTTTTAATTCTTAATCTTCTAAATATTTCACCAAAAAACTTGCAAAGTTGCATCAAAACAAAAGGTAGAGACGGGCAATAAGCTGCACGGCAACCCCTTTTTCTACTTAGACAAATTTCAACAATTTCTCATTCCTATGATCGAGAGACAAAGTTGAAATAACTTACCCACTACTCCCGTACATGAAACCAAATTCAACTATTTGTTTATGTTCGTTGACATCTATTCATGGTCGTTTGTTTTATTTAGTTAATGTGATATCGTTAGAAACTTTTAGATCTTTGAAACAACATTTTGGGATGATTATGCTTATGCTTGTTATGTCTAACTTGTGCCTTCATTTTGGGATAATTCCGTTTATGTTAATTATATCATGTGTTTAAGAAGAAGATTATGTCTAATGTTTGAACCAAGGTCGGCTTGAGAATAAGTCAAACCAAGCCATTGCTTTGGGCCTCACCTCTCTAAATGCCACAATAATTAAAAGCTCTTGTAAGTTTACATATGAAAATTCGGTGAGAAAGGAAAAGACAGACCAAATAATGGCAATTCAAGCATCACATAAACCAAAGGCACAAAAGTATCGTTAAGTTTTATTTGTGTGATTTGCCTACAATATCTCTTGTAATTGTTATAGCGTAATATCTCTTGTAATTGTTATAGGGTAGAAAGTAAACTTATTTTTATTTTCGCGAAAGGAACTCTATTTTAGTTATTGCTTTGGACCCCCAAAAAGGTTGAGTCGACCCTGGTTTGAACTAAACATTGCCGTTTTTTTTTTTTTTAAATGGTATTTGTTCGTATGTCTTTGTGAATCGTTTGTGAAGAAGTTCAATTTCTTAACAAATGAACACAAACACGAACACTTTCGTTCAATATGAGTTCGCGAACAAGTTTAATGCTAAACAAACAAACATGAACAAGGCTACATTCGGATCTCCGTTTTATGTATTGGATACCCCTAAGCAAATATTAAGATACCTCTAAATGTTCGGTAAAAAAAAGTTTCTCCGTTTTATTAATGTATGATAGTTTTTTTGTCCTTGGTTTTTTTCTTCTAGATCCGTCACTTATATTAGCTGTCAAGCATCAAGAGTGTTCTGTAAATAGTTATTTTCAAAATGATTTAAGTGCAATTGCATCCCTATAGTTTAACTGAGAACACAAGTTGAGCCCTAAAGTCTGAAATTGACCCCTGAGCCCTTATAGTTTCATTTTCTTGCACTCTGAGTCGTTGCGTTACCCAGCGTCAACCTACCATTAGAATGAAAGTTGTGGATAAAAGAAAATTTAGGGACACATAGTACAGTAAAATACAACCGCGGTCCATGGGAGCTCAGAAAGTGAGTTTTAAACTTTAGGGACTAAACATATGTTCTCAAATAAACCAGAAGGACAAATTCAAAAATCAATTTCAAGGCTAGATTGGTGAACCTATGTTAAAACAGATAAATACAAAAGAAATTTTTAAATATTCAAATTTACCAAATAGTGACTTGAGGTTTTTTTTTGTCTTTTTGCTTTTTTTTTGTTTTGTCTTTTTTGCGCTTTTTATATTTTTATCTCTCAACTTTTTAATATTAACATTTACAACCCTTTAACTTTCTAAAGACTTTGTAATCGAGTTTTACGTGTTTATTTTTATATGCATGTGAGTATAAATTTAAGTTGATTTACGTTTCAACATTTTTTTTTTGTTTCTCAAAAAGTAGTCAGGTCAAATATAATATGTTTCTTATGCTTATTAACACGTTTTCATGTTAATTTTTATGTATGCTTTTAGTTGGTTTACGTTTTCACGTAACTTTTTTTTTTTCAGAATGTCGCGGCAACGTACGGACAATTTACTAGTTGTTAATATTTTGAAAATTGGGTAAATAATGATTTTCAGCCCAACACCCTAAAACAAACAAGTTATTGTTATAGAAACATGTTTTAAACTTTTAATAAACAATCCCCTTAGATCATCGATTTGAAAATTCCTTAGAATTAGACTTTATGTACATTTTAAGGATCATTGTACCACTTTCTCTCTTACATTTTGCTAAGCCGAACACGCCTTTACATTACATTAAATATTCGTAAAACATAAAGAAAACTACATCAGGATGATCTCTTGGGAGATTATTGATGTACGAATGGAAACGAACCAAGTCCTCGTCAGCAACCCGATCAGCATCCACAACCTCGTCATCACACGTCAAAACCCATAAATCCCGCGATTGTACTCTCTTTAAGTTACCTCTACAAAACGGGCAAGATGACGACCTTGTCTTCCTAAAAACATAAAACATGACATTTTAATGTTTTGACCCGATACCCATTACACAACCTTATCGACCCGCCCATTTTGTCACGTCTACTTAAGCACTAGTTTTTAGATATTTGTGACATACCAGTCTCGATAGCAGTTGATGCACATCGCGTGACAACAATTAGGCAAAACGATCTTTGTGCACGATTCTAAGCAAATCCCACATTCGTTTTCTCTTTCTAAATCAAGACTTTTGACACCACTTTCGTTTTCTGGTTTGTTTTTACTTGATATCTCTAAACTCGAGCTTTCGCCTTTAGAACCACCAACCATGGGATAATCAAGCTCCACCAAGTCAAGGTGTAGCCTTCTCAAAGATGGCAGTATAACAGCTGCATATATCAATTTTCATCAGGAAAAAAAAATAGAACTTTTTTTTTTTACTTTTCTATAAAAAAAATATTCCAAACCGTGGTAATTGACACTTCTTAGGCAAAAAAAAAATATCAACTTATTTGCATAAAAACAAAGGGATTTTTTTTATTCAAGTAAAATATTTACTTTTTTTATTGAGTGTTCTTTTTATTGCTATTTATCCATTATTAAAGGTATTGGACAGGTTAAACCGGGTCTGGGTCGTAATGGATATGAAACCGGGTTGGGCTGACCCGCAGATTTTTAAACAAAAATTAAAATAGTTTAGTGCTATAAATATATTTACAAAACACTCTTATCACCAAAATAACGATTTGAATATTTAATATAAACTAGAGTTAATTACTGGTTTCGTCCCTGTGGTTTGTCAAAAATCACTATTTCAGTCCATTAGTGTAGAAATTGCGATTTCAGTCCCTGTGGTTTCACTTTCGTAACCATTTCAGTCCCTGTGGTTTCACTTTCGTAACCATTTCAATCCATTATTCTGTTAAGTACAGGGACTGAAATGGTTACGAGGTGGACTGAAATGGTAACGAAAGTGAAACCACAGGGACTGAAATCGCAATTTTTAAACTAATGGACTGAAATAGTGATTTTTGACAAACCACATGGAGGAAAACAGTAACTCTATAAACTATTTAGGAGGTTGTATGCAATAAACATACATTTTGGTAATTTGGCCCAACCCACACATGTGTAAACGGTTCAAAACCGCCACCTCAACTTAAAAGGGAAATACCAAGTATAATGTATCGGCTCAAAGTATGGTAAAGGTATAATAACAAACCGTAAAAGTCACTTATCGTTGCCTTCCTCCCATGTCTAGAAATCTTCGGTCTTCCATCTGTATATACCTATAAAACAATATATATATTATGAACTACAGAAGAAAAACAAATTTATACTATAAATAAATTAGACAACAGAACAAACCTTGTAGACAAGAACATGAACAAGATTCAAGTATCTAGGCAATAGGCAAGTGCAAGAGGAATCAATCCATTGAAGCAAGAACATAACAAGAGGTGCTAATTCATTGTAAACTAGTTTCATTTGAAATCTTGCACCGTCTTTAGCTCTAGGAATTGCAGCTGCCCTGCAAATTCAGTATGATTAACATAAGAGTAATCTACAAAATAATATAAAAAAAGTGGTATTAATAAGTTCTTCTTCTTTGATGCCAGAATCAGCAGTAAGGTAGCGTTTGGTATGCAGGAATGAGAGGTGGAATGGAATGGACCATTGAGAGGGAATGAAGAAAACAGTGTTTGGTTGGTCGATGGAATGGAATCGCCCATTCCAAAATGCATTCCATTCCCTCAAAATCATTCCATCCCCCCCCTCCCTGTGTTTTTTTCCATTCCATTCCCTCTTCACCCTTCATTAACAACACCACAACTCACTACCGTTGCCACCACCCACCATCACTGTCATCCGCCGCCGTCACCTGCCTTCGTTGCCGTCACCATATGTAACAAATTGGTTACATATGGGTGACATTTAGCCGGAATTGATCGGAATAAAGTTTCTCAAGTAGATACGGCATACGCGATCATGGATTCGCGTATCTTATCTGGCTACGCGCATAAACGTTTGCTACTGATGTATGATCATCCTGAAAAAAATGGCTACTTTGGGGACTTTCTCATAATATAGTTCTTAACCACAAACCTGTCATTTTCCTAAATATTAATACTAAAAATTCCTTTTTTAACTAGCCACTACCTAATATCTAGCTCAGCCACTTGGTGTTTATTTTTGGGATTTCTAACAGCTAAAATCCTCTTTTTACCAACATAAAGTATGTTGAAAATTATATATGAGCTGCATAATTCATAAACAGGTTTAAACTCTGTCTAAGGGACCAAAACCCCTCAAAGATTCTAGCTTTGCTAACTTAAAAACTCAAGTTTTTTTTTTTTTTTTTTTTTTTTTTTTGCAATAAAGTTTCAAGATTTTCAAGAATCACACAAACCCTCTTCTGGAAAACAAAAAAGAATCAAAACCCATATCAAGATTCTAGCTTTCCTAACTTAAAAACTCAAAAACTTTTTTTTTTTTTTTTTTTTTTTGCAATAAAGTTTCAAGATTTTCAAGAATCACACAAACCCTCTTCTGGAAAACAAAAAAGAATCAAAACCCATATCAAGATTCTAGCTTTCCTAACTTAAAAACTCAAAAACTTTTTTTTTTTTTTGAATAAAGTTTCAAGATTTTCAAGAATCAAACAAACCCTCTTCTGGAAAACAAAAAAGAATCAAAACCCATATCAAGAATCAAAGAAACTAAGATAAAAACAGCTTACAGAGCATTAGCATGTTGTATATCAGCCTCAAGAACCTTCAAAGATTCTTCATAAGAGCATCTACCAAGTGGGCAATACACCATATCCATCTTGATCTTCAATAAAACTCACCTATAATATAACCTTCTTCACACACTATAGTCTGCCTATATACACACATGTGAATTGTGATGTGACTCAATTTCTTTGTTTTCTCAGAAGCAAGCATTAAAAGCTTAGACCTTTTCTTTTTGACAAAATGAAAAAAGCTACAAGCTTTGTTATAAAATAGGAGAAGTGATTAAAGGGAAAAGACAAGAGTGGGAGGAGAAAGAGGAGGAAGACTTGTCTTTTCTTGTAACTTTCTTGAAATGGGCGGCTTTGAGTTGGATAGTTCTTGATGATAGTTAATGAATCCAATAGAAATTTGGTGACGAAAAAGATTGATTTTTAAATGAATATATATAAGATATGTGTTTGTTGGTTTTGGTGGGCTTGTTAAATGTTTGTGTTTTTTAATCAAATTTTCTTGTAAATCTATATTTTTTGAAGTTGATTTGTGTTTATAAGACACTTGACAATATTGTTGTGAGAATCAACATATAACTTTCTCTAATATGGATTTTTATAATTCACTATATTATTTTAAGCAAATACTTCAAACCATGAGAAATGAAAAGTGGGTACGAGTGTTTGCGAACCCCCTATGCTCAGGATTTTCTGTCTGTTGTTCCCATCGAAGGTTTAGGGCAATGTATGTCGGCTGTGGAATACCGGGCTATCCTCAAGTATCGGCTGATGGTACCGCCTTTCCCGGTTGATGACCCGTGTCCTGTATGTCGGAAATCTTGCTTGGATTCTTTTGGGGAGCATGCAATCCATTGCAAAGAATTACCGGGATTTAAATATCGACATGATTTAGTTCGTGATGTGCTTTATGATGTCCTTAAGCGGGCAGGGATCTCGGCAAAAAAGGAAGCTCCGGTGAACTTCTTGACCGATCCATTAGAAGGGAGATCTACCCTACGGCCCGCTGACATTCTTGTTTTTGGATGGGAAGGAGGGAAACACGCGTGTGTTGATTTGACAGGGGTGTCCCCCCTCGTTGGGCTTAAGGGACCACGGGTTTGTGGCGGGTCAGGCGATAACCAAGGCAGAGGCGGCCAAAGTAGCTAAACATGAAAAAGCTTGCATCGAGAATCAGCATGTGTTCGTCCCGTTCGCTTTCGATACTTTTGGCACTCTCGCCCCTGACGCGGCTACGGTTCCTCAAGCGGGTTCAGCAGGTGGTAACCGGGTTCATTATGTTTTTATTATTTATTTTATTAAAAATGTTTTAGTATCTTAAGTGGCAGACCCAAAAAAAAAAATTCATGGAGATCGGACATTTTCCAGGACCGGTTGTCTATTGCCAAAAAGATTTTCATGGATTTTTATGACAACATTATCTATACTATATACCATATTAGAATAAATAATAGAAGAACAAAATGATCACTTTACCAAAATTTTAAGAGGTTTAGAGTTACAAGATTTACAACACAATGTAGAAGTGAAAAACGGAAGAAAGTATCGCGTTGTAAATTGTCATCGCGCCGCATCGTGCGGGTTTTCTAATAGTATATTAATATATGGTCATGGTTCTTTAAATGTTTTATATGCTTAACTTATTACGATATCGGTGTAAGTTTGTAACACCATGAAATATTCTAGATATCATAACATCTGATTTTTTAAAAGACAACCTTTATAAAAATAAAAATAAAAAACACACTAAAAGGACGCAAAAACTAGCAAGCTGCTAGAAACCAATTAAAAGTTAAAATACACATCTAAAACAAGAATGAAAGAAGCTAGTACCAATTACGCCTAAGACCAAAACCATCCTAAGAAGACCGCCCTCATAAACATGTAATGTGACATATAATGTGTTAGAAACACGTATGAACACACATGTATATACATCTGATGTTGTGTAGGAATATAAACTTCCTCTGTTATAACATTTTTTTTTGTAAGATTAAAACCCTTAAGTATAAAGCATAGACTGTTGTCTAAGTAGGAACAAACATCGAAGACTAAATATAAAACTAAAAATCGAACTAGCATCGTTCAGTTTGGCTCAAATTTTCTTCCTTCTGCTTTTGGTTTAATGTGATCAAATTTCATATGGATTTCAAACAATTAAAACCAAAATTAATATTGTTCTTTTATATGAGTCCCCACACTACACTACCTATTACCACCTACCTCTATCTAAGCTAACACGTATATAATGGATGTTTCCAATGGTACGATATATAATACTACCTCCGTTCCATTAAAAGTGTCATATTTTGAATTTTCAAAGTCTTTATGTATAAATTTTGACTTTAAATAATTTTGTTTGTGTTAGATAATACTTGATGAAAGTTATATGATTTGAGTGTATTTTACAAGTGTTTTTATCGGGTTGATGAAACAATGGTTAACCGGGCAGGGTTAACACACTGGTCTCGTCAAGAAGGGTTAATCCCTTCCTCTCGAGGATTGCTGGCTGGATCACCGGTGGTCGATCTCCTGCACAAGGAAACAAGCCGTGACTCGTAACAAGGAGGATGGGGTGGGGGTGCTCCTTGTTACCACTCTCCGGCGTGAGAATCAGTAGTTTGCTTGAGAAGCAAAGTAAGATAGTAGTAGTAGTGAGAGAGTTGTGAAGAGAGATACCTCAAACCTGGTTTGGGGTTGGTATTTATAGCCGAGGAGTGAAGGAGGATGATGATGGATGGACTGACGACGTGCTGCACTTTTGCAGGTGTGTCAGGCTTGTCGGTTGTGGAGGTTACGCCACGTCAGTCCATTGCTTACGTAGCTCTGACAGGTAACTGCCATTGGTGCCACTTGCACTGTGGTGTCAGTCCCACTTGTTGAGTGCATAGGACGCGGTGCAAGCCGTATCGCTACATGCGGTAACGTCTGAAGTTACCGCGTCTCCTACTTGCGATCAAGGAATACGCGAGATGCGGTGCTAGCCGCATCGTCGTCCGCGGAGACTATTTGCCTGCATCCCTTGTCGTGACGAAAATGCCCATATGGTGCGGTGCCAGCCGCATCGTTATGTTCATCTTCTTCTATGCCCAAGGTAAGGCTTTCTTGTATTGATAGAATTGTTCACTGGATGCGGTGCGAGGCCGCATCGCTGTGAATACTTCCGTTTTCATACACCAGATGTGATGCTATGTCGCATCACTCTACCGTTCTTATGTTCCATGTAAGTCCTCCTTCGTTACTAGATAGATTGGATTCAACCTTTGTGCAGACGCGTATTCGCATGGGCACAAGCAGGCTGCTAGCTAGTGGGGGTTTTGATAAGGGTAATGGTCACTCGCGGTCGATGCTGACGCGAGATCTGGGACCATACCCCTTCACGGGTTAATTTTCATCAAGTTTTATATAACACAAAAAATATATAATTAAAGTCAAAGTTTATAAATAAAGACTTTGAAAATTCAAAATATGACACTTTTAATAGGACGGAGGGAGTAATATCTATAAATATAATAAATGAATAAGGTTTGGGACACGTGTCGCGTTGTGGTGTAACCTCACTAGATTTTTGGCGGGAAAACATGGGAAAGCTTATATTCTTACACGGGATCCGAATGGCAACAACGATACCCGCATTTTTGACCCGGCTATATAAATGTTCTAAAAACCTAAATCCCTCATTCTTTCTCTCAGTCTATCCATCTTTCTAAGCGTGCTTAGGGTTTTTCAATTCTTTTCCTCCATTTTCAATCGTAGCCGCCTGTCCTTCGTCTGTAAATCTTCGATCTTTCAATGCCACTCCACAATTAGGGTTTCTTCTTCTTCAATGTCTCTGTTGATCCTCCATCTCTGTGGGTCCTTATTTTCATTATAAAGGTTAGATTTCAACAATCAATCAATCATCATTCTTGATTTTCGAAGGTTTTCTGACTATTGTTCTCTTTGTTTTGTATATCTTATAGTTTTCGATGGATTATTCGTATTGCTATTAGTTCAATCTTAATAGGTATGTTATTCAATCTCATCTAAGTTGACTTTTCTTTTAATCAGTGGTCAAAACCTTTCGTATGATGAATTTGTTCAGATCTGTGTTTGTGTTGAAGGATGTGCGAACAGAGATCTAGGGTTAGATCTGGCAAAAGTTTTGGATGATTTTGGATTTGTTATTGTGTTAGGAGTTTTCTTTTCAATGTATGAATCTGGTTCGTCAATCAAAGGGGTATACTTCTCATTTGGGAAGATAATCGATTATCTCGCAGTCAATCAAGGTATGTTTATGTGTAGTTTTTTTTTCTTATTGACTTTGCCTTTATTCCATCTATCGATTTCCTGGTATTTGGTAATTTCAGATCAAAGATGGAAAGAAACTTCAGCGAAACAGAGTAATGGTTCCTCAAGCCCTTAAAATTTTTCAATCAGGTTCGTATTTGGGGTTTATTTTCAAAAACTGCTGACTAATGTTTCCAGTTTATATCTTATTCGATGCGTTCTATTGGTATATCAGTGTGATTTTACTTTCGGAATAGATAAAAAGTTTAATGTTAGAGAATTTACTTTGAAGTGGAAAACATATTTGATGAGGCATTTTGTTTATTTTTTAAGCTATTGATTGTTCTTATGTTAAATTGATACTGAAACTACTGTTGTTTGAATCTATTTCTGTGACTTGATGGAATAAGCTAACTTTGCTAGCATTTACTTGGTTGATGACAAATTATGATAAATAATTAATAAATTGATGCTTTATTTTATAACTCTTTGTTTTCTATTTTTCATATTTTGGTCAGAATATGATGATCGGGAATTGTCAACAGGAGATGCAAATGTGGTGATGCTTTGAAAAGGAGAAATCATTTTCCAAATTGGTTTTTTGTTTCTAACTCTTAGACATGTTTCGCTTTTATAATTTTAATTAAGTTCTAAAAATGGAATTGATGTTGACCGAAACATCAAAACAATTGTTTGATATTGGAAGAAGCTGGTTTGAAGAAGAAAAAATGATAGATCTGTGTGATTCGGACATTTTACAAAGTAATAGTCGTTTATGCAATACAGTTATAATTGTAAGTTTTAAACTTGTAGGTGGAATTGCAGGGAATGCTAGATCAAATGGAGTGAAAGTATGGATTTGTCATAGACGGTTCGACTTCTACATCAAAACGGATCTATTTGTTCTGGATGGGTTCGGGTTGTCAGGGAAGATGGGTCGGGGGTTAATGCAGTTGAAGTTTCTTAGCAAGTTGTCGCTGGCAAGTTAAAGGCCTTGTATAGTTTTGATTTGATTGTAAACCAGTTAAATGGAAGCATTCCTTTTGAAGTGGGAGGAGAAACTTCTCGTATTATCACATAACTCTCTTTCTGGAAACATTCCAAGTTTAGTTGCAACCTGTTCATTCCTAACTTCTCTGTAAGATTCTTTGATTTATTATGTTTTAAAATCTGTTATGTTATTTTTGATCTAATCTATATGCTTTTTTTACAGAATATTATCTAGAAACAGTCTTTCCGGTCAAGTTCATGTAGCAATGGTGAAACTTGCTGATCTGAATATGTAGATTTGTCTCTTAACAAACTCACCGGAACTACCAAAGCCATTAGCAAACCTTGCCCATCTTGTAGCTGGCAATTCAACCTTTTACGGTGCTGCAGTGAACAGAAGTTGTCCAGCTGTGTTTTCTAAACTGGTAGTACTCAACCCAACTCAACCGGTTCAGACGTTAACTTGGTCCCTCAGACTCTTGATAACAAGCAAACAATTCTTAGCATTTCGGCTTTCGTTGCATTTGGTGCAGCTGCTGTGATTGTTATCGCAAAGATTTTTCTTCACGGTTCTCAATATTAAAGTCTGGTTTACCACGTACAGGTCAACAGCCACAGTCCCTTTATCTGGTGGTGGTTTCAGCAGCTCCCCTAGCACAGACACAAATTCTGGCAAGCAGCAAGCTGGTAGTGTTTTCTGGCGAACCCGACTTCATTATAGGAGCACATGAAGGGTATATGAGCTCTCGGCCGTGGAGGGTTTGGCCCAGTATACTGAACTGTTCTGGGAGATGGCTGATCAGTTTCTGTCAAAAAGCTCACAATCTCGAGCCTCGTCAAATCTCAAGAAGATTTCTCGAGGGAGGTTAAGAAACCGGGAAAGATTCATCATCTGAATCTTGTAGCACTCGAAGGGTATTATTACTGGACTCTATTAATTATTTAAGATCGATGAAATGCGAGACCTAATTAAATTTATCTAACGCATGTAATTAATTAGGTCATCCACCAAATTACAGAAATGGTGTTGTTTTGAGTTAGGAGACGGAGAAGAAAAGAACAGGGGAGAGTGTGTTCTGCAAGTGGCAGCTCCGTTAAGGGTAAACAGATTAGCCCAAAGGAAGTCAGCTTTTTTACTATCAGAGGTAATGCTCTGACCTGTGTTTGATATGTGCGCAATGGCACGGGATAGTCGTCATATTATTAGTATGTTTATTTACAACTATTATGTTAACAAAAACATGTCATTGCAGCTATATTGAAAGATTCTGACTAAGGAAACTGATAGAGCCGAGTGCCAGTTTACAATCACAGCAACACAGGTATGATATATGATCGATACAAACAAAAAGTTATGGTTTCTTCTGTATTTGTCATTCATAGATTCCTCATTAACGTTTGCCTTTTATTTTATTTATGTTAAATTATATGGAAAAAGTTATGTCTAAATGTGTCGTCTTGTGTTAAACGGTCTGCTTCGGTGACGAAAATTTTGGCAACTATGGTTTTGGAAAAATACAAACCTAACAATCTAGATTGGTAGGGTTGGTTGATTTGGCCGGTTTTCACGGTTTGGTTTTGCCGGTTTTAGAAGAAAAGCTATCTATTTAAATTAAAAGGCATAATTTTGTCTTAACTTTTAGAAAATGATAAATATTATATCTATACTTGGAAGGACATAACAATTGGGTCACACGTGCAATGGTTGCGGGAACTGAACCATGATTTGTGGTGCCTGCGTCGGGAACATGGAGACTCAACAATGGCAGTGATTATTAACTGCAAAATGCTGCTGAACTGCGTCGAACAACATAGAACAAGGATAGCCGGTTTGATCTAGCAGGAGCTGGTCAAATGCTGATCAGATGTGGTTATAGGCAGGCGTGGCACGATTGCCGAGGCATTGATCAGAGGACTTCCAATCATCCTCAATAACTATATTCCAGGACAAGTATGTGAATTCAACTTCTACATGTTTCAACTATTTTCTTAAAGGGTGAGTTTGGTGGGTTGGGTTACGGGTCAAACAATTTCTCTTAAAATTTAACATATAATTATTGTTTAATTTATGATTAAAAAGATTGTATTGTTACAACGATATTTGTAACACCACATCATTGACCCCACAAATAGTTAAACCTGACCCGTAACAAGAACCGGATTGGTTTGGGTTAGTGTTAAAGGGCAGTTTGTTAGCATTGAGTTGTTGTCGGAAATGAAAGGTACCTGATCAATTGCTGATGCACACATTTCAGATCATTTTATGCATCTTTTTTTGATCAAAGGTTGCCCTCATACTTTCTATTTATGATAAAAACAATTAACTTCTCTGTTTTTTTCTAATGTACTTCTGTTATTCTTTTTAACTTCACTGCTTAAGGGGGTATAGAAAAGATGAACTTGAGTGGCACAAGGCAGGTTGAGTCAATATGTCAAAGTAGGTTTGGTTAACGCACAACGTCACAAATACTTATAAACTGGTCAAAGCAGGTTAGATTTTAGACTTTCATGGTGCCTTGTCAGTCTCTTTTTCTTTCATTAAAAGTACAGTACTATTATTGGTTTTTATGCTATTTTTGAATGCGATAAAATAAGATGGATGGCGTTGTTGTTTTAGGTCGAGCGGGGGCTTGAAGAGGTGGTACGATGGTGTGGTATAACTTGGGGCGAGAGAGAACAACTTCTTCCCGGCATCCTAGGACCAATAAAGAATAGGTTATTCGGTTTGTTGTTTAAGGATTCCCTAATGGAAAAATGATGATATTATTCTTTTTTATAACATATCACACATGGTATATTTGGTTTGTTTTTTTTATTTTGGTCTCGAGTTAGTTGAGATATTAAGACATTTTTTAAAGGGATGAGGTACTATGTCGGTGTATGCCTGCCACTGTATATCGTCCACTCCGTAAGCAAAACATGGGACTTAATGGACACGGCTGTAGTCACCATATGCCTGACTAGCATTGTGATAGTCTACATCACAGACACGCGGTTTCACACATTTGTGAGCCGAAACGAGAGGCTGAAACAGTTTGGAAAGCCGTTGGTCCCAAATCTTGATGCAGGGTTGTCGTACTACTCTAGACACCATAATTATTTTGGTGAGCAGTTATGGTGGTGGGGTCTGGTTGTATTTGCTTGGAACCTTGTGCGTAGCTGGGTCTTTATTGGTGCACTGACTAACAACTTGTGCCTGCCTTATGTGACCATACTGGTTGAAAGAAAGATGGTTAAACTTGAGTATAGGTCTGAATAATATAAATTGTACCAATAGAAAATCTATGTGGGTGCCATAGTTCAAATCACTTGTAATACAGGTGCCTAACATAAAGGGTTGGTTGACTTTTATAGGGCTGAACAGTATAAATTGTACCGGTAGAAAATCTGTTTGTGTGAGATCGGTGTTTATTGAAATATTAATATATACTTTTGTATCTATCTTCTTATAGAGATAAATAGTTTGATCTTATTTTTCTGTTTACTGTTATGAGTTGATTTTGTTTATGAAGTAAACAATTGTGTTTAGCACATTAATTGTTATTTTTTTTTATAAAATATGGAGACATGATTTACTAGATCAAATAAAATAAGGCAGATAGATTTCAATGGTCATTTTTTTTATTTTCTAACTTAATTTAAAAGAATAGGAGAAATAAACAATTATAAAAATGTGGAAAATATAAGAAATTACATAATACATTAATTCGTTAAAGCTTATTTACTCGATCATAATAGGGATGAATTTAGTATCATACGGGTATTGAAAGTTCCGATTTTGAAAATTACCAAAAGTGGATATCAACACCTAAAGTGCTTGGTACAGTATGGTATGGTATTTAAAGGTAAAATGTGGTAAAATACCATACTGTACAAAAGAGTAAAGTCCTTTTTGAGTCCCTGCGGTTTGTGCATTTTAACTATTTGAATCCAAAAACTAAACATGTCTTGATTTGAGTCCATGTGGTTTGTATTTTTAACCCTTTGAATCCAAAACGCAAACCTTATCCAAATCATGAACTAAAAGGGTTGGATTGAAAGGGTTAAAAATACAAACCACAGGGACTAAAAGGGTTTGATGAGGTTTCATTTTGGATTCAAAGGTTTAAAAGTACAAACCACAGGGACTAATTGCTCAACCCAAAATCATGGAGTCAGGTAAAAGCTTTCAATAAAATGTACATCAGAGTGTAGAGAAAGTAAATGCAGTTGCGTACATAGCTTTTTCTTTAAGCTAACGAACACAAGTGATGAATTTTTTTAATATAAATGAGTTGAAGGTGTATATTACCGGTACTATAATGGATAAAACCAATACCGACCAACTGTCCGCCACAACTTATAGGTAATGGAACTACTATACAATATTACAAGATATCACGAAATGATTGATAAACTAATAGAAATGACTATTACTTTGCAAAATGTCCGAATCACACAAATTATTACTTTGGAAGCTGATTGAAAATGGTGCACTTGTCAAGCAAAAACTTGGTGAAGTCCGAATCACACAGATTATTGCATAAAACCTTTACTAATGGAAATATAGTATTATTTATATCTTTTTTAGTTTTAATAAACATTTTCACACTGAAAATTAATTGATATGGACGGAAAGTGTTTCGGGCCAACCCACACTACCTGGCCGTATGGACTCTACCAAACACTCCTAAGGATCGTATTTACTCTTACACATTCTTTGTTACTTAAATAGTTATCCCTAATTTAAGAATTTCCAGCATATTGATTTTATTTACAAGTGGAAATATGGATGGGTTGGGTATTAGGTCAAAAGAGGACAAACATGTTGGTTAATGGGTCAAAAGAGGGGTTGTTTAAAAGTGTATTTTTTTAACATACGTTGAGTTGACTCGAACCACTTTTATGTGCATTTTCCGAAACTTTGATGAATAGTCATTGCATTAAATAGTATTTTATATTTTACTAATTTCAAATGTTTAAATTGTTGTACCAATTTGATATGCGCTCTTTCTTAGCTAAGCATTTTATATTTGACGAGTTACGAAACCAAAATAACTCAAATCGGCTCATTCCTAATTACTAACTATCATGCATTGAAAGTCACATAATGTATCTACACTGTTGAATAGCAAAGGTCAAATATAGGACACAAATGCGAAGGCTTTAAAATGATTATTCACCATAGGATGGAAAACTGGTTATACTGGAAAAGTAAGAACCAAAGGCTCTAAACCAAGTGATTGCAGGGGATTTGCTAAAAATATTAATGGAAATTGGATTAGCTTTGCTTATGAGTTGACTTTATTGCATATTATCTTTGTCGGGAGTTTTCCTACATGACCCTGTTAGTTTTGTGGCACTAATTCAACCCGATTTTTTCATCTTCAAGAAGTTGTTAATTATGAACGAAAGACAACACTTATGTAATTTCGGTACGGCACAATATTTCACCCACTTTTTATCTTTGGGATAGACAGTGGCAAACATGCAGCCACCTTGACAAAAGTTGTCGAGGCTCGGTTAATTTGGGTTTTGTTTTGTGTCAAATAAAATTTAGATAATAAATAGGCTAATTCTATCCCATGCACTTGATTTTTTTTAGACAACGTCCTGCTCACGTATCTGTAAGATTTCTTTTAAGACTTCTTTTCTTAATTAGTAGTTCATACAAGTGTGGAGTGTTTGATTTTACAACTTATTTACTCAATACTATCGATTCAGGCCATGTTTTCTATCAAACATATAATTGAGTTAAAACGGAGTCCAATTTGTATTTTAATGCATGGTTAGATCACTCTTCGATCTTATTTTGATTAGTTTTAGTTATTGAATTAAAAGTATTTTTGATTGCCTAATATATTAAAACAAATTAAAAATAAAATGGGCCAACTGACTAAGCGACCCATAAGATTAGGTTTCACGAAATGTCTAGGTTCATGAATTCAACACACTTAGGGGAGTTTGATTCGCGGAATGATTTGGAATTGAAATTGGAATTTGTATAGGAATTAGAATTTGAAGGAATTGGATTTGGAATTTAAACATTTCAATTGGACTTCGAAATTGTTGGAATTGGAATCTCAATTCCATTTTTGTTGTGTTTGGTTGTCAAATGAGTTAGAATCTATCACCCCGACATCCACAACCATCAGTTCAGGTCGAAACGGTTCACGTCGAAACAGTTCGGATCGAAACGGTTCGCGTCGAAACGGTTTGATTCGAAATGGTTCGCGTCGAAACGGTACAGGTTGAAACGATACGGGTCAAAACGGTTCGCGTCAAAACAGTTCGATTTGAAACGGTTTGGGTTGAAACGATACGGCTTGAAACAGTTTGCGTCGAAACGGTTTGGGTCGAAATGGTACGAGTCAAAAATGTTCGCCTCGAAACGGTACGGACCGAAACGGTTTGGATCCAAACCAGTATGGGTCGAAACGGTTCGGATCGAAACAGATGTGGTGAAGAAGAGAAAGAAGATACTTTAGAGGTTCAAAGTGTTATTTATGTACTTTTGTTTATTGTAAATTAATTTTTCCTAACCCGGGAAGTTCCCGGGTGATAGCCTAGTATTTATAATATAAAATTGTCAACTGGGCATACTAGTGGTGATACACTATCAAACTTTATTACGTATGTCATAATGTTTTGTGTTGTAATATAATTTGCTCTTTAACTCATATTTTTTGATATAACAATCATGAGTCATCAAAAACATGTGCCTAACTTATTAAACATGTTGTCGTTGTATTAAAGTAATCAATTTGAGACACCTTTCTTTACTTATTTACACTTAGGCCGGAGAGTGTAGGGGGCTCCATCGTACCACCTCACCTCCTATAACGCCCCCCTTGGCGCCATCATCCACACCAAGAAAATGAAACCGATGCGCCATTGATGGGACTTCATCATGGTAACGAGGAGAAGGGCTTTATCAGGTGGGGCCCACATCATTTCACCCAATTAATTTGTTTTCTTTAATTTTATTTAATAGGGGGCTCCATCCCACACCATGCAAATTAAAGGGGGCGTAATAAAGCTCCATGGCTGAGTGGATCCTAAGTGACGCTGATGTGTCGTGATAAAGCCCCTAGGGGCTCCATCCCACACCCTCCAGCCTTATAATCTATAGAATCATAAAGTGCACGATTTATATTTTACAAACTGCATACAATTTTTTCATAGTTTTAATCTAAAAATTTAGTTAAATTTTCACACTTGAAAGTCCTGATAAGTGTTATATTTGTTATTATATTTTATGGTTATTATCAATAGAAACATGTGTGCGTGTGTGATGTTAGTTTGATATACATTCAAGTACCGAACAAATTAGCTCAATTATATTGTTGCTTTGTTTACAAAAGTGTATGATTTATTATATTAATCTGAAATGGTTGCTTTTAAAGTTTATATATAATATATGTAAGAGCATAGAATGGATGCCCCACATTGATATGTTTGGCCATTGGTTGGATGGTCCCAATATTTTCATCACAACTTTAAACCTAACCTCAATCATGTTCATCTTTTTTGTAGTAACAAAAGTAATAAATGATATATTTGAACAAGTCAATATGCCCATTCATTTCAACTCAAATAAGTTTGGCACTTCCTAAAACCTAACAACCAACTAAATTCAATTTCGAAGGCCTACATAATTTAATTTCCATTTTCATTCTTTAGTTTGGTAATGAATCATACCTTATTTTATTAGTTTAATATGTTAAATAATTTTTACCAAGTAATTAAATTAGTTATAATTTAAATAAAGTTAACAAGTAGTACCATGTAATATCTTGCTTTCTTGTGATTCTGATGACAATATGTTTGTTGAGTGGTAATGTAGTACCCCATCTATCTTACCTTAAATTTGCGTGTTAAATCATAAGATCTGAGCCAGTCTAAATACTTTGTATAATAGTAGCGAACGAACCCGCACTTCGCTAAAGAAATTTAAGTAAAAACATTTTTCAATGAAAACTTTATATAAGAAAATTTATATAATATTAAAGAAGAAGGTCGGTGATATTTTCATATCCAACCTCTGTAACTTTTCATATCCAACCTCTCTAACTTTTAAAATGTACACTTTTTGTCCTTTGTTGATATTTGTACTTTAGTACAAATTTTGTCTTTGTTCATGTGGTAGATCCTTGATTTGTAGTAACCGATGTTCTCAGTTTCACAAGGGGTGTTTGGGAATGTCATTAAACTAACTCTGAACTTACTTTTACTTTGGATAATCAAATTCATAAATACACTAAATAAATAGCCTCTAGATTTACTGACCATTACAACAATTTTTTGTTGTGAATGTCTCAAATCTTCTTCAAGTAAGCAAGCATGGAGACAACGATCTTGAGGTACCCGGTTCGATTATACTTCCAGCGTCTGGCTCTTTTTCCCAAGTTTTTTTTTCCGGCAACGACCACCAACATGTAAGCTTATTCGCCAAAAAATCGTCGCCGCACTAGCACTGTTCATTCAAGATAGCTTTTGCATGTTATTGGAAACCGTCACCGGTGAAGAAGACGATGGACAAAAATGGTTCTGGTTGGGGATGAGATGGGCTCATCGGAACTATCGTCGTCGTCAATTCGGGCCTTTTATGTCACGCGACTATCTAACTCTCACACTCTTTGTTGTCGATAATCAACCAAGCGACGCTGCAATAAACCTTTATTACCTTTATTACTTTACACGTTATTGCCATCATCGCTACACGTGTATCGAAGTCACAAACGTGATGTTGCCGCCGCAACGTCAAAATTCTAGTTCTTGCCTAAAACGCACGTTGTGTAGCGTTTTAATTTTATTAAAATCAAAATTGAGTTAACATATTTTTGCTAATCTAAACGTGTATATGCATGCATACACTAGTGAGTGCCCGTGTGTTGTGCTAGGGACCAGTGGACCACAACACTTCAGTTGGTGATTTTAAGGGTGTGCACAAGTTTTTGTTTGGTTCGGTTTCGTTTTGAGCTATAACCATATCCAAAACCAAAACTTTCGATTAAGGTATTTCAAAAACCGATGGTTTTAAATTATTTTAGCTTGGTTAATTGGTTGTGAACATTGGGTCCAATCGGTTGCCATTGAACGGTCGATGTCATTGAAGGAGGGGTAATAATGGAATTGCTATTCTGCTGCAACTATGGGAGTGAGTTTTGGCGTCTTAAAAATGATGGAAATTACCATATTGTTCTAGTGAAATGCTTTATAAGGTATGTATAGATAATAAAAATTTATATATAAAGAGTACATGTGGCTCTAGGTTTCAAAACGAATTTACCCAGCGGGGAAAATCTCACATCTATTTAATTCATTTTTTTTTACATACAATAACAATATTTGTAACACTAGTAACTCATCATTTCATATTCTTGTTGTTCAAACTGATTTTATAGTGGTAAGAGATCATTAGGATTTGTCATATTTTGTTTATATATTAGTGTTTGTTTGTTGGGACCTATGCAATCATCCTACACGGTAACACCGTCGCCACCCCCAGTCCCCACAGGAAGGCCAGGCGGGTTACTTATCCGGGTATGGTTTGCCGCATATACAACATCAATAACTTTGACAATTGGAGTGTAACAAATGTGTTGCAAAACATCATCATTTATCTATGTGTTTTATATATTATTTTAATATTTTTGAGTCGTTTTTAGTCTTTATAGATTGAGAAAAATGCTCGGATAGTCCCTGTGGTTTCGCCTTTTTTCACCTTTAGTCCCTAACTTTCTAAAATTACCTCAATAGTCCCCAACTTTTCATTTTTTGTTCCCGGATAGTCCCTGGGTCTAACTTCAGTTTGTTTTCTCTGTTAAATGAGTGTGAAATGACCAATTTACCCTTTCCTTAAAAAGAGCAAACCACGGGGACTAGATCAGAAACATTATCATCTTTCACCATTAAAACCCTTCTTCCTCTTCTCTGTGTTTTCTCCGGCGAACAAGACCCACTTCACCTCACCCTATTTCACCTCCGATTACCCCATCATTAATCACCGCCGGCGACCACCTCTCCACTGTCAAACCTCCGATCGATCACCACCAATTGCATGTTCAATAAATTTCATCACCGTAATGAAACCACGATATAATACATAATCACTCTAACAAACCTCGTAGATCGTTGTTGGCGGAGACCCATCCTGTTACAAAAAGAAGTAATTAGAAACAAATTTCAGCACATGAATGAAGCAAATTTTCAAAATGAACTGGAAACGAGACGCACGTCAAGTCTAAGATAATATACTCTATTGAGTTCTAGTCTGGTCAACTTAAGGCGATTTCTAAAAACATAATCGTTATCATCGATAAAACACAAATCTGCATCCCATTTAACAGTTTTCTTCTTAGGGTTAGATGCTTGTATTGCTGCTCTATCAATATCATGTTGCTCTTTTGCTTTGTTAGCAAGCTCTCTAATAGTTATGAAGTCGGTTCCTTCAGGTATCTCCACTAACACAGTCATCCCATTCGGCAACAGGATTTGGGTGTTTTTGGAGCAAGAAGAATGTTACCTGAGGGTGATTACTCTGTTCCATCCGATGCGGCTGCCGCCCCGCTCCCGCCGCTCATCGGAGTTACCATGGTGGTGATCGATCGGAGGTTTGACAGTGGAGAGGTGGTCGCCGGCGGTGATTAATGATGGGGTAATCGGAGGTGAAATAGGGTGAGGTGAAGTGCGTCTTGTTCGCCGGAGAAAACACAGAGAAGAGGAAGAAGGGTTTTAATGGTGAATGATGATAACGTTTCTGATCTAGTCCCTGTGGTTTGCCCTTTTTTAAGGAAAGGGTAAGTTGGTCATTTCACACCCACTTAACAGAGAAAACAAACTGAAGTTAGACACAGGGACTATCCGGGAACAAAAAATGAAAAGTTGGGGACTATTGAGGTAATTTTAGAAAGTTAGGGACTAAAGGTGAAAAAAGGCGAAATCACAGGGACTATCCGAGCATTTTTCTCTTATAGATTTTTATTCTTTTATTTTTATTTTTTTTAAAGGTCCCGGTGCGAAAAGGAAACGAAAACGAGCTGAAACGATTAATAAACGAGCAACCGGGAGTTCAATAGAAGTAGAGGAGTTAAATTGCAATTAATAGATAGTTGAGGGGGTTAGAATGTCGTGAAAAAAAACAGCATACGGACCATAATGAGCTAGAGTTTTAATTACGCTTGAAAGGACCACTTTACCCTTAAAGAAATTCCATATTTATACAACATGCCATCGTCTACTCTATTTTTTGATTGGGTCTGTTAGATTATCATAAACCAGATGGGCCGGCCCACCAGTTGATTCACTAAGCACATTTTGGCAGTCGCCAATTCGCCATCCGTCGAGGACGTGAATATATCAAATACGTAATATACGTAAAATACCCACCATAAACCTACTGTTGGAGTAGTCCGTTCCAACCTTTTTGAAGGCTTATCACGAAATGAAATTTTAGGGCCGTTTTTCTTTTTTTGATTATTATATATAGTAAATCTTTTTGGAGGCTCAAGGCGAAACAAAATTTTAGGGTCCTTTTTCCTTTTTTGATTATTATAAACGGTACTCATTTATCTATGTTTGGAAACCAAGCAAAAATCTAACACAACTATAAGACAGTGTGGTTTGCTTATATAAGAAATCAAACAAATCTAAACAATAAATTTGCACTATAAGAAATCAAACAAATCTAAACAATAAATTTGCACTAATATTAATAGTTAGCATATGAATTTTCTTTTAATTGGAGGCCCTAGGCCCAAGCCTGAGTAACTTATACTGTAGGTCCGGCTCTGTGTTGTAGAATCGGTTGTACGAGTTTAAAGAAGCAAGAGGACGAATATAGAAGCCGATTTTGGATCTTTGGTGTTTGAGGAAGGCTTGGATCGAAGGAACTTAATTAAAAGTTTATTATTTTTCTTCGCTTAGAAATTGTTTATTTGTTTTAGTTTTATTTGACTTTAATACATCAAACATGTTTGTTGAATTTTTATACTTTGAACATGTGTTTACTTCGTGTTTGAACATGAGTAACTACCTAGGCGTACAGTGGCTGCTGATTAGTTATAGTTTTTTTTTTTTTTTTCGGTTTTGGATTTATTGTGATTTGGCTTTATGTTTTGGTAAGTGTGTTTCTAAATCAGGTGTGTTTGCATGCTTTGTACTAATTTACAATTAATTTACCGTTCCATGCGTGCCTTGTTGAATGTCTTCAGTTATAGATGTGTATTAGGTTGCTTCTTGTGTGTTTGTGACTAGTTTATAGTTTTCTCAAGTCGATCCCATAGGAACCTTGATTGAGAATTTAGAAGTACTTAGTGTTCTACCAATCCTAGAGATTGAGAGGTGATAAATTGTCGGGCAGGCTTTGGCTTTGTCATTAGGTGGTTTGAGAGTTAATTGATACTTGTTATCCCGTGTTAGAAACCTGTTAGATTTATTAGCCCATACATCTGGATGTATTGTTTCTGGTGGGACCGAGAGGATATCCAGATCTGGGTTACCATAGCATTTAGTTTAGAGAGACCGAGTGGTAATTTCTGAACCACAAACATTTGTACGTTGTTCTTTAAAGATATAGTGGGAGAGAGAAAGAGAGGTGGTTATGCACTTACATAATCACATAGTTAAAACAATATGTTTGTACTTATTGTGTTAAATAGTTTTAGTTCTTTACTTAAATTGGTCTCATATTGAACAACCATCTAATTATGTTGAACACTCAACATAAATTAATTTTCAAATTTCTTGTTACAATGTTTTCGTTTTTCTTATTCTTATGCAAAATCACAAAAGAATAATTACATTAATATCGTATTGTAAAATAATGCTCTAAATTTGTAATAAAATGGTCTTAAGAGGTATTATGCACTAAAAACACGTTTTAGCGACTTTTGATTCGTTCGACCTGTCTAATAACACGCTTTAGGCAACTTTTACCACTCTTTACTCTAAAATGTTAAAACTTTTTTTTTTTTTTTTTTTTTTTTTTTGTAAATTGGTAGTTAAATATCATCCTAAGTTTGAATTGTTGCTGCCATGACATGCAGCGAGCCATAAAAGAAGTAATCGCGCGAGCATTCACTCTACTATATACACACACTTATTTATAATAACTAGAGGGGCCAATGTTGCTATTTTAGAAACTCTAATTGTGAGTATAAAGCTTTAATCCCACTTTAGAATCTACAGGAAACTGCAGGGACCATTGTGTGTTAAGAGAGCAAACTTCAAATTCTGCAACTTCACTGTGTTGTTGGTCGGATCCACCAAATCGTATCCCATTCATTCAAAATAATTACCGCGTAGTTAAAAAAAACCAATGACGCATAAAAAAGTTATTGACGCTTAAAACAACTGGGGGAAGTTGTATGTGAGTTTCTCAATTTAAGGCATACCGAAAATAAATTTAAGACCCAAACCAACATAATAATTTTTAAATCGTCTATTCTTTCCTGAACTTAGCTCACCCGAACCCACCCTGACTTGTTACCGCGTCCAACCATAATGTGTGAGACATCTTGACTTAAACATAATAATAATAATAATAATAATAATAATAATAATAATAATAATAATAATAATAATAATAATAATAATAATAATAATTATGGTGTTATCTATTACAAGTTGCCAAGTTGGCTCATATTTGGTGATAAGGACTTTGTTTGATGGCTTGAAATCCCATAGTGAAACTAAATGGGTAATCTTGATTCGGATGTTTTTTCCGCCACGTATAGTTGACTCCGCCGCAACGCGCGGATTACCCACTAGTTTACAATAATAACTTTTTAATAAAAAAGTTAGAAAAAAATTTAAAAAAATTACTTGGTGATAGTGGTTCACTGGTTCTATCAGGATCATCACCCTATGTTGAGAACTGCAAGAAACACATAATACATTGGAGATAATCAAAGTATCGGGAAAGAGAGAATGTAGTGATTATGTAACCATCTTATATATTAAATTCAAAGCAGCACGTACAAGTATATTTATACAATTATACGGTGCTTGAGGTTTTCAATATATTTATTGGGTATGATTTATACGCTTGGCTGCATAATTTTATAAGTTTTCTAAAATGTCTTTGATGAAATTCACTTTATGGGCCTCCATTGCTATTGTGGGCTTGATAAAATTCACTTCATGGGCCTCCATTGCCATTGTGGGCTTTTATGGTGAAATGAACGACAAATCGTCATGGCTCAATGAATAAGCATTAATAGCAACTCACATATTCACTCCATTTCAAATATGAAAACTAGATTAATTAACATAAAACCATTTTATTGTTTAGTAACATTTACGCCATAGCGACATCAAGAAAATGTATTCATTCTAGTGTGGTTGACGGTTCAAATCTCATGATAGACATAAGCTAGCCGTTTTAGATCATGATAAATGCAAGTTATAAAAATTATGTCAAGACATGTAAAATTCATTATATGGTTGTGTTATTTACTAATAGACTCCTAAAGTCCTTTCTTACGATTTAATGTGATTATTTTTATTCGATTTGGCTTTACCTAAATGATAAAAACTACTTAATCCAAATCCAAATCTACTTATAAATTAAAATAATTTGTATATTTTGATAAGTAGAGAACAAACACATGAGGACACAAAGACAACCATATAAAAAGGTTGAGAGATGAAATTCCAACTTTTAATTAAATTAATTAAAAGTGACTTCCACTTCACTGAGAACGCATTGTGTTCATTCTTTCAATTTATTAGCAAGTCATCAATTATTCACCCCTACTCTCATTTTCTTAATTTTTTTAATAAATAATTTATTTATTTTTAAGAAACAAAAAGGACTTTTTGCTAGTGGGCATTTTCCCTTTAAAGCCATTTTAATTGTCTTTTGAAAGCTCCATTCTCTATGTCCCACTCTACAAAGTTAATCCCCTTAAAACTATCCTCCCATTTGCTTGAAATTAATAGTTATATCAAGAATATGTAATTAATATTGCATAATTAACTAAACTACTTTCTGCCATGATTTAAAAATCACTGATTATGATCATTCAAATAACGTTTCAAAAAACCTGATCGATTTCGAAACAAAAACTCTTATGGTTTTTCGATCAAACAACATAATTTTAAAAACTAGTCAAACGCTACCGGAAGAAGGCAATAATTGAAATTTTCTTTATAAGATTTACTTTATTTTTTTACTTGTTCTATCTGGTTCATTTAAAACCATCATTTTTTTTCACTTTTGAAATACCACTTTAAATCGAATTTATTATTTAGAGAAAAAGCCGTTGCATTAGGGGAGTGGGAAAGTGGTTTCATTAAGACTCAATAAGTGTGTGTGTGTTTTTTTTAATTATGTTACTTCATAGGAGTTAAATAAACTATTTTTTATTATTCTAAATCCAAAGAGAGCTATTATAATTTACAAGCATGAATACTTTTATAGTTATTTTGCAAAGGGATAGGCTAAACGTACCCCCCTCTCTTACTTGTCATACCCTCCCCTGTAAAAATCACTTTAAAAACTGTCAAATGTACCCTCTAAAAATATTTTTAAAAATGTTTTTATACAAATTGATTTACTAATTTACGGTATACATTTTATTTACACTTGTATATATCTTCAACATGAACTTTAGAAATTTGAAATTCTATAAATGTTATTGTAATCGATAAAAAAAAATATGATACATCTCAGTTTTACTCTTTATGAACACTTGTTTTCATACAATTATGTTAATGCTTCAATATTTCTTGGTTTCTCATAGTTGTCTTGCAAGTTACTGTCCTATTAAAAATGTGTTTTTGGGTTTCGAAACCTTACCAGCCACGAATACCTTCTTATTACTAACGGAGAAAATACGAGAATTTGTATAACTGTTTTCAACAATAATTTCAGTACAATTTAAATCCTACCACTCTACCAGCCACAAAACACTTGGCTATGAGTTTGTATTTGATCGATATTGTGTTCAGATTTTGCGTTTTCATCCATTTATTTTAGTATTAGAATTCTATACAAATAATAATAAAAGACAAATAAGATGTAAAAAAGAAACTAAAGATTTGAATTGTGTTTATTCGAGAACTTGAACGAAAAAGAAGCAAAGAAAAAAAAAACTAAAAGTTTGAAATGGATTTATTTAAGAACTTGAGAGAAGGGATACAACAAGTAATAATAATAAGAGTTAACTGTCATTTTCGTCCCTGTGGTTTGGTCACTTTGGCCATTTCAGTCCATTTTTCAAAAATGCGCCATTTTCGTCCCCCACGTTCTGGAAAGGTGCCATTTCAGTCCAAAAATCATAACCCAGTTAAGTCAGTTAGTAAATAAGGACTGATTGTGTAAATTTGTAACATAAAGGACCATTTAAGTAAATATTAAACACCACCACCACTAGCCCTGCCACCACCACCACTCCGCTGCCACCACCACCGCCACCACAGCCCTGCCACCACCACCACTCCGCTGCCACCACCACCACCACCGCCACCACAGCCCTGCCACCACCACCACTCCGCTGCCACCACCACCACCGCCACCGCCACCACAGCCCTGCCACCACCACCACAGCCCTGCCATCACAGCCCTGCCACCACCACCACAGCCCTGCCACCACCGCCACCACAGCCCTGCCACCACCACCACTCCGCTGCCACCACCACCACCACCGCCCTGCCACCGCCACCACAGCCCTGCCACCACCACCACAGCCCTGCCACCACAGCCCTGCCACCACCACCACAGCCCTGCCACCACCGCCACCACAACCCTGCCACCGCCACCACAGCCCGGAGACTGTCGCCACGCCGTTGCACGCGATACCGGATCGGTTTTAATCACCCAATCGGTATGTTTATACTTGTACAATGTTTCTGCAAGTTTAATTTGAATATTATCCGGTATTGATCGAGAATTAGGCCGTTTGACTTCTGTTGACCGTTTTGGGGAAGACGATGAACAGTAGCATGGTCACCAACGCCGCCGCCGGAACCACCACCATCAACGTCATCATCGGCATCATCTGGGGAAGGCAGCCCCACCGTCGCCGGTTCTCTCTCCCGCCTCGTTATCTCTCTCTCTCTCTCTCTCCGACTTTCTCCCTCTCTCGTCTGATATGATGATGAACCGGCTGTGGTGGCGGTGGTGGCAGGGCTGTGGTGGTGGTGGCAGGGCTGTGGTGGCGGTGGTGGTGGTGGTGGCAGCGGAGTGGTGGTGGTGGCAGGGCTGTGGTGGCGGTGGTGGTGGCAGCGGAGTGGTGGTGGTGTTTAATATTTACTTAAATGGTCCTTTATGTTACAAATTTATACAATCAGTCCTTATTTACTAACTGACTTAACTGGGTTATGATTTTTGGACTGAAATGGCACCTTTCCAGAACGTGGGGGACGAAAATGGCGCATTTTTGAAAAATGGACTGAAATGGCCAAAGTGACCAAACCACAGGGACGAAAATGGCAGTTAACTCTAATAATAATAAAAGAGGGGTATGTTTAGCAGCCCCGCTGCAAAATGGCCATATTAAGTTTGTAGACTAAAGTTTTAGGGGATACGGTGTGGATGCGGCAAGGGAGCGGCAAAGACGTTTGCCGCGCGGCAAACACCGCCGCGCGGCAAAGTTTGGTCGCGGCAAAAGTTTAAGAACGGTAAAGGTTTACCGAGTCGGGAAAATAAGAGAGAGAGGGTAGTGAGAGAGAGAGGGGGTATTGTGGGTGGGGTCCATTCCTATCTCAACCAATCACACCTTTTTCCTTTTTTTTTTTAAAAAATAGTTTACCACTTCACCAAGTGTTTAAACCATTGCCAACATTTTTCACCAAAGTTTAAACACTTTTGCCTAATTGACATGGCGCGCTCTCATTAGTCGGTTTTTTGGTTTGCCACTTTAAAGTGTTTAACCACTCCTTATACCCTTATATGCAAAAAAGTGATCTAGACAGAAAACACATGGCGGCAGGAGGTAAGAGACCTTTAAGAAGTTGACAATCCAATCATTGTGATTTGAAATGGATAATCATTGTTGGACATTTAGGCTTTAGCCCAAAAAAAACAGTAAATATGTTTATTGAAAATAATTATTTTTATAGTTGTAAAATATGTGAAAAATAACGAATTAGAATCGTCACAAAATGTTTTGAAATTACACGCTTTGCACTTTAAAAGAAAACTATAAGTAAGAAAAGAAATAAATAATATACTTAGAAAAAGGGGCCAGATATTGTACTTTCGAAATTTACTAGGATTTTGACCCGCCACGCGTTGCGGCGGCGTCGAAAGTTAAAGTAACTCGTATTTATACTGTATATTTGACCCGACTCTTTACTTAAAAAAATTACATCGCCATCGAATGAAAACGTATTATATTTGACCCGACTTGCTTTCCAATACAGTTTACGAACGTACACAAAATAAGTATATATATGGCTCGCTCGTTGCAGTGTAAAGTTGTAACAATATTTTAGACAACCGTGTATAATCGTAAAAGTAATTTAGACATTAATATGGTTAGACATAGATAAAAAAAAGTATACTAATGTGTGACGCTATGATCTAAAGTCGTAAAAACAATTCAAATAAAATGAGACGTTAAGTTATTAAGTAGAAAAAAGTTGGCAGATTAAAGTTATCAATTACCAAAAGTTAAAAGTGAATGCTTAAGTTAACTAGTTTGAAAGTGTGAATTGAAAGAACTAAAAGTATCGGGGTTAAAAAGTAAAAATGTAGGGATTATAATTGTAATATATGAAAATTGAAAGGAGATAAATGTATAGGGGCTAAGTGTGTATTTTTGTAAAAATTGAGGACTTAAAGACAAAGACCCTCCACCGACCTTTGTCTTTAACATTATACATAGATAAAAAAAAGTATAATAATTTGTCCATCTTGCGGTGTAAAGTCGTAAAAGTAATTTAAACAAAAGGAGGTCTCAAATTATTAAGTAGAAGAAGGTTAAGAAGGTTAAAGTTGTCAATTACTGAAAATTAAAAATGAATATGAAACTTAGTTAAAGAGAATGATTAATAGTGTTTCATAATAAAAAAAAAATTAAAAGCGTAAAATGAAAAAAGTTGAAAGTGTAGAAGTCAAAACTTTAATATATATATCATGTGTTCTTTTAGAAGTAGACTGTAGTAATTAATTGATAGTTGAATTCAAATAAAAGTCGTACAACTTTAAAGAAAAGAAATGTAGAAGTCAAAAAGTCAAAAACTTGATGCTTAAAAGAGAAAGGTCACCACCGACCTTTCTCTTTAATATATATATAATTTATTTATGAATACCAAGAAATTTCACAAAATCTTTATGCCTACTTCATGGTTGTATGGATGATAAAATTGTCTAAAAAATACATGTCATACTTTTTCTAAAAATTCATGGTTGTATGGATGATAAAATTGTCTAGAAAATACAGTATGATATTTTTTAAAAGGCGGCATTTCATTCAAACAGACAATAAACTAGTAAGACGTTAGACTTAGAAACAAAGACTTAAGAGAAAACAATAAAGCCCAACATGGCAACAAAATTAACAAAATTCAAAATTCTTCCGTCGCGACTCCTCTAAAGAATTAAGCTTAGATTGGCTTTTAACCTATACGAAGCTTAGCACCTTGGTCTCTTCAATAACATAGCTGACAAGCGTCTTTTATTTATTGAAGATCAAATTGTTACAATCTTTCCAGATAGCCTAACCGACTACAAACACAATATCATAGGTAATAACTACACAAAAAATAGATATGTTTATAGTTATAATTTCTCTAAATCAAAACATGTATACTCTTACAAGCATTACAAATTTTAGTATCTTAATAAAATAACCATTACCTGAAAATAGAAGAAATAAATAACATCGTAGATCATTTTAATATAGAAAGTAGACTTTTCTAACAAAACATTTTAATGCACACTACTTACCTTCAAGAGATTACACTCTAATAAATGTCAAATCATGTCAAGAATCCTTACTAGTGACCCGATTATGTCAAATCATGTTGGGGATCCCACAAACGAGTGAAGTTTATGTCGAATGGACGTGGAAACTTGCTCATTCAATTTACTTAAGCTCATATTTTTTTGACACTTACAAATTAAATATGAAAAAGTATCACTTTAAATAAAAAATACTACATAAGAAGTTTGATTGCCATTGGCATTAATTTTATACTTGGTCACCATTAAGCGCATATTTAATCCCATTAATCAAGGATTAGTTATACTGGTTCGACTAATTAGAGCTTGATACCTATCTTAGAAGAAAAAGTTAAGTATTCTCTAACTAGTGGATTATGAAAAGTGATAGAGACAAAAATTACAAGAAAAAAATATTAGGCAACATAAAGTTTAAGTAAAGGATCTCTCTCCTCCATCCAAGTTGGAGTAAAACCATATAAAAAGCAAGCTACAAACAAAAATTGTAAAGCATTGTGTTTTATTTATATTAATGTTTGATAGATGACCAATTTTAAGTATAAAAATTGTAATAACTCGTAGTGCCATAATATATTATGTAATTAGTTTTTTTTTAACAACCAAACGAAAACATATATTCCACCAAACAGGCCTCCTAATAGCATGGAGCTAAACAAAGGCCAAACACCAAATAGAAGCCAGTAAAACAGAAAAAAAAAAAAAAAAAAAAAAACAAAAGAACATGCCCACCCCAGATACCACACCAGGCAAACTAACCAAAATATAAATCGGAAAAAGAGGACCAGTTAACAATATCTGCACCCCTGATCTTCGATCTCTTAAGCACCTACCATAAAGTGTTCTCCTTGATATCTTGGAACATTTTAGATTGGGATGTATTAGACCCTTTAAACACCTTATCGTTTCTCCTTAGCCAAAGCCTCCATATCGTCATAAAAAAAAACGCTTGAATCACCTTTGTTTTTTTTCCTGACCCACCTTGGTTTAGCGAAAATTCTAGGACCTGCTGAAGTGATTCAAACCGAACAGGAATTGAGACCTTAAGCCACATACAAATCTGCCACCACAAGGATCTCGCCACAGAATAAGAAGCGAAAAGATGGTCCACTGTTCCAAAGAAATTCCGCAACCCACGCAACTACCATCCCCAAATACTATGCCTCTGTCTGCTAACGCCCCTGCTGTTGGGATCCTATTATTGACAACCCTCCATACAAAGTAGTTTATTTTAGGAGTTTCAATATAGTTCCATCCAAAACCCCCTATAGACCGAGCGACATTATTATACCTGAAGCATTCTTCCCTAACCTGTTTCAATGAGAACTCTTTCAGTCTCCCATCCGATTTCCACCACCACTCATCTTTATCTTCGGTTAATGTAATTAAATTATATACATCATAATTTTTATCAACAACTTTGCCGAAAAAGACGTTACATGTCGTCAAATGTTTGTCAAAAAGTTCTATTGATTTCTCAATTCTTCACTGAAGAAGAGCGCGTAAGCGTTGGAGGGAGCACTAGTTTTGGTAGGAGTGCTCGCGAGTGTAAGTTATGTGTTTCTAACACGTGTTAGTGAGCTTGTAATGTAATGAAGCTTGCGCATATAACATCTTACGAGCTGTAATGTAACGTAACCTATGCATATAGCGGTTTTACGAGCCGATGATGCAATCATCATAACAGATGCGTAGTCGTGGTCTTACCTTAATGTCATGCCAGATGTGTGGTCGAATAATGATGTGCCATGAAATGTAGTCCATAAATGATGGTACGAATATCCAAACAATAATGTAGTGTGTCCCAATAATTGTGCAACACTTCCTCATATGAAGATGTACTATGCATCCAGATAAAGATGTGGTGCACGACCCCATGATACTATGGCATGTAGCCAAATAAAGGTGTAGCGCGTATAATCAAATGAATACGATAGACACAACTTGATATATTGCACGACCCGTTATATATTTCACAGGTACACTATGTTGTATGCGCGGGGGTATGCAAACTGCGTTTAATGTTGGTCCAAGTAATGTTGCCAACACGCGGGAGGCATGCTCGGTGCGCCTCTTGCTAACTATCTCTCACTGACACGTGGGAGACATGCTCGTCGCATGTCGTGTAGACTAAGTGTAACCGGCACGCGGGAGGCATGCTCGTCGTGCGTCTTGCTGGCTAACTTCGCTCACAGGCAGGAGATGTGCTTGCCGCGTCTCGTATAGGCCAAGTGTCACGCACACGGGAGGCATGCTTGTCGCACGTCTTGCTGGTTAACTGTCATTGATACATGGGCGACATGTTCGCCACGTGTCCTATAGGCTAAGTGCCACCGGCACGCGGAAGCATCCTTGTCATGCGTGTTACTGACTAACTGTTACTTATAATGCTTCGCAGTTCTGCATTTTCCGTATATAGAAAGTTGTATTTGTATTTCTGTTATTGGAAACTTGTAATCGCATTCTATTTTCAACTCTTGTAACCTCGAGACTTTGATCATAATGGAAATACCTTTTATACATACACTTTTTATACATATACTTGTTTTATACGCGATATATCGTCAATTGCATGCTTATGTGTGAAACCAATACTTATAATGCTCAATACTATCATACATACATACAATATACTTATACTATGTTTACACATACTTAGAATACACTAAAACAAAAATCCATAACCCAAAATCCACCCTTTGAGCTGAAGGTGCACGAAGGCAACCTTCGTGGCCACCTTCGTCGTCCAAACGCACGAAGGTGACCTTCGTGGCCACCTTCGCCTCCCAAACCCACGAAGGAGTAACCTTCATGGTCACTTTCGTCCTTCAAGTGCATGAAGGTGCACGAAAGTGCCACCTTCGTGGACACCTTCACGGACAGACGCTGATGACGGGTTTCAGCAGAATGTGTTTTTTTAAAACACTCTTTTTCACCTTTTTCAACTTCCAAATACCAACTAATTTCATTTATTACCTAAACCCTAATCCCACCTTATAAATAGGTGTCTTCTACACCTTCTAAGCACTTTCCACACATCAAATCCTCTCTCAAACTCCCAAATTCTCTCAAAATCCTCAAGCAAGGCAGAAAGTTCTAAGTGATTTTAAGTGAGTTTTCACTCACTTTTCTTCTTCTTTCCTTCTCTCAGACTACATGGATAACCTCTAGGAAGGTTTCCACAAGTTTGCCTATAGCACGACTATAGGAGTAGCACACCGCCCTTGTTGGGTCTATGTTAAGTAATCATACACAACGGTCTTGTCGTTACGATGACAAGATTACGCTAGTGGAATCTTTGGGTTAACACGTATGTGATGCATGCTAGTTCGTATTATGTTATGCCTTAGTATACGTTTTTGCCATGTGGATTTCGTTGAAACTCGTTTATACATATGCTAGTACACTAAACTTGTATGCTCACCAATGATTTTGTGTTGACATGTTACTCTAATATATATTGCAGGAGCTTGATGTTGATGCGTTGAAAGAAATCTAGTATGATGGACTAGAAACGCACTTAGTTAAAATCTATGTTTTTGTTGTTTAAATTGTTACGCTCTAATCGTTGAAATTTCCTTTGAAACAATGTATTTCTTTTAGTATAAAATGAAAATCGTTACTTTAAATACTTGACACAAATAGTCGTTATGAAGTCTCTTGCAATCTCGTTTTCATCTCACTCTGATGTTTCCGCCATTGGTTGGGGTGTGACAAGTTGGTATCAGAGCCATAACTATAGGGAATTAAGCAAAATTGCCATGATTTGACCCAGTCTATAGTTTAAGAACCGACACTTGACCATTCTCGTGCTTATGCTTAAATTACTTAAATTCTCCCTACTTTGCTTTTTATCTTATCTTTTGTCTTAAAATATACAAGTCTTCCCTAAGATTAAAACAGTACACACATGAAGATGTGAAGACATTCTTATAATCACAAATGAGGCGATCTCACCAAAATAGGCGTGAAACCCCTCCCTTTTGGTGAGATTAATTTCTCACGAAATTACACACTCAAGTTAGGAGTGATTGCCACACCTTGATGGAGAATTTTCCATTCTTACTCTAGTGGACCCTTACCAACAAGTCGGAAACTTATTTCCTTATCTCGTTCGGTAAGTACTAACCACACTTAGGGTACGACGTTGTCAAGCTAGGGGTGATACCCGCATCTTGATAACTAGTCCTACTGTTTAATTTTCAATCCCGCCAAAGTCTCGAATTTCCGATTGACTAGGGCTATGTAGTAACCGGAAGGGTGAATATTGTTAACCAAAATTTCGGCGAGATTATTCTACCTATTAGGCCAAAGCATGTTTCTCTAACTCAAAAGTATTGTCGACCACTTTGGAATACTCTTAATTTTGTTCCGAGACACTCCAAGATTTTACATCGAATCTTTTTTATGCTATGTCCATCATAATGTGTTTTTATACTTGATACCTCGTTCATTTCAAATTCGAAGAACCAAATCGCACGTTACTCGCAATCTAAAACAATACTAATGTTCGAGAACAAACTAAATTTACAGCTCTTTCATTGTTGCTTGATTTTGCACATGATAATACGTGATATGCTTATGTGAACTACGTGAAACATACGTGCTATGTGACAAACTACCATGCCTATTTACACAGAGAAAATATTATTTTTCTAAACACTTTATGATTAAGTCTCATCCTTTACCCTTATTCAATCTAGTATACGTTTTTGCCATGTGGATTTCATTAAAACTCGTTTATATATATGCTAGTACACTAAACTTGTATGCTCACCAGTGCTTTTGTGTTGACATGTTACTTTATTATATATTACATGAGCTTGATGTTGATGTGTTGAAAGAAATCTAGTAGGATGGACTAGAAACGCACTTAGTTAAAATCTATGTTTTTTGTTGTTTAAATTGTTATGTTCTAATTGTTGTAACTTCCATTGAAACAATGTATTTCTTTTAGTATGAAATGAAAATCGTTACTTTAAATACTTGTCACTAATAGTCGTTATGAAGTCTCTTGCAATCTCGTTTTTGTCTCACTCTGATGTTTCTGCCATCGGTTGGGGTGTGACACCACTGATATGAGGGAGACATGCGCACTGCATGCCGTATAGGCTAAGTGTCATCGACACACGTAAGGCATACTTGGCGCGCGTCTTACCGGCCAACTGTTGTGACACGCGAGTGACATGTTGCCGCATCCATATAGGCTAACTTTCACCGGCACGCGAAAGTCATGTTCATCGCACGTCTTACCAGCTAAGTGTCACCGGCTTGCGGGAGGCATATGTCACCGGCACGTGGGAGGCATGTTAGTTGCGCGTCTTACAGGTTAATTGTCGCTGACACACGGGAGACATGCTTGACATGTGTCGTATAGGCTAAGTGTCATTCGCACGCAGTGTAGGATCATGTACGGACCCGAAACGAGTCGTTCAGAGGCGTTCTACTCAATATGAAAGGCGGAAACAAACATATCGAGTTTGATTCAGCTAGAATATCACTTTAAATGTCTTTCTAATTGAATTCACAAAGTTTTACAGCAAGACGACACTTCGGCAGCACTTCGGCTCCAGAAACACACATACATGACTGATTCAAACGAAATTACATGTCAGCTATTTATAGACAACTAATTCCGTACCAAACATGTTCAAGCGGAATTAGATCTCACACGGAATTATAGCTTCAAACGGAATTACATGCTAATTCCGTACGGAATTACTGGATGACCATTACAAGCGGAATTAGCTATCTCATGCGGAATTAGATTCTTGACTTGTTTTCTCGAACTTCGTGCCCTGAACCTTGCAAGACTCGATACAAGACGTAGTCGACAGACGTATGCACCAACAGACTCCCCCTCGGAGGTTGACGAGTCGTAAGTGTCAAGTCTTCAACGTCTTCAGTCTTTATCAGTCTGACTACTCTCTTTGAAGTATCTTGACAGTGTAAACCTTCTTCAATCTTCTCTTTACTCTCCTCTTCAGCACCAACACACTCCCCTCGAACGAATCCTTGGATGTTGATCTTCAAAGAGTTTCACAGGATCAGGATCGTGACCTGGCTCTATACTCAGACTCAGAATCCAGGCTATCCTGCACATTCTCTACCTAACAATAAATTTCACAAATTTAACATTTGACAAATTTATATATCTAGACTCCCTCTCAAATGTATCTAGAATGATTTGTCAATGATAATATCTGATGAACCACTTGAAAACAAACATTCAAAATATAATTGTTTAAGAACATAGACTCCCCCTCACAAAATGATCATCATGTTTAGCACTTGGAATTTTGAAAATCAGCTTTTCAACATCAGTTGTCGAATTTTTTTTTGAATTTTTCAAAAATTTTATGCTAAAACACACTGAAAATCTTTTTGAATTTTGCTTTAAATGAAATGCAGTAAAGAAATATTTACCGACAATATATTTGTGAGTTTGTGTAAGAGAATCATATAAGTTTTTGAGACAAATCACCAACACCGTTAAGCTTTAAGCATTTAAAGTTCTAAACAATTCACTTAGATTGTCAGTATACTAATCCGCTTAAATTTCCACACAAAGTTCCATTTTTTCGAGATACGAGATTAGTGTTTTAATGGACTTAAACTTATTCGCGCGTCCCACCACTTGAATATACTCCCGTATCCAGATCCCAATATTCAGTCTTACAGGTGAATATACCTAGATGATATCTGTAAAGGGTTAAATGCGAAACTGTGAGAGCTCAGGTCAGAACTTCCGTTCAGCAAAGAGATGACGACTCATCTGTTGGTGTGTTCCCTTTAGAGAATCTTTTCTTCAACAACACATGATTAGCATTTTTCAATGTTTCATCATTTTTGTACTGAGGGCAGCGCTATATTTCAAGCAAGTAGAAAGTATTATACGGGGACTAGGCCATTGCTTCCGCAAAATCAGAAGTCCCAGGATAATACCCCAGATATCACTGAGTATAAAGACCTAGTATCTCAGAAAGAGGGGCCTTTCAAACAAGATTTCGGGGGTTACCCATATATCCAAGAAATATTCCCCACGAGATAAGCAAGTTTGAAATTTAGGTTTATATCTCGAAAACAATTTACTGAATGTGCATAAACCTACTGGCACATCCACAGTGAGATTGCTTATCACATTTTCGACTTTCCAATTCTTTAGCGTGTTGTGATAGTCCACTGATGTGCTATCATTTCCTCTTTTTCTTCAACAAAACTCAGTTTTGAATTTTATCATGTTTTTGGCTTTTTCATTTTTCTAATGTTTTTGGATTTTCTGAAATTTTCTTACTCCCCCTAAAATTCAAAAACATTTAAAGAAACTTGAAAAACAAACTATACAAGTAAAATGACAATTGTTGTGAATTGCTTCAATTCGCCATTCACTTGGCATAAACAATCAGAACTCCCCCTTACAACAAACTATTTTCCTATTATGATTTCAAAACACTTAAGTTTGTTTTAATCAAAATGGTTTTTCCGGAAAATAAGTTTTGTTGATTTTCACAAACCATTTGTAGATTAGGGGATAAACTCATTATTTTGTTTTATTAACCACTTGGAAACATTTAACAATTTTAGGATTCATCAACACAATCACTTGTAGAAAATCAAGTACAACTTAATGTCCCTGATTTACCACTTGAATATCGAAAATATCACAGTTACCAACCTGTGAATTTCTTAAGAAAGATGCTGATTCCTATTCCCCAATTACCAACCTGGGAGTTCCGGCTAGTCAGGATTTTACTTGTGAAAAACTGCCATCCAAGCCTGACCAAAATTGGATGTTTCCTCCTCAACTTCACTTGGGTAATAAGTTGCTTTCTTTGTTTCATAAAAGTCCTTTACCCCTTTAGCCTTTCCCTCGACCATTTTTCCAAAAATCTTTCTAACATTTCCATTAAACACTTTCTCAACATCAAATTCATTCTTCTCGGAATAGAATTGATTAGAGATCTCAACCTTACCAACTTTTGATTTAAAATTCTCAGCCCTCAATGGTGGAAAATTAACATCATCCACTAGAGGCACTGAGTTTTCTTCTTTAACCTCAACTTGTGGCTCCTCTGACTTTGTGGAATCAGATTCATTACCAAATTTCTCAACAAACTTCTTAACAACCCACATTTGGTTGTCATGCTTAGCTCTCTTTTTATAAAATCTTGTCTTTGAACACTCACCAACTTCATATGTTGAATTTTCAAAAATTTTAAATTTGTCAGTTGATGGTTCATTTTTCTCAACAACTTTTTCTTTGAGTTTTTTAGAGACTTCCTGTTTTGTTTTTGTTGCTTGAGAACAGCTCCATGCAATGTGACCAACTTCATTGCATTTGTAACAGGTTCTTGTTTCCTTTCTTTGATAAGCTCCATTCTTCACTTTCTCTTGCTTCTTGGCAAGAAATTCTCTGTTCGATTGCTTCCAGAATGAGCTTTTTGATTCCTCTTCACAGCTTGTCCCTAGAACAATTTTTGTATTTGTTTTAGAAGTTTTTTCATGTTTATAATTTTCAGGTGGAATAAAACCAAGACCTTTCTTTTTGAAATTACCATTATGGTTTGGTTTCTGTTGAAAACCAGAATCAGAACTGTAACCTTTTTTCTTGTTTAACCGTTGTTGAACTCTTGAAGTGTATTTTTTAGGTTTTTCAGTAAGATTTACATCTTTTATTTCAGAAATATTAATTTCTGTTAGTTTGAAAACCTTTTTGATCTTGTCAACTTGAACACTTCTTATTGGAAATTCTTCATCAGAATATAATTTGTCAGAATCTATCAAAGTATATGCCACTTTGATTAGTTCGTCATTCAAATTAGATTTTGATAACAAAAACTCTTTACTATAAACCCGTTTAACCAACGTCTTTGAACAATTGACCAACGAACTCGAACTTCCAGACTTGGGGTTTGACTCAGACTCCTCATCTTTATCCAACACCTGATCGACCACCTTTTTTATTAACTCGGACTCATGATCAGTATCAGATGATGTAAAAGTAACGTCAATGTTTTCTGGTAAATCCTCAGTTATTTCAGACTTTAACTTTATATTGACTGCCTTTTGAACTTGTTCCTCATTTGGTTTTCTGGGAGAATATCCTTCCCAGATCAGATGCGAACACTTGTTATAACTAACACTCTGTTTCTTACCAGTATCCTTCTTCTTTGGTTTCTCATCATCTTGAAATGCTTCAAAACCTGCAACAGTTGGATAGATTCGATCAATCAAATAATCAGAACTAGAATAACTTTGCAGTAAACGTCTGATTCTTTCATTCTCAATCTTCTCTGTTTCCAACTCTTGTTTTAGCTTTGCACATTCCTCAATTTAATGGTTGATAGCTTTTTGCTTCGACATCATCACTGCATTCATCATAGTCAATGCATCTTATCTTTCAGAATTTGTCTTCTATAGACCAGTCACTGTTCTGTTTAACACGTCATACGACTCTTTCACATAATTGAGATTGAGCAGTAATTGTTCTTTCATCTTCTCAAACTCAGCCAACTTTTCATCTTTCTCTACACATAGCTTACAAGATTCCAAGCATTTTAGACACGGTTTGATGATCTCAACAATCTTTTCTACTTCAATGATCTTTTCAACTTCAACAACTTTCTCAACTTCAATCACCTTTTCTTCTTCAACTACTTGCTCAGCAAATTTAACTTCCTCACTATGTTCAGAATTCCTTTCTTGATCAACACTTTCACATTTCTTCTTTTTCTGTTCTTTTGCTGCTTGTCTCTCCTTCAGCTTCTCCAAGCGATCCGCAAAATAAAATTGAAAACTTTCAGGAGATAAATTTTTTTTTTGCAACATTAATATGCTTTTCTTCCTCTTCATCACCACTGTCATCAGTTGGTGATTGATCAAACTCTATCGTTTTTTCTGAATTATCATCTGAAGAACTAGAATCTGATGGTGATTGATAAAAAACTGTTGTTCTTTCTGAACTTTCATCTGATGAAACAGACTCTTTATCTTGATTCTTTTCATTAACACCAACCACTTTTATCCATTCTGTAAACAAATATGGTTCTTTAACAATTTTTGCAATAAGTGCTACTGTTTTTGAATCAGGTGGAATGTATTTATCCCAACTGAATCCTTCTGCCACTTTTTCATCATCTTGATTAATGATACCATAATAAGCTTTCTTATTTGCATCTTCGATCATTCTAGCATGAGCAGTTTGTGGTTTTTTTTGTTGATGCGGTTGATGAGCAACTTGTTGATATATGGCTTTCCGATAGTAATCATCTTTTCCAAACGGATTCTTTGCTCCACTAGCCTCTTGATTTTTGCATTCTCTCTTGAAATGACCTTTCTCCCTGCATCGAAAACAAATAACTTTAGATTTATCAAAACCCAAAGTAGAAACATGTGCATCCAAAAAATCATTTCTTCCTGTAATCATTTTGAACTTTTTTGCTCTCCTCAAGACACTAGCTAAGCACCATTTGATGTCCATGAGCTCCATCTCTTCTGCATCTATCTGATCGTAATCCTCTTTCGTCAGCATAGGATTTCCGATCCTTCCTGCAACCAATCCTTCATAAGATTCTAGCACTGTAGCAAGTAGTGCCATGTGATCTTTAGCAACGTCTTCAGAAAAACTTTGGCCATTTGGAAGATTCAATGCAATGTTGCATTGTATCACACAACCATTTCCACTTTTTGAGCTTTGAGACTGAAAACTTGAAGTTGAATTCTTTGGATTAACACTTGGATATGAAGAAACTCCACTGCTGCTGCTTGTACTTTGATTGATTGTTCCAGATGAATTTTCAGCACTAAGGCAATTTGAATTTTCGGACTTGCTTCAATATCCTGAACACCCCCTTTGAAGTACATCTTAACATCTTGTTGTGCACTTGGATTGCTCATTCTAGTAATATTCTGTTGCTCTAGATCTTGTCCTTCAATATTTTCGATGAACTGAGAAATTGTCAATCCATCATATTCTCCGGTGTTCTTTAAGATCATCAAAAATGTACCCCACTCTTTTTGTGGTAACGCATTAGCCAATTTGTCGACCCATTCATCTCGCTCTTTGGTGATATCTAACAATGACATTGACCATACTAAGTGACAGTATCTTTCAATCAATTTCTTTGTGTCTTCTCCCGGCAAACTTGTAAACAAATCAAATTCTTTCTTTAGCAACGCCTTTTTACTTTTGATCATTTTTTCACTTCCCGCAAACTTAATTCGAAGTGCTTCCCAAATTGAACGAGAAGTCTTATCATGTTGAAGCAATATGAAGATGTCTTCTTTAATAGCTTGCTGAAGTAAACTTATCATCATCTTTTCAGCTTTGTACATATCACGTTCTTTGTCTGTAAATTCAGAAATCTTCTTCTCAACTCCCAAATCTGTCCGTGGTAGCACATACTTTTTCTCGATACACTCCGAAGATCTCAAGTGATTTGCCTGAACACAATTCTCAAAACGATCTTTCCATCCATAGTACTCTTCAATGCCCATAAGCTTCGGGGGTTTTTGCATTGTTCCGGTTTCGTTTTCCATGTTCATGCTTTTAGCAATGGCAGCCGGAGTAGTCGGGGATGTGGCGAATGCGTTGTAGAATTCTTCTTCCATGATTCGGTAATAAAGTTATCAACACAAACACTTTCAAACGAAATTAGTGCTTTCAAACGAAATTACTTCAAGCGAAAATAACCTTCCCAAGCGAAATTACCTGCACAATCAACTTCAAACGGAATTATGACCTTCAAACGAAATTAGGAATTTCAAACGAAATTACCCAACGAAATTTAATTTCGTACGGAATTATCCACAAGTTCAAACGAAATTAAACTTTTGAAATGAAATTACAATTTCGTATGAAAACACTCAAGCGAAATTATAATTCCACGCGGAATTAGATGCAATTTCAAGCGAAATTAACTCTATAACGTAATTCCGTGCGAAATTAGATAACAATTTCAAACAAAATTATGCTGACATCATCTTGTTCGAACTGATTTTCAAGCGAAATTATAAATCTTATCAGTTTTAGCTCGAATTATAGTCCAATTCTCTCAATGCTTTGTTAAAACACTGTTCCGATTATAATGTGTGAAATTCAAACCATTTTAACCATGAAAACTTGTTCAATTTAGAAAAGAAGGTGTAGAAAATAGAAAATCTGATGAAATCAAGCTGAAATCGGTTGAACTCCTCCTCCTGTGCTCTGATACCACTTGTAGGATCGTGTACGGACCCGAAACGAGTCGTTCAGAGGCGTTCTACTCAATATGAAAGGCGGAAACAGACATATTGAGTTTGATTTAGCTAGAATGTCACTTTAGATGTCTTTCTGATTGAATTGACAAAGTTTTACAGCAAGACGACACTTCGGCAGCACTTCGGCTCCGGAAACACACATACATGACTGATTCAAACGAAATTACAAGTCAACTATTTATAGAAAACTAATTCCGCACCAAACATGTTCAAGCGGAATTACATCTCACACGGAATTATAGCTTCAAACGGAATTACATGCTAATTCCGTACAGAATTACTGGATAACCATTACAAGCGGAATTAGCTATCTCATGCGGAATTAGATTCTTGACTTGTTTTCTCGAACTTCGTGCCCTGAACCTTGCAAGACTCGATACAAGACGAAGTCGACAGACGTATGCACCAACACGCATGAGGCATTCTCGCCACACGTTTTACTGGCTAAGTTTCACGGACATGAGGGAGACATGCTTGTCGCATGCCATATATGCTAACTGATGTGTGTGAATGTGTACTCAAAGTCGGACCATGTTTTAAAGGATGGAATTACCTAAAAACTACACATAAATGGCAAGTGTACCAAACATGTATAGTATAGAAAGCAAGACTGGATATCGAACCTAGGGACTCTAATTTAGCAACTCTAAAATTCAACCTAAACCGAATTAATAGCCTAAAATTGATTTGATTTTTTTAATTGTGATTTCTAATTAACAAATAACCTAAAATTAACCTAACGAAAATGAAAACAAAGATGAGAGCAAAGAACACGCAAGATTGAGATCAGTCATGACAAACAGACTACCTAGGCAAGAATCCCTAATCACATGCAAGACCTCTATTGTTGAGAATTACCAAGTTTTCTGATTAGACCGACTACCTTCTAATTAAAGAAGAAAAATCCTATAGTAATTAGACTAGATGAATGTGACCCACACACAAAATCCTAGGAACCGATCTATGACGTGCAATCAGTCAGTGAATACAGTGCTAGATAGAAACGACTCGAGCAATCTAAACAAAATCACATAACTAAAGACATGAAAAGCAACACACTTTAACACTTTTTAACTATGATGATTGTAACGCCCAGCGTCCCTAAACTTTAGACACTTGGCAAGAACAGTCCCTGAACTTCTAATTAATTATCAATATTGGTCCCTGTAGTTTTATGGAGTTGATGTTTGACACTTTTGGTATGAATCTTGTTGATACTTGATGCTTGACACTATGATACTTGACTCTTTATTCTAAATGCTTGATTCTTGACACTTGAACTATGAGACTTGATACTAAATCTAGATACTTGACTCTTGATGCTTAATCTAGACACTTGATTCTAGATGATTAAACTAGATACTTAATTCTTGATTCATATGATTCTTGATACTTGATACTTGGACTCTTGATTATTGATGCTTGAGAAACAATGATTCTTGACCCTTGAGTCTTAAATTGGTGCTTGACCCCTTAGACTCGTGAAACTTGATTCTTGGTTGAACGAGAGACTGGAGCCTTATCACCGACGGAATCTATGAAACTTGGAAACTTTTGGATTCTAATATAATCTAGATACTTTACATAAACTATATGCAACACAACGCCTAACCTAACGCGTAAAACGAATCAAAATCGGGAACGCGAAAAAGATGGATTGGACAGAGTGGCCGTCCGATCGGATGACCACCCCAACGAGTGACCACCCTATCCATCTTGCACCGCCTTAACTCCCTTCCTCACTATAAATAGGCCTGTCATATCGCCATTTTGAGTGATGTGACAGCTCTGTTCGACCAGACACACGCACTCTTCATTTTCTTCCTATTCTTGCTGATTTCGGTACGTTTTAGACTAGATTCTTGTACTTTCTTGCTCTACACATCATTCTCTACGTGATTCTCACTTGAAATCACACTTCTCACCGTGAAATCTCTTGGATCTGAGTTCTTGAGGGTGATGTCATCATGTAGGTTTGTACAAACTGACATGTGACGGCATTTTAAGCAAGATCTAGCTCAGATCTAAGATGATTCATGCGTTTTTACACTAAATCTAAGCTAAATCTATACTCTTCATATAAAACTTGGGTTATTTTTCATCTTTTCATCAACTTTTGCCTTATTTTGGTAGAAACCAGATCTAAACAGGCTGTGGACTTGATGCATAGTATAAAGTCGGCTTGGATCTGAGTCATACCGGAGAAGACGAGCATGGGATGGATTCCAACATAATTTCGTTAAGGATAGGCGACTGATTGGACAGGGGTGATTCCCACCCGATCAGGACGGCCTTGTGCTAACAAGTTTACTGTTGTCAAAGTGCGTGTTATGCCGTCACCATTAAGCTAGAAACTTAGAGATTTTGCAAAATGATAAACAAGAACAAGGGTCGCCCGATCGAATGGCAACCCGATCGAACAGCAATCCGATCGGACAGCCACCCTCTCGAGTGACACTTGCCTTCTGTCTTGAAACTTTCAACACTTTGTAAACAAACAAAACTTGGAAGTCTGATCGCATGGCAACCCGATCGGACAGCCGTCCGATCGAGCAGCCATCCGATTGGATAATCAGAATACCTACACTCGGATCGAGCTGCTATCCGATCGGACAACCACCCCCCTTTCACTTATGCTTTCCACTCAAGTGGTAACCCAATCGGATGGCCATCCGATCGGGCAGCCATCTGTCTATTCACTACTACGTCATCCGACCGACTAGCACTCCGATCGGATAACCCTCCGATCGGACAGCCATCCGATCCAGTGACATGGATTGACACTTTATCCAATCTCGTTACTCTGCTCGACTCTTATCCTATTGTAATCTAATCAGGCTAAGTCTAAAAAGAGCTCCCTTTGATCCAATAACAGTTGCGACTGTTAAGCAATCACTGTGAGTATACTCGATCCCCTTTTACTTTAAACTTTTGGGGTGTAACATGTATTCTATGAAACTTATACTTGAATCTTTGAAACTCATACTCTATCCTATGTGAAACTTGTGATTCTTGATTCTTGATTCTTTGTGCTATGTGACGTTTAATCCAGAGTGTGTAGTTCCGCCTTAACAATAATAGCGCTATAGGAGATGCACCTCCCCCATTATTCTCGGGGGGTATTGTTAGGAGGATTCTAGTTTACCTTGAGTATTGGGTGAACATTAAAGCATCGGGATACTTGGGCTATCACTGGGTGGACTGCGACACTAGCACGGCTCAAACTATTCTAGTGTTTACACTCTGGATATGAGTTGTTTTAACCTATTATTCTATTATTAAACTTGTATACTCGCCAATACTTTTGTATTGATATTTTAATACATGTTGCAGGCTGATAGGATGCTTTGGAATGCATGGAATCAAGCTAGGAGATACTTAGAAATGTCGCCTAGTTAATTTAGTCTTTTGAACAATTCGAACAATTCATGATTTGGTTTGTAATGTGATACTTGTGATGACAAGGCTAGACAATTGCATGAAAACAATTAATCTCTATTGAAACAATAGTGTTATGGAAATTCTCATGAGCAATCTGAACGCTTAGTGCTCACACCCCCGATGTTTCCGCCATCGGTTGGGGTATGACAACGATAGTTCTAAATTGATACACCGAAAACCTAGAGTCACCTGGACGCGAATAAATAAGAAGACCTCGAGTTATCAAGAGCCTAACACTACCAGACAACGACTAGACAAACCCTAGCAACCCCAAATCATATCTCTAATCAATGGGAGTTGGATGCACACTTATTTCTACTGATTTTTGCTGATTAATTAACCTATATTATCTCTAATGACAGGGTTAAAAAGATAATTGGCCGGATTAACGTGTTAACTAGTGATTTTAATGTGTTTATGGTGAATCTCTTCTTTACAAACACATAAATTATAACAACCAACCAATATCAATCAGAAAACAATAACATACATGATCATAATAAGTAATAATAAGAACTATTTTACTTCAAACACATGAACAAGGTAAAAGTCAAACCGAAAAGTCAAACAATGTGAATTAGTTCATCAAAACCTAAAGAGGTTAAAAAACTTAGCCTTTAATCATGTTCACAAGAGTAAAACATAGTTTAGAAGTAGAAGACATGATGTTCATCAACTTGAAAAACAAAAAAAAACTAAGAACTTTGATGATACTAACCGAAAAGCAACTTCAAATCTCGAATCTCTAGCTCCCAATGCTTCCAATTAGCTCCAAGGTCTCTCTCCTATGCTCTTAGATTGTCTATGATGTTGTTATGTCGATTTAGGTTTTGCCTATGCTTAAATACCCAAAGATTGGCTCAAAACCGACTTAAACAAGTTTTTTCCCGATACTGATACCTGTCGCGTCGTGCAACAACATATCCTTCCCCTTTCGTGTGATCCCTTCCCTTAGACTTCTTCCTTGGCTCCCGATTCTTTGTTTCTTCATCGTTTTAGATCGTTTCTAACTTTTTTCCTCCCGAGACCTGCATATTCACCAACTAATCAAATACAAGCTAAAAACCTAACAAAACGACTCTAAAACTATACGAAATTATACAAAATATACAAGATAAATGCATGTGTTTTACAACACATCACTAACTGTCACTAACACACGAGAGACATGCTTATCGCATGCCATATAAGCTAATTATCGTTGACAGGCGAGAGACATGCTTGCCGCGTTCCATATAGGCTAAGTGTCATTGGTGCCTGGTGGGCTTTCAAACATGGGCTTGCCCAGGTTAGGCTTGTCTGACTTAAGCTTATCATGTTGGGCTTTTACCCATTTTGGACGGTACCTCTACGAATGAAGAAACAAATACCGAATTGGGTATGTTCTCCAGTGGTGATGAAGATGAACATGACCGCACTTTGTCTTCCCCGTATCGATCCAGATATGCAAGACATGAAGAACTCGTTAGAAGGGGTCAAAGACCGAGGTTTCTGGACCACCATCCAACGCTCAAGTTAGTATGCGATTCACCATGAATATGTATGTATATGTATGAAGGTGGTGGTGTGTAGAGACAAAGTTTTAGGGAGGATGAACCACCCCTTATGTTGATTAGCTCCCTATTTATTGGGGTGTGATGAATGTAAACCTAATGGGTCTTTCAACTAGGGGTTAATTGACTTAAACTCATCATGGTGGGCTTTTACCTATTTAGAACGGTAATTCTACAATCACAACATGGAAACATGTTAAATATACAATCAATGTAGTGAACTGCAACAACTGCTTATTAGATAAGTGAGGGAAAGAAAGTGAGACGTTTATACGTTAATTTAAAAAATTATTTTTTAAATCTAACGAGATTTTTTCTAATCTCATGTAATTAAACAACTACATTAACAATATTAGTAAACCAAGGAGTATGTCACAAGGAAGGTGTATATTTGTTTTTAATAGAAGTAGATTAGAAGTATGTTTAGTTTTTCGTTAAAAAACACTTTACAATATTAATGTTTGATTTGCTGGGGTTTTAAACACCAGAAATTTTGTAGGATCATATTAAATTTGTTTTCAAAAAGCCTTGTGGTTATTGATGTTAATAGTAATATAGATAAAGATGGGAGTTGAATGTGTGAATGGCCATTAGGCTTAGTGTGGGATAATATGACTCAACATTCACTTTATTGAAGCATTAGAAACCTACTCTACTTACTTTTAAACCCAACATTAACCATGATTCGCACTCACCTTCATTAATAAACCCAATATTCAACATGGTCATCCGGAATCAAATATTATAGTCTCTTATGAATGGTAATAGTATATATTTAACAGAAATTTTCCATCTCATGCTTTTAAGAATTTTTTAATAATAATTTTAAACTAACCAAACAACATTGGTAACAATATTATTCTTTTAGTATCTTATGGTTAATATAAAAGGTTATTGGATTTTAATAATTTTAAGTTTCACATGTTGCCGATAATAATCCCAACTCTATAAATTCACTCCAACAATCCCAACTTGTAAGAATTTAGCACCCATCAATCATTTTCAAACTGTAGGTGCACTTAATTCAATTAAAGAGGTTCTAGGTGCACTTGAATCTACCGAGGAGACCAAATTCTTATATGTTATAAAAGGATCAATGAGGGCCTAATTTTTACAAGTTAGAGTCGTTGAAGAGAAATTTTTAAGTTGAGATTATAATCAGTGAAACTTTGGATTATTAAAATCCAATAACCCTAATATAAACTAATCAAATAACATCGGTAACAACATTATTCTTTTAGTATGTCATGCTTAATATTTTTGCACTACTGGTATTGAATGAGTATTGCACCGTCATAACAAGTAGGATGTTTGATTTATATAATTTTACTCATTTTCATTTTCGTTGTTTATGGAACCAATACTAACACTTCTTTTTTCTAACACTCAAATATTTTTATTGAAAACACAGTTGTATTCAAAATAAAGTATATTTTGTAATTGTAAATTATGCTGACTACTACTGTACCGAAATGCACCGATACGGACCGAACAACATAGATATCGGTACCAACATTTGTCTATGTGGTTTTCAATTGATTTAAAACACACATCGATATCATATTAGGCATATCATGACTTATTTTTTTGGTTAGATAAGACAACTTTTATGTAAATAAATCTAATACCATTGTAGATAATTATTATTAATATCTATTAATAAAGCAACCCAAATGAACACTAGTTGTAGGTGGTGCCACTATTCTATTAGGCCAAGTTTTATAAGGCCACGCGTATGGCCTTTGTCAAATGTGTTTGACACGCATCTAAAACCACACCGCCCTTCTTCATTGTTCAAACCCATTGCATAAAAAGTCTGTTTGAGAGAGAGGGAGAGATGGAGAAGAGATGCGGAGTGGCCTTAACACGGGGGATCTGCCGCACATGGCGCTCCGGCGTCGAGATAATAGAGGGGATCCGCCGCATATGGCGGCGAAGTTTGTGGCGGCTCTCCGGCGTTGACAACAACAGTGAAGAGGTATCCACCGGCCGAGCCGGAGGTCTCACTCGAAGCAGTCTTTTATTTTAATTTGTAATATATACATATTTTCCGTTGTCGAGCCGGATGTCTCACTAGAAGCAGTCTTTCTATTTCTATGGGATAGAGATAAGGTTGTCTACATTTACCCTCCTCAGACTCTACCTTAGTTTTGATATCGATGAGATTTACAGAGTATGATGGCGGTGGTGATACAGATTTTCCGTTGAATCACAAAAGGATAATTTCTAGTAGTTAATTTTAATTTGTAATCTTGATGTAATATATTGTTGGAAAATATGTAACATGCCGTTGTAAAAAGATTTAAAAGCTAGATTTTTATGATTAAAAATTTGATGACTCATTACAATATGCCCTTACTAAAATGTTGAATGAAAAGTATGGTTGAAAATTTGAGCACAACGACATTGTTTTGAAAGTTGAAACTATACATTTACATGGTAAGATTACCCATTTGTTTATCTTAACAACCTTAAGGTTTTTTCTTTCTTTTTTTCAATACATTTTATGGTCACATGTGATTTATCTAGAAATTTTTGTTAGTGCTCGAATATATTTTGGTCAGGTTCAAATTAAGAAAGTAAACATGTCTAGTAAATGTAGCACCAGTTGTATATTTTTTTAGGGTCTATAAATAAAATTGGACTTTGAGAGTTTGCAGATAATATTATGTAGACATGTTAATACTTGAGATCATTTGACTTTTTATAGTTCCATAGGAGATATGATCAAATGGTCTGTCCGTACTATCAACTTTGTTATTCTTGTTGTCGAATAACAAAGACTGATGATCTATGCACGGTCATAACGTGCACCTAACTTGGTGCTTTTGGCTTCATTTTGATATTACATTTTGATATATCACTTCATTATTAGTTATGGGAGGCATATGTCATGAATATATAGATATCATCAAGTAGCATATGATTTATATGTAATATGGTCACTGATGTGATTCATCTAGTCATGAATAAAACGATTAATGATTTTAATAAATCTGGTAAACAAATGTTTTTTGTGGAATAAGAAATTAAGACTTGACAACCATCGGTTATAGAATTTTCATATGTTTTTCAATTTGTAAAGTGTTTTAAAGATATGAATAATAAAGATTTTTGCTAGTTATGATACACACAAATTCTACCCAGATGGAACAATTAAGCTCTGAGTTGTGGTAATGGATAAGAGAAAAGATATTTCTTGAACGGGTCCAACGGGTTGTTCACAACAACATTTCGTCTCCTAGAGATCGGGGTTTCGTTTTTACTAGGTTAGGTTTCGCTATTCAAAAGGGGGTAGCGGCGCAGCTTGTTGCCCGCTTACCGGCTATCTTGGTGTAATTGTCCTTAAAGTCTTTAATTCGGTATTAGTTTGATTTATTATAAAAATATATATATATATATATATATATATATATATATATATATATATATATATATATATATATATTATCTACATAATGTTTTTTATGAAAGATGTTAATTTTATTTGAAATTTAAAAAAAAATTGTGAACTAATTAAATGCTTTTGTTCAAATCGGCTATCTTTCCTTTTTCCGTTGTATTGCTATTTATAGGAATGTTCAAAGGATCAATAAACAATAATCAATAAACTATTGTTTATTGATCCTAATGACTAGTATGTCAATTTGAACTATTTCTTAGAAAGCATACACTTTGAGTCTTCCACTACCAGTAAGACTCCACATGTACTGATGTTAGTTCTCCTTGAATCATGTGTTTTTGTGTATACGTTGTTTCGACAACCTTGGCTGTAAGCTTTTTGCATCAGTTGGTTGCTGCTAATAATGCTAATAATACTTTAGTCCTGTTGAAGTTTAGTTCAGTCGTCTGATCCTTGCTGAAGTGCTTCAGATGTAGTAATTTGGTCATCAGTTGTAAGTTGCTGGAGATTTCGGCCAGTGGCGTCTCTAAGAATTCACGTACCCTGTTCGAGCTCGAAAAATGTGCCCATATACTTGAGACTTCACCAATTCTTCTGCTTGTTTCCTTTTTGACGTTTTTGCCATCCGGATGCTTGTTTAGAAGCCATTAATGTCTAAAAATAATAATCGATGTTCACTTAACAAGATACGGGTTCAATCAACAATTAACAATCACAACAATTAACCGACTAACAACAATCAACAATCAGAATCTGATGTTAACAAACAATTAACAATCACAACAATATCATCAAGTATCAGTGACAAATAACAATAATAACAATTATCGGACCTTTTAACTTCATGATGAAAACAACCAGCAATCAAACAGTGAAACAATTACGAACATATGAAATCAAACATTCAAACAGTGAAACAATTACCGAATTACGCACTGTACTGTCGAGTTCTGAACTATGATGTTCGTTCTATCTTCTCACTTCTGTGTTGTCGTTCAATGAATCAATGGCAGCCCTGCAATTCCTTTTGTCGTTCGGTGTTTCCAAATCCAATTGTCGTTTCAGTTTTTGTGTTTTTTTTATTTTTTATGTTTTAAAATCTTATTAGTATTGGATTGGGCCCAATAAACCTAATGTATTTGGGCTAAATTATAAAACATAAAAAAAGTATTTGATAATGGGCCTCTATATTGAATTTGGTATGTATTTATAATTTTTTAAAATAACATATATATATCGATTTTTTTTTAAAACCCGTGCCCCTAGAAATCGCGGGTCTTGTGTGGAAGTCCTCCGCACACACCATAAGAGTCGCCCCTGATTTCGGCTTTAGGATGAAATACATCAAATTTTTCTTGCTGAGTTCAACTGGACTTGTTCTTTAATCAATTGCAAACAATTTCTTAAAAATTTCTTTCAACACTTATCTAAAAATAGAATAACAAATATGTTTATATATTTTATAGTGGAGAGTTCAAATAAGAAGAAATTTTTTGTAAGAATAAAAAAGAAGAAATTTCAACCAATAAGAATGTTTCATTTTACTTTATTTAATTTTTGTATTTAATATTAGTGTAAGGGTATATTGGTAAACTTAGATGGATCATTAATTGGTAGTCTTTCTTTTTAATAGCTAACTATATCAAATTTGTAATTTATTTTCAAAAAAACATATTTTTTCAAAAAAAAAAAAAACAAATAATTATATAATTTAAAGTGTAGCATAAATTACGAGGTGCGGAGGATGAATTACGAGCTGTGTAGGATAAATTTCAATATGTGTAAGATAAATTTCAAAACGTGTAGGATAAATTTCGATGCGTGTAAGCAAAAATATAAGTGTGGAGGATGATAGTGTTTATGACTAATTAATTAGTCAAAGATAATAATAAATTAATCGAGAGAAAAACTATTTAATGTTTTACATTTGTACCCTTTGTTTTTTTTTCTTAATTTAATTTTCTTTTCAAATGAATTTTACTCATATTTTATATATTATTAAAATAGGTAAAGTGCGTTCAGATACATACACCAACACTAGGTTTATGACTATTATATCATGAAGCTTTGTTGATACACGACACTTTAGGCACGTAAAAATGTCTCTTTTTTATGAAATGACCTCTCAACACGTACAAAAATATATATATATTTTTTTCAAATTGCCAAATGTTTACTACCCATTGTTGTCTTCTTTTTACCAAATCACACATCTGTCAGGAGTTTTAGGAATAGATTGTACTATACTAGGATGGCGACTGGTTGCACAAGTTGAGCTTGACACCTCAATTGACATCTCTAACCTATCGTCCACATTTGTTATGGTTTTTTATAAGGTACGTTTGAAGAAAATAAGCAATTGGTGGCTAAGCCCTTTCAATTTATGTTTAAAGCTATTTAGTAATTATATCACATAAATCTAGTTTATTCTTGTAAAAAAATCAATAGAGTAAGTGATTGGAGGGTAAGTAAAGATTTGAACTGAGGTCATTGATCTCAACTTTTTTAAGGTCCGTGTGAAGAAAATAAGTACTTGGTGGCTGGTAGAGGATCCTGTAAAAAGTGCTCAAAGTGTGAGAAGTGTATTATAACACTATATATAATACTATATAACACGATATAAACACTGTATAACAATATGTAACACCATATAATACCATATAACACTATGTAACACTATATAACATTATATAACAAATATAACACTATAGTTTGTCTGATAGCATGTCTATGATAGAACCATATATGATGTTACATATTGTTATACGGTGTTTATATGGTGTTATATAGTATTATATATAGTGTTATAATACACTTCTCACACTTTAGACCATTTTTACACTATCCTTACCTGCTAAGCCTTTTAGATATATGTTTAAAGCTATTTAATAATTATATCAAATAAATCTAGTATATTCTTGTCAACTAGCTATAGCTCAACTGTCATTGGAGGGTAAGTGAAGATTTAGGCTGAGGTCACAGGTCTCAAGTTTGAATCTAATTCCAATGGGGTTTTACCGCAGTGGACCTTCAGGCAACGGGTTTCCCCGAACCTAGAGATGGTGGACTTGGGCTACCTACCATTGTCTGCAATCGCAAGCGTATGGGGTCATCTTTTGCCATTAGGTTACCTCGAGTAGCCGGACTTTTATTCGTTGTCCATTCAAAGAAAAGTTTATTCTTAAATCAAATCATGTGTAAGGAATATGTATTTTTTATAACTTTCGTAGTAGTAGTGTGTATATATTGTTTGTATTACAAGTGTGAATAACAAAAATATTAAATAATTAATAATGATCATTTAGGAATTATAAAAACTTCAAGATAAAATATGATTAATTTTTTAATCAACTTTTTATATTAAGAATAGAATAAGGGGTGAAATAAGAGAAGTGGACACAAGTATTTTGGGTCTACATAATTGTGACGCGAGACAACACGATATGGTTCACACAATTGTGACAAAAGAATTTTGGGCTTACATGAAAATGGCTCGGTATGATACGGTTTGACACTGAGAGCAATATGGTTTCGATACAAGGTACTATTTGCTCATTCCTACTTAACACAACCGGTTACCTCTATTTAATCATATTACAATGTTGTTCAAGATTTTTCCTTTTCAATATATTCTTGTATTTGTTAAATTTAATGTTAATTATTTCTAATTTATAGGTAAAAGTATAAGTTCATTTCAATTACTTTCATAACTCATCATTAGCATATTTGCTAAAAGGTATGTTAAGTTGTATCTTTTTTAATTTTAGCCATTAAACTAGTAGTTCTTGTTATTTATATTTGGTGTTTAGTGGTTGATCATTATCTCACCTTATATGACGCGTCTTTTGCCTATAAGTTCTCAAAAAGTTGATTATCCTTGCTTTTTATTTGTTTTCTCTTTAATTTATTGTTTTTATGCAAATTTTGTACTTTTCTTGTCATCTTTTTACCAAAATTATAGTCTTGGACTTATATATAGATTTCTTTTTCTTTTTTTTCCTTTGTAAATCTCAAAAATACACATTATTCAGTTCTATTAATGTTAACGAATGGTAACAAGACAAATAAACTTCTATTATGTGACAGTTTTTTATATATTATTTGATTTTATATCTAATTTGATTTTTCTTTAATAACTTGGCGTTTATTAACCTTTAAAAAAACACTACTACACACCTAAGTTTAAATTTTCTTTTGTCTAACACTTTGATATACATTTATTGAAAATGAAGTTTTATTCCAACCAATTTTCTTTGTATCGTAAACTAATGATTGACAATTTCTTTTACCAAGTACTAGTACCAAACCCATACCAACAAAACAATTATTTTACTATGTACTAGTACCATACTAGACTGATACCAACAATACAGAACATGAAAATATACATACCATATTTTGTGTGGTAAGGTAATACAAAGGTATCCTAATGCATCGTGCGGGGAGAACTTCTCGTCAGGGCCGGTCCTGTGAATTCATGTATCATGTTCGAGCTCGAAAAAACGTGCCCTTAGGCCTTAACGAAATTGGGTGTTGTAAGTGTCTAAAACTTTAAACCTAATGGCAATGGGCTAAATAACATATTTAAATCATAAAAATAGTTTTGTAAGTAGGCCAATGTTGATGTTTGTATGAGTATACCCTATTAATTTATTTATTTTTACATTTACATATCGAATTTTTTTTTAAAATAACGTGCTCGAAGTGTCGGGCCCTGGCCGGTGGTCCTCTCGGCCCAACCTAAGGGCCGGCCATGCTTCTCGTTCACCCAATAAACAAGTGATAACTTGGTATCGTACCCTAGAGGTGTACAAAAAAACCGGTTTTAGAACCGAAACCGGAAAAAAAACCGAAACCGGTTTTTTTTAACCGGTTTTTTTATAACCGGTCCGGTTTTATAACCGAACCGCCGGTTGGTGACCGGTTACTATTATTGATCCGAAAAACTGGTTAATAACCGAAACCGGTTTTAAGAAAACCGGTTAAAACCGGTAAAAAACCGGTTTGTTTGAAAAAAAAACTGGTTAAAAACCGGTCCCAACCGGTTACTGTTTTGGACTTGAAAAACCGGTTAGTAACCAAAACTGGTTATTAAAAAAACCAGTTTTTGTTTTGAACGAAAAAAACTGGTCCGGTTAATAACCGTAACCGGTTTTCCAAAAAAAACCGATTTGTACACCTCTATCGTACCCTATCGGTACTGGTAGGGTACCAAGCTTGTCCCTGGCGGTAAGGATGTTTTTAGTAGTTTGTTAGATTTAAAGGGTATGAAGAAGAAGAAGTTATAATGTTAAAGGGTAGAAGTGAAATATTCTGTATTTTTAATAGAGGAGAGAGGGGACCGTTGATGACTACTAGCTTGGTGCCGGCGCCAAATATTCTTCACTTATTGTTATAACAAACAAACTGCACCAATCTTCACACCCTAAAACTCACTCCATCAGACCTCCGGTTCCGGTCACCAGTCACTCCGGCAGAACTTTTCTCTGCTTATTTGACTGTTTTTTTTTTTTTTTTGCTGATGACGGAAGGAGTAAACGGGTTTTCATCGCCGAGATCGGATGTTTTTCCGGCAGGTCTTCGTGTACTTGTGGTTGATGATGATCCCACTTGGTTGAAGATTCTTGAGAAGATGCTCAAGAAGTGCTCCTATGAAGGTTCTTACCAGTTTCATCACTACTTGTTTTATTATATTTGTGTGAGAGCGGAAGCGAAAAAAAAAACAAGATTAATTTTTGAATGAAAAATACAATAATACATGAGGAGAATTATATCGGGTTTTCTAAATTTGGAAGGTTTACCAAATTTTCAAAAGTACAAACCGTTTTGGGACCATTAGGTTCCGAGTTCGATTCCCACAAGAGGTTTTTCCAGATTTATTGGTTTTCCTTCTGAATTGTTGTATAAACACTTTTGTGAGTGGTTTCGCTGGTGGCATGATATAATCTAGTGGTCTGTCAGTGATCCATAAAAACTTAAAGCACGTTAATCATTGATTTATGCGTTATTAGCTTAAAAGGAAAGTCCGGAAGATTGACGAAATTCGGGAAAATTCTTGATTGACGAAATCGGAGCCCAATTTAAAGTTTGGGCTTTTTTTTTGTCATGACAGATCCAAGGCTGCCCCTCTTATCTAGCTAGTTGATGTAGGAATGGGGCAGCTTTGGATCTGTTCCTCATCAAATAGTATGTGTGTTTATACATAAATGATCACAATTATACATGATTTTATCGGATTTTCTAAATTTGGAAGGTTTACCAAATTTTCTAATGTTTGTCTTCATTTTTGTTGATTATTGTTGTTTCAGTTACGACATGTGGACTAGCGATCGAGGCTTTGGATCTGCTTCGTGAGAGAAAAGACGGGTTCGACATTGTAATTAGTGATGTTAACATGCCTGACATGGATGGTTTCAAGCTTTTAGAGCATGTTGGACTTGAGATGGATCTTCCTGTCATAAGTCAGTTCACTCTTCCTAATACACACATACATACATACATATATATATATATATATATATATATATATATATATATATATATATATATATATATATATATATATATATATATACACAATCACTAGTATTGATTCTGCTGATGTTCAATGAACTGTATGCAGTGATGTCTGTTGATGGAGAAACGCGCAGAGTTATGAGAGGTGTGCAGCACGGGGCATGCGATTATCTTCTAAAACCGATACGAATGAAGGAGTTAAGAAACATATGGCAGCATGTTTACCGAAAGAAGATTCACGAGGTGAGAGATACGGAAAGTCACGAAGGTCTTGAAGAGATTCTGATGATGAGAAATGTGTCGGAACAACAACAATCTGACGACGGGTACTTGTTTTGTGGGGGTGATATGACACCAGGTAGTAGTAGGAAAAGAAAAGATTCCGAACATAAGTATGAAGATAATAAAGAGTTTGCGGATCATTCTTCTTCGGTCAAGAAAGCGCGAGTTGTTTGGACCGTTGATCTTCATCAGAAATTTGTCAAAGCTGTCAATCTTATTGGTTTTGAAAGTGAGTACATTTAACATTTTACATGTTTTACGGTTTTATTTTGCGTTACTTTTCGTGTAAATTTGAGTCTTTTAAGTATGGCTTTGTCCCATTCGGGTCGTTACATGGTATTTTTATGGCAGAAGTCGGTCCTAAGAAAATACTTGACCTCATGAACGTGCCGTGGTTAACGAGAGAGAATGTTGCAAGCCACTTGCAGGTATTTCTTCAACTCTTGGCAATGGAAATTTTTCATTTTTTTTTGTAATAATTACAAAAATCGTCCTTTATGTATGTCACTTAGTGCAAACTGTGTCCTTTATCTTCAATAATTACAGAAAACGTACTCGATGTTTGCAAACCTTGCAAGTTATGTCCTTTAGCCTTAACTCAGTTAATTTTTGTGGTTAAATCTGACCAAATGGACCCCACGTGAGGGTATTTTTGTGGTTAAATCTGACCAAATAGACTTCACATGAGAGTAAAATGACCAAAATACCCTCATTTGGGGTCCATTTGGTCAGATTTAGCCCCAAAAAATTAACTGAGTTAGGGCTAAAGGACATAACTTGCAAGGGTTTGTAAACATTGAGTACGTTTTCTGTAATTATTGAAGATAAAGGACACAGTTTGTAATAAGTGACATACATAGACGATTTTTGTAAGTTTTCTTTTGATAATTTATTTGTTACCCAAACATTATGCCAAGTTTTCTCATAAATTGTCTTTAAATAGTGCAGAAATATCGTCTCTACTTAACTAGGCTACAAAAAGATGATCTTAAAACTTCGTCTAGTGGGCCAAAACACCCGGATCTTCCTCCAAGAGACGCCGCACCTGAAAACTGTACCGAATCTACAAAAGTTCAACAAAACGAAGTCGTCAGCAGCCACCGAACTCCCAACAACCTTAATATCCAAAACTCCAATCCGACGATCCATAAAGTTGATATCAAAAGTAATGCTTCATTGCAGCCGATAAAACCCAAGAAAATATTAACCGGTTATGCAGCCAAGACGGAAATGAGCCACCCTTTTGAGTCAACTCAGTACCCGCCATTTAACTCAATGTTGCCGACTCAGTACTCTTGGGGTGGAGGTTCTAAGGAAATACAATTCAAACAGGAACACAACCCTCCACAGTTTCAAGTACAAAACGGTTTTTTCACTGGTCTCGGACTGCCAGCTCAGCAGAACACTATGCCAAGTTTCCAACCACCTGATCCAGTCACCGGTCCCACATGGAGCCTGAAAGACCATCCAAATAATATGGAATTATCACCTTTTTTGCTTCAGGGTCAACATTTTTCTTCAACAAACGTTGACCATCAATACAAAGGAGTACTTTCCGAGTGTAACGATCAAGAGTTCTTATACGATACACTGAGATTCGACTATGAGTATTCTACTGACCCGTTGGAATGGCCTGTAATAGATCAAGGTCTATTCATACAATGATCATGCCACGTCATCATATGGAACGGATAGTTGAAACATGATACAGGGGCTAGAGAGATGGATCCTCGTCAGCAAAAATTTAAGGTGTGCTACTAATTTTGTTTTGGGGTACATAAATTGATCCTTTGGAACAAATTACGTTAGAAACTTGTTTCTTTTACGATAGAATAATAATAATAATACTTTATACCTTGCATACAAAACTAGTATTATTATGACAATCTTGCTTGTAAATAAGCAACTATGCATTACCGGCTATTACATTATAAGGAATATAATCAATTTCGGGTGTCATGCGATTTCCTACTTCGCAAAAAAGCCATGGAACTACTTAACATTTTCTTATTAAGTTCTATAAAATTCTTTGGCTTCGTTCCAAGCTTTTGTGACGTTTGTGTTGCTTGTACCTGCATAATCTGAGAAACGGTTAATGATTCGACACATGCTTATACAAACAACTTATTTTGAGTGTATTTCTTTACCTTCTGTAACTTATTAGTTGGACCTTTTGTTTCGCTTGTAAATGGTTTAGCTTCTACAGCCGTGCTCCAACGCAACTTTTTATCATCACTCCTAGCTTTTTCCTGTAGAAGAATGCTATTCTGTCATAACCGAAGGTTACTATAGACGTTTCATAAAAAATGAGGGACTATATAGTTAAAATACCTTCAATTTTGGTTTTTCTTCTAACTTCTGAAAGAACTGTGTCAATAATAAAAAAAAAAAAAAAAACATAATTTATTTCAAGAACACATAAATATTAGTTTTGGTTCGTGACTTCACGAAATTCGGACTTACCTGTTTTCTTTTTGCCGCTCTTTCGTCACTTTTAAAGCTAAAAGATGATGGCACTGTAACAGATGTTGGTTTCTTTGTAGACGCGATTGATGCATCAGAATGGCTGGTGTAAAATATTTAAAATATTTCTTGTTATTATTACTATGGAAGATAAAGTATTTAAGAATATGCAACATTGATGAAGGTTCTTACTTTGTTGAATTGGCCTTCGGGACGACTGTTTTGTTGCCATTGACCAAACGCTCAAGTAGTGGTCTAGACCTGTAAAGTTAAGGTAAAGTTATATACGATAAAATTCGACTTCTTTTAAGCATAGTAGCATATTTACCTTTTGTTTTCTGATTTTGGGAGTGCATGAGTATTTTTCTTTACCCCGTTGACTGATGAAACCTGCAAATCAAAACAATCGATCAACCCCCATCGATACTAAATTTAAGCCAGGCAATACGACCGGGTCAACTAACTGGTCAAACTGGGTCCGGGTCAACTAACTGGTCAAACTGGATCTGGGTCAACTAACTGGTCAAACTGGGTACGGGTCAAAATGGGATCAGGTTGAATTTTTATTATATGATTTTTTGTAAATTTTTAAGTATAGGGTTACGTTACTTGGAAGCACGTGTTGTTATTCTTTTGGGTATTATAGGAAGCAGTACCGATATACGTTTGTATGGTTTTCAATCGATGTAAAACACGTGTCGATATTCTTTTGGGCATATCACAATTTTATTTTTTGGGTTTTATCTTTCGGTTGTTGTACCGAGTTGCGGTACTGTACCGATACCGTAACACACCGAATCGTTACCGACCAAATTCCCGCCGCAGCCCACAGGGAAATTTTACTAGTTTATATAAGGATGGGTAAATGATTGCCAGGTTAACAATAATAATAAGAATAATAAATCAAAACTTAATGAAAGAAAGTTATATTACCATGGGATTGTGCTTAAAGATTTGATTTTTAGGGTGAATTTCAGGAATCGGTGCTTTTCTACTTGAAGATTTAACCGAAGAAATTTCGGTTTTTGTCTGTGTTGCTTTTTTATCCTGTAAACAACATAATTTAACATTAGCAAAACAAACACATGTCAGTTTCAATAATATAAGAGCATGCATACCTTGATTTGTCTTTTCTTATTTCGGTCAACATGACCAGACTGGTTTGAAATCTTGACGTCGGAACAATGTTTCTCCGAGGAAACATTTTCGGTTGATGTTTTTTCCTGTTCCATTTGTCCACCACTCGAGATGATGTCATCGATATTCTTAACTTCTGAGAAAACAAGATTAGTAGTAGATGAGCAGACATCTTTCTTTGATGTTGTTTCCTCTTCTGTCCCTTTGTCACTCGACACGTTTTCCTCAACGTCGCTAATGTTTTCCTCGCCTAGATTAGTACTAGGTTTTTCATCAACATTCGCGATTTCGTCAACATCTCGTTCCATGTCTGTGTTACTCGGAACTATAGGTGAGGAAACATTTTCGGTTAATGTTTTTTCTTGTTCCACGAGGCAAGTATTCGAGATAATGTCATCGACATTCTCGGTTTTCGGCAAAAGAGGACTAGGTGAGGAAACATCTTGGTTTGATGTTATTTCTGATTCGGCCCCTTTGTTACGCATGTTTTCATCGGTAGCAACCGTCGGTGGATGATTTTCTTTATTGTTTGATATAGTAACAGGGCTAACATGTGTTTGAGGGGAGTAATTAGGAGGTCTGTTTTCCTTTTTAGGTGGTTTTGCGGATTTTTTGGATGCAAATCTATTGAAATAAGCTTCGAAAAACGCTTTTTTCTCAGCAACGGCACCTGGTCTAGAGTGTTTCTGAACGTCTTCTCGGATTCGATTATGAGAAAATGAAGACCATCTTTCCCAATCCAAGGGTTCGTTCATGAACCGCCCAAATGATACCGATGTTGTTAGGGCTCGAAGTGGGTCTCCCTGTATTAGGTAGTGATGTATCTGAGTCAATAACCAATTCATTGACCCTCCAAAAAAGTCAAAAATCGACCTTTTCGAAGGTGGTCATATCGAATATCACATATATATACATACAGAATCTGTCATAAAAAATATGATTTGACCCTCAAAAGTTCAAAAGTTTGACTTTTGTGACACACATGACTTGTTTACAAAAAGTAAGTATACAGGCAGAATCTTGAGCCAAAGGCTACTAAACAAGCCAACAACTTTGACTCCTAATTGGAATGCTTTGACTCTGAAAGTCAAATTTTGACTCTATCAGGACATAAAGCTAATAAACATGACACATACAAGTGATGCTCAACAGTTCAAGAAAATCAGAACTGAAAGCAAAGATCACAGGTATAATAGTCAAATACTTAACAATTACAATGTTTGACTCTAATAAAGTCAAATTCAGACTTTTTTAGAACAGAAGTCCTGATAAACACCAGAAATTAAGAATCTTGATTCAACCCATGAAATTTCAAGAAACTATAAACAAACAAATGCTACAAATCATAATCAAAAACCCTGAAAACCAATCAAAATTCAGGGTTTTTTTCTCAAGAAAATTTTGCACATAAACCCTAAATCCAATTAAAAAACAGAAATGAAAAATACCCTGCAAGTGAAAATCAAGCAAACCCTAGAAACAAACATAAAAATCGGAACTTTTTGTCTTTTTTAATATCAAATTCTTGAACTATAAACAAATGCCATGAAATTTCAAGAAACTATAAACAAACAAATGCCACAAATCATAATCAAAACCCCTAAAAACCAATCAAAATTCAGGGTTTTTATCTCAAGAAAATCTTGCACATAAACCCTAAATCTAATTAAAAAACAGAAATGAAAAATACCCTGCAAGTGAAAATCAAGCAAACCCTAGAAACAAACATAAAAATCGGAACTTTTTATCTTTTTTAATATCAAATTCTTGAACTATAAACAAATGCCATGAAATTTAAAGAAACTATAAACAAACAAATGCCACAAATCATAATTGGAAACCTTAAAAACTAATCAAAATTCAGGGTTTTTCTCTAAAGAAAATCTTGCACATAAACCCTAAATCCAATTAAAAAAACAGAAATGAAAAATACCCTGCAAGTGAAAATCAAGCAAACCCTAGAAACAAACATAAAAATCAAAACTTTTTATCTTTTCGATATCAAATTCTTGAGCCAACTAACCTCTTTGAATTCGCGAGAAGCGAATAACGGTTGCGAAACCGAACGCATCAAACACGGAGCTGCTGCTGTTGCTGCTGCTGCTGCTGCTTCAGCCATTGCCATTATTCTAGAGAGAGAAAGAAGAGAGAGAGAGAAATTAAACTGGAATAAAAATGTCTGCTGTGTTTGTAAACAATTTAAAGGGACGAGTGTGATATGAAGTTGATAGGAGATCTTCTAACGTCTATGTGTTTAATTTGCTGGTTTGTTTGTTTTACTGACTAATTAAAAATGGAAATCTTAATGTTTAAATGCGGGCCCCACGCATTTCCTAACGGCTATAAATTTATAACAATGGAAACTTTGCACTCTGGTCCATAACTTTGTTTAAGGTTAAATTAAGGTTTTGAGGAAAATTTGGTAGTGTATCAAAACTGCTATTAGCTTTTAATCTGGTCTAGAAAGGTAACTTATTTATTAAAGAGTAAACTGCCATTTTGGTCCCTGTGATTTAGGCACTTTTGCCATTTTAGTCTAAATCTCAAACTTTTTACATCTGGGTCCCTGTGGTTTGCATTTTGTTGCCATTTTAGTCCAAAATCCAAAAAACCCCTATTTTGACTGTTGAAACCTGATTGTTTTGTCTTCTTGTACATGGGCATTTTGGTCATTTTAAAATTATTATAACATATCTGCAGACAAACCACATCTCCACCCTCACTTTCAACCCAAACAAACCCAAACTCTGAATTCCCCTTGTTCTTGCACAAATTCAGTGTTCTGATCTTGTTTGTGTTCAAATGTTACCTTCCAAAGGTGGAGCTCCTCCACCGCCTTTACCCCCTGACCCAGATTTGCAGCCTAACCCCTCAGAAATTTCTCTTCGCCATTTCTCTACCAGGTCTAGTAGTGCCGCCAAAAATGCCAGAGAGCAATCCGGTGCCCTAGCTTCCTCAGGTGTCTCTATTGGCTCCAGCAAAGGAGTTCACAAGGCGTCAAAGGGTGAAAAGGGGCGTACTCCCTTGGCCAATATCAGTGTGAACGATTTACTTCATGGAAATTCGATTGCGGCCATGGAAGTTGAGGGTGCTGTCTTGCAACCTACACCTGGAGGTATTGACCCATCTGTCAAGAAATCGATGTCAAATCCAGATGACCCAGGTATAATCCCCCCTGTTTCTTGTTCTACACCCTCTAAATCTCCGTGCACAACAAATTCAATGTCAAGTGTCGACACCTGTTAAGATCCTTAATTTTGACGATATGGGGAATTTAGAGGATGGTGGTTGGGTTTCGGAAGAAGAAGAGGTAGTCGAGGGACAAGATTCTCCTCATCAGCTAGAAAACATGGATGCTATGGCAACAGTCCCACCACCATCTCCCACTACCACCACCACAACCATCTGCCACCACCTCATTCTTCACCGTCCACCTGCCACCGCCACCACCCGCAACCCACCTGCCATCAACACACCTAGCACCATCACCACCAACAACACCGACCGCCCCCACCCACACCATCTATCACCGTCCACCAACCTCCTACCACCACCACCACAACCACTTCGTCGCCGCCCACCCCAACCCTAACCAAACACCCACAAACACCCAAAATTTCAACCTTTCAACTGGAAATTACATTCACAAGTGGTTATCCACAAATGGCGAGCTTAGGTTTCGATTTGGCACCTGGAGTCTTAATTTCGATTTAGAAAAATACAGATATGGTGGAGGAGAAGCAAGCATCTAAACTAGGTTTATATTTAGATAGAGAGAGAGAGAGGTGGGAGACTTTAGAGAGAGAGAGGAGGTTTTAATCTGGGGAAAGATGAAGATGCTTTTATTTAGTTATAATAATTTAAAATGACCAAAATACCCCTGAGGGTAAGGATTTAACAGGAGGTTTTAATTTGGTGATTCTGGTCAAATATCACTTTTGGACCAAAATGGCAACAAAATGCAAACCACAGGGACCCAGATGTTAAAAGTTTGAGATTTGGACTAAAATGGCAAAACTGGCCAAACCACAGGGACCAAAATGGCAGTTTACTCTTTATTAAAATATTTGGAAATATATTCGGATATATAATGGTATTGTGTTGACATTTAACCAATGTTTTAAAAACCGGTTCAAACTGGCCGGTAGTATCGGTTGAACTCTTCGGTAGAACCGGTAAACCGCCCGACTGAACCACCCGATACACCCGGTTAAACCGTGTCAAAACTCAGAGATCAAAACTGAACCAAATGCTTTTTATTATGATTTAGGACAAATACAAAGTGACTATAGAACCAGTCATCACAGATTGAAACAAAGGATTGTGAATACAGAAAATATAAGAACAAGACTGCACTCCTCACGAATTGTACTTGTGAGGATGAAGGAAACAAGTGAGCTTGATTGCTGTGAAAGGGAAGATTCCAGAGATGATGAATGACAGCACCGGACCAACATCAAGATATATACACGCACACTCCTTAGACAGCTATGACCCAGCTGGGACTCCAGCCTGTAACCAGCAATAAGCCCAAGCCCAAAGGAAAGCAGCCCAGCACATCTCGCACAAAGGAAAAGACAGAAAGATAATTAGGACCAAAAATAGAATAGGAAATATAATGCACATTTATACTGTGATTTTAACATCCCCCTCAGTTTAAATGTGCAAACAAGTTAATAAGCCCTAATGACTTACACATTTCAGTGTGAACTTTTGGCAGAAGGCCCTTGGTGAACACATCAGCTAACTGGTGCTCAGTTTTGACCCCATGAGTCTTGATTAAGCCCGAGGCAATTTTTTCCCTCAAGAAGAATAGATCAATTTCAAAATGTTTGGTTTTATCGTGAAACACCGGGTTGGCTGCAATAGATAAGGCAGCAGTACTGTCACACTTTAATACCACGGGAATGTCAACATTAACCTGAAGCTCCCTTAAAATGTTTATCAGCCATAAAACTTCGCAAGTAGCACTGCACATTGCTCTGTATTCTGCCTCGGCAGAGGATCTGGCCACTACACTTTGTTTCTTACTTTTCCATGAAATCAAGGATGCTCCAAGAAAAATGCAATACCCAGTGACTGACCTTCTGCTGTCGACACACTTGGCCCAATCCGAGTCAGCGAAGGCAGTCAAATGAAAAGAATTGCCTTTTTGGAACAAGATTCCAGTACCAGGTGCCCCTTTCAGGTATCTTAGAACTTTAAAGGCAATTTGAGTATGAGCTTCAGTAGGTTTGTGCATGAACTGCGACAAGTAGTGAACTGAATATGCAATGTCAGGTCAGGTGTGAGACAGGTAAATCAGTTTACCAACCAATTTTTGATATTGGGTAGCATCAACAGATTTGGTGTCCTTATTTGTTAAATTGGTTAAAATGTGATTTTGTTCAATGGGGCAACTGGTTGGTTTACTTCCACGCATCCCATACTCGTTAAGTAAATCCATGCAGTACTTTCTTTGGGACAGACATACCCCGTTATTTGTTTTAATTGCCTCAATTCCAAGGAAAAATTTTAATAGACCAAGGTCTTTAATTAAAAACTCAGTTTTTAAGAAATCTTTAACCTTTTTAATTTCCCCCTCATTGTTCCCAGTTAACACAATGTCATCAACGTAGACAAGGAGAACAATAAAGATAGATTTTTCAGATTTAATAAACATGGAGTGGTCACACTTGGACTGTATAAAGCCAATTTTGACCAGAGCCTAAATGAGCCTTTCATTCCACATGCGTGGAGCTTGTTTCAAGCCATACAATGATTTGTTCAATTTGCAAACTTTATTCTTATTTTCAAGACTCGGACCGTCGGGAAGGGTCATATAGACCTCTTCTCTAAGACTGCCATACAAGAAGGCATTATTAACGTCAAGTTGGTATAAAGGCCAGCTATTTTGAACAGATAAGCTAATAACACACCTTACAGTAACCATTTTAACGACAGGAGAGAAGGTTTCTTCAAAATCTATACCTTCTCGTTGATTAAAACCTTTTGCAACTAACCTAGCTTTGAATCTATCAACTTCACCTGTGGATTTGTATTTTACCTTAAAGACCCATTTACACCTAATAGGCCTTTTTTCACTAGGTAAATCTACAATGTCCCAGGTATTGTTCCGGTAAAGGGCAGATAATTCTTCATTCATTGCATCAATCCATCTTTTATCTTTTATAGCATCTTTATAGGTACAAGGTTCAAAGATTTTATTGATGTTAGCAGCAAAGCAAATATTCTCCTTAGGCAGATTTGAATAATCAACAAACTTATCATAACTATATCTAGCATTACCAACAACGAAGTCATTAAACCTTTTTGGAACAGAAACAGATCTAGTAGATCTTCTAGTTGTTTGAATACCCTCAGGAAGGTTTGGTTCATCATTTACACTACTAGACTCAGCCCTCACGGAACTAGTTTCAACATTTATTGACTCATGATTACCAGCCGTGCCAACAGTTTCTGATGGCTGCTGTGTATCATCATCATTGATAGTTTCAACTGGATTACTGTGTTGCTGTGTCACAGTAGTTGACTCAATAAAATCCTTCTCTTCATCATTGGGATTTACATCACTTGAAAATTCATAATTATCGAAAAAGTTTAATTGATTTAAGTTAACAGACTTATCTAGGCCAGCATATGATTCAATTTTAAAGGGAAAGGTTGTTTCATGGAAGCTGACATCCCTTGAAAAAATGAATCTTTTTTGGTCTAGACTCCAAACTTTGTAACCCTTTTTAACATTTGAATATCCCATGAAAACACATTTTTCAGCTCTTTCTTCAAGTTTATCAGGATTATTTAAGACTGTAAAATAGCAAAGGCACCCACAAATTTTCAAGTGATCAAGAGAAGGTTTAAAACCAAACAACATTTCATAAGGAGAACAGCCATGTAACACAGAAGAAGGAAGCCTGTTAATCAAGTAAGAGGCAGTAAGAATGCATTCAGACCAGAACCTAAGGGGAACATTGGACTGAAATAGTAAAGCTCTTGCAATGTTTAACAAGTGTCTATGTTTTCTTTCCACAACACCGTTTTGTTGAGGTGTATAGGTGCAAGAAGTTTGATGTATGAATCCCTTTTGTTTGGTAAAAGTAGACATTTGTGAGTTTGTGAACTCAGAACCGTTATCTCTTCTAAACATTTTAATATTAACTTCAAACTGAGTTTGAACAAGATTGTAAAAGCTTTGTATATTTTCAAGAACCTCAGATTTTGATTTCATTAGATAAACCCAAACAGATCGCGTGAAATCATCAACTACAGTGAGAAAGTATTTGTACCCGTCCACACTAGTGACCTTGTATGGACCCCATACATCAAGATGAATGAGATCTCCTATCTTGGTTGATGTATGGTCACTGAGTGGGAAGGGAACTCTGTGTTGTTTGGCCTTGTGACAAATATCACAAGGTTTAGTAGTTGACTCAGATTTAATTGGAAGGACGTTTAACACTTGTTCGGCAGGATGACCTAGCCTAGAATGCCAGAGCTTTACATTTTCAGCTTTACTTAGACAAGAAAAACCAAAACTAAGAGAGTTACCACAGAAATATAAACCCTCAGTTTGTCTACCAGTCACCAGGGTTTTCTTTGAGAATAAATCCTGAATATAGCAAGTATTTTCATCAAAAACAACTCTAAGCTTATTGTCTTTAGCAAGTTTATACACAGAAATGAGGTTCACAAAATATTCAGGTACAACAAATACATCTTTCAATATCACAGAATCGGATAGTTTAAAGCAGCCAATTTGAGTGACCTTAGCATTAGTTCCGTTTGGGTGCTTAACCGTTATATTATATTCTGAAACATCGACCAAATTGAACATATTTTTGCTGGACATAACCATATGTTGGTTTGCACCAGAGTCTATAATCCAATTTAGATTCTGTGTTGAAAAAATTTTTGAGTTGAAACAAAAGATGTTCTTGTACCATTCAGAAGGGGAGAAGGAACTAAAACATTTACCTCCTACATTAGACTTATTTGTGTCCTCAGATTTATTCTCATTCAGCATACCTAGCAGCTTAGAAAACTGATCAGCAGTTAAAGAGTTCAAGGAGCTAGCATTTTTATCATTCACAGATTCACCACCATTGCTAGATGAATTGTTAGATCTAGCCCACTGGTGATTACTTGGGTTTGGTTTTTGTCTGTAACTAGGCGGATATCCGTGCAGTTCGAAGCATTTATCAACCGTGTGCCCAATCTTATTGCAATGAGAGCACTTTAGATTAGGATTAGGACCCTTGGTAAATTTTTTCTTATTGTCATTGAAGTTGTTTGTTTTTGCAGCAAACCCAACATTTGGGTTTTTTGAAGTATTGTTTGAACCTCTGTGAGATTCCTCTCTAGAGATAATTGAAAAAGCAGTTTTGATAGTGGGTAATGGGTCTCTCGTCAAAAGATTGGTTCTAACAGGTTGATAAATGTCATCCAACCCCATTAAGAATTGCATGAGCTTAATTAATTGATTGAATTCATTAAACTTAGTGGAGGCATTGCAAGTGCAGGAAGGTAATTGAAGCATGGCATCAAATTGTTTCCACATAGTGTTAATTTTATGATAATATTCTGAAACACTAGCACCATTTTGACTCACTGAATTGATTTTTTGATATAAACCAAACACAACAGATCCATCTACTTTATCATAAGTATCCTTTAAATCATCCCAGACCTCAGAAGCAAGTTTAGAAAAGACTTGTCCAACATACAATTCATCAGAAACTGAGTTCAAAATCCATGTTAACACAATAGAATTGCAACGATCCCATTGACTGGCTAGGACATCATCAGTTTTAGATCTATTACATGTGCCATCAATAAAACCTAGTTTGTTTTTTGCCATTAGAGCCAGCTTCATAGCATTTGACCAAACCACGTAATTTTCAGTTCCTTTTAATTTAATACTCACAATAGTAAGACCACTGGAATCACTGGCATGCAGATAAAGAGGATCACTAGCATCAAGCTTACTAACCAAGGTAACAGATGAATTAGTTTTATCAGGCATCTTTGGCAAAAAGGCACAGAAAGTAACACAGGAAATAAACACAGGCAGAGAGTTAAAAACTCAACCAACAAATCACAAGCACCGGCGAAGCCTGGACAGAGGTCCGATCAGAGGTTCGTCACTCAAGGTGCCTCCGCAGACGTAATCCAGGGAGCCACAACACAACTGACCAACAAAATGCAACAGAGTGGACCCTCTCTGTGTCCCAACAAATCAAACCGGTAAGCCTAAAAACCGGTATCAAGATGCCTAGACTCAAAGCAGTTAAAGTGATGCAGAGAGAAATTAAAAGGAAGAGATGGAACGGACTCACAGTGGGTGCAAAATCTCCGGCCAATCAGGGTTGTAACCTTCACTTAGGGTTACAAGCTTTCTGATCAAAGAACCAAGAACACAGTCTGTTGGTTTACCCTAAAGAGGGACCAACAAGAGTCTTCTTCAAGAGAGATGCAAAAGCCCCAAAAATTAGGGTTTCAACCTTCAAGAGCAGATCCGTCTCCAGGAAGTCAAAAAACCTCGGAAACAGAAGAGAGCCACAAACCCTAGAACTTAGGGTTTCACGAACAGCAGCAAGACCAGAAACACGAGCAGCAGAAGATCACCAGAGCACCGGTTTAACCTCAGAGCTCTGATACCATGTCAAAACTCAGAGATCAAAACTGAACCAAATGCTTTTTATTATGATTTAGGACAAATACAAAGTGACTGTAGAACCAGTCATCACAGATTGAAACAAAGGATTGTGAATACAGAAAATATAAGAACAAGACTGCACTCCTCACGAATTGTACTTGTGAGGATGAAGGAAACAAGTGAGCTTGATTGCTAAGAAAGGGAAGATTCCAGAGATGATGAATGATGAATGACAGCACCGGACCAACATCAAGATATATACACGCACACTCCTTAGACAGCTATGACCCAGCTGGGACTCCAGCCTGTAACCAGCAATAAGCCCAAGCCCAAAGGAAAGCAGCCCAGCACATCTCGCACAAAGGAAAAGACAGAAAGATAATTAGGACCAAAAATAGAATAGGAAATATAATGCACATTTATACTGTGATTTTAACAAACCGTTTATGAGCTCAATCCGGTACGGTATAAAAACCGGATTTTAAAACATTGCATTTAACTATATTCCGGTTACAGAATCTTAAAACTATTTTAAAAAGTCACAGACTTCTTGATTTCAAATTAACCTTATTTTAAAAAGTCATACACTTCTTGATTTCAAATTAACCTTAAATGCTCAGTTAAATTTATTTTTGTAAATGTTATATGTTTATAGTGATTGATATATGATCATTAACTTGTTTATTTCTTGAAAAGTTGATTTTTAGAATGGTGTTTATGTTGATAGTGTTTGATATTTGAACGTTAACTTGTTCACATATATAAAGTTTTCTCTCTTTTTTTTCATATGTATAACAAAATAAAGAACCATGGATCACACACCGGAGAATACCCAGACTAGATTTATTTAACCCAAAATGTTTTATCATAAAGAACAAATTTGCGATTTTTTACATATCAATATGACGTAAAGACGATCCAAAATACAATACAATTAAACAACTATGACACAAATCGATTGGAACCCTAACAATACTCTGGATTAAACTGTAAACACAAAGATTGTAGGTTGAAGACAACGATATAATCTTCGAAAAGGGAGAGGAGATGCTGTGTATATATCAACCATATTTGCAACTCCAACTGTAACACCCCAACCCAGAATGGGCTGACATGTCACTCATACAGATATCAAAACTAAAACCAATCCATAACGTTGAAAACAAAAGATCCTAATTATATTTTAATTACATTACCGAAATAAAAATAAATCTTTATCTTCACGACACTCTTCACTTATCCCACACGTTTCCCAATTTACCTGTCAAACAAATAAGACAAACACAAGAAAGAAAATACGGCTGAGCCAAAAAGTTGCCCAGTAACGAAGAAATCAACAGTACATGTAAAGACGAACAAAAGGGAACGAAACACCACATAACGGAAGCTGAACTGAGACTGACATTGAACCACATTTAAAAGTAAAACAATTTTCCTTCTTTCAAATAGTTATACTTATAATATAATATTGTAAAAAAAAAATCCCAATTCTTTTAAAACAAGAAAAATATCGAAATTACTATATTGTGAATAAACATTTAGGTTTAGATCAAAATCTAATGATAACTCAAATTTCTTAGCAAAACATTATCTAACCAAAACAACTATATTTCTAATTTGAAAATATATATATTTAATCAACAAAATAGTTTAGATAACCTGAGTTTGAAAACATGGTAATCTAATACTTGTAGAGATTATGCAACCCGATACTGGTAACAAAACAGTTCTAAAACAAATACTGAGGCGGACACCGGACAAATGTTGAAAACAGAGATTGAAATTCTGGCACTGAAACAGATACTTACATAACTTGAATCCCAAAACTTATACTGAACAGATAACAGATACTGAACATAAACAGATGCATATAAACATATCAACATATCATAACAGAGACAAGACATACGTGACATCATATAACAACACATAACAATAAAGCAAGTCACGTAATATAGAAGCACCCACGAGCCTAAACAGAGGCATGCATGGCTATAGTCCATGCGCCGAGATGGTGCGTGTAGGCGCACACACATTATTCCATCTCAACAGGTGTCAGGAGTCAGAGCTAAGATCGATCTTGTCACACCCCAACCGATGGCGGAAACATCGGGATGAGACGTACAAATTGCTCAAAACAACATAACACTAAACGTGACAATATAAATTAAATCATTTTATTAAAACTAAAGGGTAATACAAAGTTTCAAACATCCAAATATAAATTCAAACAATAGTTTATTTCTAAAATGAGTTTCTAGGCCATCCTAGCTTGCTTTCTTGTATCTTGATAAATCAACCTGCAATATGTATTAAAATAAAGTCAACAAAAGCATGTTGGCGAGTATACAAGTTTTCATACATAGCATAGTACGTGTTTAAAATGTTGCTCATATCCAAATGTGAATACAATACCATGTTAACAGTATACTCGAAACGATGTTACTCTACGTGTCCAAACCAAAGTTTAACGCAATTAACGTGCCTACCCAAAAGAGTATGGGTGGTTTTAACATAGTTTAACCTAACAATACCCGTTAATATAACGGGAGGGGCGTTTCTCAACCTATAGCGCTACCATTGTTAGGGGAGGCTTGTACGAAGTTAATGAACACATAGTCATGAAAGTTTACATTAGCATAACATGTCTAACATGATTAAAATGTATCACATAGAGTAAGGATAGAGTGTGCATAAAATGTTTGATGTGATTGTGATGTTTGATATAGAATACATATTGCACCCAAAAGTGGAAAATAGAAAATGGGTCATGTATACTCACAGTGGTTGCGTTGCATTTTCTTGTAAGAACGTACGAGTATGATTGGGGAAATCCAAGAGAACGAATAAAGCGATTCTCCTAAATATGAAGTACCAAAATAGAGACGATCACTATAAGTTTAATCTGATATCTATAATTTATCTAATTTATCTAATTGTTATAATGTCATAAAATTATAAAAAGAATTTATTTATGTTATTAATAAATTTAGAGAAAAAGAATTAAAAGGATAATAAAAGATAATTAGTTGTGTTATTAATGGGTTTAAAGTTTTATTTGGATAAATGTCATTCACATTTCTTATTTTCTTCTCGATTATATAGATATATACTACAAATAAGAATAATATATTTTTGTATTAAAATAAGCAAAACCCTACTAATTATGGTTTATATGTTAACTATTCGTATATTATAATTCTTCTTATAGTATGCCTTTAGTGATATATAAGGATTATAATTGAATCGTTGTTAATTAATTTTATTAACCAAGTTCTAAATGTTTTATAAGACTAAAAAGAATTAAAAGAATAAATAACACATTAACACACGCAACTGTTATATGTGTACGATTTGAACATTGCCAATTATACCTCATTGGTTTTATATTTTATATTAACTCAATCTAAAAGTCATCTTCTTCATTCTATTTAACTCAACATTGTGTAATACTTTTCCACCATTTTTATTTGATCATAAGCTTATCATTGAGAAGAGTAATGGTTTTTAACAGTGAAGTTACATGAAAACAATCGATAAACAGAACGTATACCGAAACTAGTCGAAGTGATCTACGATGTTTTAACCCAACCCGAACACTAATCCGCATTGTTACCGTTTGATAAAAACTCAAAGTTTTAATTCTCATATTACTTAAATTCATGTTCTAAAATAACACTTCTTCATTTAAAAGAAACAAGGAAAAACCCATCTGTAGTTTGATATAACTATGAGAAAAAAAAATAACAAATGAAATCTATCAATATAACATACGTAAACTGCTTGTTTATTTGTTTCATATATATTAGTTGTTTAGGAAGTTGTATAACATAACATATCAACAGTTGATCGAACAAGAAAACTAAGATTAAAGGAATGTATACCGGAGAGCGTACGAGACCCGGTTTAGCTTTTGACGGAACTCCACGTCCCGACTCCGAGTGCGGCGAACGGCGGAGGTTTGGGTTCCGGCGAAACTTCGGGTCGTATGGTAAAGATTCCGGTGACTCCGGTGAGAGGGTGTAAATGGTGTGTAATGGTGTCGAAATAGAATGATGTGTGTACCGAACAGGTTTCGAGAATGGCTGTGTGCGTGTGTGGAGATATCGCGGCTGGAAGTTCGGTTTATATAGCATTCAAGGTGTCTCGTAAGTATGGAAGATGAAATGATCGACTGAAATAGATTGTTGATTGGACCCGAAAATGGAAACGCGGAATTGTTTTTCAATCCCGAAATCAGTGATCGAGAAAAGGAAACTTCTTCAAAGAAAAAAGGAAATATGGTTGTGAGCTTTCTGTTTTGGCGGCACTTTTTGTTTCAAAAGATAATGATCAGATTAGATACATATCATAGCATATATGTGAAGCAAATAGAGACAAGCGTAAACTATGATGGATGACAATTGTGTCATTTTTTGGTGAGTGGTTATATATAGTTGGTAGGTTTTGTAGGTATATTTTTTTACCTTTTTATAAAAAATTAAACTTGGGATGGTCATGAAGTGGAATGCATAATTTGCAAGATGAGCAACATAAATTGTAACGTTTAATTTTAAATATACTATACATATATATTAATCATATGAATTTATTTATATTTGAAACTAACTTAATCATATTAACTTTAAAGATTTTAGTCGATATTTTAATTAAGTTACTTATTTAAATAAGTAAATAAATAAATAGATAGATCGATCGATAAATGGGTTAAATTCCTTCGACGGTTAATTATTTTCGCGAAAAATTCTGAGGTTTCAACATTAGGATCCGAATTTCGAAACGGGTCGGATTTTGGATATCCGTTTTTATGGATGTTACAGATCTATTCGCCTCTAGGGGCCATGTGCTACACAAGCACAAACTAGAAACGCCGTGAACTTTAGTTACGCACCGTCACGATGAGTGCCATGTCGTTGACGCCCCAACGACAAGTCAGAAGCGCTCGGGTGACAGAGTACAAAGCCGTATCAGAAATAAAATGTATTTTAACATAAGTTTAGAGGGAACATGCAATAACGAGCACAAGGTATAAGGTCTATTGCATGCTACAATATATACTAGTTACGAAACAGAAACAACTAGCGAAATATCCGTACTACAAAGTAACGGACTTGAATAATAATACTATGATGAAAAGAAAACAGAATCCGTACCTTATTAGCAAGCAAAGCAAGAATAATCAAGTCGTCCTCAAATAGTACGCAAACCTATATATTCATTATTGTCGTGTTATTTTTTTCGAAACATTATATTGGTTATCCGGTTCGTTAACTTATTGGTTTCCGGCGACGGAGACTTTTACGACACTTGAAAAAAAAATTCAAAGTTGTATTCTAGTAAATTGTATTCATCTAAAGAAGCTTAGTACCCCATAAATTTATTAACAAAATAACACACGCTTATATTATCATATTTTATAGAGTAAATTTCAAAGTTCGTCCTTTATGTATGTCTAATATATCAAAGTATGTCCTTTATCTTTAATAAGCTCAGAAAACATCCTTAATGTTTGAAAAACCAATCAGGTTATGTCCTTTACCCTAAACCTTGTTTGTTTTCCCAGTTAAGTCAGGTCACATGTGAAGCACATGAGGGCATTATTGTCATTCTACCTACCAATATATATATATACACCCACACATACATTCAGAACACACACTCTCATCTTTCTCTCTGCTCTCTCTCTCTCTCTCTCTACTACCACCACCACCACCACGATGAATCAGGTGAAGGGCAATCCAACTGCAGAGCCTTCTTTCCCTCACTCAAAACTCAATCTCCTTCCCTGTATCTTCTCCCTCTCTCTCTACAAACTCTAACTCTCTCTATACAATCTAGGCAACAACCACCCTTAGCACCATCATGGCCATCACATAACCACCGCCCATAGCTCCTCCGCCATCGCACCACCACCGCTATAGCACCACTGCCAACACATCACCACCCACCACCAAGCCAACCACCATCAGACCAGCCAACCACCACCACACAACCACCGTCGTTTCTGTTCCAATAGTTCAATTCAATGCTAACATCTCTTACAACAACAGACTAAAAAAGACTGAATTTAAACTACTAACCTGAGTCAACGATGAATCAAGTGAAGGGCAATCCAACTGCAGAGCCTTCTTTCCCCCAATTTCTTGAGTCATAGATGATTCAATCGCCATTTTTAAGCCCCTAATAGTCTGAATCAACAATATCCAGATAGAAAGGTTCAATCTTTATGACAAAAGATTCTTGAAACCTCTCGATTCAGTTCATAAATTAAAGAAATATGAACCACCAATTGTTTGGTTCTTCAATACCTAGATGAAAAGTTTCAATCTGTATGACAAAAGATTCTTGATTTTCTTAGATCTAGACACGCAGGTTTGTTTGAACCACCGCCACCATCGTTGCTTCTGTTCTGTTCGAACCACCGCCACCGTCGCCCAATTTGCTCGAATTTGAACACATAGGTTGATGTCGATGGGGTCACCGACCGGATTGTCTTGTCGGAGTGAATATGGGGTCGCCGGATTTTCTAAGATTTGGACACACAGGTTGTTATCTGCTTGTGGTGAGTATATATGGTGGTTGCCCAGATTGTAGAGAGAGAGTGTGAGAGTTTGTAGAGAGAGAGGATACAAGGAAGGAGACTGAGATTTGAGTGAGGGTTTTCTTTTATTATTTTTTATTTTTTGTTATAAGTATTTTTGGTAAAATGACTAAAATATCCTTATGTGGGGTCTATTTTGTAAGATTTAACTATAGAAACTAACTCAGTTAGGGCTAAAGGACGTAATGTGCAAGGGTTTGCAAACATTAAGTACATTTTCTGAGCTTATTAAAGATAAAGGACATACTTTGTAATAAATGACATACATAAAGGACGAACTTTGTAATTTACTCTATTTTATAATTGGACGTCAAATTATATATTTTTATGCTTCAAAATCGGTTCATATACTTACATGACTAGCTTAAAGCCAACTATCCAACTAAATTAAAATCATATTATATATTCTATAATACTATTCGAAATAGTCAGATTGGTGTATATGATAAAAGAATAATTAAATAGCAACTTAATTAGGAGCCCACCCATGACGTTGTCATCTTCAACAAAATTATACAGTGGCATGAAAAGAGTTTTTTATATATAAACCACAACACTAGAGATATCAAGCTCAAGATAATATTTTCCATTGTTATTTGCAAAATAGCATTACAAACAGGAGTTTAAAAATCCTTCTTCGTTTATATTCCATAAGAACTTAATCAAATCAGAAAAGGGTTCACTATGATACCTTAATCCGAAACAATTCAGAGAGTGAGACCAGAATGATGGTATCGGAACATTTAACCGGGGCTGCGTAAATCATTGGAACCGTTAACAAGATACGAAACAAAGTTTGAAAGAGAGACCTGACCGTGAATCGAACTGAACTAACCTGAATGGAATGGAATGCGAAGGGTGCGGTGTCGGTCACGGTGGCGAACGAAGGTGCGACGGTAGTTAATACTGGTTCGACGGCAGCAACCGATTGGGTTCGTGGCAGCAACAGTGACGACGAGAAGAACACGGCGGCAGTTGCGGTTTAAATCAGAGAGTGCGGAGGGGCTGGTTCATAGCGTAATAGCTCGACGTTTCAGAAGCGATCCCGGATCGTATGCAAGGTCAAGGTTTAAAAAAAATGGGAATCCATAATGGATATATACCGAGATCCCGTAACTTCGGCAGTTTGTTATCGAAAAACTAATGTTGGATGAGTAGCAATAGAAATAGCTTAACCGGTGAGGATGGAGTAGTTACATTCAAATATTAATCAAGTTCTTTTACTAAATAACTATTTATATAATCTTAAAACAAAAGGTCGGTGGTATGCCACCGACCAATTGTCTTTTTGTGTAATAGTTAGGTCTAGGTGTTTTTATTTGATTGGTCCAAGCTCTTATTTTTGGGGTTGCAAATTCAAGTGACAGTCTTGAGACAGGTGGCAGTGATCATGTATATTACAGACGGCTGTAAGTAATTAAAATTTCATTTAAAGCTACTTTTTATTTTTTATTTTTTATTTTTCTTAATGGAAAAAAATCTACCATATAAATACTGACTACTGAGTATAAACGGTAATTTTGTATTCTAATGCCACACCCTAATAGTAACAAAATTCCACTACATAAATACACTACTCAATATAAATTTACCTTTGAAATTTCTTTGTGAAACAATAATGTTAATTATATTATATTATATTATATTATATTATATATAATTTAAAAATATGGATCAACTGTTTTTTATTCACAGCATTAAACTTTAAACTTTTGATATGAAAATTTATTAGTCCTTATCTTTAGATAAGTTAGAGCATTCACAATGGATTTGGTATATTTGTGTGAGTGGGTTTGGTATATTATAAGAAATGGTTTTAATGGTTGTGAGTAAGGAGAGAGAAAATGTTACTGTTCATCTGAAAATATATAGGAACACTGTTCATCTCTTAGGCTATAAGGTGTGGAGATCATGATTGGGACATAATTTGCCACCTAGGAACATGAATGGAAGGCTACACCACCCCATTGATTGATCCACCATGGTTTGCATGGATTAAACCATGGCAACCATGGTCATCCTTTCCATTTTTCAACAAATCATTTCCTTTTTGTTTAGACAAAGATAATAAATAAGGAGCTAATGGTTTGGGTCATGACCACACCCTTAGGGTAGTGGTTTTGGATGGTGGATTAAAGATGAGTTACATGGCACTAACATGGAGGGTCATGGTGGTCATGAGAGTCATGACCACACCCTATAGCCTTATAAATCTTTTAATATTTTTGAAAGTGGTTGTAGAGGTGTACAAATCGGTTAATCGGTTTTTAAAAAACCGGTTAAAAAAAAAACCGGTTTTTTTCACCCAAAATAAAAACCGGTTTTTTTAATAACCGGTTCGGTTAATAACCGGTTTTTGAGGTCCAAAACAATAACCGGTATAACCGGTTGGGACCGGTTTTTAACCGGTTTTTCCTAAAAAAACCGGTTTTTTTCCGGTTTTAACCGGTTTTTTAATAACCGGTTCGGTTAATAACCGGTTTTTGAAATCAAGAATAGTAACCGGTATAAAAACCGGCGGTTAAAAAAAACCGGTTAAAAAAAAACCGGTTATAAAAAAAACCGGTTAAAAAAAAAACCAGTTTCGGTTTTTTTTCCGGTTTCGATTCTAAAACCAGTTTTTTTGTACACCTCTAAGTGGTTGTGAGTGGATGAGGAGAAAATGTAATGATAAAGGTATAAAAAATTATTTAATAGAAAAGGAGAGAGAGAAAAAGTAGTGTGTTTTAACGTAATTATAAGGATAAGGAAAAGGAAACCAATGTGAATGCTCTTAGATATTCTCTTCTAAATTTTGGTAATTGATAACTTTAACCCTCCAATCTTTTCTACTTAATAACTTAACACATTCTTACTTTTATGACTTTACAACACTGTCTAAATTACTTATACGACTTTACATTGTAACGTCCGAGACACTCTTTTTTATTTATGTCTAATAACGTTAACGTCACGAACGTAACGTGTGTAACAAAGTAAAAAAAATACAATGCCTTAATAATTTGACACCTCCTTCTGTTTAAATTACTTTTACGACTTTATACCACAACGAGCGACGTATTATCACTTTTTTTCTATGCCTAACCACGTTAATATCTAAATTACTTTTACGACTTTACGCCGCAACGTCTTAGACATACTCATTTTTATATATGTCTAATGATGTTAGTGTCGTGAACATAATGTGTGTAAGAAAGTAATAACGCGTAATGTCACACGTGCGCACCACACGTTAATGCGCGAACACTAATGTCATCATCGTTATGCATGTAACAAAGTCACAAACGTGACAGTGCCGCCGCAACGCGCGCACGGGCCAAAATTCTAGTTGTAACTAAAATAAAAAGCCTTTTCTTATATATATCCCAACCTGTTGATATAATGACACAACATATGTATATTAATTTAATGTAGAAATATCCTATAATACATAACTATATATACCCACATATTAGATTTAAGAATTTATTTGATACAACTATTTAATTTATTGATTCGTCACTTTAACAAATACATCAATTATGGTCGATAAAATCATTATTATTATCATAAGATATTGAGGTATTACACCAACCTACCGCTTCCAAATTATTTCTATTTAGCCCTTGTGTATATTCATCTTTTTTACACGATAAACAGTGGCGAAACTTGAAAATTTCCACCGGGGGGTAGAAAGTCACCGGACCTAAAAATTATGTATAAGTAAATTTTATTTTTATAAAACCGGGGGTCGAAAACGTCTATACCTAAAAAATTCTATATGAAACGTACATACATAACACTACTGAGCGAAAAATTCGGGGGGTCGGGCACCCCTCCCGGTCCCTTGAAAGCTACGCCCCTGACGATAAACCCCCAAAATATTATTATACACAAAACAAACAACCAATTAAAAAAATAATAAATCTATCAAACAATACTTTTTCATACAGTTCATTTTTTTTTATCTTAAACTTACCTTAACGGTGAAATCTATTTTATAGAATTGTACACAATTATTTACATGGGGAAGAAACACATAAACAATTGATTAAATAGCATATGTATATAATGAACGTGGTAATAAAATTAGCCCCATGGACAAAATAATTACCGAAACTTAATTGAGTTTTTTAATGCGTTAAAAATTAGATTAAGATCACATAAATCGATACGTTTAACAATCAGGATCCGTGGCGCAATGGTAGCGCGTCTGACTCCAGATCAGAAGGTTGCGTGTTCGATTCACGTCGGGTTCAAATCCCTTGAATATCCTGATTTTTTTTTTTATTTTGAAAAGTTTGCAAGTTTTCTGCGAGGAATTTCACCAAACAGTTCGTGTGTTCTGCCAGACTTAAATACTAGTAAACAATGTTTTAAAAACCGGTAAATACCGGCCGGTTATACCGGTATTACCGTTTTCGGATGAAAATCCGGTCCGAAACACTCCGGTAAGTTGGAGAAACGGCGTAGACTTTGTACCGCCGGTAAAATCCGGTATACCGGTTTGAACCGTTATACCGGTACTGTTTCAGGTCTGTTTTTAGGTTAGGATTTTACTTTTTATCGTCTCATCTCCATGTTTACTCTTAGCTTTAACCTAACAACTTTTAATATTTTATCTCCATCGATCAAAATTCAAAACTTGCTTCATCACTCCATCATTCGTGACTTGTTCCATTTAATATTTTATCTCCATCAATCAAAATTCAAAACTTGCTTCATCAGAGCTCAATCATTCGTGACTTGTTCCAGACTTCGATCACCCCATCGTTCGTTCCAGATTTCCATTTTAATCCAGTTTGGGTTATTTTTTGAGTTAATGTTGTGATTTATGAAATTATACAATTAACTATTTAACCCGGTTGAACCGCCCGGCACAACCCGGTTCAACCGGTTAAACCATTTTTGTGCCTAATCCAGTATGATTAAAAAACCGGATTTTAAAACATTGCTAGTAAATTAAATCAAAATCAGATAGCCACTGGTTATTGTTATTCAAATTCCCTAAATTTGAAAATTTTTTTCCTTTTTAATCAAACTAGTGAACTACGTCCTATAGGAAAAAGTTATATGAATCGGTTCTAAACCAGCATCAGCATTAGCATCAGACCATCATAGAAGTGGATAATAATTCATATTAATTTTCATTTTTTGAAACTGTTGGACTCTGTTTAAATCTAGATTGTGAAACATTGAATAATATAAGGTGTTACGTACGCTTTGAAAATAATAATAATATAAGATTTTAGATACCCATCATGTTCTATTCGTTCAAGCTTCGTATTGTAAACGTGTTTTGTAGTACCAATTAGTTTGTGTACCTCAAATTGAATACCTCTTCAGACATGACACGACTATATATATTTTTAGCCGAAATTATACACATATTCTGTTAACACTATCCAACTGTATTCTAAATCCCCTATAATCCAAGGACACTCGAGCCATTTCATTTTAAGCACATCTTCTTCTCAGGTGGGATACATGAATCCACTCATTTAATGAAATAGTTTTAAAACAATACATCTTTTTTGGTATCAGACACTTTATTGGTGCTTCACACATTGTAAAATGAATTCATAGGAGATTTCTCTACCAAAATTTCAATCATGTCAGGAATTTAGGATCAAGTATATCCCAAGTTCTTGAATCAAATATTTCATCATGATACCTTATCATCAACATTAATAACACCATCTTCATTATCATTATCATTGTCATCAACATGATCTCCCATGGGTGAAGCTTTTAAGGGGCGGGAGGGGGTGGCCGACCCCCTGAACTTTTCGCCCAATAGAGTAGTGGAGAGTATGTAGTTTTCGTATAGAAATTTTTGAGTATATACGTTTTCGACCCCCACAGTTTTATAAAATTTTTTAGGTCCGGTGACTTCCGCCCCCATCGGTTGGAAATCTCAAGCTTCGCCACTGTGATCTCCATCAACAATTGCATCTTCAACATCAGCAACACAATCTCCATCAACATTTTCATCATAAACAATAACATCACCAACTTGATCTTCATCCACACCCACATATTGAGAAAAATCTTGAGGGAGGCTTATACATCTATCTACAACCCAAGTTTGAGACTTTCTTAGTTTGGCATCTATTTTACTATCGGATAGTTGTTTAGAAGACATAACTTCTGAATAATCTTATAACCGATAGAAATCTAATATAAAGCCAAAAGCTATGCAGTTAATCTCGGCGATATCTCGGTGATATCTCGGCGATACCTCGGTTATCGGCCCCTCACCAAAATATCGGTTTCCAATATCGGTCATATATCGGTCAACGATAATGTCGGTGGTCAACGCCGATGCCGATATCTTGCAAAACCGTATCGTTTGTCTCGGCGATATCTCGGCTGGGCCAATTTTGTATAAAAAATTCTGAATTTCAGCAAAAAAACGAAGTTAAATATGGTGTAAAAACTGCCTCACGCGGTACCACCTCTTGTATATATATAAATATATATATTTATGCATGATATTAGACTTCTAGTATATATATAGGCTCTAGATATGAATATAAATATAAATATATATATTTATGCATGATATTAGAAATTACCGATATCTCACCGATATCTCACCGCGATAAACAATATCTCATATATCGGTCCTTAACCGATAACCGATATTTTTCCGCATTAACTACATAGGCCAAAAGTATAAAAATCCCTACTAAAATGGGCCTTCTACAGTCGCCCACCCGACACCCCACAAGAGTGGCACAACAGATGGTAGCTAGTTACTATTGCCTGCTAGCCTTCTATACGAGTCGTGAAACAGTTTGTCATACCATGTATTGTTGTTCTTGACAATTGTCGATATGGCCTTTTTGTTAAATCTGAACACAAGTCTTTTGACTTTACTTTTACATGATTATTCTTTACGAACAAATATTCCCCGCTTTGCCACCATAAACTTGTAGATCTGTTTTTGCGACTCGGGCCCTGATGAGCCTTGATGGTATCGGATACAATAAGTTATCGTTACTTTATCATAAGTTCAGTTTTATTTTATATAAACGTATATATATCTAATTTAAAACATATAATTGAGTCGCAAAATTTTTCAACGTTAGCTTTACTTTACGACAAACACACCGGCGTGGATAAAAGATACTCGGACAAATTCTTTCGAACTTGGGATGTTTTATCTTTCTTAAAGGTTTCCCCCTTTGGAAATTCAGGTTTCAGATACAGATAAAAAAAGGCCAAAGAATATGTGTGTTGTGATGATGTAAAAGATTTTAGAAACCTGGAAAATGCATCAAGTTTATTACAATTTGGAATTAAAAACATTCCTGATTAATTTACAACTCCCCCCATTCAACACAACTTGACTTGATCATCAAACACATTACTTGGCTGGTTTTTTGGAGTTGTTTATTCGGCGTTTCTTCACGAAAGCTTGACCCAAGTCCTGATTAACATATAAATTGGTTACTCTTAATAGACTAATATAAAAATATAACATGTCAGAAAACCTAATTACTTCACACAGCTAGACTAGCGGCTCGTATACTACCTGAGACTGGTTAACTAGAAAATCAAACCGAGACGAGCTTAAATTAGCCGAAGCTCGAGCCTAAATTGGAGCCCATTTAAAAAAACAACCCCGGGCTTCATATACCAAGCTAAATCAAGCTTGCGAGGCTATTATTAAAATTAATATAACTAACTTTATTTCTGTATAACTAGATAATATATAGAGTTAAATGCCATTTTAGTCCCTGTGGTTTGGGCCATTTTGCCAGTTTAGTCCAAAGGTTTCATTTTTAACATGTGGGTCCAAAAAGGTTTCACAGTTGCCATTTTAGTTCACTGGGTTAACTTCATCAATTTTTTTGTTAACGAGGAGGCTAATTCGGTCATTTTATATGACTGAATTGCCCTTTTAGTTAACAGAATTACATACAAAATGACCGAATTGGCCTTTTCGTTAACAGAAAAAATGGATGAAGTTAACCCAGTGGACTAAAATGGCAACTGTGAAACCTTTTTGGACCCACAGGTTAAAAATGAAACATTTGGACTAAACTGGCAAAATGGGCCAAACCACAGGGACTAAAATGGCATTTAACTATAATATATAATATGCTATATATGAGTGTGTGTATATATATAAAAGCTTATAACTACAAATACATATAAAAATAATTATATATGCATATACATAAAGAATTAATTAATAATAAAAGAGCCGGGCTTGAGCTTGAAAGATGACTTCATGACTTACAAGCCTAACTCAAGTATTTTATTTAGAGCTCAAAATAAGCCGAGATCAAGCTCGATCTCTGTTAAGTTAAACTAGTTGAGCTCGAGCTCAGCTCGGCTCGTTTACACGCCTACTTGTATAGTTGTATTTACCTGACTTTGACTTTGGTCATTAGTTGACTCTTTTGAAGTCCATAGCTGCTCCAAGTTGTAATAAGCTCTTGCTTTCTCATCAAGAGCATGGACTATTAATGAACCTGAAAAAGATAACCATCACTTATTATTTAACTTCTTAATATAAATATATATCAAAGAGTATTCCCATATAATGAATACCTGAATCAATGACAATCCAGTTTCCTCCTTCTTGCCCTTCTACACTTGGTAGCAACATTCTCTTTGCTCCTGTTTGTTTTTGCTTCACCTGATCCAAAGATCAAATCACTCTTATTACATGAATACACAAGGGATTTTTCATGCTTTTGTCAGCGTATGTAGTGGGCTACTTTTTAACAATGATGTATCTGGAGGCCCACAAGCATATAGTGGCATACATAGTTCCTACATCAAATGTGTATAAAAAATAGTTTGTTACACAGAATGGGGAAAATGTAAAACTCGTCATATTCTGTTGTACTAAACCCGTCAATATTGAACATTAAAATTCAATATTATGTTGAAGCAGAATGCCTTGTTTAACTCCAATGTTTTCAGAACCGGACCGGACATCGAACCGGTCGCCTTACCGGTTCACTGGTCCGACCGGTCGAACCAGATTTAAGAACCGGATAACATAATAAAAAATATAAATATAACAAATATATAGAAAACAATGATAATGTCAGATAGTTCTAATTTTACATTAAATTTCAACTGTATACGTGTTATAATGCTACATAAACTTTTTATTCATATGTAAATTGATTATTCTTCCAAGGTTAAATCAGTAAACACTTAATACTAAAGGATTTAATGAGTCAAAGCTATTTCTAAAAGGGGTTCATTGTAAATATAAGTTAACCCTAACCAATTTAGATAAAAAGAAAAGTTGCAGCAGCCGCAAGTCTTGTCTTTCTACTCTGTTTCTTTTCCTTCTTCTTCTTTGCAAAGATAAGGTTTTTGAATGACAAACCTCCATTTTTATCTTTAAATGTCACATTCTGTAGTCTATATGCTTCTATTTTGAAGGGAAATATTGTCTTCAATCTTGAATTTGTTAGTCGGAGCAAATACGATTCAAACTGAAAAACTTGAAAAGTGCTCTGTCGATTCAAACTGAAAAACCTCATGGAGTTGAACTTGAATTGAAGATGAAGAAGGAACCGGCCCGAATATAAACGACGACCCGCCGGCCCGACCGCCCGGCTCCCGGCCCAACAGCCGGGTTAATGTTGGAACGGTTTTATGGCCTGAACCGGCCCGGTAGAAGCTCCGGATCCCGGCCGAACCAGTCCGACCGGCCGGTCCGGTCCGGTTTTAAAAACATTGTTTAACTCACTAATGCAAACAACTTTCTCGCAGCCTACTTAAGTGGTACAAATTAGTCATAATAAAATCTAAACTCAAAACTATTTTATTGGGCATTTGGGCTTCTAAGTTCTAGACTTCTAGTTCCATTTCTTCCTACAACAAAAGATTTTCAACAATATGGACTTTTGGAGATAGGAAGCCAAAATATTGGAGTGATGATCATCCAAAAAAATATCACATGCTTAGAGATTATAAGAAAACTTAAATGATACTAGAAAACTTTGATGAAACCACATTTAAACAAAAAAAAAACTATATGTAGGTTTCGATTTACATATATGTATAATATCGTAAGCTACATATATATAACTTGTAAGAGACACATATATGAAACTCAGTGAGCTACATATACAGAGTTTTGCAAGCTACATATATATTTTTATTTAATTACAATACTAACGTTATAACTAAAACAAACGAGAATAAAATCAACCAAAAGTTGATTTATTGGCAGTAGTTTCCTCAGTTTTGAAGTTTTTGGCGATTTTCTCATGAACCTAACCTTAATACACAATGTGTCACAAAATCACATGTGATTTTTACAAGAACACCTACAACTAGGGGTGTGCAATAACCGAACCGAAAACCAACGAAACCATACTGAAATTAACCGAAACCGAATTAACCAAAAGTCGGTTATCGGTTATTTTTTTTTACCATCGTTAACCGAACTAAACCATTTATATTTTCATATATTTCTAGCTTTTATACCTCCACTTAATTTATTTATACCTCCATTTCATGTATTTATACCTCCATTACATGTATTTCTAAGCAAAATTTTTAGCCCTTGTTTGATTTGATTATTAACCGAACGGATTAACTGATGACTTCAGTTACGGTTAATGCTGATAACCGAAGCGAAGCGAACCGTGCACGCCCAACAACTGATAGAGATAAGTAAATCACAAATATCACCACACTTTTCAAACTAAACTGTTCCATGAACTAATAATAATCGATCGGAAGAAATGCGTATAATAAACAATTGCAGTAAATAAAAAAAAACATGCCTTGTAAATTAGGGCTTGAGCGATATTACGAACATGCCATTGGGAGCGGCCGGTGGCAACAACAACGAAATTGGCAAACTCCGACTGTTTTGTGACCGGTATGATTCTGACGTCATCTGCTCGAACGTCTGTGAGAATCTTCTCCACCTCCTCTAGGTTCAGTAATTCAACAACCTGATTTCCATTGGCGTTTGTAGAGTTGATTAGAGAGGAACAAAAGGAGCGATTGATGCATGATTTCCATTGGTTAATAGTTGCGGAAAGAGCTCGGTTTCTCACGGATGACCACATGAGTGATGAGATCGGGAAACCGTCGGTTCTGGTTGTGGAGGCGGTGGTGGTGGCTGTGGATTCGGAAGATGGTTTGATAAGTTTTGGGCCGGTTTGAAGAAAATAAGCTGGGCTGGGCTGGGCTAAGCTGGGCTCACGAACCAAGTAAAGTTAATTGACTTTTGACGATAATAGGTGTAGAAAAAGTCAAAAACACCGGGCTGGGAATCGGACTTGGTTAAAACCCGGTTTGGCCCTGTAGTGAATGATAGGGTTGAAATTGGTTTGTAACTATTGAAGTGGTTTGGAACAGCCGAACAGGAAAACCAGGTTTTACCGCAGTGGGTCTCCGAGCGCACGGGTTTTCCCCGGAATTGATGGCTTGGTGGCTCGGGAATGCATTCAACTCTAAACCGTTATGGAGGAAGGGATGCATTTGCTCGATTGAAAGCATCCAGGATGCTTATCTGGTGATTTAGTTAGTTGTTCAAAAAAAAAAAAAAAAATCCTAACTGATGGTTAAAGTGTCAAACGTGAAACCCCCCCCCCCCCAAAAAAAAAAAGTTGAAACACAAACCGGCTTCACCAAAACCCGGGTTTGACAATGTTTGACCCAAACCAAATTGGTTTAGGCTCTAATGCTTGTGATAAAAATGAGATTACTTATTTATTTGATACAAATCAGTTCCGATTAAAATAAAATATTAAAAGAACATGGATAGTTGAATCATGGTTTATACTACCATTATGTATAACTGTACTTTTTTTAATAATCATGTGTTTATTTGATTTTCGTATTTATTTTTCAAATTTGTTTAGTAATAAACGTGTCTTCAAGCGCAGATTCAAGGTACTGGCAGGGGTAGCTCGTGTTACCCTTAAATCCGTCTTCGTAGTGTAATTTTTTTTTCCCATTTTATACAAAGGATATATCTGGAAGAAAAATAGAATACTGAATTTAATATAAGCCTAAATTTTATCTTAGGTGTTTTTTTAACCTTTATTTATTATCATCACAAATGTATAAATGTAAAATAATAACTTTTTTTTTTTTTTTGATACCTCTGATTTTATTTATTAGATTCATCATTGCATGTCTCACTCCAAAATTGTTGACATGTTTAGAATCTTTGAGAAAAAAAAGTAACAATTATATAGAATGTAATAATCACTAAATTATGTATTTTTAATGAAATTCCGTAGATTATAAATTATTCTTTTAGTTGCAAAAAGAACAACGATGTTAAGTAAGCGTTCGCCATCTTTGGTAGTTGTATGGTTTAATGGAATGTCAACTTTCCTGTTTTTATAAAGCATTCCATTATTGAATTTATTGACCAAATTTATTTATTCATCATCAAAAACATTAATAATTAGTTATACTTTTATTATCTGTAGAAGGAATCACTAATTATATGATTTATATTAAAAAACTGTATAATTATATTAAAAATATTATCTGTAGAAGGAACCACTAGTTATATAATTTATATTAAAAAATTCTATAATTATATAATTATATTAAAAATGTAATTTAAATATGGCTCTTGCAAGAAACGTACACCTAAAAAGGGAAGGAAATTAATTATATAATTATACTAGGTTAGTTCCCCGTGTGTTACACGGGTTGAACAATTTAAACTTTATAATAAATATTTCTTATAAATGCAAATTAAAGACGGAGACATTAATATACCTAGAATTAGTAGTTTTACACTTTTACCCCGTCTCTACTTTTAATTATTAATAATGTCAGATACAATTAACCATGGGTGAATCCAGTAATGCTAAAAACAAACCAACATTGGATAATATTAATAAAAAAAGTAGACAATGTGTTAAGGGGGTAAAAAAAACCCGATGGACTAAATGAGACCCTCAAACACTATACTAATTAGCTACCGAACGGCGACGACCATTTAGAAAAAAAAAATTAAAATTAAACCAATAAAAAACTAAACTTGTTAAAAGAAAACTCTAAAGTTAACTATGAAAAAAAAGTACAAAAGACAAAAAAAAAAACTTACTATTCATTAGGTTGATGGAAATTAATACATATAGAGAATATTACTTTTTGTCATATTATGTATAACAACATTAAATATAAGTAGAAAGTATAACAATATTAATAAAATGTAATCAATATTAATAAGATATCATCGTATTAATTTGATTTTGAAAATTAAAATTTGGATAAAAATATTAAGTAGAGATTAATTTATTTTTCCCAAGATTTAATGATTAATTTTTTTAATTTAGGATTAACTAATGAAACTAAAAGGATTATGTTTAAGACGGGAAAATAGAATTCCAGATTGCCTCAATGATTGTCATGTGTCTCAAATTGGTTTACTTATATGTATAGATAGATTATAGTACATTTTTCAATCCTAAAAAAAAAAAAAAAAAAAAACGAAATATATAACTTAGTAAATCAACTAAATAAAACCCAAAATGAATTGAAACTTTAACTTAGTAAAATTAGTTGATAGACAATGTATAATCTTTTCGTAACATGTTATCATGATTAACAATATATCATCGTATTAATTTGATTTTGAAAATTAAAATTTGGATAAAAATATTAAGTAGGGATTAATTTATTTTTTCCAAGATTTAAGGATTAATTTTTTTTTTGAATTTAGGATTAACTAATGAAATTAAAAGGATTATGTTTAAGGCGGGAAAAAAGAATTCTAGATAGTCTCAATGATTGCCATGTGTCTCAAATTGGTTTACTTTATTATATGTATAGATTAAAAATATTATATTAAAAATATAATTTTAATAAGGCTCTATGCAAGAAACGTACACCTAAAAAGGGAATATGGCTATTTTATTTTAATGTTTTTTTTTTTCTATTTTCTATTTAAATTAAAGTTATCAAAACAACAAACTTCTTAATGTTTGTTTTTCTATTTTCTATTTAAACTAAAGTTATCAAAACAACAAACTACGAAACAAGAAGAATCTGTGATTCTCGCATTTACCTAAAAGCAGCGGATCTAAAAAATTCGTATAGAGATAACGTTTCAATAAAAAGGGGTAACGAAATCAAAAAAATGTTAGATTTTTCTAAAATTTACACTACCGTCAGAGCATCACCGTCGAAGGGCAACTAGGGTTACCACTTGTAACACTATAGGCCCGCCCTTGCCTACAAACCTAGAAACTATGAATTAACCTATACATTAAAAACACAAGTGATTGAACAGTAATAATAATAATATAATAATATTACAAATAGAAAACAGTAATAAAAACAGAAATGAATGAATAGTATCGGGTACCGGTATCGGTATTAAATTTACCAAACTAAGTGTATTCTCGGTATCTGTTCGGCACCGGTATTCATCTGGTTTTACCCTCAAATACCGGTGTCGTACCAGTACCGACCGTATCAAGCCATACTGTACCAGGTATATTTGGTACCGATACCCACTTTTGGGGATTTCGGTAACGATATTTTCGGTACCGATTTGTACCGAGCTCATCAAATCCTGTAGCAACGTAGCTTGCACAGTTTAGATTACTTTTCATACACACAGTAAGTAAACTGTATATCGTAATGAGGTTTTATATACACAACAACTTATTTTGCCTTATTTTTTTTTTGTCTTTTTTACATAATATAACAACCCTCGGTAAAACCGACATCCTCATAATATTTCTGACACCCTAATATATCTTAAAATATATCAATATGTCTTTATATGCACCCTGTATGTGAAAAACCGAGCCCAAAGTAGATTATATATATATATATAGTAAATTAAAAACAATAAAAATTAAGTTGAGGCGGGCCGCATGGGACCTCACCTCAATATAACGCGGGCCGCGCAAGGGTGTAACCAGACTTCTCTTAAATCATAAGTTCATGCGGGCCGCGTACAAGTTTGGTTAAGTTAAAGCGGGCCGCGAGTGTCCAGAATTGTGGCATAGCCCGGTGCGGCCACGTGTCCGATGCGTGTCGAGCCTATATGGTGACCGGACCAAGCTACGCCGTTGACCCAGGTTGACGCGGGCCGCGTAAGGGTTGGCCTGTTCTTTACGCGGGCCGCGTGGAGACGCGATTACAGCCCTATATAAGAAGGCAACGGGCTTTCAGTTTCCGTCGTTCATTTCCTTTCTTTCTTTCTTAATTTCTGTAGTGGCGTTACTATACCCGGGCATTATACCCCCTAAAATAGCGAGGTTCTGCTACGATGTAAGTATTATAACCCCTGGAGACGTATTAGATACGCTGCCCGATTGATCTAGGGTTCCGTAACGGCTGTCGTGGTTCTGCCCGACGTAGTCGTTGGAATGCCGTCTCGGGGAGGGTATTACTAATGTTAAAATGGGTTATTATACTAACACACGTGCATTTGTGTAAATTATAGATATTCACCAGGAAACCCTAAAGAATAACCTAAAACAGCAATGTGAGTTATCCTCTTTTTGTTAAATGCTTTTACAAAACCTTACATTTTTTCCATGCGAATGACAGTTATTGAGTATTTGTAAGAATACAATTATCGTGGGTATGTTGGGGTTTTGTATACAAAATTGGTTACAACCTGGTTAAGGAGTAACATTTCCACAAGTCGGGTGTCGACAGTACCAATGGGTGATAATTGATATAACTTGGAAACAAATGTAATTGCGGGATCGCCCTCAATACTGTTCACTGTGAATTTTATTTAAACTTGATTAAACTGGGATTCACTCACCAGTATTTCCCACTGACAAAATGTTTTTAAAACGCGTTTCAGGTAACAAAATGTGAAAGCCAAATAGAAGCCAGCTGGACAGCACTGGAGGCTTGGAAAAGTGGCAATAAAGTTACCTAAAAATAAAACAAAATGTTTTTATTAAATAAATAGGATTTATGGATGCTTTGACAATGTTGAATGCTACAATGATGTCGAAACAGAAAGCTATAAATTTCTACATCGAAGAAAGTGCTAAATGGAAGCAAGAGTTGGAAACTGAAAAGATCAAGAATGAGAGAATCAGACGTTTATTGCAGAGTTACTCTAGTTCTGATTATCTTATTGATAGAATTTATCCAACTGTTGCAGGTATGGAAGCTTTCCAAGACGACAAGCCAAAGAAGAAGGATACTGGTAAGAAACCGACTGTTAGCTATAACAAGTGTCCGCCTCCGATATGGGAAGGGTATTCTCCTAGAAAACCAAATGAGGAGCAACTTGAAAAAGCAGTCAATATAAATTTAAAAACCGACACAACTGATGATTTACCAGAAAACATTGACGTCACTTTCACATCGTCTGACACTGATCATGAGTCTGAGTTAATCAAAAAGGTGGTCGATTAGGTGTTGGATACTGATGAGGAGTCAGAGTCAAAGTCTGAGTCTGGAGGTTCAAGTTCGTCAGTCAACAGTCAAAAGTCGTCGGCTAAACGGGCATATAGTAAAGAGTTTTTGTTATCAAAGAAAAATTTGGATGATGAAACATTTGAAGTTGCTTACACTTTAAATGATTCTGACAAATTATACTATGACAAAGAGTTTCCAATAAGAAGTGTCTGTTTTGAAATGATCAAAAAGGTTTTCAAAATGACAGAAATTAATATTTCTGAAATAAAAGATTTAAATCTTACTGGAAAACCTAAAAAATACACTTCAAGAGTTCAACAACGGTTAAACATGAAAAAGGGTTACAATTCTGGTGCTGGTTTTCAAAAGAAACCAAACCATAATGGTAGCTACAAAAAGAAAGGTTTAGGTTTTATTCCACCAGAAAACTATAAAAATGAGAAAAATTCTAAAACAAAAACATAATTTGTTTCAGGTGGAAGTGCAGAAGATGAACAGAAGAAACCGTTCTGGAAACAATCTAACCAGGAGTTTCTTGCTGAAAAGAAAAGGAATGGAACTGGAGTGTTTCATCCAAAAGAAACTCGAACCTGTTTCAAATGCAATGAAGTTGGTCACATTGCATGGAATTGTCCAAAGAATATCAAGACAAAACAGGGAGTTTCTGAAAAACTAAAAGAAAAAGTGGTTGATGTCGAACCACCAACTGAAAACTTTAAAATTTTTGAAAACTCTACTTATGAAGTTGGTGAGTGTTCAAAGAAAAATGTTTACAAAAAGAAAGCCAAAGACAACCAAGTGTGGGTTGTTAAAAGGGTTGATGAGAAAGTCGGCGATGAATCTGGTTCCACAAAGCCAGAAGAGCCACAGGTTGAGGTAAAAAATTCAGTGAATGATGATGAATTTCCATCACTGAAGTTTGAAGAAATTTAACAGAAAGTTGGTAAGGTTGAGATCTCGGATCAGTTCTACTCCGAGAAGAATGAGTTTGATGTCGAGAAAGTTTTCAATGGAAATGTTAAGAAAATTTTTGGGAAATGTTAGATGGGAAAGTTAAAGGGGTTAAAGATTTCTATGCAACTAAAAAGGCAACTTACAACCCTACTGAGCAAGAATTGAAAACACTTAAGTCTGAAAAGACTTGGGTCGAAATTCTCTTTCCCTGAACATAAGGACTATGCCGGAGATCCCAAGTTTGTAATTGTGGATCAGGAATCGGTATCATTCATGTTTAATTAGATTGTTTAAAAAGTTTTTGAAATTGTTGAAATTTTACAGGTTGAAGGACTACGCCGGAGCTTCCAGGTGGGTAATTGCGAAGCAGGAATCGGCATCCGAGTTGGTAAAATGGTTTATGTAGATGTGATATTCCTACAACTGGTATTGTTTTTGTTCTTACTAGTGGCATAAGTGATTCGTCAAGGTCATTAATTTGAACTTGATGTAATCTGTATACAAATGTTTGAAAGACAAGATGATGAACCATATCCCCGAATCTACTAATGGTAAACCTACAAGTGGTAAAAACAAACTCATTTTTCGGAAAAATCATTTTGGTTAAAACAAACTTAAGTGTTTTGAAATCTAAATGAGAAAATGGTTTGTTGAAAGGGGGAGTTCTGATTGTTGATGCCAAGTGGATGGCGAATTGATGCGATTCAATGTCGGTTGTTAATTTTCTGTACAGTTTGTTTTCAAATTTTTCTTTAATGTGTTTGCATTTTAGGGGGAGTAGAAAATTTCAGAAAATCCAAAAACATTAGAAAATTTGAAAAATACAAAAACATGATGAAATCAAAAATGAGTTTTTGTTGTGAAAAAGAGGAAATGATAGTACATCAGTGGACTGTCACAACATGCTAAAGAAATGGAAAGTTAAAATGTGATAAACAATCTCACTGCGGATATGCCAGTAGGTTTTTGCACTTTTAGTAAATTGTGACGAGATATAAACCTAAATTCAAACTTGCTTAGTTCGTGGGGAACAACTTCTTGGATATATGGGTAACCCCCGAAATCTTATTTGAAAGGTCCCTCTTTCTGAGATACTAGGTCTTTATACTCAGTGATATCTGGGGTATTATTCCGGGAATTCTGCTGAATGGAAATTCTGACCAAGTCCCCGAATAATACTTTCTGCAAATGCTTGAAAAATAGCACAACCCTCAGCTTAAAAAAATGATGAACCATTTAAAAAATGCTAATCATGAGCTATTGAAGAAAAGATACTCTAAAGGGGACACACCAAAAGTCGAAGTCGTCATCTCTCTGCGTATACGGAAGTATCGACCTGAGCTCTCACGGCCCTCGCAATTTAACCCTTTTACAGATATCATCCGTGGTATACTTGTAACAACTGCCACTAAAATCCATAATTAGGACGATAATTAGTCAACAAGAAAACCCTAATTGAGACACCCAAGTAATTCTGCACAAACCCTGAAAGTTTCAGAACAATCGGAATCAGGATCAGGGCCCCTAAAACTCAGGGGGGGTATTTCCTAGTTATTATTTCTCAAACTGTTTTTGATAGAAATCGAATTTTCTCGAACCGTCGACTCACCCAAACTACTGGGACGCGTGGCTACCTCATATTAAAAGTGACCCGTCGCGCCACGCGCCAGGACCATGTTTTCCTGTCGTGACACGCGAGGGAGACCAAATTTCAGATATAAATAGAGGAGTTTGGCACTTGATTTCCTGCGTTAGTTCGACGAGAGAATTCGTTCTGTACGTCGAGATATCACCAAATTACTTCAATTAACACACACACGTCACGAAACGCTGCCGCAATCAGGGTAATAACTCGATCGCTATTACGATCCAACGTCCGATCGATTATAACTATCCAACGATAGTCCGGGTGCTGCTCAATTGAGCTTGTACTTTGATTATTCGTCGTGATTTCGACTTGAATATTAGAGTGCTGTTCGAATTCGGACTATGCTCTGTTATTCGTTGTGAATCCGATTGAATTATCGAGTATTGCACTGATTAATCGCTGTGAAGGTTTAATCTCGTGAATTGACGTAACTGCTGTATTAAGTTACCTACCTAGTTGTGTGCACTAGATTACAAAGCTAAATCAATAGGCTAAGCTCTACCTGTATAAATCTGCAATATATCAAGGCTTATCTGTAGACTAAACTTTGGCCGTATGAATCTGCATGATTATAATGTGAGTCATTCTTCTTTTTAAATTGTTTTCTCACAGTTTGTGAGTAAGTATTACAATACCTCAAATTATTTTCAAAGGTTATAATTACAGGGATTAAGTCTTTGTAATCACCAAATTACAGCTGGTATGTGGGGTAATTGTGCACATTACTTTTATTATCACTCTATGTGAGTGAATATAACTCTATGTGAGTTATTTCTACTCTGTGTGAGTACACCGTCACTATATGGGCAACGGGACCCAATAGTGGTATGACCACAGTCACGGAAATGAATCGAGTGACAAATACCCATTCTTGATAATTGGTTGATAGAAACATTGTAATCGCTCTTAATACTGTGAATTATAACTCACGGGTCGTTTTAGAAAACAGAATGATTCACTCAGTATTTCCCGCTGACAAAACATTTTTAAAACACATTTCAGGTAATTACAGTAGATTGGAGTAAGGATTAGATCCAGCACCGAAGGGATCAAGAAGTGGCTTATTTCATTAATTAAATCAAATTAAGAAATATCGTTTTTATATTAAAAGCTACCTTTGTAAAATATGGGTTTATCCCATCTATTTAATCAATAAAATCCGGTGTTTCTAAACTCTGATATTTTTCCTAACTCACGGTCCTGATGAAATTTCCGCTGCAATGTTTTTCAAAATAAAAATAATCACCGGTACCACGGGACTGCTCACGGCACCCGATTCCGTCCAGGGTGGGTCGGGGGTCGTGACAGAAGGTGGTATCAGAGCTAAGCCACTGCTTTAAGCCTATAAGTGTTGTGATAATAATACTTAAGTTTAAATAAAAAGAGTTAGGAGATTTCTATTAAATGGTAGCACAACTGAAAGCAGTTAGACTTGAATATAAGAAAAGATGCCTTAGTATAAGCTAAGCCACTGGTTTACACAATTAGGTATTATAATAATACCTAAGTGAAACGGAGAATTAGAAACTTAATATTATCTGATGGCACTCTGGATGGTATTTAGACTTGAATTTAAGAATTTTGCCTTGAAATAAATTCTAAGGTAAATTACTTATATAAGTATAATGTAATGGATACTGGTATGACGGTTAGCAGGCAATAGCACTTAATTGCTATTTATTCTTGCTTATTGATATTATTTGGTCTAGAATAAGATATGTTATGGGAATACAAATTTCCTTGATAAAAGCCCTAATAAAAGAGGCACTTCTTGAAAAGATACTATTTATGGGAAATAGAAAATTTTCTCCGGCAAAACTGGGTATAGAGTAGCAGACTCTCCAGCTTGACCGGACATATTGAGATTACCGCTCCAGCGCGAACTGGATAAGACGGGGTAAATGATATGTCAAATCAGTGACAAGATTTCCCTAAATAGTATCATGACCAAATACCTGAGTGGTTCTTGGAAATATGAATCTGTTAAATACATTGACCTGATAAATGGTATGTTTATTTCAGCATGTGAAATATGTGATTATATAGATAGGTATATCTATAAGCAAATTCCAAAAACCCATACGGATTGACAAATTGAAATAAAGTACAAGCATCCGTGTCTAGAATTCTCTATCAGGAATCTCTTTTCCAATATCAAACATTATTTTGTTTGATCATTTACCTCGTAACTCATACAATGAACCCTTTAAAGAAGGGATATCATCGAAAGTATAAAAAAAAAAAAATTTACAATACACAAGTAAGAAACATATAAAGTTGTGCTAACGCACAAGAAAACACATGAAACTTAAAATATACGTCCACAGACGTTGAAATATATCACACACGACTTTCCAAGGCAAGAACTTTGAAAAGTATAAATTGGGCACGATGACACCAATACTAATTCTGTCAGTAGAAAACTACTAATTAGGAAGAAACACTCTTGCCATATGATTCTACCAACGACACAGATCTCGCTAAGGTATGTTCCATAATCACACTGCAAAAAGGAATCATATACCTTTGTAAATTCTCTATTTTATTTTTTTTCGACATTCCATAATAACATCACACTAGTATCACACGGAAATCCAAGTAAAGTTTTTATATTATTAAAACTCTGACTTCTGCCTATAGTAAGTTAACTCTCCTGTTTCTACTCCTTCTCATAGGCATCATACCATGAGGATTTCCTTCATAGTAGCAAATTTTTACATTTCTTGGTAAATTCACATGTTCATTGTACTTATGGTTCATTCAAATTAGGAAGACCATAGGAGGACATTATACCAATTGTTGTTTAATCAAAAGTTCAAATATCATTTCACTATAGTTGATCTTTGCATAGTAAAATCTCGTTTTACAAAACAATGACTCTTTAATATCAAATCAATGAATTTCTTGAAAAACTCGATTTTCCATGGTTTCTGTTATAAAGATGTCCGAACTTCCTTATTACCACTCGTTTTGTTCAAACCCAGTTAAATTGCTCACAACTCGTATTCAATTCCAGGTCCCATATGATATTTTAAGCCATCATATTCAAATTCAAAATAATCCCAATAAGCACCTTGATTCTCTTGAAACTATAACATGTTTTTGGCCTTCGATTTCACTAAAATATTTCTTTAATCACAATCACCCTCTGGTGACATCTCCACAAAATCTGAAGATTTCGCTAATCTCGGATTTAAAATTTTTATATTAAATTTGCCTTATTAATTTATTCAATAAAAGTAATCTTAAAACAATCATATACTCAGATAATGATATACAAATTCACCTCCTATTCCGATGTAAGTTTATGATAATATATCAGTATTTTAAATACCCTGGTTATTGTCAGGAGCAGATATTGAGTAGCCTAGCCTTAGTTAGGTATGGACTGATCACCTATGCTTAAACAAGGCAGCACTAACCAATATCCAACCATAATAATAACCATTTAATGTATATAAATTAAGTTATCATACTTATTTATTCCAACAGTCAGAAAGAACATTGTAAGCATTTGCATGCACTCTTAACTTTGTTAAGAAAAAGAAAAATTGTACGCCAAGATCTCGAAGTATGAATTCTGGCTACAGGAAGTGCAATTCTTAGGTCATGTAGAAAATTACGAAGGTATCCATGTGAATCCTTCTAAAACCAGAAACAATTACTAAATAGAGGGTTCCGCAAACAGCCATAAAAAAATTCGAAGTTTTCTAGGTTTAACTGGATACTATAAACAATTTATTTAAGATTGTTCCAAGATAACTAAACCCTTAACTAAGTTAAATCTGTAAAATAGTTAAGTTTGAGTGAGGACCTAGACAAGAAGAAGTTATTAAGATATTTAATCAAAGGTTAACAAGTGCTTTAATTTTAGCATTGCCAAAAGAAACTGAAGTATATGGTGATACTTCAAAATTAGGAATAGAATGTGTGTTGATGCAACGCAAAAAGGTAATTGCGTATGCCTTCAGGCACTTAAAAGCACGAGGAAAATTTTAACTCATGATTGAGAACTAGGAACTATAATTTTGCCCTTAAGATTTAGAGACATTATCTGTAAATACAGATCACAAAAAGATAAAGATACGTATTTGGGCAAAACAAACTAAACATTAGGCAAAGAAGATGGATGAAAATCCTAAATGAGTACAACTGTGATATCCAGTATCACGACGAAAAGCAAATGTAGTTGCAGATGCTTTAAGTCATAAGTATCATGAAAAGCAAGAGTGAGTCCATGCTCTTAGATTAAGATCTACGGTTAGATTTAATGAAGCAACTAAAGAAAGTTCACGAAACAGTAATCGAAGACAATGCTGAAGGAATGAAAGGACAAGCCAAAGAATTAAAACAAGGAACTAATAAGAATTTGGAGATTCCCTAAGAAAACAATTGGGTACCTAAGCAGGGTAAATTAAGAAATAAGATTCTAGATAGATCTAGGTATACCATGTACCCAGGTAACAATCAGATATACCAAGATTTAAGAAAAAAACTTTTGGTAGATAGGAATTAAAAAAAAAAATGGACATAGCCAGTCATATATCTAAGTGTCTCACCTGTTCACAAGTTTAGGCAGAGCACTAGAAACCTTCAGGATTACTCCAACAATTAGAAATGCCTATATGGAAATAGGAACTCTTAACAATAGATTTTGTTACTAAGTTACCCAAAAACCAGAAAAGGTAATAAAACGATTTGAGTAATCATGGATCGATTTACCCAAATCAGCTCATCTTCTAAACTATGAAAGAAACCTTTAGCATAGAAAGGTTAACCCAGTTGTACAAAGATAAAACAGTATCCTTACATAGAGTTCCACTCTCCGTTGTATCGGACAGAAATAGTCGTTTCACTTTTCATTTCTGGAACAAGTTTCCAAATAGCAATGAAAACACGACTAAATTTAAGTACAACTTATCATCCCCAAACAGACAGACAAAGTAAAAGAACCATTCAAAACCTTGGAGGACATGCTGCAAGCATGTATGATAACCATTCAAGTAGGATAACCACTTAACCTTAATTAGAATTCTCCTATAGCAATAATTATCATTCAAGTATCGAAACTGTCCCATTCGAAGCACTGTACAGACGCAAGTGCAAAACCCCAGTTTGTTAAGCAGAAATAGGAGAAAGTTAATTATCAGATCCTAACCTGACAAAATAACTCAAATCAAGGAAAGACTGAAAACAGCTCGAGATCGTCAGAAGAGCTATGCAGATAATCATCATAAACCTTTAGAATTTCATATAGGAAATAAGGTACTTTTAAAAGTTTCTCCTTGGAAAGATATAGTACGATTCGGTAAGAAAGGAAAGCTAAGTCCGAGATACGTTGGACCATTCCCTGTGATTCAACGAATAGGACCAGTAGCTTATCAGTTACAACTACCAGAAGAATTGGCTGGAGTACATGATATATTTCATGTATCCCATCTCAAGAAATGTCTATCAGACAAATCCCTGGTAATACCTCTTCAAGATATAGTGGTAAATGAAAAAAAATTAAAATTCATAGAGAAACCATTGGCTATCGAAGAGTCAAATTTCTCAAACATAAACGACTAGTGTTGGTAAAAGTCAAATGGGAATCCAAGAGAGGACCAGAATACACTTGGGAACTGGAATCGGAAATGAAGAGAAAGTACCCTCATCTATTCCAGTAAATCTCGAGGATGAGATTTTTCTTAAGGTGGGGAGGATGTAACAACTGCCACTAAAATCCATAATTAGGACGATAATTAGTCAACAAGAAAACCCTAATTGAGACACCCAAGTAATTCTGCACAAACCCTGAAAGTTTCAGAACAATCGGAATCAGGATCAGGGCCCCTAAAACTCAGGGGGGGTATTTCCTAGTTATTATTTCTCAAACTGTTTTTGATAGAAATCGAATTTTCTCGAACCGTCGACTCACCCAAACTACTGGGACGCGTGGCTACCTCATATTAAAAGTGACCCGTCGCGCCACGCGCCAGGACCATGTTTTCCTGTCGTGACACGCGAGGGAGACCAAATTTCAGATATAAATAGAGGAGTTTGGCACTTGATTTCCTGCGTTAGTTCGACGAGAGAATTCGTTCTGTACGTCGAGATATCACCAAATTACTTCAATTAACACACACACGTCACGAAACGCTGCCGCAATCAGGGTAATAACTCGATCGCTATTACGATCCAACGTCCGATCGATTATAACTATCCAACGATAGTCCGGGTGCTGCTCAATTGAGCTTGTACTTTGATTATTCGTCGTGATTTCGACTTGAATATTAGAGTGCTGTTCGAATTCGGACTATGCTCTGTTATTCGTTGTGAATCCGATTGAATTATCGAGTATTGCACTGATTAATCGCTGTGAAGGTTTAATCTCGTGAATTGACGTAACTGCTGTATTAAGTTACCTACCTAGTTGTGTGCACTAGATTACAAAGCTAAATCAATAGGCTAAGCTCTACCTGTATAAATCTGCAATATATCAAGGCTTATCTGTAGACTAAACTTTGGCCGTATGAATCTGCATGATTATAATGTGAGTCATTCTTCTTTTTAAATTGTTTTCTCACAGTTTGTGAGTAAGTATTACAATACCTCAAATTATTTTCAAAGGTTATAATTACAGGGATTAAGTCTTTGTAATCACCAAATTACAGCTGGTATGTGGGGTAATTGTGCACATTACTTTTATTATCACTCTATGTGAGTGAATATAACTCTATGTGAGTTATTTCTACTCTGTGTGAGTACACCGTCACTATATGGGCAACGGGACCCAATAGTGGTATGACCACAGTCACAGAAATGAATCGAGTGACAAATACCCATTCTTGATAATTGGTTGATAGAAACATTGTAATCGCTCTTAATACTGTGAATTATAACTCACGGGTCGTTTTAGAAAACAGAATGATTCACTCAGTATTTCCCGCTGACAAAACATTTTTAAAACACGTTTCAGGTAATTACAGTAGATTGGAGTAAGGATTAGATCCAGCACCGAAGGCATCAAGAAGTGGCTTATTTCATTAATTAAATCAAATTAAGAAATATCGTTTTTATATTAAAAGCTACCTTTGTAAAATATGGGTTTATCCCATCTATTTAATCAATAAAATCCGGTGTTTCTAAACTCTGATATTTTTCCTAACTCACGGTCCTGATGAAATTTCCGCTGCAATGTTTTTCAAAATAAAAATAATCACCGGTACCACGGGACTGCTCACGGCACCCGATTCCGTCCAGGGTGGGTCGGGGGTCGTGACAATACTCACCTGTAATTCAGTTGGGATCTGGATACGGGAGTATATTCAAGTAGTGGGACGCGCGAATAAGTTTAAGTCCTTAAGACATTAATCACGTATCTCGGAGCAATTGAAATCTGTGTGAAAATTTAAAAGGACCAATATACTGACAATCTAGGTGAATTGTTTAGAACTTAATATGTAATCAAGCTTAACGGTGTTAGTGACTTGTCTCAAAAACTGATATGATCCTCTTATACAAACTCACAAAAATAGTGTCTGTAAATATTTCTTTACTGCATTACATTTCTCTTATTTCAAAATCCAAAAAGATTTTAGTGTGTTTTAGCATAAATTTAAGAAAAATACAAAAAGATTTTCGGCAACTGATGTTGGAGAGCTAATTTTCAAAATTCCGAGTGCTAAACATGATGACCATGTGGTGAGGGAGAGTCTGTGTTTGAAATCAAAATGTTTTCAAAATATAATTTTACAAGTGGTTCATCAAGATTCTTAATGGATAAATCTTTTGTTTGATTTGAGGGAGAGTTTGAGTTAGTGCATGTGTTTTTGTAATTAAAGTGTAAAATTTACTTTGACGTAGAGTTTATGCAGGTTTTAGTATGAGCTGGGTTTAAAGATCCTGAGCTGGAAGAGAGCCAGGTGACGATCTTGAAATCAAAAGCTGTGTGAAAGTAAGCCAGGTTGATCGATCCTAAGAATCTTATGTTTTAGAGAGCTAGGTTACGATACCTGAGGACTCTGATTGAAGAAAGCCAGGCAATGATCATGGACCTGTGAAAGCCAGACAACGATCCTGAAGCTGATAATGCTGATGAACTTAAGGAATGCCAGCATATCGCAGGGGGAGTCTGAAGACATGCAAGAGAAGATAGAAAGAGTGAAGCCCGAAGACTGATAAAGACTGAAGTTGCTAAGACTCGACACTGAAGACTCGTCAACATCTGAGGGGGAGTCTGTTAGTGCATACATCTGTCGACTTCGTCTTGTATCGAGTCCTAGATTAGATTTTATAGATCAGGGCTCTTAGATCGAGAAAATAGATGTTTATATAGCTGATTTCGCTTGAGTGAGCTTATGTAGGTGATTCAGCTCGAAACAGTTTCAAGCGAAATCAACATATTGTTAATTCCGCTCCAAATGGTTCTGGTGTCTTTCGAGCAGAATCAAGGCTATTATAAATAGTCAACCTGGAGCGAAATCATGGGAATGATTTTCGAATTCCATACCGAGGTGCTGCCGGTGTGAGGACTGATTGTATCTGCTGTCAAATCAATATAATAAGTGTTTAAAGTGAATTGCTAGCTGTATCTAAGTCTATTTCTTGTTTTCCGCACCTGAAATAGATCAGAACCTCTCTGAACGACTCGTTCGGGTCAATCACACGATCCTACACGAAGTAGCGATGTATTCGGTATAGCTACATTATGATCTGAATCTCTGGTGCTAGGCGTAACGAGTGTAGCGAGTAGTAACAACGCACGAACATGCGGGTTGTTACAATCTAGTTGAGCTCCGGTAGCTGGACCGACAGAAAGATATGACTATATGAACAATAATAGATTTTGTGGGGCGTAGGTCGTAAAACCGTGTAAGGTAGTAAGCAACCAACAAACAACAAACAAAACTGGGAAAATCGTCAAAAATGTGAATTTATACCGCTATGTTAAGCCAAATGTAGGCAAAGACAAAAGCTAACTTATGCCTTGAAATGACGTAAAACATAGACAAACGCGAATTGCTTTTACAACGAAAACCTTTAATTTAGTGACAAAACTTACACAACAAAAACTTAAACAAAGAAATAGAACTCTGATAGGATTAATAATGTAAACCACATTAAAATAAATCACTACAAGAAAATAAAACAAAATAAAAAAACAAGCCTCAACGAGTCGATTCTCTGTGGTGTAAAAAGACTCAAAGAAAAGAAGTAAAAACTAAGGGATAGCATTATAGTAATTAATTCATAAAGAACGGTTTATTTATGTACCGTAGATAAGAGATACACAAAATGTTACATATAGTAATATAGAGTTTGTGTACTCTTAATCTTTCTTTCAAAATATCCAGTCTTTTGATGTCTACTTATCATGCTTACCCTTTTATTATGTGACTAAAGTGCGATTTGGAATAAACTCGAAACTCTTTGAAAATTATTAAAAAAATGGTTCAAAATCAGTTTGTATAATTTTCGAGTCAAACCAAGCTGCGACCAGCTTCGTATAAATTTTGAGTTCACACCAAGATGAGCTCGCTTGTTTGCGGCACCCACTAGCGACTTTTGTTGGTAAACTAGTTTTATGCCCCGCCCGTGTTGGGGGGCACTAAACCAAATATTTCTCATTCTCATGACACACACGTCTGTGTTTCGGTTACTTGTACATACTAGTTATAACATGATCTCAATAAAATTAAAACAAAACAGTACCATACTTTTGCAAAAAAAAAAAAAAAAAAAAAAAAAAAAAACTAAAACGATGACAAGACTATAACTTTAAACTCGGGCAAAATCGTAATTTTTCGTGATAAATGAGCAAGTGGCAGACAACTGCATGACACGTATAAAAATCACATCGAGTCAACCAATTAAAACAAAACACTACCATAGATTTGTAAAAAAAAAAACTAAAACGATGGCATGATATGATTTTACACTACGGGCAAAATAGTAATTTGATAGAGCAAAAAACAAAAACGACGGCAAAGCTGTAAATTTGAACTGAGAGCAAAATTGTAATTTATCAGGAAAAAAAACAAAAAACGATGGTAAAACTATTAATTTGAACGGGACAAAATCGTAATTTGGCAGGACCAATTGGGAAGTTCCTGGTACTAATCTCTGCCATATCCTTTGTAGTTATATATATACTATCCATGTTTAAGAAATATATACATTTACCATCCTTGGTAATTTGAGTATACCTTTTGTATAAATTTAGTAAAAGTAAATTAATTCATAAAACATTTATTCTACCAAGTAGAAGTAAATTAATTCATAAATATTTATTCTACCACGACATATTTATTGATAAATAAGTTCTAAATATCAGATGTAATATCACGTATCTTGTGTTTGGTTTATTAAGGGAATACTTTAATCGTTTTAAAAGTATACAACTAACGAATTTATATAAAAGAGAAAATCACCTAAATAGTTATAAGATTTGTGAAAACATACATTTATGATTACAGCCAATTACTTTCCGTCAAATAAGTTTCATCGATTATGACAGCTAAGGCTTAACTCACAAATTTGTTGGCTTATCCTGTAGTTTTGACAGCTAAGTTCGCACTTTTAGATGTAGGCTACAACAATACCCATACTTTTCTACCGGTTAAATTCAATGACTATTGAAAAATATAAATGATTTGTTTTATTGTTTTGATATTGTTTTTCATTTTCCTAGGTGAAATTACTGTAGGATAGTTTGCAGACCCGAATGAGTCGTTCAGAAGAGTTTTTGCTTGAAACGAAAGGCGGAAACAGACGTAACAAGGTAATTCAGCTTGAGATTCACTTTAAATGTCTTTTCTATTGATATAACAACTTTTTACAATGAGACAACACTTCGGCAGCAGTTCGGTACTTGAGCCGGAAAGTTACAAATGACAAGACACGAAGGGTATTTATAGGTGAGCTGATTTCGCACGAAATCATTCATGCGAAATACCATTTCGTGCGGAATTACCCAAAGAGCTATTTCATGCAAAATCACCAAGTGATTTCGTGCGAAACACCCTCTAGGTCATTTCATGCGAAATCCCTATAAATCATACATTTGACATTTTTCTCGAACAACGTGCCCTGATCTATCTAATATAGTACAAGATTCGATATAAGACGAAGTCGACAGACGCATGCACCAACAGATTGCAGACCCGAACGAGTCATTCAGAAGAGTTTTTGCTTGAAACGAAAGGCAGAAACAGACGTAACAAGGTAATTCTGCTTGAGATTCACTTTAAATGTCTTTTCTATTGATATAACAGCTTTTTACAATGAGACAACACTTCGGCAGCAGTTCGGTACTTGAGCCGGAAAGTTACAAATGACAAGACACGAAGGGTATTTATAGGTGAGCTGATTTCGCACGAAATCATTCATGCGAAATACCATTTCGTGCGGAATTACCCAAAGAGCTATTTTGTGCGAAATCACCAAGTGATTTCGTGCGAAATACCCTCCAGGTCATTTCATGCGAAATACCTATAAATCATACATTTGACATTTTTCTCGAACAACATGTCCTGATCTATCTAATATAGTACAAGACTCGATATAAGACGAAGTCGACAGACGCATGCACCAACAGACTCCCCCTCGAATGTTGACGAAGTCTTCAGTGTCGAGTCTTCAATCTTCAGTCTTTATCAGTCTTCTCGAACTCTTCCAAAGTATTTGACAATGTAAAGCATCCTCATTCTCTGTTTTCTTCTCATCTCCAGAATTTCAACCTGGCTTTTATCTTTCTTTTATTCTCTTGATCAGATCTCTTGATTCCTTAAGTTCATCAGCATCATCAGCTTGCGTGAACGTCAGGATCTGAACTTGGCTCTACAATCTTCAAATTCCCTTATTGTTAGCAGATTCCCCCTTGAATTGTGCTCGGGATCGTAGTCTGGCTTTCACAGGATCAGAATCGAAACCTCTGCATATCCTCTTCCTCAAAATAAATTTCACAAATTTAAAATTTGACAAATTTATATACCATTTGCAGGTACTAATCAAGAATAAATGATTTTACAATGTTAATCTCTGATGAAACACTTGTAGGAAAAAATGTTTTATATTAACTTCACTTTTTATTTTAAACAGACTCCCCTTCACCGATTGTCCATCATGTTCAGCACTCGGAATTTTGAATATCAGCTTTCCAACATTAGTTGTCAAAAATCTTTTTGTATTTTTCAAAATTTATGCTAAAACACACTTAAAATCTTTTTGGAATTTTTGATTTTAACAAAAATGAAAAAAGGAAATATATACAGACAATATTTTTGTGAGTTTGTGTAAGAGGATCATATCAGTTTTTAAGACAAATCACTAACACCGTTAAGCTTTAAACATTTTAAGTTCTAAACAATTTACTTAGATTGTCAGTATACTCGTCCATTTAAATTCTCATACAAAGTTCAATTGTTTCGAGATACGAGATTTAATGTTTTAAGCACTTAAACGTATTCGCGTGTCCCACCTCAGAATATACTCCCGTATCCAGACTTCTATCTTCAGTCTTACAGGTGAATGTACACTAATGATATCTGTAAATGGGTAAATGCGAAACCGTGAGAGCTCAGGCTAGAACTTCCGTTCGTACAAAGAGATGATGGCTCGACTTTAGGTGTGTCCCGTTTGGGGATCTTTTCTTCAACAGCACATGATTAGCATTTTGCAATGTTTCATCATTTTTTGTACTGAGGGCTAGCTTTAAGATTAAATCTTATGCAAAGTATTATACGAGGACTAGGCTATTGCTCCCGCAAAATCAGAAGTCCTGGTATAATACCCCAGATATCATCACGCACAAAGACCTAGTATGTCAGAAATAGAAAATCTTTCAAACAAGATTTCGGGGGTTACCCATATATCCGAGAGATGTTCCCCACGATATAAGTAAGCTTTTTGTATTTATGTTTATATCTCGAAAACAATTTACTAAATGTATAAAAACCTACTGGCACATCCACAGTGAGATTGTTTATCACTTTTGACATTCCAATTCTTTAGCATGTTGTGATAATCCACTGATGTACTATCATTTCCTCTTTTATACAAAAAAACTCTTTTTCATTTTATAATGTTTTTGAATTTTTCAAATTTTCTATTGTTTTTGGATTTTCTGAAAATTTTACTCCCCCTAAAATTTAAAAACATTTAAAGAAAATTGAAAATAAACTGTACAAATAAAGAACAACTGTTGTGAATTGCTTCAATTCGCCATTCATTCGGCATAAACAATCAGAACTCCCCCTTACAACAAACCATTTTCCCATTATGATTTCAAAACACTTAAGTTTGATTTAATCAAAATGGCTTTTCTGGAAAATAAGTTTTGTTGATTTTACCACTTGTAGGGAATGGGGATCAATTCATCACCTTGTTCAATCAACCATACCACTTGTAAAGATAAGATATAACAATTTTAAGAAACTACCACTTGTAGAAAATCAAGTACAACTTAATGTCCTTGATTAACCACTCGTAAATCGAAATCTCACAGTTACCAACCTGTGAATTTTTCAAAAAAATGCCGATTCCTACTCCCCAATTACCAACCTGTGAGTTCCGACAAGTCAGGATTTTACTTATGAAAAACTTCCATCCAAGCCTGACCAAACTTGGATGTGACCTCCTCAGTTTCACTTGGGGTGTAAGTAGCCTTCTTTGTTTCATAGAAATCTTTTACCCCTTTCACTTTTCCCTCGACCATCTTTCCAAAAATCTTTTTCACATTACCATTAAAAGCTTTTTCAACATCAAATTCTTTCTTTTCAGAATAGAATTGATTTGAAATCTCAATCTTACCAACTTTTGTTTTAAAATTTTCAGCTCGCAATGGTGGAAAGTTCTCATCATCCATTGGCGGAACTGATTTTTCATCTTTTAAATCAACTTGTGGCTCCTCTGATTTTGTGGAATCAGATTCATCGCCAGATTTCACATCAGATTTCTTAGCAAGCCACTTTTGGTTGTCAAGATTCACTCTTCTCTTGTAAAATCTTTTTGAACATTCACCAACTTCGTATGTAGAGTTTTTGAAAACTTTGAACTTTTCAGTTGGTGGTTCGATTTTATCAACAACTTTTTCTTTGAGTTTCTGAGAGACTCCCTGTTTTGTGTTGGTTGCTTTTGGGCAATTCCAAGCAATGTGACCAACTTCTTGGCATCGGTAACATGTCCTTGTCTCCTTTCTCCGATAAGCTCCATTCTTTTCAAACTTTTATCTTTCTGCAAGAAACTCTCTGTTTGATTGCTTCCAGAAAGAACTCTTTGATTCCTCTTCACAACTTGTTCCTGAAACAAATTTAATTTTTGAATTAGAAATTTTCTCATTTTTATAGTTTTCTGGTGGAATGAAACCCAATCATTTCTTTTTGTAATTACCGTTATGGTTTGATTTCTTTTGAAAACCAGAACCAGAATTGTAACCTTTTTTCTTGTTTAATCTTTGTTGAACTCTTGAAGTGTACTTTTTAGGTTTTTCATTAAGATTTACATCATTTATTTCAGAAATGTTAATTTCTGTTAATTTGAAAACCTTTTTGATCTTTTCAATTTGAACACTTCTTATTGGAAATTCTTTATCAGAATATAATTTGTCAGAACCATTCAAAGTATATGCAACTTCAAATGTTTCGTCATTCAAATTTGATTTTGATAGCAAAAATTCTTTGCTGTAAACCCGTTTAACCGACGATTTTGGACTGTTGACTGACGAAATCAAAATTCCAGATTTAGACTTTGACTCCGACTCCTCATCTTTATCCAACACCTGATCGACCACTTTCTTTATTAACACAGACTCATGATCAGTGTCAGACGATGTGAATGTGACATCAATATTGTCTCGTAAATCATCAGTTGTTTCGAATTTTAACTTTATATTGACTGCCATTTTGACTTGCTCCTCATTCGGTTTTCTGGGAGAATAACCTTCCCAGATCGAAGGCGGACACTTGTTATAACTGACAGTTTGTTTCTTACCAGTATCCTTCTCTTTTGGCTTCTCATCTTGAAAGGCTTCAAGACCTGCAACAGTTGGATAAATTCGATCAATCAAATAATCCGAACTAGAGTAACTTTGTAATAACCGTCTAATTCTTTCATTTTCTATCCTTTCTGTCTCCAACTCTTGCTTCCATTTTGCACTTTCTTCAATATAAAAATTTATAGCTTTCTGCTTTGACATCATCACAGCATTCATCATAATCAAAGCGTCTTCTCTTTTAGAATTTGTCTTTTGTAGACCAGTCACTGTTCTGTTCAACACATCATATGATTCATTCACATGATTGAGATCAAATAGTAATTTTTCTTTCATCTTTTCTTGCTCACTCAACTTCTCATCCTTTTCTTCACACTGCTTGCAAGATTCAGAACACTTTAAGCACGGCTTGATGACTTCAACTATCTTTTCAACTTCAATTATCTTTTCAACTTCAACAATCTTCTCAGTGACTTTAACTTCTTTACTTTGTTCAGACTTCTCTTTTTGAGCAACATTTTCACATTTCATCTTTTTCTGTTCTTTTGCTGCACGTCTCTCCTTCAGCTTCTTCAATCTATCTGCAAAATAAAATTGAAAACTTTCAGGAGATAAATGAGTTTTTGAAATATTAATATGCATTTCTTCATCATCACTGTCATCAGTTGATGATTGATCAAACACTGTATTCTTTTCTGAACTATCATCTGAAAAAACAAATTCTTCATCTTGATTTTTCTTATCATCAAACACTTTCATCCATTTATCCATCAAATCTGGTTCTTGAACTATTTTTGCAATGAATGCCCCTAGCTTTGTATCAGGTGGAATGTATTTATCCCAGCTAAACCCTTCAGCTACTTTCTCATCATCTTGATCTATGATACCATAAGAAGCTTTCTTATTTGCCTCTTCGATCATCTTCTTCTTTCCGTCTTCAATAACATTTGACGATGATGATTGTTGCTTATAAGGCTGCTGAGTAACTTGAAGATAAATTGCTTTTTGATAATAATCATTGTTGCCAAACGGATTCTTTGCTCCTCCTGCTTCTCGGTTGGTACATTCCCTCTTGAAATGTCCTTTCTCCCTGCATTTAAAACACGTAAATTTAGATTTATCAAAACCCAATGTAGAAACATTTTCATCCAGAAAATCATTTCTTCCTGTAATCATTTTGAATTTTTCGGCTCTCCTCAGAACACTTGATAAACACCATTTAATGTCCATAAGCTCCATTTCCTCAGCATCGATCTGATCGTAATCCTCTTTTGTCAACATAGGATTTCCGATCCTTTCTGCAACCAATCCCTCGTAAGATTCTAACACAGTAGCAAGTAATGACATGTGACTTTTGGCAATTTCTTCAGAGAAGTTTTGACCATTCTGAAGATGCAACGCGATGTTGCAGTGTAAAATTTGATCATTACTGTTGTTTGAATTTTGGAACTGATGACCTGAGGTTGATCCCTTCGGATTAACACTTGGGTATGAGGAAAATCCACTACTGCTGTTTGGACTTTGATTGATTGATCCAGATGAGTTTTCTGCACTGAATGCAATCTGAACTTTCGGACTTAATTCAGTATCTTGAACACTTCCTTTGTAATACATCTTGATGTCTCGTTGACCACTCGGATTGTTCATCCTAGCAATCTTTTGCTGCTCAAGATCTTGTCCTTCAATCTTTTCAATGAATTGAGAAATTGTCAAACCATCATATTCTCCAGTGTTCTTTAATATCATCAAAAATGTACCCTATTCTTTCTGTGGTAAGGCATCAGCCAATTTGTCAACCCATTCTTCTAGTTCTTTATTTATATCTAACAAAGTCATTGAACGAACTAAGTGACAGTATCTTTCAATCAGTTTCTTGGTATTTTCTCCCTGCAAACTTGTAAACAGATCAAACTCTTTCTTTAATAATGCCTTCTTATTCCTGATCATCTTCTCACTTCCTTCAAACTTAACACGAATTGCATCCCAAATCGAACGTGAAGTGTTATCATGTTGAAGTAATATGAAGATGTCTTCCTTCACAGCTTGCTGTAGCAGACTGATCATCATCTTTTCTGCTTTATACATGTCTCGTTCTTTGTCTGACAATTTAGAAATTGCTTTTGTAACTCCCAAATCAGTACGAGGTCTAATGTACTTCTCAATGCATTCCCAAGATCTCAAATGATTCGCTTGAACCCAGTTTTCGAATCTATCTTTCCAACCATAATACTCCTCAATGCCCATTAGTTTCGGGGGTTTTTGTAAAGTTCCAGTTTCATTTTCCATGTTCATGTTTTGAGCAATAGCAGCAGGAGTACTCGGGGCTGTAGCCAAGGCGTTATAAAATTCCTCTTCCATGATTCAGCAAACTTTCAAGCGAAATAACATGTTGAAGCGAAATAATCTGCAAAACAATTTCAAACGAAATACCAACACACACGAAATCAGAACTTTCAAACGAAATAGTGATTTCATGCGAACAGACCAAACGAAATATGATTTCGTGCGAAATCAACTAGATTCAAATGAAATCAGCCTCTTTGGTACGAAATAGTGATTTCGTACGAAATAGTCACACGAAATACTGATTTCGTGCGAAATAACAAGCACTTTCAAGTGAAATCAATCACAAAATGTGATTTTGTGCGAAATCAATCACAAAATGTGATTTTGTGCGAAATCAAAAAGCTATTCCGTGCGAAATACTGATGATGTCATCATCTCGAGCTGATTTTTGTAAAATTGATCAATTTTTATGCCGATTTTAAGTCTGAAACTTTCAAGGCTTTGTTAAAACAGTAATGCGCTTATGATGTGAGAAAATCAAGTCATTTTGTCCGTGAAAACAGTTTCAATTAAAAAAAAAGGTGTAGAAAGCAGAAATTGCAGCTGAATTGGTAAGAACTCCTCCTCCTGAGCTCTGATACCACTTGTAGGATCGTTTGCAGACCCGAACGAGTCATTCAGAAGAGTTTTTGCTTGAAACGAAAGGCGGAAACAGACGTAACAAGGTAATTCAGCTTGAGATTCACTTTAAATGTCTTTTCTATTGATATAACAACTTTTTACAATGAGACAACACTTCGACAGCAGTTCGGTACTTGAGTCGGAAAGTTACAAATGAAAAGACACGAAGGGTATATATAGGTGAGCTGATTTCGCACGAAATCATTCATGCGAAATACCATTTCGTGCGGAATTACCCAAAGAGCTATTTCGTGCGAAATCACCAAGTGATTTTGTGCGAAATACCCTCCAGGTCATTTCATGCGAAATACCTATAAATCATACATTTGACATTTTCTCGAACAACGTGCCCTGATCTATCTAATATAGTACAAGACTCGATATAAGACGAAGTCGACATACGCATGCACCAACAATTACCTTATTACCCCACCCAAAACCCTAATCATATTTCAACATTTGCCTATAAAAACTCAACCCACAATCAGATTTGTAAATACCTCAACCCCAATAATTTTATTTTGTTCTTGCCGTTCTCGAGTTTTGGTTGAAAGAAATTGGGATAGATGGAAAGGGAGACAAGGTTCGGGGAAGGTGATGGAATGTTTGGCTTCGAACAAAATAATCTATCGTTATTTGTTGTTTTGTTCCGAGACCACCCATTCCAACATCTTCCTCTGACTATCTCCCCATCCCTTCTTGTCCTAAGACGACTGGTGCTGGTTTGTTGAAGAAGAAAACAATGATCGATTTTATTTTATATGTTTTATTGTTTAATAGATCATCACATATAGAACACAATGAGATTGAAAAAGTATTTAGTGTTTGTTATGTTTTTTTTGTTGTTTAATTTTAATTTTCTTTCAGTAGTGTTTATTTTTTTTTCCAGGTCCCATGAAAGGTGGTTCTCAATCGTTATCCATGATCTGTTTAGATTCCGGCAAACATCCAGTTGAGCTCCGGAAGCTGGTCCGACAGAAAGATATGATTATATGAATAATAACAGATTTTGCAGGGCGTAGGTCGTAAAACCGTGTTAGGTAGTAAGTAAGCAAACAACAAACAAAAACCAAAACCAGGAAAATCATAAAAAATGTGAATTTATACCACAATGTTAAGTCAAATGTAGGCAAAGACAAAAGATAAATTATGCCGTGAAGTGACGTAAAACATAGTCAAACTTGAATTGCATTTATAGTGAAAAACTTTAATTTAGTGACAAAACTTACACAACAAAAAATTAAACAAAGAAATAGAAATTTGATAGGAGTAATGATGTAAACCACATTAAAATAAATCACTACAAGAAAATATAAGAAAATAAAAAAAAACATGCCTCCACGAGTTGATTCTCTGTGGTGTAAAAAGACTCAAAGAAAAGAAGTAAAAACTAAAGGATGGCATTAGAGTAATTAATTCATAAAGAACGGTTTATTGTACCGTATATAAGAGATACACAAAATGTTACATATAGTAATATAGAGTTTGTGTACTTTTAATCTTTCTTTCAAAATATCCACTCTTTTGATCTCTACTTATCATGCTTACCCTTTTATTATGTGACTAAAGTGCGATTTGGTATAAACTCGAAACTCTTTGAAGATTGTTAAAAAAAATGGTTCAAAATCAGTTTGTATAATTTTCGAGTCAAACCAAGCTGCGACCTGCTTCGTATAAATTTTGAGTTCGCACCAAGATGAGCTCGCTTGTTTGCGGCACCCACTAGCTACTTTTGTTGGTAAACTAGTTTTATGCCCCGCCCGTCTTGCTGGGCACTAAACCAAATATTTCTCATTCTCATGACACACATGTCTGTGTTTCGGTTACTTGTACATACTAGTTATAACATGATCTCAATAAAAATTACATCGAGTCAACCACTTAAAACAAAACAGTACCATACTTTTACAAAAAAAAAAAAAACTAAAACGATGACAAGGCTATAACTGTAAACTCGGGCAAGATTGTAATTTTTCGTGAAAAATGAGCAAGTGGCAGACAACTGCATGACACGTATAAACATCACATCGAGTGAACCAATTAAAACAAAACACTACCATAGATTTGTAAAATAAAAAAAAAAAACTAAAACGATGGCATGATAAGATTTTACACTACGGGCAAAATTGTAATTTGATAGAGCAAAAAACAAAAACGACGGCAAAGCTGTAAATTTGAACTGAGAGCAAAATTGTAATTTAGCAGGAAAAAAAACAAAAAACGATGCTAAAACTATTAATTTGAACGGGGCAAAATCGTAATTTGGCATGACCAATTGGGAAGTGCCTGGTACTATTCTCTGCCATATCCTTTGTAGTTATATATATATATGTTATCCATGTTTAAGAAATATATACATTTACCATCCTTGTAATTTGAGTATACCTTTTGTATAAATTTAGTAAAAGTAAATTAATTCATAAAACATTTATTCTACCAAGTAGAAGTAAATTAATTCATAAACATTTATTCTACCACGACATATTTTTTGATAAATAAGTTCTAAATATCAGATGTTATATCATGTATCTTGTGTTTGGTTTATTAAGGAAATCTTTAATCGTTTTAAAAGTATACAACAAATAAATTTATATCAAAGAGAAAATCACCTAAATAGTTGTTAGGAAACTTTATTTGTAAGTATTGAAGAAAATCTCAATCAACTGGATCTCAGCAAGATGAAGAAAAACAGTTGGGACAACTGAAAAGCAAAGTATCTACTACAAAGAATCTCAAGTTGATAAAGAGTTGATTTGGATTATCAGAGAAGGTCGTTTCTGATGGATCTGATCATCAGTTTCTGACAAATTCTGATCATCAAATTTTCTGATGATCTGTTCACCAGAATTTCTGATGAAGTGGCTTATCAGAAATTCTGATGAAAGACCCACTTGTCTAAAATCACAACTCTATCCTGCCACCCATGACCGAAGCATGACATTATTGGTTTTCATGATTACAAATGCAAATTAAATGATGGATTCAATGAATATGTCAAATTGCTACTTTATGCAGGACTTATTGCATGAATAAACAATTGTTTATTCATGTCCACAGCCGTCTATAAATAGAAGGCTTGAGAGGCAGAAGATATTTGAGTTTGAAGCTTAGCATTCACATACAAACACTCAAACTCCACTGCTCTTCTCACCCACAGAAATCAAGATTCATTTGTATTAGATAATAATCTTACAATCATCTTGTTAAACTAATTTGTTTCAAAGTGATATAAACTTGATAATTCTGTAGGTCTTGTTTCTTGAAAGTCTGATTTCCATTTCCGCACATCTTTTTCACATATACTGAAATTACTTGCCATATTACGTAAAAAGAAGTTGTTAAGGCCATATTGGGTCCAACAATTGGTATCAGAGCAGATTGAATAAATTACTTTCAAACGATCAATCGCTCTTCTTCTTTTTTTCTAAATATGGCCAGCTTTCAAACCTGGAATAATGCTTTCAATATTGGTTCTATGTCAAAACCTCCGACTCTGGTCAGGGAGGAATACCCCCAATGGAAAATTAGGATGGTCAATTTCCTTAATGGTCATGACCGAGCTCTGTTTAGATCCATTGAAAGGGGTCCACATATACCAATGACTGAAATACCTGCAATTCCAGCAACTGACCAACTACCTGCTATCCCTGCCTCTCGAGCTCCCAAAAGTGAAATACTTTGGAGTGAGGAAGACAAGGAACTGGTAGCAGGGGATGAAAGAGCAAAATCACTCTTAATAATGGCCATCCCCAATGACATATTTTCACAAGTTGATGCTTGTGCATCAGCCAAGGAAATATGGGATCAGTTGGAAAATCTTTGTGAAGGAGGAGAAAGGATGAAAAGAAACAAGAGAACAAACAACGCCTCATCCTATGAAAGATTTAAAAGTTAAATGACACATATCAAAGGTTCACAAAACTTTTAAACGAGCTAAAGTAATTTGGAATAACTAAATCAAATGATGAAAGAAACATAAAATTTCTTGATGCTTTGCCTAGAGAATGGAAAAGTCTTACAATGACTTTGTCCTCCACCTTAGAACTAGGAAACATGAGTCTTCATGACTTATATAGCATCTTGATCCCCAGAGAGGAAGAAATATTTGAAGAAACCATTCAAAGAGGGGGATCTTTAGCTCTTATCTCAAATTCACAAAGACAAACAACTTCCAATGATCCACAACCATCAAACAGCCAGGCCTTTGAAACTTCTGATTCATCATCAGATTTTTCAGCCTTTGCTGATGCAATAGCACTGCTCACCAAAACATTTGAGCAAAGGTTGAGGGGAGGTGGCCAGAGGTACCAAAGGAGTGATAGAAGGAGGATGGATGATAGATCTAAAGAAGATGTTAGATCTAAGGATAAAGGAAAGGCTGAGGTGGTGTGTTACAAGTGCATGCAAAAAGGTCATTATGCATCTGAGTGTAAGACCAAGAAGCTGAAAGATGTTGCTTACTATGAAAAAAAGCTTGAGGAAGCTAAGAAGCAAAAGCAGCAAGTCAGCTTAATTGCTGGAACAGATACATGGCTATCTGATGATTCTTCTGATGAAAAAGAAGAAGAAGAAATGGCCAACTTTGTCTCATGGAAATTTCTGATGACATACCAAAGACTTCAGGACAACAGGTAAGTTTAGACAATCTTGATCTTGAACACAAGCTAAATGAGCTCATGTCAGACTTTTTAAACTTGCAAGTTAAACACCAATCAGATGGTAAAAAATAGGATGAGTTGTAGAGGACCTTGAATAAAATCATTCTTGAAAACCAATTACTGATAGAACAAAGTTTAGATCAAAGAGCTAAAATTGAGTTCTATGAAAATGAAAGAAGAGATCTTTACAAGAAAATCAATGATAAAGAAATTAATGTAAGAGGTTTTCAAGAAGCAAAAGAATTCATAAATTTCACGGAGTCCACTCCAAAGAACAAAGGAGAAGGGTTGGGTTATGTAAGAACGAACAATAATAAACCTACTGTCTTTGTAAAAGCTACTCAACAGACTTCTGATAAATACTTATCAGAATCTGATTCTGAAACTTGCAAATCAACATGTTCTGAATACTCCTTTGACAAGCCAAATTTTGAACCAAAAAGAAGTGAATACAGTCAAGAGTTTGTAAAAACTCCAGAAGCAGTTCACTCATCTTTACAAAACTATCCCTTCATTCCATCACAAGAAGGAAAATCAGAAATTTCTGATGACTCCTGTATGTGTGTTGAAATACTGAAGCTTGTTCAACACCATCTCCAAAAGAAAAACAAAAATTCTGTTAATGGCTCAGCATTCAACAGAAATTCTGATGAAAGGTCATCTAGAAGAAATAATAGAACCAGAATATCATCAGAAAGTGTACCCAAGCATGCCTGGGTACCTAAAACCCTCTAATCATTTCATTTCAGGACCATCATGTGCAGCAGATCTGGTACTGCGACTCAGGAAGCTCCAAGCACATGACTGGAGATAGGAGCTTACTCAGCAACTTTGTCTCAAAGCTGGGTAAAATGGTGAACTTTGGAAACGGAGTGAAAGGAAGGATAATGGGATACGGATGTATCAGGTATGGATGTTTGACCATTGAAAGAGTAGCTTATGTTGAAGGCTTAAAGTATAATTTGCTGAGCTGTGGTCAATTCTGTGACAAAGGTTTTCAGGTAACATTTTTACTAGAAAAATGCTTGCTAATAGGAATGGATGATAATAAAATATATTTGAGTGGGAAAAGGATAAGACAATCAATCTATTACTTTGACTTCAAAGAAGAAAATGAACATCCTAAACTATGTTTTTTTTTTTTCAAAAAATTAACAAAGGAAGTAGTTGGTTATGGCATAAAAGATTGGCTCACTTAAATTTCAAAAACCTAAACAAATTAGCAAGTAAAGGTCTGGTAAAAGGGTTACCTTTCATATCCTCTAAAAAGGATAAAATTTGTGATGCTTGTGAGATGGGAAAGTCAAAAAGAAGCTCTCACAAGTCAATTTCTGAATCTTCCATTACACAAAATTTGGAACTTTTACACATGGATTTGTGCGGACCCATAGGCACAGAAAGTTTTTCTGGAAAGAAATATATACTAGTAATAGTTGATGATTTTTCCAGATATACATGGGTTGAATTTTTGAGAAAGAAAAGTGAAACACCTGATTTGATCATTAATTTTATAAAGAAAATTGAAAATCTGTTAAAACTAACAGTAAGAAGGATCAGATCAGACAATGGGACAGAATTCAAAAATTCAAAAATTGAAAGCTTTCTTGTAAACAAAGGAATCTCTCATGATTTTTCTGCTCCCAGAACCCCTCAACAAAATGGGGTTGTTGAAAGAAAAAAATAGAACCTTAGTAGAAGCTGCCAGAACAATGCTTGCATATGCCAAAATGCCCTCTCACTTTTGGGCAGAAGCAATTGCAAATACATGTTTTACTCAAAACAGGACTGTCATCAACAAAAGGCTAAACAAAACACCCTACAACATTATAAATAATAGAATTCCAAGTGTAAAATTTTTACACACATTTGGTTGTAGATGTTATGTTTTCAATGATTTTGAAAGCCTTGAAAAAATTGACAAAAAAGCAGAAAAAGGTATTTTTCTTGGATATTCCTTGTCCTCAAAAGCTTATAGAATGTTTATTCTAAATACAAGGACACTCAGAGAAAGTTTATATGTCTCATTTGATGACTTATCAAAGACTGAAGTTTCTGATGAATACATGAAAGAAATAAACTTTTCTGACAAACAAGAAAATTATGAGCATCTCTTTGAAATGATATCAGAAGATTTTTTAGAACATGATAAAGCTTGTACATTTAAATCATCAGAAATATCATATACTAACCCTGAAGAACAAGTAAATAGCACAACAGAAAATCAAAATTCTGGTGCTTTACATGAAAAAGAGGTAACTGAACAGGGGGAAACTTCAAATCCATCAGAACCAACAATTCAAAACAGGTTAAGATGGATCAAAGGGCATGTTCATTCTGATATCATTGGCAATCCAGCTGATGGTGTGAGAACAAGATCTGCAACAGCACATGAATGTGCATATGCTGGGTTCTTAAGCACAATAGAACCCAAATCTGCCAAAGAAGCTCTGAATGATCCAGATTGGATACAAGCTATGCAAGAAGAGCTGGATCAATTCGAAAAGAGCAAGGTATGGGATCTGGTACCCAAGCCCAAAGACAAATCTGTCATAGGCTCAAAATGGGTATACAGGAATAAATCTGATGAAAATGGCATAATCACAAGGAACAAAGCAAGGTTAGTAGTCAAATGTTACTGTCAACAAGAAGGTATTGATTATGATGAAACCTTTGCAGCAGTAGCTAGATTAGAAGCTGTAAGAATTTTTCTTGCTTATGCTGCATCCAAGGATTTCAAAGTTTATCAAATGGATGTAAAATCAGCTTTCCTAAATGGTAAAATTGAAGAAGAAGTTTATGTACAACAACCTGAAGGCTTTGTTGATCTAAAATTTCAAAATCATGTTTATAGATTAAACAAAGCCTTGTATGGATTGAAGCAGGCTCCTAGAGCCTGGTATGAAACTTTATCAAACTTCTTACTCAATTCTGGATTTACCAAAGGTACTATTGACACCACACTTTTTCTTAAAACACACAAAAGCCATACCTTGTTGGTTCAGATATATGTTGATGACATTATATTTGGATCAACAAATGAAAAATTTTGCAAAAAGTTTCAAAAATTAATGACCAGCCATTTTGAAATGAGCATGATGGGTGAATTAACCTTTTTCCTAGGGTTACAAGTCAAACAAAGAATTGATGGAATATTTTTGAGTCAATCAAAATATGTCAAAACAATTCTACAAAAATATTCACTTGAAAACTGCTCTGTTTTAAAAACTCCCATGGCAACAGGGAACAAATTAGATTCTGATAAACATGGAATAAGTGTAGATATTAAAACCTATAGGGGGATGATAGGGTCCTTGTTATACTTAACTGCAAGTAGACCAGGCATCATGTTTGCTACATGCTTTCTGGCCAGATATCAATGTGACCCTAAAGAATCTCATTTAAAAGCTGTGAAAAGGGTTTTCAAATATGTAAAATGCACTTCAGAACTTGGTCTCTGGTATCCAAAGGATACAAACCTTGAATTAATTGCATACACAGATGCAGATTATGCAGGGTGTAAGATTGACAGAAAAAGCATATCTGGTGCTTGTCAAATCTTGGGGGAAAAATTGGTATGTTGGGCAAGCAAGAAGCAAAACTGTGTTGCCACATCAACACCAGAGTCAGAATATGTTGCAACAGCAAGCTGTTGTTTACAAGTGCTGTGGATGCAAACTCAACTGAAGGACTATGGAGTAAATCTGACAAAAATACCAATTTTGTGTGATTCAAAGAGTGCAATTGCAATAACAGAAAATCCAGTTCATCACTCAAGAACCAAACACATAGATGTCAGATATCACTTCATAAAAGATCATGTGGAGAAAGGTAACATTGAAATGTATTTTGTTCCAACTGAAAACCAGATTGCTGATATATTTACAAAACCTCTTGATGAAAAGAGACATAATTTTTTGATCAACAAACTTGGCATGGTCAACATAAGAGATGAAAATGTTTCAGAAATAAAAGCAAAACAAAATGAAAACCAAATTGATAATCACCAAGATACTGAGAATGAAAGGACAATTAAACAAAATTCTGATACAGAAATTCATCTATCTGATGAGAAATCAGAAGATTTAATAAATCATCAATAAAATGTGATGATTTACCAGAAATTCTGATTTATATCAGGAACTTTTGTTTAATTGTACATAATAATCAGTAATCATCAAAAGTCCATATCTTCATACATATTCCATTTGTATAAATTTATATTTTTTAATTTATTTTAAAAAAATTATATATAAAAAAAAGGGGGAAACATTGATGACATGCATGAAGATAAAATTAAATCCAAAGAATTCAATCGTCACAAATGATTTTTCACAAAAAGATTTTTTTAACATGCAACGTCATTCGGTTATAAGGAGTTTAACAGAAACACGTAAGCACCAATATCATTAGGAGCTATGAAAGTAGCCGCCCACCTATTGAATGCTTACTCACATAAAAGGCTTAGTAGACTGTCATATTCACTGCAATAGATATCGTCTTAAATGAAGAGAATAAATTTTTTTTGTTAATATGAAACTATCACTTTCACCTATAAATATTAATAGTCTGAAAAAGACATTCTTCACAACAAAATCTTCTCTTCAAAAGCCTACCATCAGAAAAACTTCTTATTTCAAAATGAACCACCCAAAATCAATGGAATCCAACCAAGTCCCTCTCAAACTTTACGAACATCATAATCTCAGACTAAAATCCAACTTAGAAGGACCTGCATGGGAGGACTGCAGGTTTGTATACAATATGGTCATGAGAAGTCCCTTGAGCTTTGCCATGTCTACACATGTCACCATATATCCAGAACTTCTTCAGGAGTTCTGGTGGAATGCTCAAGTTGTTATGAGTGGCACTTCTATGTGGATAAGAAGTGAGGTTATGGGGGTAGAGATCACCCTAAAAGAGGAAACACTCAGAGATGTCCTCAAATTGGGTGATTATCGAAAGATCAGCATATTGGAAAAGGCAGAGGTGCAACGAACCTTGACTGAAATGGGCTACAACTCAAACAATGTGTCAAGGCAACTTTGCAAATCTGGGTTCATACCACCTTTTCAATATTTGGTAACACAGTTGAGTGTCTGCTTTTCGAAAAAGACTGGACACTTTAATGAGCTGTCTTACAGGATGATGGAAGTGGCACATGCTATTGCACAGGAAAAACCTTACAATTATGCTAAGTTTCTCATGAGAGACTTAGAAGGAAACGTCCATGACCGTAATCCTTTTCTGATCTACCCTCGTTTCGTAACCAAAGTAATCACAAGTCAGCTTGACTTTGGTGGTGTGAGAAGTTGTTATACAAGAGCTGAACTGGCACTTCAAGAAAACTTAAGAGTTGCTTCCCTGGTTCCATCAACCATTCATACAGGAAGAATAATCAGTCTCTGGTTATATGTGAAGTGCATGTATAACGTGTTGGATGAAGAGGATGAGTAGTTAGGTCTATCGGTGTTTGTTTTTGCCTGTTTAAGTTTTTTTGTTGTTGTTTTGTGTGTGTTCTAACCCACTTTTGTTCAGTAATATATTCAGTTTTTCTTAATTGAATGTTAGTTATATATGTCAATAGGTCCAGGGGGAACTAAGAAATCTTGTCTGATGATAACAAGGAAAATCTAGTAAGAATCAAATGAAATCTGATAGGATGTGATAAATCATCAGAATCTGATAAAATTTATCAGAAACTTCATTAAAACATCAGAATTTGATTCAAATTCACCAGATAAAACTGAGAAATTTGATACAAAACATCAAAAGTAATTTTTTTTCTTGACAAAACAGGAAGGATTGATTGCTGAAATTTTTTTTTGTGAGTCTTAACCAAGGTCGATCAGATACAAAGAAACTCAAAAAAAAAAAGTTAGATAATTTTTAGATATGTTTCTTTCAATTTTTTTTCTAAGGACTGGAACAAGCTATATGAAAGAGACTTCTTGATACATCAGAACAAAGGTTTGAAGTTCACAAGGTAAAGGTAAGAAATTTATCAAACTCCACTCATTCCCTCTCATCTTAAAAAAATAAAAAAATAATAAAATAAAATAATTTTTTATTCAGATTCCTATAACTGAATCAAATGTTATATGAGAAAATTCAACTCTTTAAGAAGCATTTAGAGATCTTTCAATATATATATCATTAAAAGGACAACATGGGAAAACACTCAACTGAAGAAAAGGATTTTGATTGGACCAAATCTGAAATCAAATATGGGGTCCCACATAAAAAGGTGCAAGTTGGATACTAGTGTTTATCTTTTAAAAATCGTTGGAATCTCTAAATTGTCTTAAATGAGATATACATTAAATTAGAGATAAACCAAAGGTTTTTCAAAAACGGTTGCTTCTTTAAAAGATTAAAACATCATTAAGGTGTCATAAAACACCTTGAATACAAACAACCCACGAAAAACACTCGAAAATCTCTGTCTCAGCTCGCTATAAATATCCCCTTCAACACAGAGACGTCTATCTTCAATCTCCATTCTCAAAACCCTAAAAACCCTTTTCAAACGCAAAAACCCAAATCCTAAATGGCTGCCACCAACAATAGTCCACCTCCAGCTGAACACTCTGTTCCCTTAATCACTGAAGCTGAATATCTTCCTTTGAAGAACAACAATGAAGCAATGAACACCAATATCGAACAATATGATGTGAAGTGTCAAATTCTCGTTGAGTTTCTGATCAGAAGCCCAATAGCTCATGCTCTTACAAAGACCAGAGAGGTACCAGAAAGACTGCTACAACAAGTTGTAAAAACTCTCGAAGCTCATAGTACAAATATGGAGCTAACAGCACATGTATGGGAAGATATCTTCATCATAATCACACCAGAGAAAATAAGGGAATGTTTGGAACTACCCTTAAATCAAGAGTATGAAGAAGCACCACCAAAAGAAAACATGTTTGAACAACTTGATGCTGTAATGGGATGCAAGGCAAAGATTTCAAAAATCAATGAGTTCAAAAGGAACAAGCTGCCTGCCTTCTGGCAAGTGTTGATGGAAATATTGAATAAGTGTTTATCATCCAAGATCGGAGGTACGGATCAGATAAATATGAATATTCTAACAATCATGTTCAACCTTATAACTGGGTTGAATATTGATTTTGAAACCGAAATATTTAATCTGATCAAAAGATCAATTCTGACCAAAACTGGAAAGATAGATTCACATCTACCATTCCCCAGATTTCTATCCATCATAATTTCTGATGCTTTTTCTGAAAGAAATCTACAAACTCCAAAATCAAAATATATGTGGAAATCAGAAATTATGAGACCTTGGAGTGCTGCAGGGTCATGGAAGTCAGACTTTGATGTACCTGTCCTGCTAGAAAATATGATGGATCTTGTACCAGAAAATTCATCATACAGAGCAGAATATATGAGAATGTTAAGTAGGCAAGCAGAAACAAAAGAAGGATTTGAAAAGGTGTCACCCATGGAGCATGATGCAGAAGAATCAAGCACACCAAGAATAGAGCAGCAGGATGAATCTGATCCATATCCAGCTGATAAAGATGTGCAGATGACTCATGCAACAGAAGAACATCATGCTGAAGGCTCACATATGGGAGAAACAGGTGCAACAAAATCTAAACTCAATATATTCTATACTTCTGAAAGTGATTCTGATGAATCAATTCAACCAAGATATGAAATATTACAAAGAAGCACTGTTTTTACAAAACAAAATGTGAGTGAAACAAAAGACCCATTTTCTAAGTCAGACTCTGAGGAGGAAAATGTGTTACCAACAGGTGGAGATCAGTTCACTGATCAAGGAAACCCGGATGAGAAAAATAAAAGTTTCTCAACAACTCATGGAGAACCTGAAAAGGTTTAAGGATGTGAGGAAAACCAGGACTTGAATTTGTTTCAAATTTCTGGTGAGGAAACAGAGAATTTGGATACTTCCAATCCTCTTAACCTCAGAACATCAGTAAATGTGTTTTCTGGTGGTGTTAGAAGAGAAACATCTGTTGTTTCTCCTATTTTCCAAGAACAACCATCTATGTCTCCAAAACAACTTCATAAAGAACTTGAAGATGAAGCTGCTACTGAGAAAACAGTCATGGATGAAAAACTTGATCTGATACTGGAAGAAATCAGAAATCAAAAATCAGAAGTCAAAGCTCTATCAGAGACTGTCAAAGCTGTGCAGAAACAAACTGAAGAAAATAGTGCAGCTCTCAAAGAAATACAAAAGTCATCAGAAAACAAAGGAAGTTCTTCAGAAATAGAGAAGGCTCTTAAAGAACTACATGATATCAAGAAAAAGATGACAGAGATTGCAACTGCAGGAGAAAGTTCAAGTTCAGGAAGGCTTCTTGAAGAAATACAACTTCTCAGAGCCAACAGCAGCAGCTTAACTGAGGCTTTTGAAAAGTTGGTACTAGAATTAAGTGAACAAAGAAATAAAGAAAATCAGGAGTTTCAGAAGATAAAGAAGCAAGAAGAAACAAACAGTCAAGCTCTTACTAACATTCACTTGCTAGTAAAAAGATTGCAATACAATGTTGCCACACTGGCAAAAGTTGATCTTCATAAACTAAAGACTCCAATTCCACAAGAAAGACAAGCAAAAGAGTCAGAAAGTCCCCAACATCAACCAGAAACCATCCAACAAGAACAAATGAAGCAAACAGAAGCTGTAACAGTTCAAAAAGAAAAGCAGACCATGGGTCCACCACCAGATAAACAAAACCCATGGGTCCTCCACCAAGCATATCAAAGCCAGACACTTCAAGTATCCAACATAAAGAATACACTTCAGCTCAACCATCAACTACAACCATTACTGGAGAAACAGAATTTAGCATAAGGATGGATATAAAAGAGAAGCGAATAATGGAACATGAAGTGACCTCTTCAAAAAGGCCAAGAAAAATAATGAGAGAAGACTCAGAAGGCAACATCAAAGAATCAGAAGTGCTGGAAGGTGATCTACACACAATCATGTATCCAGAAGAACATCTGAAGCACTACTATTGGAAAGGTCCAGAAGACAACCCAACAAGGCCACTCTCACCAATGAGTAAAGGTATTTATGAAGAAAGAAAAAATGGCAGCTGGGTGATATTGCACAACAAATTAACCAATCCAATAGTATCAATTGAAAGAGTTGATACTTTGACTACTGGAGGAGGCTTACTAGGGAATGAAAGTCAAAACAAGTACACCCTAGTCAGAAAAGACAAAGATGTTCAAAAGGTTACTGATGCAGACCTGGCTGATAAAATTCATCTAATGGACATAGTCAAGATGAAGAACATCATTGATGAATGGAAAGGTGGTTCAGTAGTGATCAGGAGAGCTCTTGATAGTGTTAAAAGTGCAGGAGCGAAATTATACAAAAGAGCAGCATTAGCAGACTTTGATCTGTGTATAAATTTCGAGTATAACACTAAAGTGTTAATACCTCCACCCAACACAATGATTCCAGCTGAAATCCCTTCAAAATTAGCAAGAACTGGTGCAATCTTTGACACACCAGAAATCTGTGCAGTCTTCAAAGATGCTCATGATGAGAAAGCTCTATTCAGAATCAGTGAAATTTGCAGGTATTCAAACCAAACTTTAAAGTATATAAGAAACTGCATAAATGAGAAACAAGAGCAACTCAAGATGAAAGGAAAGAATAACGGACAGCTAAGAAAGAAAATTGAAGATTGCATTGAAGATTGGATGGAAGCAAGAGAATGGTACAAATCAATGTACAAGGCAACTCAAAAGATAATTGATCACAAGAAAAAGCTGAAACCAGGAGACAAACACAGAGGTGGAGTGAAGATCAATTGAATGAATTGATGAGATAGTATTTTTTTGAACAATATTTAGAACTTGTTTTTCTGTTTCTTTTACAATAGTTGGATGGTCTATGCTTTAACTTGTATGTTTTATGCTTTATGTCTGTGGGACATAGTCACTTGATCTTTTTTTTTCAAGAATTAGTTAAAAGTTGTTTACATTTGGATATAGAGATAGTTCATTTTCTTACAATACTTAGGGGGAAACTGTTAGGAAACTTTATTTGTAAGTATTGAAGAAAATCTCAATCAACTGGATCTCAGAAGAAGATAACAGTCCTGAAGAACACAGCAAGATGAAGAAAAACAGTTGGGACAACTGAAAAGCAAAGTATCTACTACAAAGAATCTCAAGTTGATAAAGAGTTGATTTGGATTATCAAAGAAGGTCGTTTCTAATGGATCTGATGATATTTCTGATGAAATATCATCAGTTTCTGACAAATTCTGATCATCAAATTTTCTGATGATCTGTTCACCAGAATTTCTGATGAAGTGGCTTATCAGAAATTCTGATGAAAGACCCACTTGTCTAAAATCACAACTCTATCCTGCCACCTATGACCGAAGCATGACATTATTGGTTTTCATGATTACAAATGCAACTTGAACGATGGATTCAATGAATATGTCAAATTGCTACTTTATGCAGGACTTATTGCATGAATAAACAATTGTTTATTCATGTCCACAGTCGTCTATAAATAGAAGGCTCGAGAGGCAGAAGATATTTGAGTTTGAAGCTTAGCATTCACATACAAACACTCAAACTCCACTGCTCTTCTCACCCACAGAAATCAAGATTCATTTGTATTAGATAATAATCTTACAATCACCTTGTTAAACTAATTTGTTTCAAAGTGATATAAACTTGATAATTCTGTAGGTCTTGTTTCTTGAAAGTCTGATTTCCATTTCCGCACATCTTTTTCACATATACTGAAATCACTTGCCATATTACGTAAAAAGAAGTTGTTAAGGCCATACTGGGTCCAACAATAGTTATTAAATTTAAGATTTGAAAAAACAGACATTTATGATTACAGCCAATTACTTTCCGTCAAATAAGTTTCATCAATTATGACAGATAAGGTAGGGATGGGATTGGTACAGTACCCGTACCTATACCCGTACCAGTACCGAAAATACCGGTACCGAATTTGAACAAAACTAGGTACCAAATACCGTACCAAATATATAGGTACGGTACAGGTACGAGTACGGGTACTGGTACGGGTATTTTCGGTACAGTACCCGCTTGGTACCATTTTGTTTTTATTTACTTTTTGAGCACTTGTACGAGTACTAAATTGGTAAAATTGACATGAGTACCAATATAGTACGAGTACCAAATAGGTAAAATTGGTACGAGTACCAATACGATACGGGTACCATATAGGTAAAATCAATACGAGTACACTATAAGTACCATAATATGAAATAAAACATAATACAAAAAAACTTTTAAAGGTATACATAGAATTCGGTACCAGTACCCGTTTTTACCCGTACCCGTACCAATACCGAAAGTACCGAATACCAAAATCAATAAAACTGGGTACCGATACATGTACCAAATACCTAAAATCGGTACAGGTACGGGTACGGGTACGGTACGGGTACGAGTACGGGTATTTGGGAAAAAAACCCATCCCTAAGATAAGGCTTAACTCACACATCTGGTGGCTTATCCTGTACTTTTGACAGCTAAGTTCGCACTTTTAGATGTCGGCTACAATATAACCCATACTTTTGCTACCGGTTAAATTCAATGACTATTTAAAAATATAAATGATTTGTTTTACTGTTTTTGATATTGTTTTTCTTTTTCCTTGGTACTTACCTTATTACCCCACCCAAAACCTTAAACATATTTCAACATTCGCCTATAAAAACTCAACCCACTATCAGATTTGTAAATCCCTAAACCCAAATAATTTTACTTTGTTCTTGCCGTTCTCGAGTGTTGGTTGAAAGAAAGTGGGATAGATGGAAAGGGAGACAAGGTTCGGGGAATGTGATGGAATGTGTGGCTTCGAACAAAATAATTTATCCTCATTTGTTGTTTTGTTCCGAGACCACCCATTCCAACATCTTCCTCTAACTATCTCCCCATCCCTTCTTGTCTTTAGACGACTTGTGCTGGTTTGTTGAAGAAGAAAACAATGATCGATTTTATTTTATATATTTTATTTTTTAATAAATCATCACATATAGAACACGATGAGATTGAAAAAGTATTTAGTGTTTGTTATGTTTTTTGTGTTTTTTGATTTTAATTTTCTTTCAGTAGTGTTTAATTATTTTTCCAGTTCCATGAAAGGTGGTTATCAGTCGTTATCTCTGATATGTTTAGATTCTGGCAGACATCCAGTTGAGCTCCGGTAGCTAGATATGATTATATGAACAATAATAGATTTTGCGCGGTGTAGGTCGTAAAACCGTGTTAGGTAGTAAGCAAAGAGCAAAGAACAAAGAACCACCAAAACCGGGAAAATCGTAAAAAAAAATGTGAATTTATACCGCCATGTTACATCAAATGTAGGCAAAGACAAAAGCTAACTTATGCCGTTAAATGACGTAAAACATAGACAAACTCGAATTGCATTTATAGCGAAAACCTTTAGTTTAATGACAAAACTTACACAAGAAAAAAATTAAACAAAGAAATGGAAATCTGATAGGACTAATGATGTAAACCACATTAAAATAAATCACTACAAGAAAATAAAACAAAATAAAAAACAACCCTCCAACAGTCGATTCTCTGTGGTGTAAAAAGACTCAAAGAAAAGAAGTAAAAACTAAGGGATGACATTATAGTAATTAAGTCATAAAGAACGCTTTATTTATGTACTGTAGATAAGAGATACACAAAATGTTATATATAGTATTATAGAGTTTGTGTACTTTTAATCTTTCTTTCAAAATATCCAGTCTTTTGATGCCTACTTATCATGCTTACCCTTTTATTATGTGACTAAAGTGCGATTTGGTATAAACTCGAAACTCTTTGAAGATTGTTAAAAAATGGTTCAAAATCAGATTGTATAATTTTCGAGCCAATCCAAGCTGCTTAGTATAAATTTTGAGTTCGCACCAAGATGAGCTCGCTTGTTTGCGGCACCCACTAGCTACTTTTTTTGGTATACTAGTTTTATGCCCCGCCCGTGTTGTGGGGCACTAAACCAAATATTTCTCATTTTCATAACATGCACATATGTGTTTCGGTTACTTGTATGTACTATTCATAACACGATTTGAATAAAAATTATATTGAGTTAACCAATTAAAAAAAACACTATCATACTTTTACTAAAAAAAAACTAAAACGATGGCCAGACTATAATTTTAAGGGTTATTGGATTGTAATAATCATAAGTTTTGCCTGTTGGCCAATAATAATCCCATCTTTTAAAATTCTCTCCAACGATCTCAACTTGTAAGAATTTGGCCCCCATGGATCCTTTTCTAACTACAGTGCACTTTAATCTATTAAGGAGGTTGTAGGTGCATATGAATCTATTGAGGAGATCAAATTCTTATATGTTAGAAAAGGAACGATGGGGGCCAAATTCTTACAAGTTGAGATTGTTAGAGAGAATATTTAAAGTTGAGATTATTATCGGTCAACAGGTGAACCTTATAATTATTAAAATCCATCGTCATCATCATGATCATCCTACTCAGTAAATCCCACCAATAGTAAAGTTAAGGTAGGGTAAGATGTAAACAACCTTACCTCTACCCCGTAGGAATAGAGAGGTTGCTTCTAGTGAGACCCCCAACTCGATAGTAGTTTTGCATCAAGCCTTGGACATAAGGCACATAACACTCAGCAAAGGCCGATTAGTGCATGTACCCCCTTGTCTTTCAGCTATCAACGCCACTGCATGATTCATGATTGACGTGTTGCGAGCGTGTTATAATTTTTAGTATATTTTTAGCACTTTTTTACTCGTTGATTAAGCTTTAAATTTATAAAACATGATACAATACAATCACTCTCTACAATATGTTAGTGCAAATGCACCCATCGTTGGCGTAGTACAGTGATGGTAAGATTCCGATGTTGTCCAAGGACACAAGAGCTTTTAATACTGGAATATCGTCAACATCTAATCTAACCAAATTTTTGAGAAAAGATGTTAGTAAGTAAAAAATGAAATGAAAATAAAATATTAAAAGAAACAATAAACAAGACAGGATCATTTGGTTCCGACTCCTCTTTTACGTATCCTTTGATGATTTTCGCACTTTGGGCTTTTTAAGAGATTATATTAGTTGTTGTGGCATGTCCCTCTTTTGGAGGCAACACTACCATCAGCCATATTGGTCCGAGTCAGCAGGGATACAGTCCCGCAAGGCCGGATTATTGAAAGATAATTAAGTAAGTTATTAATGCAAAATGTGGCATGTCCCTCTTTTGCAGTCAACACTACCCTAGGCCATATTAGTCTAAGTCAGCAGGGATACAGTCCCGCAAGGCTGGGTTAAAGTTTTAACAGTAGTTTATTTGTAAGGGATTCAAGCTGTTCTTACTTCTCCCGATTTGATGTTATCTGCCTAAAGAGAAGTCATAATAAGCTTGAATCAAGTACTCGCAGAATCTATACACTGAACGGGTCAAGAACTTTACCCAAACCACCATTCTAACCCTCTTCTAGGCAGTTAACGCGTTTTATATAGTCCGTAAAGACACGAATGAGTGAATCAACAAAACATGAAGAAGTGATAGAGTAAAGTTCACTTTCAATATAAAAAACTATTTCTTAAAGTCATTAATACATACCCAAATTAAAAGTAGCAAAAGCTTGGAAATCAAAAGTAATACATAATGCAAAATTTCTTAAAAAACTATTTCTTAAAGTCTTCACCAAGTGATGTAAGAGATTAGCCAAGCATGGCCTTTGTTTAATAAGAATTCTTACGATCAATCTTGGATCTCAAGACTACTACACACACTCTAAAGGTGGATAATGGAGGAATGTGATGGATGATGGTGTTGTAGTGGTGGTGGAATGGTGGCAGGTAAGAAAGAAGTGGCTTGCCAAGGGATGAGTTAGAAGTGAGCCAATCTCCTTTATTTATAGTTGGAAACAGTCTCCTCACACGGCCCAGTGTCCTTCTTTCTCTGTCTTCATTAATTAACCAATGTCAGTCCGTATGCACACACGAGCCCGTTTGTTAGTAGGCACGACCCCGTGGTCAGATTTGTGGGGTCCATTAGGAGATTCTGCATATCTAGGAGTTGACCATGGCCCCGTGTCCATGGGACACGACCCCGTGTCTCTTGTCTGCTTTGTTTGTCTTGTTCTGCATGGACTCTGGAGTGTAACACGGCCCCATGCCTTGTGGCATGGCCCCGTACTTGTCTTCTGGTTTGTTGTTTTGGTCTTGGGGTGTAGCTTGGAGGGTAGACATGGTGTGTCAACTCTTCTTTCTTGTATTTATGTTTGTTTTTACTGTTAATTTGTTCTTTTTATGCGTTTAAGCTCAGTTAGTCCTGAAAATCAAAAGTATACAAATAAACACATTTTTTTCCAACATTAGTATATAATAGTGGTTGATTTTATGTTTTGTTTGATATAATTTATACAATGTATTTTGCGCATATCAATGATTAACCGTCCCCTGATTTTTAACGTTATCTTCACGAAATTAGTAAAATAATGTTAAAATTAGCGCACTTTCAATTTTGCCACCCGAGAGCCACATATATTATTAAAATCCAATAACCCTAATTTTAAATTAGGACAAAAATGTAATTTTTCAGGACAAATTAGCAAGTCGCAGGGAGCTGCCTGACACGAATAAAAATCACACCAAGTCAACATATTAAAAAAAACACTACCATAGTTTTGTAAAAAAAATGACATGACTATAATTTTACACTAGGAGCAAAATCGTAAATTGAGAGCAAATAAAAACAAAATCAATGGCAAAGCTGTAAATTTGAACTGAGGGCAAAAAGGTAATTTAGCAGGTAAAAAAACAAAAAAAGAAAACGATGGTAAATTTCATAATATAATATCTATGTTTAAGAAATATATACAATTTTTCATTGAAACCCATATGTGCAAGAAGTACAAAATCTTTAAAACTTTTAAAATATGCAAGCTAGCTTGAGATTTATCCGCACCAAGTTTGAGCTCAAATTTCAGCTCGTTAAGAGTTTTCTTTCAAGCTAAGCCTAGCAGACCCCTTTAACTTCAAGCCCGAACTCGAGTTAAATCTAGCATGGATAGTTAAGAAGCCCTAATTACATCACATGATAATCTCCTCTCTCATTCATACATGATAATCTCTTGGGACCGGACCGGACCAGATTATCCCCATTAATGTTTGATGAACAAATTGTGAAAAAGACATCTATTGATTGAAACATAGCTATACTTAAGGACAATGCTAACAATAAGTTGCCAAAAACACTAAATGCTTCCAATTAAAGCACCCGAAGCCCGTTTTCTTCAGCCGGAAAACCAAACCTAAATTCTGGTAGCAGATTGACCTCCTCACCATGATGTTGAGCATAATCGGTCACTATATCCAAAAACTTTACATTCTTTTGTTGACCACAACGTAAATTAAAGAATTCTTCGATTCAACCTGCCATCTAGAAATTTATACATTAGTAAAATATTAGAAGTTTATACATCTAGAAGAATTCTTCGATTCACTCAATTTTTTTGTAACATTACTAAAAAGATACCTTAATAAGCAGCTTCGCAATTGTAACTCAAAAGGGTGCCTCGAAAGATTCATCCCACACGTCTGCACTACCATTAGAGGCATCATCAGCATCTTCTTCCATTGACAGCCGAATATACTCACGATGTGCAAACCGATCCCACTCTGTTAATGTTGGATTCTCACGTTCCTGTATCATGAAATTATTTATATATATTTTGCCAACGTTGTAAAAAGTTATCCGACAACTGGTGATTGTACCTGGCGTATGAGAAACGGATCACGAGTTTCAAAGGCCATGAATTTATTAAGGTTAAAAAGGATGTTGAAAACACTTCCGGAAAGTTTGCTTCCTTTCAAATCACGGAGGGTAAAATATCCCTCATCCTGCAGGTAATAAAATGTGAAAAAAATATATTAATACAGAGAATAAAAGAAATAAAGACATTATTAATATAAAAAAGAGGGTGTCTCAACCTCTATTTTTTATTGTTTTTATTTGCCAAATTTACAACAATGCCAGCAAACCCATGGTTTTTTTCTTTTTGTGTATTCAACCCTTCAGCTTTTAGCATTGCCACTTACACCCCCTCAACTTTCTAAAAACTTTGTAAAATGTCATTTTGACCCCCTCGAGTTTTATGTGCTTATTTTTATGTACGTTGGTCAAATATAATATGTTTTCATGCTTTTTTATGTGCGTTTTTGGTTGGTCTACGTTTTGTTCGGAAATGAGTCAGGTCAATATGATACGTTTTCACTAGGCGGTATGAATTCGAGTTAGTGATGTTACTTTATGTTTCGACTCCGCCGCAACGCGTGGAACCATTCTTTGACCTAAAAAACACTATTTGCTTACCTGCTTATTTTTAAGTACGTTTCGTTAAAAATCCAAGTTAGTTTACGTTTCGACGTAAATTTTCTCGGTAATGAGTCAAGTCAAATATAATACGTTTTCGTGCTTATTTACATGTGCATTTTCAGTTGGTCTACATTTGGCGTAACTTTTGTTCGAAAATGAGTTGGGTCAAATATTTCACGGTATAAGTTCGAGTAACTTTAAGTTTCAACGCCGCTGCAACGCGCGGCGGGTCAAAGTACTAGTTATCAATATATAACATAGTTAGGTTATAGGTATTACCTTTGGGCCAATCATGTCAACGATCTGACACAATATATCCTCAAAAAGTACGGGCTCTTGGGCCATGCATTCCATCCGATGCAATTGTTCTTCGTAAAAGAATTGCATTTCGTTTCTTGTAATCACCCCATTCCCATCCAAGTCTACGCACTTGAACCTGATAAGACATTATAAAAAAGTAAAGTACACGTATGGTCCCCGTGGTTTACCAAAATTTTGGATTTAGTCCCTGGCTTTCCAAAAGTACACAGATGGTCCCCGGGGTTTCGCTTTGTAACGCATTTAGTCCCCAGCTTTTTCCAAAAGTACATGGATGGTCCTTGTGGTTTGCACTTTGTAACGCATTTAGTCCCTAACTTGGACATGCTAAAACCTTTAGAATTGTAGGCTGGGGACTAAATGCGTTACAAAGTGCAAACCACAGGGACCATCCGTGTACTTTACTCTTATAAAAAAATGATAAAAACGGGCAAAGGAAAGATTGATTAGAACTTCATGAAAGAAGACAACATTTAAGACAATTTCGAAGTTAAGTCAAAGAAAACACGAGAAGTCAAAACAACCATATCGAACTCCATGTTAAGTCAATCATACCAGTATTCTAAACTCGGCTCGGATGATTTGTCCTCTTCAGACAAAATAAAATAAACAAAATCTTCATATCCCATTTTCCCATCAACATTACTGGTGAATTTTCTTGGTACCTAAGCTCAAAAAAAAAAAAAAAAAGGTAATTATTCGACCATGTAAATGTTGAACAAACAGAAAACACTCGCAAGAAAATAAAATGTTGGTGATATTACAAACCTGGGAAAATATTCGGTCAACGATTCTGTATGTGAGTGCATGGTTACCGTATCGTATAAGATTCTCTTTATCAATCAAGAAATCATGATCGGTGTCAAGCTCCCAAAACTTGCAGTAGATAACATAAAAATGCTCATACGAGAAATATCTGCCATGAAAAAAGTAATAATATATGCTTTAATAAACCAAGTGCATATCAATGAATACATTATATATACATTAATTCGCCTACGCCCCGCTTGCGGTATGCTCATAAAATGTATATATGTGTGGGCGCTCGGGGGAAAAAGTGAAAGTGCACTAATTTTAACGTTATTTTACTAATTTCGTGAAAATGACGTTAAAAGAGGGGGATGGTTAATCATGCATCATATGGTGGCGTTTATAGCCGAAAGACAAGGGGTACATGCACTAATCGGCGTTTGTCTCAATTGCTGAGTGTTATGTGCCTTATGTCCAAGGTTTGATGCAAAACTACTATTGAGCCGGGGGTCTCATTGGAAGCAGCCTCTCTATTCCTACGGGTAGAGGTAAGGTTGTCTACATCTCACCCTCCTCAGACCCTACCTTAGCTTTGCTATTGGTGGGATATACTGATTATGATGATGATGATGATGATGATATACATTAATTCGCGCTCCCAAATTGTCAAAATATTACCTCAAAACTTTGTTTATGTCCTCTTCGTCATCTGCGTGTTGCATTGCAGCAATTAAATTTCCACGTTTTAGCTCTCTTAGGGTAAGACAAGAATCACCGGCTCTATTCATGTAGTAATATATTCTGTATATTACCGTTTCCGCTGACCACAAACATAATGTAAAATTTAAATCACGGAACTCCAATATTTGAAGAAAAGATTAAAGCAAGCAAACAACTGCGGATCAACATATATGTTGAAACATCTAAAAACAATGACATCACAATCATAAATAAAAAAAACAATGGAACAATGCTAATTGCATAGTTGTTAAAGCCATCGCCTCTTGCGCCTAGGCCCATTTTTCAGGCGAGGCGAGGCAGTTGCACTTTAAATCGAGGAAATTGAACTTTAATTCTCGAGTTGATGGTTCAAGCACACATTCCGGCCAAATTCTCTAAATTCCGACAAGATTCTAGCCAGATTTCTACTTTTATCTAAGGAAAACTACTTGTCGACACTAATACACTAATATTTTAGAACTTTTGGTACTAAATAAATGATATAAAGTGTTATATACTTATATAATAGATTTTGTTTATTTTATTTGAAGAATAGTATTCTTTTTCTAATACATAATATATTTTTAATTTTTTTTCATTATGCGCTTTATTTTTCTCAGGCGCCTAAGCCCCAGGCGAGGCCTATGCGCCTTGAGTGCGCCTAGCGCCTTTAATAACTATGGCTAATTGTATATAAAGAAAGTGACTTACATGTTCAAACACAATCACACTCAAATTAAAGCGAACGTATAAACAAATATAACTCAGAATAAAAAAACAAATGAATCGAACATACCATATCTCTCCTGAAATTCAGGTGTGCCCTGTAAGAACTCCAAACCAGGATGAGTTGCCAATAGTTCCCGGAGTATGGGTTTAAAATCCTCCTGTTGCAGAGATTAACGTAGAAAAATATCATATTTGATGGTACATCTAATATATGACCGTTATGGTAAAAAAAAAAACAGTATTATGATATATATAATAAAAGTACCTGAGTTAAATATCTCAAATCTGGCTGTTTTAATAGTGTATATATCAGGGTAGCAGCGTCTTTAACCAACATGTTACCATTGATCCAGTAATCGACAAAAGCATCCCTATAAACAAAAAAAAAAAAAAATAGCCAATCTTTCAGACATAAGTTTCTCTAATAAAAACATAAGACTATACAAAAATACCTGGTCACAACGCCAGTGCCGGCAACGTCAATCTTTTTAAAAAGAACAGCCGAAAAGAAAGATGGTAGTTTGCAAATTTCCTTGGTAAGCGGTTTAAATTCTACAAATTTTAATTAAATATAGCCTGGTCAAATTACAAATATTGACCGTTCACAATGTGGTAAACGCTGAAAAATTTATATCTCACCGTGCAATTGTAGGCCATCAGGATGACCATAGAAAAACTGATTACATCTAAACAAACATCGTTCTTTTAATTCCTTAGGGGGTGGGCGGCCATTTTGAAAGTAAAACTGCAACCATTGCACATTCAGTAATTACAAAAAATATAAAAAAAAAAAAGAGTAAAATGCCATTCTCGTCCCTGAGGTTTGGCCAGTTTTGCTACTTTCGTCCAAAGGTTTGTTTTTCCGCATCTGGATAGAAAAGGTTTGAAATCTTGTCATTTTCATCCGGCTCATTAACTCCATCCATTTTTCTCCATTAAGTCAGAGGTATTTCCGTCTTTTTTGCTAACTTAAGGGGCAATTCGGTCTTTTTCACTTTATGTAAAAAGACTGAATACCCCTGAAAAAGACCGAATTGCTCTTTAAGTTAGCAAAAAAGACAGAAATACCTCCGACTTAACGGAAAAAATGGATGGAGTTAATGAGCCGGATGAAAATGGCAAGATTTCAAACCCTTTGGATCCAGATGCGGAAAAACAAACCTTTGGACAAAAGTCTCAAAAACTGGCCAAACCTCGGGGACGAAAATGGCATTTTACTCATTAAAAATAATAACTCGATTCTTTTGATAGAGAAACAAAATCATTAATTTGACCTGAGGTATTAACTCTTTGACGGGCTCGCTTAGTACTTTTAATGGAGAACCTAATACAGATGGGCCCACCCTCGGTTTTGTGATTCGAGGAGAACCCGATGATGAACTTCTTGGTGAAAGTGGAGGTACTGAATTTCTGGAAGATGCTTTTGGGCTGGAAACTGATCCAGTTATATTTAACGGAACGCCCGTTTTAGCCTTGTTAAATAAAGATTTCACCTATATATATACAGACATAAAATACCATGAACAATTTGATCTTGCTATTAATATCAGTGCTTTATTATAAAAGCATGTGAATAACCCAAAATTACCAGATTTAACCCTTTGAACAAAAAGCTATCTTATAAATGCTCTAATGGTCTTATCACGTCAAGCCGAAAGATTTTTGCATTCTCACCAAATAACTAACACTATGTTCATAATCAACATGATCAATCATACGTAACGCTGTGCAATACGCCAATATTAATACGTATATTACAAAGCAACAAATTCAACAATAAAAGGATTGTGCCTTTAGAATTGTGATTTCAATCATACGCACAAATTTAACAATAAAAAGATTGTAACTTTAGTGTAGCAAAACACGATATGGATGTCCAAACTTCACATAGTACACTAATAGATTGCTAGAACATATGGTAAAGCTAGACCATGTTCAATTCATGAGACAATACTTTAACATAGGACCCACAAAAGGTACCTCTAACATTTCTTGGCAATCCCCCCACTTGTGGCCTAGTGGTAGGAGACTTGGGTTTTCCAATGGAGACTCAAGTTCAATTTCCACGAGGGGGGTTTGATCCTGAGCCGCACCCCGGTTTTCATCCGGCTGTTACTTCAACGAGGCTTCTCGTGTTGAGGCAGTACAGTTTCCGGGGAACGACGTAACCAAGTCTGACCAACCCAGCGCGGGCCCGGTTAAGACAACGTAGTCTGGGCAGATCTTGGCTAGGGCCGCCGTTTAGGCGGTGTGGCATTGGGTCACTCAAAAAGAAAAAAAAACATTTCTAGGCAATCCCATATAACAAAAGGATATATATATATATATATATATAGCAATAGTGAAGGTGAAATTGGCAAGTAAGATCCTCATCATTCCTCCATTAATAGCAAGTAAAAACAACAAAATTTTGTACTAACTTATAAACTGTCACTTTCCTACCAATTCCATATGTCTTCCTTTCAACATCCTATTATTCTACAATGTATCTGTGTTACTACTACAAATCTTGAAACCACAATCTTATTGTAGCTATTATACACACCACAGAAAGCAAAATAATATAATAATAATAAGTAATAAATGAAAATTAAAGAAGATGGTTTAGGACGACAATATTACCAAAAGGGTGGTTTCAGGAAGTGAAAGCCATTGGTCGAACAGCTCGTGGGCAACATAAGGGTTGGACTTAATAGCCAAACAAGACACTTCATTCAGCTGTAACAATTCCGGGTCAAGAAAACCAGAATCCCCATTATAATCCAAATCCATCTTTCCCAAATCTTAATAAATAAATGAAAACCAGCAACGATCAGTTAACCCTAAGCCAACAAACCCTCTTCACATCGAACGGATCCTAAAAATCTTGAATTGGGGTTGTTCTTGAATTGAATTGTGTTAGAAAGATCGGTGGGTTGAGTGAATCGTAGAATGATGCAAGATTCTTGTGGGTGTGTGAATGTTAATAAAATATATTTTATGGGTGTGTATAATTAGGCTTCTTGTGGGTGTGTTTTGAATGTTTATAAAATATATTTTATGGGTGTGTATCATTAGGCTTATGGGTGTGTATAGGAATTTCTTTAGTTTTTACTTTTTAGGTAGCGTTCGTTTCATGGAATGGAATGGAATGGAATTAGGAAGTTTTTCTTGTAAAATTGATCTTGGTTGGGGGAGGGAGGAATTTGAAATCCTTCACTCTAATGAAATTTGTGACTATTTCAACATTCCTTAGAAATCCTTCACTCTAATGAAGGAATGGAATGGAATGTTGAAATAGTCACAAATTTCATTGATTAAAGAAATTCATTGGATTTCAAATTCCTCCCTCCCCAAACCAAGATCAATTTTACAAAGAAAAACTTCCTAATTCCATTCCATTCCATTCCATGAAACGAACGCTACCTTAGTGTTTTTTTAACGGAAATTGGTTTTTTATAATACTAACCTATTGGGCAGAATTAATCTTAAAATTTTACAGATAGTATCAATTTTGAACGTATTTTTTCTCCGGTGATCTCATGCTGACTGAAAGTTAACGCTATTAACTTTTTAATGATATGTATTCTTGGTATGAGAACGCTGAAGGAAAATATATTCAAAATTGAAACTGTATGTAAACGTTTTCTTAGTTGAAATTTACTCTAGCCAATAGATCAAAGTTAAGATCTTTTTTATAATTAGTGATTACTACTACACAACTCCTTTTAAGATATTTATTTTATAATATAGGTGATGTTTGTTTTAATGGATTAGGATCAAATACAAAGGATCCTAATTGTAAGAAAGGTACAAAGGCTTTAAAAAACCCACTACAAAAAAAAAAAAACCTTAAACATCCACCCCACCCACCCCCTCCCCCATCACCCACCCCCCCCCCCAAAAAAAATTTTTTTGCCGAGGGGATGAGGGGTGGGGGTTTAGATTTTTGGGTGGTGGTGGGGGTGGGCGTTTAGTTTTTTTTAGGTTTTTTTTTTTTTTTTGGAGTTGGGGGGGGGAGGTTAGGTTTTTTTTTAGGTTTTGGGGGGTGAGGGTTAGGTTTTTTGGGGATTTTTTGTGAGATATAGTTTTTTTTCCCCCCTCCCGAAGGAGGGGGGTTAGGTTTTTGGGTGGTGGGTGAGGGGGGTGAAGGGGTATGGTCCCAAAACGACCATTACCCGCATCAAACAAACCCCTACCAGCAGGCAAACCGCACCCATGCGGTCACATCCTTCGAACCCATTCGGTTCGAAGATGAATAGCTTGACCCAAGTACGAAAGGAGATGAGCATATCGATGCGGCTGGCACCGCATCATATGGCCATTTTCGTCACGACAAGGGAAGCGAGCAAATAGTCTCCACATACGATGATGCGGCCAACACCGCATCTCGCGTATTTCTTGATCACAAGTAGGAGACGCGGTAACTTCAGACGTTACCGCATGCAGCGATGCGGCTCGCACCGCACCCTGCATATCCAACAAGTGGACTGACACGCCAGGCAAGTGGCTGACACCACGAGGCAAGTGGCGCCGGCGACAGTCCCCTGTCAGAGCTATTAAAGCAATGGGCTGACGTGGCGTAACCCCCACGGCCGGCGAGACTGACACACCTGCAACGGTGCAGCTCGTCGTCAGCCCATCCATCAATCTCCTCCTTCACTCCTCGGCTATAAATACCGACCCCAAACCAGGTTTGAGGTATCATCTCTTCACAACTCTAACTACTACTATAATCTTGCTTTGCTTCCCAAGCAAACTACTGATTCTCACGCCGGAGAGTGGTAACAAGGAGCACCCCCCACCCCATCCTCCTTGTTACGAGTCACGGTTTGTTTCCTTGTGCAGGAGATCATCCACCGGTGACCCAGCCAGCGATCTCCGAGAGGAAGGGATTAACCCTTCTTGACGAGACCAGTGTGTTAACCCTGCCAGGTTAACCATTGTTTCATCATTGGCGCCCACCGCTACTCTTAGCACTTTTTAATCCATCCCTCTCCCTCTCAAGATCATGACTGATAACCAAAACACCAATGCGGATAACCCAAATCCCCCGGTCCCAACAGGGGTCCACCCTTCGACCCCCCAACCCGGACACATTGGCACGTCCACCCAAAGGATCCCATCCTTTGCGTTCGGACACGACTTATCACAGGCCCCAACTGTGCTTCCACCAGGCGTGGACTTACACTCCTGGTACCAACAGCAGACTGATCTGCTGATAGCGGCTTACAACCGCGCTTGTACGGAAGCAAACGTACAAGCTGGGCCTACTCCAATACAACACACACCTGCCAACCGTATACTCCAATACGATGGCAGGTTACACTCACGTCCGGCTTCCAGAAGCCGACATGACGACCGTGGATCATCTTACTGTTCGGTCCATACACTCAATGAGGATACTTCCTCATATGAGTCCCGCTCCAGAGGGCCAGTGCATACCCGCCTGGGCCCCTATGGGGACGATAGGAGGCGGTCAGCCTCCAGGCGCGGCCCAGGCATCCAGAGCCGACTGGGCCCGCAACCTTACACGGAAGGGTACGGTCATACCGACCCTGACGATCAAACCTACCGCGGGGAGTCTCACGACACCAACAGCAGACCGGGGGGACGCAACTATGTTCCTCCCAGTCACCCCCGCACTACATACCTCAGGGCGGCAAAGCGCCCTGTGCACGAACCATATAGGCCAAGGGCCGCGGCCGAAAATTCAAAATTCGTCCCGCACATCGCCAACGCCGATATCACAACGACAAAATTCCCAGTCAACATTGGGAAATACAGTGGCTCGACCGACCCGGACGACCACATGAACATCTTCACAGGCGCAGGCGTCAATGGCAGGTGGGACGAACCCACCTGGTGCAATTTTTTCCCCCAGACCCTTATCGGTCTGGCGAGGGCATGGTTTGATTCTTTGCCAGTGGGATCACTGGATTCTTTCGAGGACTTGCGCGCCAAGTTCCTCGCCCATTTCAGCCAGCAGCGACGCCACGAACGCGATTCGCTGGACGTCATGAACATCTGGCGACGAGATGACGAATCGCTCGAGGCATTCGTCATCCGTTACAATAAAGAATGCCTAGAGATAGGCGACGTGGCGGACCAAATGGCGCGAAACCATTTTATTCGGGCCGTCAAAGACAGAGAGATGGTCATGACCATCTCTGGCAAGGAGGGTCTGCCTAAAAAATGGGAGGATGTCATGACCGCAGTCAAGACATATGCCCAGACACAGCGGTCGCTCGAACCGCACGTCAAAAAGGCAAAACCCCAAGCCGAAACATCCCATCAAGGGTCCAAACGTAACAACAAACGAAACCGGGATGCGGGCAATCGGGATATTACTAAACCGTATTTCCCGCAACCCAACACGTTTGACCCACAATGCTACAACCCGGCCCGAGACACTCGGGCACCAAGAAAAGAATCTCGGGACCGCAAATGGACCGAGATCAACCAGTCGCCAAGAGAGGTCCTCCTCACGGACCCACAATTCTTGCGACCGGCCCAACCAATGAAGTCCAAGAAAAGTCAGGACCTCGCACTATACTGTGAGTACCACAAGGACTCGGGCCATACCACCAACAACTGCATCAGTCTCCGGCTGGAGATTGAGCGGGCGTTGAAAGAGGGGAAACTGCAACACCTTTTGCCAGGTGGACAAAAGCCCACCAAGCATATCACCCCTCACAACGAAGGTACCTCCTCCGGAAAGAAAGCCATGTACGTGGCTTCCACCCACATGATTTACGGAGGCAAGGGTAGGCCGCGCAAAGCGGCACGAAGACCGGACAATGATTGGAAAGACGAGCAAGTCGTCTTCCCAAAAGTCCGAGGCGGACCGCGTGACAGACGCGCCGTCGTCATTTCAGGCCAGCTGGCCCATTACTGCACCGAGCGTCTGTTCATTGACCCGGGCAGTACATCCGATATAATCTACGAGCAATGCTTCAATCAATTTGACCAAGAGGACAAAGATCGGTTGCAAGCCGTAGATTACCCGCTGGCCGGATTCGCAGGGGAAACAGTCTTTCCCCTAGGCTAAATTACATTTCCCGTGCGTCTTACCAATGGTAAACACACGCGGACGGAGGAGGTAAACTTCATGGTTTTACCCCACACCTCCAATTATGATGTCCTCCTTGGGAGAGAATCCCAAGGAGAGTTCAATATGATCACATCCGTCCCCCACTCCGCGGTTGGTTTCCCAACCGCATCGGGGGTTGCAATCATCTACGCCCGCAAGGACGTCATGATGACGGACGAAGCACGTCCGACAAAGGTCGCAAGGCCCACCCCCGTCGACCAACCGGAAAAATGGGTTCTCAACCCAACGCATCCGGAACAGAAGGTCACATTGGGTCACGCCTTATCCTCGACCACCAGAGCGCACTTGAAGGAGCTCCTCTTCAGGAACCAAGACATCTTCGCGTGGACTCCCGCAGACATGACAGGGGTCCCTCGTGAAATAGCGGAGCACTATTTGAATACCAAACCAGGTATCAAACCAGTGATCCAAGGCCAACGCCACCTTGGGTCAGCTAAAAATCAGGCGATGCAAGAGCAGATCGAAGAACTGCTCTCCGCAGGTATACTGCGGGAAGTCAAGTACCAGACTTGGTTATCCAACCCTGTCATGGTAGAAAAACCATCCGGGGGCTGGCGCATGTGCGTCGATTACAAGGACCTTAACAAGGCCTGCCCCAAGGATTGTTACGCGCTTCCAGAAATCGACGAAAAGGTCGATAACCTCGCACCGTTTAGGTGGAAGTGTTTCCTCGATTGCTACAAAGGGTACCACCAGGTACAAATGGCACTTGAGGATGAAGACAAAACGGCATTCCGGACCCCAACCGGAAATTACTGCTATACAAAAATGCCGTTTGGGTTGCGCAACGCGGGCTCAACCTACCAGAAACTGATGAACGACACTTTCCGCGGTCAAATAAGCAAAAGTGTCGAAATCTATATGGACGACCTGGTCGTCATGAGCATGGAGGAAGATTCCATGCTCAGTGATATAGAAAGAACATTCCAAACTCTGCGAAGCGTCAACATGAAGCTCAATCCAGGGAAATGCTCGTTTGGAATGGAAGAAGGCAAATTCCTTGGGTTCATCGTCACCAAAGATGGATTCAAGGTAAACCCGGAAAAAGTGCAGGCGATCGAGCGCATGCCATCGCCTGCATCGATGAAAGATATGCAACGCCTAGCCGGAAGGCTGGCGGCACTCAACAGGTTCTTGGCTAACCACGCAGCCAAGTCATACCCTTTCATCAAGACCCTGCGAAGCTGTTCAAAGAAGGAACAATTCCAGTGGACCACAGAGGCCGAAAAGGCCTTCCAGGAAATGAAGGAGTGTTTGATACAACTCCCAACACTAACCGCACCATGCAAAGATGAGCCACTCATCTTATACCTATCCGCTGCGGACAACGCAGTGGGCGCGGTATTAATAGTGGAACGAGCGGGGGTTCAAACACCCATCTATTATATCAGCAAAATGCTCAACGACCCGGAGACGAGATAATAATGGAAAATTGGTACTAGCACTGGTACATGCTTCAAGACGGTTACGACGCTACTTCGTAAACCACATCATCACAGTGCTAACCAATTACAGGATCGGCCCGATCCTGTCCAAACCCGACATCTCTGGGAGGTTAGCAAAATGGGCAATTGAGCTGGGCGCACATACGATACATTATAAACCGCGCCCTGCCATCAAAGGCCAAATCTTAGCTGATTTCGCCGCTGAAGTACCAGCGGATCGCATCCAAGAATGCGAAGAATCCCAAAATCCTGCGCCCCCACCACCCTCCTCAGAAGTATGGGCACTATTTACCGATGGTGCATCCAACGAGGACGGCGCGGGCGCAGGTCTGCGACTCGTCAGCCCTGACGGCCAAGAGCTTACATATGCCATCCGCCTCGATTTTAAAAGCACCAACAACGAGGCAGAATATGAAGCACTATTAGCCGGGCTACGTTTAGCAGTCAAAATCGGCGTGCAACATCTGGAAGCGCACGTCGATTCCTTGTTAGTTGCGGGCCAAGTACGCGGCGACTATGCCGCCAAAGGGGATATCATGATCCTCTACCTCGAGCAAGCCCTGCAGCTAAAATCCAAATTCGCTTCATTCAATATTCGACACATTAATCGAAGCGAAAACAAATCTGCGGATGCACTATCAAAACTTGCATCCACCAGCTTCCAACACTTGGCAAAGGAGGTACGAATCGAGATTTTGCAAAATCCTTCGGTTCCTCTACGCCAGGTCAGTGTCATCCAATACGGAACAACGTCATGGATGACACCAATTATCGCATACCTTCAGTCAGGTGTGACTCCCGAGAGCAAAACAGAGGCACGTAAGTTGCAATACAAAGCGTGCCACTATCAAATGGGAGACGGTATCTTATACCGAAAGTCATACCTCGGACCGCTCCTCCGATGTGTTAATCCACAAGATGCCACATACCTTATCCGAGAGATACATGAGGGCATATGCGGCATACATGCCGGACCACGCATGGTCGTGGCAAAAATCATGAATGCCGGGTATTACTGGCCCGGCATGCACTTGGACGCCGTCAAAGAATTACGCAAATGCATGGACTGCCAGCGCCATGCACCAAAAACTTTGCGGCCAAAAAACAATCTGGTCCCCGTCACTACTGCATGGCCTTTTCAAAAATGGGCGATCGACGTAGTGGGACCATTCCCGGACGCACCAGGTGCAGTTAAATTTATCATAGTGGCGGTTGATTACTTCACAAAATGGGTAGAGGCGAAACCACTCGCTTCAACCACTGCTATGATAACAAGAAAGTTCATTTGGGAGCACATCATCTGCCGTTTCGGTTTACCAATGTACATTGTTACCGACAACGGCACCAACTTCGCTGCCGACGAATTCCAAAAATGGCTAGAAGAGCTGAACATCAAACACATATTCTCGTCAGTCGCACACCCGCAAGGGAACGGCCAAGTCGAGAGTATAAATAAAGGCCTAGTCGACGGAATCAAAGCACGATTGGGAACAGCCAGGCGTGGCTGGGTTGATGAACTCCCAAGCATCTTATGGGCTCACCGCACTAGCCCAAAAACAAGCAATGGGGAAACACCTTTCAGCCTCGTCTACGGGTCTGAAGCGGTGATACCCGCGGAAATGGGCCTCCCATCTCCTAGAATGTTGGCTATCGAAAAGCTAGACAACAACAGGGAACGTAGGATCGATTTGGACCTCCTAGAAGAAAGGCGCGAGAACGCCGCCATCAACGAGGCCAAATACAAATCCAAACTGGAAAAGTATTACAACGCGCGAGTCCGCGTTTGTACTTTCACTCCAGGGGACTACGTCCTACGTGACAACGAGGCATCTAATGCCGAGCGCCCAGGAAAACTTGCCCCCAAGTGGGAAGGACCCTACCTCATCAGCGAGGTCTTAGGGAAGGGCGCATACAGGTTACAAACACTAGAGGGCGAACCTATCGCCAGAACATGGAACGCACAACAGCTTAGACGCTGCTATATGTAAGCTATGTTCCTACACTCTCTATGTAACCTATTGGGCCGCAGGCCATTTGCACATAAATAAATAAGCAATTTTCTACATTATTGTTTGTTATTACTATTACAAATGCGTGTTCCACTTTGCGGTATCCCAAAAACAGATTGGCAAAATCTTCATTCATGATACCCATACAAAGTGGTAACCACACACAACTATTGTAATAGGCCAGCAAAAGACAAACAGACTTGCATGTTTTATCCGGCCGGATACACAAGTTTTTGTTAAACACAATTCCTGAGCCCCAAAAAGGCAAACAATGGAATTGACGCGGACTCATACGACAAAGGTATGGAGTACACTCGACCCCATTCACAAATGGGTAGAGTTCCGGTAATACAAGCTTTTACAAAGCTTAAGCAATTCTAAAAACCCTCGCACGGTAAATAACAGAATTGATGCATACCCATACAACAAAAGTATGGAGTATACTTGACCCCGTTCATAAATGGGTAAAGATTACGCATACACACGTTCAGACATGCAAGAATTAAAAACACTTGTACAAACTGAACAAAGAAACTTTATATTCAAAAAATTCAAGTATCTACATGATGCTTACGGAATTTACATAAAGTTCCTATTCTATACAAGAGGAATACAAAAAAGGAGGCACACTAGCCAACCTAAACCCTATTTTGAACCACTGGTCCCCGCGTCGCCTCCGACGTCACCAGCGGGTTCTTCCTCTTCCACATCAGGGTAAAGCATCCGCAAGCGGTCAACATAGTCCGCAACCTCCAAACATTCGTCCAGCTCCCCTACACAGGCGAGGGGCGTGTCATAAAAGGAGGCTACGGCCGCTTTCAGGCGACCCTCGGTATCTACATCCCGGAACCCGGATGCCTGATCAGTATAACCGCCTGCGGATAATACATTGATATGCCCAATGCAGCGGTTAAAACCAGCCTTGAAGCCAGCATCGCGCGCACGTTCCTTAACCAGGTCCAAACCTGATGAGGTCTCAGGGGCATTCATTATGGCCTCGACAATCTGCAGTAAAAAGATCATAAGTCTTGCGTGCTAATCCAAGCAAATGTAAAGGCAAAGGATACTTACACGCGCGATGCCGTGAGTCCGCAACCACTCACGGTCAGCTTCCAGTTGGTTAAAAGAGGACACCAAGGCATCCTTGGCCTCAGTAGCAGCGTCGGCCCGCTGCTCCGCAGCAGACACGCGGGCAGTAAGGTCCGTAACCGCGACCTCCCGCGCCTGCACCTCAGCCTGTTACAAGAACAGCAAACGGTTCACCCGATAAATATTTTCAAAACAATAAAGGAAATATAAAACGAAGGTAACGAAACGTACCTGCAGGCTTTCAACAACTTTGCCTAAACGAATGCGCCCCGCATTCGCCTCTTCAAGAGCCTTAGAAGCACGGCTCTCCTTCTCTGCGGCCTCTTCATAGGCCTTTGAGGCACGAGCCCCGGCTTCTTTGGCCTCTTCAAGGGCCTTCAAGGCATCGGCCTTCGCCTGCAGCGCCTTCACAGAAATGGCCTCAGCCGCAACCTTCTCTTGGCTCAAGGTAGCATTCGCTGCCTTGGCATTCGCCAACTCCTGCCGAGTATGAAACAGAACGTTATTCTGCTTAGCCCAAGATTCATTCCATTTCTTGCGCTCATTGGACAACTTTTCATTCCAACTCTTGCGCTCATCAGCAAGGAGTTTAGCAAGGGTACGCACCTGTTTCAGCTGGGCAGTGGCAGCCCACTCAGAAGTCTGTTGCTGCTTTTCAAAAGCAGCCTTGTCTTTCTCGAGCCGCTCCGCACCCACACGAGCAGCCTCGATTAACTTTTCCGCTTCTGCCCGCATGCGAGCAGCATCTTCCTCGCGGCGGCCCAGCACCTTATAATCTTCCAAAATGGCATTAGCCACAATGGAAGTCCCCACCAGCATCGATGAAAGCTGGTTAATACGCAGCTCTCGGGGCGCGGCACGGGCACGCTCGACTTCAAACGGGGTCCCCAGACCACCCAAAATCTCCCTACATGCCGCAGGGTCGTTAGAAATATCATCCCCCTGCATAACAGTCCAGGGGGGTCGGTGGTACACCATACTGCGACCCGGGGAGTAGGTGCGGTAATAATACTCCAATTCAGACTCTCCAGGCTGAATTGGAGGCCCGTCATAACCCGCACCATCGGCAGACGAGCCGCTACCTTTCTCCCCAGCAGGAGACTTCTGCGGCTCAGCATCCTGCTGCCGCACCTCAGCATCAGACTTCTGCTTACCGGCATCTGAAAACCTCAAGTTCAATCCGTCACCCTCATCAGGAGAGATCAGATTGTCCGAGGAGTCCACAGTGTCAAAAATCCGGTCAGCAGTCGCCTCCACCGTCTTCTCCAAAGGGGGGTCACGAACTGGCCCAGCAAAAGGGGCCGCAGGCTCCTTAGGCGCGACCTTCTCCTTCAATACACCCGCACCCGCGGCAGCGGTGTGCGGAGGAGACGCAGGAATGTCAACAAAAGAATACCCCGCATCTCGGGATTCTGCAATCCACAGAGTATTCAATGAGTATTACCACCCATGGTACATACAAAACAAAGAAAAGGGATATACTTACCAGCAGCAACTGCAGGTTTTTTCTGCACCGGAGCAACTCTCCTGGTCGGCAGTCTCCGCCTCTTCGGTTCACCACCACCAGCAGCTTTCTGCTCTGGCCCCCTTTTCTCTCCAACAACGGGGGGAACCACACCAGTTCCACCCGCGGCCGCACCACTACCTATAACACCCAAACCCTCAAGGGTGTCAGATACTACGACGTAATCGGTATATCCCCGAGAACAAGATTGATAGGTACCTGCGGCTTCGAAAACGGAAGAAGGGGCAGCTGAGCCTTCAACACTCCCCTTACCACGACCCCGCACGGTCTTTTTTACCGTTTTCTTCTCCACAGTCTTTTTGGGGACGCGTTTCTCAAACTTCCCCAAATCCGCAAGAACACCTGGATTCACACAATCAACAGAACCAGTCAAAAAGATAAACTGAAAAAACTAATGCCACGTAAGACGTACCTCTTGCGTCTCCCGGAACCGGGGCTTCCAGCACCGCTTTTGATGGTACGCGGAAGTTCTTCAGAATTTCAAGGTTGAAACCTTTCTTCAGCTCAACCGCGATCAGTTCAACCTGGCCCTTGAAATCAGGCTCAAACATCCTCCACAAGCCAACCGCATCCGCTGATACATGCATGCAGGTTATCACAAAGGCTTAGAAAATAAGGAAAATAACAAAGGGTAACGAACTTACCACCACCCTGTTCCCGCAACACGGGTCTTTCCTTCCTATCCGGTCTAGAGAGCATCATCCGCAATATCCATAGTTGGTCATTATCCAACTTCTTGAGTTCAATAGGCCGCAGCCTAGAGAACCAGTCCGCGGTCTTTGCGGAAGCAACAGGAATATCTTCATCGGAAACTCCAACATCGACGTTCCTGAAAGACATGTTAGCATAGACCGCACAGGCTTTCACGTAGAAGAACCTCTTCTTCCAGCCTGTCACACCCTTAGGGGGTGTCATCAACTTCAGACTCCCATGCCTTTGAGTGAACGAGAAAAAACCGGTGTTCACCGTCAACTGGTAGAAACGCCAGAAATTCTCCACTGAAATGGGCAGGCCATGGGCACGGAATGTGTACTCAAAATTCCGAATTCGGAACATTCCGAAAGGACTAAGCTGGGAGATATGGAGGTGATAATACTCCAATACCTCCGCCACAAACACCGTCACCGGCAACCTAAGGTTACCGTGGGTGAAAAAATCCGCCCACAAGGTTATATAACCGGCCGGAGCATCGGCACCGGTGTCCCCCACTTGTGGGAAAGTAGCATTCCAGTCTTTGGCCATCTGAACAGTGGCCATCAGGGTTTTAAAACTACCTTTTGTCCACTTCAACACCGGTAACCCACCACCGGGAACATTCACATCATCATCCTCGTCTTCTTCCTCAGCCACTATCGGCTGTTCAGGGTTTTCACCCTCCACATTGTGTGGACTAGATGGTTCAGCCATCAAAAATATCAAAGAGACAGAAGATGGTGAACAGAAACACTAGAAACCTCACCGGAATTTCAGAAAAAATCGTCGGAGAAAACAGATGACAACTTTCTCTCAAACGGCAAATTTTTTGAATTTTCGACAAAGTGAGAGGAAACCACAAACGGTTATCCCCTTATATACCCATCGCAATTAATGCGGAGGGAGAAAGCAAATCATCACGTTCAAAAAGAGCGTATCTTGCAACAACACGTGTCGAGCGCCGTTTTAGCTGACGGTTATCACGCGCGCGTGGCCGCCCACGCGCCTGACAAAGAAGACGTTTACACTCCCTGCTACAGTGCATTTAATGCCTCGGGCAGTGCAAATGTCCTTTCATTTCAGCACATGCAGAAACGTCTCACCAACTTCTACCAACTCACACGTGCGATCAAGCCACGTAGGCAAGAAAAAGCGACAACATTATCCAAAAAACATAAGCGGCATGCGGTTTTTCTGGTTTACCGCACCATAACCCATACCGCATGTCGTTTTTTTATATACCCTAAAAAATAGGTAGAAATATATCTATCTATGCTATAAAGGGATATATTACCTTTTCCGCATCACTCACGAGCACACGCGAAATATGCGGAAGTGACACACATGAACCCATTCAGATGTGTCAGATGCTCAGAACCAGTGTTGTTCTTTGGACTGAACCGCATCTCAGGAACAGGCAAAGCGCATTGCCTTCCTTTTCTTCAAGCTTCAAATCCCTCCTGTCCGGTTCACAACCACAGAGGGTGCATGAACAACTTCTTCAGAAGAGAGAAGGAACGGAAACTACGCGCCCGCACATCAGCAGCCCTGGCTCCTGAACCTTCAAGAGTTACATCCGTACAACAAGCACACTCTGAGCGAATATGGGACTGCAACATCGCAGACACCCATAAAGAGCTACAGACATAACCATAGCTTCCGCAGAGTGGTTGCTACGGAAGAGCAAAACTCACTCCACATCACCGAACGAGGCTACCTCGTTGTAAACTCGGTATTGGAGCGTGAAGGTAAGTGGCTCCAGAAAGAACGCAGATACGTGCTCTAAACAAGCACTTATCAAGCAGCAAGTGTCCGAACAGCGGTAACAAGTCTGCCTATGACTTTGTTTACCTGCCAACGGACCGCGGTAACAAGTCTGCTTATGACTTTGTTTACCTACCAATGGCTCGCATGGAATAAACAACGATGGGCGTCCCCTTGCCTATGACCATGTTTATTTACCCATAGTCTAGATCCACATTGTTCGACCAAACACGGCCAACAATGACGCAACGAAGTAACCGCAAAGAACGTACGGTTACTTGAGAGCTATCAAGATGAACACGAACACCCAACAAAAAAGGGATGGTCATCTCATCATAGGATGCTGAACATAGAACTTGAGCAAAGTTCTAACACAACATCCAAAACCTTCAAACCTGACCGCAAAGGTTGGTTTACAAGTTTTTCTTTTCTTCTTCGTGCACCATTCTGGCAAATGGTTCGAAGAAGAAACCACCTCCAAGAGGTTCGAAACATGTGCAAACCTTCGAACCACCATCCAAGAGGTTGGTTCGAAGTTTGTGCAGCATTACTATGAAGGTCCCTAACAGGCCTTCAACACAACAACAGGTGGCAACCCACCTGACGACATGCAACGGCTGAGAATTTCGCATCAAGCGAAACCCCTTCACCGATACGGAAGAGGCATAGCCGGATTTTTTACCAGATCACCAGGTTGATCTGGCCTAAAATTTTCCCCAGACTGCCACACTACCTTCCTACACCATAAGTCCAGTACTCCTCCCACGTGCAACTTGCACAAGGGAGCAACACTAGACTGGGGGGACTTGAAGGGGTATGGTCCCAAAACGACCATTACCCGCATCAAACAAACCCCTACCAGCAGGCAAACCGCACCCATGCGGTCACATCCTTCGAACCCATTCGGTTCGAAGATGAATAGCTTGACCCAAGTACGAAAGGAGATGAGCATATCGATGCGGCTGGCACCGCATCATATGGCCATTTTCGTCACGACAAGGGAAGCGAGCAAATAGTCTCCACATACGATGATGCGGCCAACACCGCATCTCGCGTATTTCTTGATCACAAGTAGGAGACGCGGTAACTTCAGACGTTACCGCATGCAGCGATGCGGCTCGCACCGCACCCTGCATATCCAACAAGTGGACTGACACGCCAGGCAAGTGGCTGACACCACGAGGCAAGTGGCGCCGGCGACAGTCCCCTGTCAGAGCTATTAAAGCAATGGGCTGACGTGGCGTAACCCCCACGGCCGGCGAGACTGACACACCTGCAACGGTGCAGCTCGTCGTCAGCCCATCCATCAATCTCCTCCTTCACTCCTCGGCTATAAATACCGACCCCAAACCAGGTTTGAGGTATCATCTCTTCACAACTCTAACTACTACTATAATCTTGCTTTGCTTCCCAAGCAAACTACTGATTCTCACGCCGGAGAGTGGTAACAAGGAGCACCCCCCACCCCATCCTCCTTGTTACGAGTCACGGTTTGTTTCCTTGTGCAGGAGATCATCCACCGGTGACCCAGCCAGCGATCTCCGAGAGGAAGGGATTAACCCTTCTTGACGAGACCAGTGTGTTAACCCTGCCAGGTTAACCATTGTTTCATCAGGGGGGTTAGGTTTTTGGGTGGTGATGTAGTGAGTTTAATTTTAGGTTATTGGACACTTGTCACTCTATAAATCTTTCTTACACTTATGAGTCTTTGTAGAATAACTTGACCCTTGTTTTAATACATAACACTTTACATTAATTAATTTTATAAAAGAGTAAATTAAAAGTTTTGTTATTTATGTTTACATCAAATTGGAGGCGTTGTTCTTTTGGTCAAAAGTTTACAGGCGGTGTCCTTAGCCTTCCAAAATCTTGCACGTTTTGTCCTTTAGGCCAAATCTGGTTAAAAATCTCAGTTAATTCTTGTCATGTGTAATGCACATGAGGGTACAATGGTCTTCCTTTTCACTCTTCAATTTATCTCTATCAAAAATTCAGCCCTCGTATTCCTTTTCACTCTTCTTCTTCATCATTCTTTTATCACAACATAGGGATTCTAAGATCTTCTATGTTGTGATAAAAGAATGATGAAGAAGAAGAGTGAAAAGGAATACGAGGGCTGAATTTTTGATAGAGATAAATTGAAGAGTGAAAAGGAAGACCATTGTACCCTCATGTGCATTACACATGACAAGAATTAACTGAGATTTTTAACCAGATTTGGCCTAAAGGACAAAACGTGCAAGATTTTGGAAGGCTAAAGACACCGCCTGTAAATTTTTAACAAAAAAATACAGCGTATGTAATTTAATGTAATCATAAAGGAAAAAACTTGTAATTTACTCTTTATTTTATATATAGACTTTAATCGAAGACCCTTTTTCTTTGAACAAGAAACTTGTGAAAGAATAATTAGGCTTTTTTCTTAATTTGAGTGTTGATGTAAAAAAACAAAGCTTATGGGTTATAGGATTTTAATAATCCTAACTTTTACCTATTGGCTGGTATTGATCTCAACTTAAAAATTTCTCTCTGACATTTCCAACTTGTATGAATTTGGCCCCCAATGATCCTTTTTTAACTGGGTTATAACCCAGTTAGTTTTTTGTTGACGTGGCACAACTTAGTTATTGGCTGATGTGGCACAAACCTTATTATTGGGTTTTAATAATCCTAACTTTCACCATGACCACCACACCATCAGCTGCCACCACCACAACCACAACCACTGTGGTTGATGGTGGTGGTTGTGATGGCGGTGGTTATTGATGGTGGTGGTAGGTGATGGTGGCGACGACTAATGGTGGTGGTTGTTGATGGTGGTGGTGGTGGTGGTGGTGGCGGCGACGGCTGTTAGTGGTGAAGGGTGATGGTGTTGGTGCTGGTGCTGAAGGTGGTGGTGATGGTGAAAGTTAGGATTATTAAAATCTAATAACTAGGTTTGTGTCAAATAAGCAAGTACAACAGTCAATAACTAGGTTTGTGCTTTTTCAAAATTTTATTAAAAAAATAACTTTAATTATATTCTTGTTTATTAATAAGTTTGCTTTTGTAAGTTTATATATTGCATTTTATTGTATATAAATGAGTATAAGTTTTATAAATACAACTTAAGTTCATAAAGAAAACTAAGAGGCAAAAAATGATGTAAATGAGTGACGCTACCATTTTAGGATTTTGAAAGTGTTTACCCACAAACCAAGGACCTAAGTGACTAAGTCACAATACGTGGTCTTTGCCTCTTTGGCCTCCTCATCCATGTGTGTTACATGGGCATCGTTGACCTCCCATAGTCCTGTTACATATGGTCTCTTATGTACGTGTTTAGGATTTTTTTGTGTAAAATAATTGATTGAAATCATGTCTAAGTAGGTTGGTTTGAGGATGTCTTGTTGTTCCATTGGTTTAAGATTGAGTTGATAGCACTTAGGATTGTCGTAGTCCTGTTGGGTTACGGAAGATTTGACTCGAGCAGATGATTGTGATCAAACGTGATTCTCTATAGAAAATTATCTAGAATATATAACAAAGGTACAATCGATAATCAATCCTAACTAATAGGAGATATATACAGCAATACAAATATTATACATAAATAATTTATATTGCTAACAGGTCCCCGCAGTTGGAGCCATAGCCGGACGAAGGCACAAACTGGAGCGAAATCTGGTAAAGGGATATTTGGGTAAACCCTTGGTAAAAATTTCCGCGTACTGATAATCTGCAGGAACATGAAGGACATGGACTTCGTCCACGCGAACTTTATCTCAAACGAAATGAATATCCATTTCCACATGCTTGGTTCGCTGGTGCTGAATGAGATTCTGAGTTAAATAAACATCGGAGACATTGTCGCAGTAGACGATGGTAGCTTGCGATGATGAGACGCCAAGTTCAAGCAACAGGTTACGAATCCAAGATGTTTCAGCAACTGCGTTTGCCACCCCACGATATTCCGCTTCGGCACTTGATCTAGAAATCATGGGTTGGCGTTTAGAACTCCATGAAATCAGGTTTCCTCCCTTGTAAACACAATACCCTGAAGTGGAACGACGAGAGTCGGGACACCCGCCCCAGTCAGCGTCCGAATAAGCGGTAAGGGACGTGGACTTGGAGGGGGAAAGGTGTAAAGCAAAGTCAATGGTACCTTTGACATACCGAGGTATGCGTTTAAGAAAGGAGAAATGTGGCTCACGTGGGTCATTGATGTGCGTAAAATGCAACATATAAATTACATCAAATGAGGCATAAAACTGACCCTTTTTAGTACTAATGTTGGAAAAAGTGTGCTTTTGTTTTCCTTTTGTATTTTCAGGGTTAAAAGAGCTTAAATGAACAAAAGAAGCAAAATCTAACATAAATACAAGAAAAGGAATAAACGTTGCATGCCCGACCCCTCGACATCATCTTCCCAAGCAAAAACAAGACATCAGAAGGCTGAACACGCCCCGTGCCCAGCGGACACGGGGGCATGCCCAAGTGTCTGCAGAAAGGACAAAAGAGTAGAAGCTTCTATTCCCCGACACGGGGGCGTTCCCAGCTCCACACGGCCGTGGTCAACGCTAAGATTTGCAGAATCCAAGCAAATCTTGATAGTACAGATACGCTCCTGCACACGGGGTCATGTCCAGCGGACACGGGGGCGTGGTCAACTAATGCAGACAAACTGCAGTTAATGAAGAAAGAGAAAGTGGATGGACACGGGGCCGTGTCCGGGCTTCTGTGCAAACTATAAATAGGGGTGCTTGGTTCACTTCAAAGGCATCCCTTGGCAAACCACCTCTCTCCCACTTCACCCACACTCCACCACCATCACAACACCCACATCCACCACCATCATCCATCATAGAGTGTGTGTAGTAGTCTCGGGATCCAAGATTGATAGTAAGAGTTCTTGACAATCAAAGGCCATGTTTGCCTAAGTCTCTTACATCACTTAGTGAAGACAAGCATTTAGTGTAATACTTTTGTTTTTTAATCTTTTCGCACTTTTTATTTGGTTTTGTATTAATGACTTAATAACTTATTTCTTATGTTGAAAGTGAAATTTCCTTATCATTTGTCCGTGGTGTCTTGGCGTTATTTTACTGTCTATATAAAATAAAAGGATTTACACCATTCATATCTCTACGGTCTATATAGAGATATGGCTACCTGGTCGGGGGTTAAAGGAATGGTTTGGTAAGGTTCTTGCCTTGTTTAGTGTATAGATCCTGCAAGGACCTGGGTCAAGCTTACTAGGACCTCCTTCAACACCCACTGGTATTGGATGGTGGGGGTGCGAATAGCTTGATCCCCTCATATGTAAACTACTATTAATACATTAACCCAGCTACTTGGGATTGTATCCCTGCTGACTCAAACCACTTAGCCGAGGGTAACATCACCTTCAAAAGAGGGGCCTACTACTATAACTAAGATAATCTCTTAAAAAGTGCAAGAGTGCGGAAAACATCAAAGGTTACACTGAAGGCGAGTCGGATCCAAGTGATTCATCTTGTCTATCTGTTTTATTTTATTTTTATTTTCAGCATTTTTAGTTTTTATTTTCATGTTAAAACCTTTTTCTAAACTTTCGATTTGATTAGACGTTGAGGATAAACCGGTACTAAAAGCTCTTGTGTCCTTGGACGACCTCGGTATCTTACCAACGCTATACTACACTCATGATGGGTACACTTGCCCATATGTGTGTTTAGTGTTAGTAGAATATCGTGTTTTATAAATTTAAAACTTGACTAAAGTGTAAAAAAAGGGCTAAAAATATAGTTAAAAATATATAACGCTACACACGCATCAGTCATGCATGAACAAACAAACCTGTTTGACCGCATAGGTGAGGTCGGGTTGGGTAATGGTGAGGTACTGTGTAACAACTATTATTAAAATCAATAATTAGAATGATAATTAATCAATAAGGAAACCCTAATTGAAACACCCAAGTAATTCCGCATAAACCCTAAAATTTTCGTAACAATCGGAATCAGGATCAGGGCCCCTAAAACTCAGGGGGGGTAAAACCCTACTCGGTAAAATCTAAACAGTTTGTTGTCAAAAACTTAAAATTACACGAAACCAACTCAGCCAAGCTACTAAGACACGAAGCAAACCTAGGGTAGATTAGGGCCTGTCGCGCCACGCGACAGGAACAGGAGGACCCCTCGCGTGGCGCGAGGGGGGTGATTTTCTAACTATAAATAGTAGGTTGTGGGACTGGAACTTCTGCGTTGATTTGACGTTTAAATTCCAAATTCACTTCGAGTTATGATAGAAATAGTCTGAAAACACACACTAATATCGAATCGCTGCCGCGGAACAGGGTAATTACTCGATCGCTATTACGATTCATTTTCCGAGATCAATATATCCAAAGAATGTCTAAGTGCCGCCCACATTGGGTTATGCTTTGTCATTTGTCGATCATTCGATAAATGAGTTGAAGCATTATACTTTGTCGTTTGTCGATAATTCGATAAATAAGTTGAAGTATTATACTTTGTCGTTTGTCATTTTGATAAATGAGTTGAAGTATTGCACTTTGTCATTCATTGTGAGAATTTGATCTCGTAAGTTATCGTAACTGCTGTATTGATCACTAACCCTGTTTTGTGTGCATTATTGTTGAAATTAGGTTAACAGGGCTAAAATCATATTCTGTCAGTACTAAATCTGCAATGTGAGTTATTCTTCTTTTATAAACTCTTTTCTCACCGTTTATGAGTGTTAACTATTTTACAATACTCCAAATTCATTTTTCAGAGATTATAATACCAGTGATTAAGTTGATGTAATCACCAAATTACAGCCAGTATGTGGGGTATTGTGCACAGTATTATTATTATTGTTTCCTTCACATTAGGTGAGCGAGCCTAAATGTGACATACGTCATTCATTGGGGCAGCCAATGGTGATATGACCACTGTCACAGATCCGGTCGAGTGACAAATACTGTGGGTAGTTGGTTGATATCAGAAACATGCGTAAAAGATCTTAACACTGTGAATAATCATAAAATGTGTCATTTTCAGTAACTAGAATAATTCACTCAGTATTTCCCACTGACAAAAATCTTTTTCAAATATGTTTCAGGTGATCTGCTATAAATCAGGAAAAAGTGCTGAGGAGCATTTTAAGCTTAAAATAGTGGCTCGGTATAAAATAAAGAAAGATGTTTTGAAATAAGGATTTATCACTAAACTTATGTATTGTAAATTATCGGGGTTTTATCCCGAATTGTGAAATACAAATAATCGGGAAAAGTTTTAGCTTTACAACGATCCTAATATAAAAAAATTTCTGCTGCTAAACTCAATTAAACAAATATCACGGGGTTTCTGTCCCGCGGCTCCGGAAACGGGTCAAACCGGGTCGGGGGCCGTGACAGAAACAAGGTGGTATCAGAGCCACTGAGTTAAGCTAATTAAGTATTTAAACGATACTTAATTTTCCTGATTACTATTATGTAATTATGTGTTATGTGCTTTTAACTGATTATTTGTTAGTTACAGTATGGGTAAACAAAAGTTGCAAGATATCTATCTTAAATTAGATAGATCAATTTACGAAGAGGGAAGTTCATCCAAAACTAAATTTTCAAAGCTCCCTACGATTCCTGAGGAAGGAATATTTGTGCGTAAAGAACAGTATGAGAATCCATTATCTCCTAGAAAAAGGAGTATGATTATTAAGAAAAGTAAGGAGCAAATCCGAGAAAAGAGGATTAAAAAGGAAACCCAGGATTTAATCAATAAATCACCTTGGGAAGATAAGTTAGATGAAAAATGGGCAAATTTATATATGCTAGCTACTGTAGCAGAAAATGCAAATCTTTAAAGTACTCTAAATATAGTACTAGTATTTCTCAGTAAGTAAATAAATAAAACTGAGTATGTGTTTCCTTGTATTTAGTACAAATAATGTGCAATAAAAATTTTTCATGTTATCTGTTAAACTTTGTTCCAAAGTTTTAACTGGATATTTTGTGCATTTTGCATATGTGCTACACAGCATGAACGAGATATCTGAAGCTTTTCAGAACCTCAATCTGTACCCAGTGAATATAGAAGTTTCTCATGAATTTACGGGATATGTTGCTGATGTGGACCAACCTATAAAATCTCCTACTCCACCAGTGACCAAACCAAAAAGAAAGAAAAAGAAAAATTATGTATGGGGAAGCCGTATACGTAAGAAAAAGCCCGTTACAAAACCTCCTAAAATTAGTAAACCTTTAGAGAAAGGAAAGGCGATTATAATCCAGGAAAACCCTAATCAGCGAGAACAGGAAACTGAAGCCAATAATGAGTCTAGGCAAATGGAGGAACAGTTTGATCAATATTCTCAAGAAATAGAAATAGAAATAGGGCAAGGGTCTAGAACAACTCAGGTAGAAGTCGGAGAGAGCTCTAATCAAAACAAGAAAATTACTTTTCAAGAGCAGATAGATATTTTACTAGAAAAATGTGAGACTATGCAATCTGCCAGTCCGGGTATTTTTACCTATCCTATCGAAAACCCAATCCCTATGAATTTTGCACCAACCATCACTGAACCAATAGTCCATGACCAACCTGTAGAAATGGAAGAATGGTGGACAAACGATTGGCAATTTCAAAATATTGTCAATAGCCCTTACTCGTTTCTTCCACAGTTCGACCCAGAACCCCTACCTAATCCACCAATGAGCAATGAAAATCTGGCTGAACTTCGCCATTTCGGTGAAGAGTTGATGGATGCAGGGAATAGAATTAGGGAAATAGGGGACAGATTGCCTGGAAATATGACGAAAGGGAACTCCGTTTCTAGAATGACAAATAGGAGGGTGGAAAAACTATCTTTGTATAATAGTAAAAGTAAATAGTGAAATCAGTTGTAACATAATGAATAAAACCTTGTAAAATATCGGTGTGTATTGATGCATACTATACTGATATGAAATGGAATCGAGAAATCGATAATTTTGGCTTTATGTGCTTTAAATTGTTTGAATTATTTGTATAAATTGCTAATTACTTATAATAAATTATCATCAGATGGCAAATAATGATAACGAACCAGTAAATGAAGTTAATCAATCAGAGCAACACCTAGAAGATCAATATATGACCAAACAAGATATTGAAAATATGGTTGCCCAAGGAATAGCCAACGCAATTCCAATGTTCGTTGCTGCTATGAAAAATCCAAACGATCCGCAACATATCGTTCCTAGTAAACATACTATCGAAGATAATTTCAGTAATAGTATAAACGGGGGCAATGATCATATAAATCATGACAATGAATCTCAGCACTCGCCGCGCCCTAAGAAACGAAAGGCTGCAACACCTGGTTGCACCTTCAAAGAATTCCTTGCTTGTAAACCCGCTGAATTTGCAGGCAACGAAGGAGCAACTGCAACACTGCGATGGTTAGAGAAAACCGAAGCAGTAATTGCAATAAGTAAATGTGCTGAAGAAGATCAAGTCATGTATGCCTCAAATCTGTTTAAGGAAGGAGCACTAGAATGGTGGAACACAGTACTACAGGCAAAAGGCAGACGGATGGCTTATGCTATGACTTGGGACGAATTTAAAAATCTTGTCGAAAGGAAATTCTGTCCTGAGTATGAGAAGGAACAGATGGCAAATAAGTTCCTAAATCATCGAATGACCGGGGTAGATTGTCGTGGTTATACTTCGACATTCTTCGAATATGCGAGAGTGGTACCTAACTTGGCTTCGCCAGAACCGGTACTCATTTCTCGCTATATTTGGGGATTAATTAGCGAAATTCGCAATATCGTTAAAGCTGCGAGACCTCGCACTATTGACGATGCAGTAGAACTAGCTAACATCTTAACGGATGAACTGATACGCACAAGGGACGAAGATAAGAAGAAGGAATTAGCTCAGAGAATTACCCAAGGATTTAGGATGGGTAATAGTAGTAATTCCAAGAAGAGAGGGACAGGACGATCTGCAACTGTGCCATTTTGCAAAATTTGCCGTAAGAGCCATTTTGGAAGATGCAATAGAATTTGCAATTTTTGCAAAACAACAGGACATCGTGAGGAAAACTGCAGGAAGAAATCTGTAATTTGTTACCATTGTGGAGAAGCTGGCCATTTCAAAACTGAATGTCCTAAGTTAGTTAACCCGGTAGACAACAAACCCAAGGCAGCTGAAGGAACTACTAAAAAGAATGCCAGAGCTTTCCAACTGACTACTCAAGAAGCAGAACTCATTCCGGATGTGATCGCCGGTACGTTCTTAGTCCACAACGTCTATGCAAAAGTATTATTTGACTCTGGTGCAAACCAAAGTTTTATAAATACTTCATTCTGTCAAGCTCTTAAGTTACCATTAACTACCGGTAGACAGATTTTTATAGTCGAAACTGCAGATGGGAATTCAGTTAAAATCAATCAGGTTTTGCAAAAAGTAGAAATAGAACTTTCAGGTCATAAATTTGTTGCAAACCTATTGCCTATGAAATTAGCTGAGTTCGATATTGTGTTAGGAATGGATTGGTTAATAGCCAACCATGCTCAAATCATTTGTGATAGGAACTCTATAGAAATTCAAGCACCTAATGGACAGGTAATTAAGATTTCAGGAGATAAACCTCGGAAGCCATTAAAGTTCATATCAGTAATGAAAGTTGCTAATTATGAACGGAACCAAGGAATAGTATATATGATTTCCGTAATCATTTGTACTAAAGGTAAGGAACTCAAGGAAATTCCTTTAGTCTCAGAATACCCAGATGTATTTCCAGAAGATTTACCTGGGTTACCACCAGATAGAGAGGTAGAATTTAGGATTCATCTAATTCCAGGAACTACACCGATAGCCAAAGCACCTTATCGATTAGCTCCTACCGAAATGCTAGAATTAAAGAAACAATTAGATGAATTACTAAGCAAAGGATTTATACAACCTAGTTCATCCCCTTGGGGTGCACCAGTGTTGTTTGTGAAAAAGAAAGATGGATCAATGAGAATGTGTATTGATTATAGAGAGTTGAATAAGGTTACAATCAAGAATCGATACCCATTACCTAGGATTGATGATCTTTTCGATCAATTACAAGGAGCTAGGTATTTTTCTAAGATAGACTTAAGATCCGGATATCATCAATTGAAAGTTCAAGAAGAAGACATACCTAAAACTGCTTTTAGGACTAGGTATGGACATTATGAGTTTACAGTCATGCCCTTTGGATTAACTAATGCACCCGCAACCTTCATGGACATGATGAACAGGATCTGTAAACCATATTTGGATAAATTTGTAATTGTTTTCATAGACGATATACTTATTTATTCCAAAAGTCAAGCCGAGCATTGTCAGCATTTGCATGCACTCTTAACTTTGTTAAGAAAAGAAAAATTGTATGCTAAATTCTCAAAGTGTGAATTTTGGCTACAAGAAGTGCAATTCTTGGGCCACATGGTGAATCACGAAGGTATACACGTAGATCCCGCTAAGATCGAAGCCATTACCAACTGGAAAGTTCCACAAACTGCAATGGAAATTAGAAGTTTTATAGGTTTAGCCGGTTATTATAGACGGTTTATTAAGGATTTTTCCAAGATAGCTGTACCATTAACTAAGCTAACCTGTAAAGCCACTAAATTTGAGTGGGGACCAAAGCAAGAAGAAGCCTTTAGAATTTTAAAGCAGAAATTAACCAATGCTCCAATCTTAGCCTTACCAAAAGGAACATAAGATTTTGAAGTATATTGTGATGCTTCGAAATTAGGATATGGATGCGTGTTGATGCAACGCAAGAAGGTAATTGCGTATGCTTCCAGACAATTGAAAAAGCACGAAGAGAATTATACGACTCATGATTTAGAATTAGGAGCTATAGTTTTTGCCCTTAAGATTTGGAGACATTATCTGTATGGAAGTAAGTTTACTGTTTATACGGATCATAAGAGTTTAAGGTATATATTCGGGCAAAAAGAGTTAAACATGAGACAAAGAAGATGGATGGAAGTCCTGAGTGATTACGACTGTGATATTCAATATCACGAAGGAAAAGCCAACGTAGTAGCAGATGCCTTAAGTCGTAAGTATCATGAAAAACAAAGGCGAGTCCGTGCTCTCAGAATAAATCTACAAGTAGATTTACGGGAACAAGTGAAGGAAATCCAGAAAACGGCAATCAAGGACGATGCCGAAGGAATGAAAGGTTACCTAAAAGAATTGGAACAAGGAAATGATGGAATTTGGAAATTTCACCAAAGTAGAATTTGGGTACCTAAACAAGGAAATTTAAGATCGAAAATTTTAGAAGAAGCTCATAAATCTAGGTATACGATACACCCAGGAAACAATAAGATGTACCAAGATTTAAGAAAGAATTTCTGGTGGATAGGAATGAAAAAGGATATAGCTGAATACGTATCTAAGTGTTTAACCTGTTCACAAGTTAAAGCCGAACACCAGAAACCCTCAGGTTTACTACAACAGTTAGAAATGCCTGTATGGAAATGGGAACTCATAACAATGGACTCTGTTACTAAGTTACCCAAAACCAGAAAAGGTAATGATGCAATTTGGGTAATCGTGGATCGATTAACCAAATCAGCTCATTTTCTACCAATAAAAGAAACCTTTAGCATGGAAAGATTAGCCAAGCTGTATGTGGATGAAATAGTATCCTTACATGGAGTCCCGCTCTCCATTGTATCGGATAGAGATAGTCGTTTCACTTCCCGATTCTGGACAAGTTTCCAAGAATCAATGGGAACTCGACTCAATCTAAGTACCGCATATCATCCACAAACCGATGGGCAAAGTGAAAGGACGATCCAAACTCTAGAAGACATGCTCCGAGCATGTGTAATTGACTTTGGAGGTAATTGGGATAACCATTTACCATTAATTGAATTCTCCTATAACAATAGTTATCACTCAAGTATTGAAGCCGCTCCATTCGAAGCACTGTATGGACGCAAATGCAGAACACCTGTATGTTGGGCGGAAATAGGAGAAAGTCAATTATCAGGTCCAGAAATTGTGCAAGAAACCACAGACAAGATAACTCAAATCAAGGAAAGATTGAAAACAGCCAGAGATCGCCAGAAGAGCTATGCCGATAATCGTCGCAAACCACTTGAATTCCAAATAGGAGACAAAGTACTATTGAAAGTATCTCCTTGGAAAGGCGTTGTAAGATTTGGTAAGAAAGGAAAACTGAGTCCCAGATATGTTGGACCATTTCCAGTGATTCAACGAATCGGACCAGTTGCTTATCGCTTACAGCTACCAGAAGAACTAGCTGGAGTACATGATGTATTTCATGTATCCAATCTCAAGAAATGTTTATCAGACGAATCTCTGATAGTACCTCTTCAAGACATAGAGGTAAATGAGAAGCTGAAATTCATAGAGAAACCTATACAAATAGAAGATAGGAAAATCAAGTTTCTCAAACACAAGCGACTCGTATTAGTGAAAGCCAAATGGAATTCCAAGAGAGGACCAGAATACACTTGGGAACTGGAATCCGAAATGAAGCGCAAGTATCCTCATCTATTTTAGTGAATCTCGAGGACGAGATTTTTCTTAAGGTGGGGAGGATGTAACAACTATTATTAAAATCAATAATTAGAATGATAATTAATCAATAAGGAAACCCTAATTGAAACACCCAAGTAATTCCGCATAAACCCTAAAATTTTCGTAACAATCGGAATCAGGATCAGGGCCCCTAAAACTCAGGGGGGTAAAACCCTACTCGGTAAAATCTAAACAGTTTGCTGTCAAAAACTTAAAATTACACGAAACCAACTCAGCCAAGCTACTAAGACACGAAGCAAACCTAGGGTAGATTAGGGCCTGTCGCGCCACGCGACAGGAACAGGAGGACCCCTCGCGTGGCGCGAGGGGGGTGATTTTCTAACTATAAATAGTAGGCTGTGGGACTGGAACTTCTGCGTTGATTTGACGTTTAAATTCCAAATTCACTTCGAGTTATGATAGAAATAGTCTGAAAACACACACTAATATCGAATCGCTGCCGCGGAACAGGGTAATTACTCGATCGCTATTACGATTCATTTTCCGAGATCAATATATCCAAAGAATGTCTAAGTGCCGCCCACATTGGGTTATGCTTTGTCATTTGTCGATCATTCGATAAATGAGTTGAAGCATTATACTTTGTCGTTTGTCGATAATTCGATAAATGAGTTGAAGTATTATACTTTGTCGTTTGTCATTTTGATAAATGAGTTGAAGTATTGCACTTTGTCATTCATTGTGAGAATTTGATCTCGTAAGTTATCGTAACTGCTGTATTGATCACTAACCCTGTTTTGTGTGCATTATTGTTGAAATTAGGTTAACAGGGCTAAAATCATATTCTGTCAGTACTAAATCTGCAATGTGAGTTATTCTTCTTTTATAAACTCTTTTCTCACCGTTTGTGAGTGTTAACTATTTTACAATACTCCAAATTCATTTTTCCGAGATTATAATACCAGTGATTAAGTTGATGTAATCACCAAATTACAGCCAGTATGTGGGGTATTGTGCACAGTATTATTATTATTGTTTCCTTCACATTAGGTGGGCGAGCCTAAATGTGACATACGTCATTCATTGGGGCAGCCAATGGTGATATGACCACTGTCACAGATCCGGTCGAGTGACAAATACTGTGGGTAGTTGGTTGATATCAGAAACATGCGTAAAAGATCTTAACACTGTGAATAATCATAAAATGTGTCATTTTCAGTAACTAGAATAATTCACTCAGTATTTCCCACTGACAAAAATCTTTTTCAAATATGTTTCAGGTGATCTGCTATAAATCAGGAAAAAGTGCTGAGGAGCATTTTAAGCTTAAAATAGTGGCTCAGTATAAAATAAAGAAAGATGTTTTGAAATAAGGATTTATCACTAAACTTATGTATTGTAAATTATCGGGGTTTTATCCCGAATTGTGAAATACAAATAATCGGGAAAAGTTTTAGCTTTACAACGATCCTAATATAAAAAAATTTCCGCTGCTAAACTCAATTAAACAAATATCACGGGGTTTCTGTCCCGCTGGCGAGAAGCGTAGGCAATGACTTTGCCTCTCTGCATGAGCACACAGCCCATACCAGTGTGCGATGCATCGCAATACACTATGAAATCTTCTATGCCATCGGGCAATGTCAACACTGGCGCGTTGCTCAACTTCTTCTTCAGAATATCGAAGGATTCCTGCTGCTTAGGGCCCCAATCGAACTTAATCTTCTTGCGAGTCAACGAAGTTAGGGGCGCAGCAATTCTTGAAAAGTTCTCGATAAATCGCCTATAGTATCCTGCCAATCCAAGGAAACTGCGAATCTCGGTAGGAGTCTTCGGCTCCTGCCAGTTCATGACTGCTTCTACTTTAGCGGGATCTACTTGGATACCACGCTCACTTACTACATGTCCAAGGAATTGGACTTCTCGAAGCCAAAATTCACACTTCGAAAATTTGGCATAAAGCTTCTCTTGATGCAGAAGTTTGAGAATACAACGAAGGTGTTTCTCATGGTCAGCTTGGCTCTTCGAGTAGATAAGGATGTCGTCAATAAAGACGATAACGAACTTATCTAAATAAGGCTTGCAGACGCGATTCATGAGATCCATGAACGCGGCTGGTGCGTTTGTGAGCCCAAAAGGCATCACTAGGAACTCGTAATGTCCATAACGAGTCCTAAACGTTGTCTTGTGCACATCTTCATCCTTGACTTTCAACTGATGATAACCTGACCTCAGGTCGATCTTGGAGAAATAGCTTGCTCCTTGCAACTGATCGAAAAGATCGTCGATCCTGGGTAACGGGTACCTATTCTTGATAGTGACCTTGTTAAGCTCACGGTAATCGATGCACAGACGCATCGATCCATCATTCTTTTTAACGAACAAGATTGGCGCTCCCCAAGGAGACGAGCTAGGTCTAATAAAACCTTTAGCTAATAAATCATCCAACTGCGTCCTCAACTCCTTCATCTCCGTTGGTGCCAATCTGTATGATGCTCTTGCTACAGGCGCAGCGCCTGGAATGATGTCTATCCGAAACTCCACTTGCCTATCTGGTGGCAAACCGGGTAGTTCTTCAGGGAATACCTCAGGATATTCTGAGATAACAGGAATATCCTCAATCTTCGGCTTCGGCTCATCAATGGTAACTTGTGCCATATAAATGACACATCCTTTCTGCATGCATCTAGATGCCTTGAGCATGGACACTTGCTCTGGTAATCCATGCTGGGTGTCTCCTTGAATAGTATGTGACTCACCAGACGGAGTCTTCACTACTACTTGCTTTCTGTTGCACATAATCTGGGCTTGGTTACTCGATAACCAATCCATGCCTATCACTATGTCGAATCCAGCTAACTTAAAGGGAAGCAAGGATAACGGGAAAGAATGATTCCTAATGGATATAACACATCCATCTAGAACAGTCGAGGCGGTTTCTATGGTTCCATCGGCTAATTCCACCTCATATTTCACGCTTAAGGTTTTAACAGGAAGGTTCAACAATTTACAAAACTTATCATCTACAAACGACTTATCCGGAGGATCTTCAAAGTCTTCACATCTTGAATGCAGAGAGTGTATCAACAAACTACCCGTATCATGTAGGAAGTGTGTTGACAAACTCCCCCTTAACATAAGCTCCCCCTTGAGTTATGCTCGTGAAAGACTTGTTCTTCAGTTTGAGATCCTTGAGGTGTTGATGATGGTCAGCGGCAACTCGATCATCTTCATCTTTTGAGCGCCTTCACGTCGTGTCTTCATTCCGAGGCTTGTCATCGACCAAGTTCTCCTAGCCTTTAGAATCTGCACATGCAAGAAATCTAAACGCGTAATGAGAACAATTGCTTGGAATATAGTTAACATAAACAAGCGACACACGTATGACCATGTATCAATTCAAACACCGTCCTACAGTTTGAAAGTTTAACAAATTTATCTATTTTAGTGTTTTACTTTCAAAACATGCAAATTTCGACCGTTTATGAAGATTTAGTCAATCCGGTTTTCGTTCAGGTTTCAGGCAACGAAGACTCGAGCTCCAACATCGTACGATCGAAAATAAGATAGAAATAAAATCTTTTTGGTTTTTATAAAGTTTATATTAAAACTCACCTAAAATCTTTTTGGTATTTTTAATATTTGAAAGAAATGTAAATACTGAAAGCAGTAAATAAATATATACAGACATTCTTTTTGCGAGTTTCGAGGGTAAGAGAATCATATCAGTGTATGGTCATGCCAAAACGCTCTTGTTGTTCAATTAGTTAACATTAAGATAAGCATCCTATAACAATTATCGGTATTGTTGTCCACTTAAGCTCAGCTTATCATTTGTAATCATGGCGAGGGGATACGTTAAGGTATAATTTATACTTACCGACCGGTGTTCATCCACATCACGACACATTCCCGTATCAAGGTATGCACGAGGGTTCATCTTACCGGTGAGTATACCGATTATCATCTGTTTGACCGTATATGATGTGAGATTCTCACTTATTTTGATTTGAAAACAAGTCCTTTGTGATATAATCACTTATTGATGAGGAACTTGATTTTCGTATGCATGAGGGCACAGGAGCAAGTCCGTGAACAGGTCAGTACTTCCGTACAGCAGAGAGACGAACTTGACTCCCGGATAAATGTGATATTTTATCACTTATTTGTTTGGACATGTGATTGTTTATCACTTATTGAGGTCGAATGCAGTATGTAATATGTACACGTATGTATAGTATCATGGAAGATCTAGACTTGCGTCCCCGTTATTTTTCGGTAAAAGATACAACCATGATACCCAGATGATAAGCAGCATAAAGACCGAATATCTCAGAACCTCAGCAATCTATCAAACGAAATTTCGGTACTAAGACCATATGCCAATGAATGGTTCCCACCTGGTCTTCAGTCGGTTTAAGTTTATATCACCCTGCACACTTTAAAATGATTGTGAGCCTACCGATACATCTTATATAGAGCTGCTTATCGTTTTTCATTTAAGGTTTAAAGAGGTTTGAATAGACCACTGATGTACTATCATTTTCTCTTTTTCTCGCCAGGAAACTCATTTTTGTTTTTCTATTGTTTTTGTGTTTTTAAATTTTTCGATGTTTTTGTATTTTTCAAATTTTTGAAATTACTCCCCCTAAAATCAACAAACTAAGATAAATTTAAAAGACACAAAGATATTTACAAAAATGATTTTCCGATGTTGGTTTACTCTTGCTTGACCTTAATGCCGTTTACCAATAATAAATAATCAAATCTTGATTTATCAAAAGCTTTGGTAAATAAGTCGGCACGTTGGTCATCGGTGTGGACCTTAACAACATCGATTAGCATTTTATCAAAGCAATCACGTATGAAGTGATATTTGATTTCGATGTGTTTGGTCTTTGAGTGCTGCACAGGATTTCTAGTGATCTGTAATGCAGCAGAATTATCAACGAAAATAGGAGTAGTTAGGAATTCAAAACCGTAGTCCCGCAATTGTTGTTGAATCCAAAGAACTTGGGAGCAACAACTTGAGGCAGCAATGTATTTAGCTTCGCAGGTTGATGTAGCGACACAAGTCTGCTTCTTGCACTGCCATGTGACTAGGCGATTTCCTAAAAACTGACATCCAGCCGTTGTGGATTTGCCGTCGATTTTGCATCCGCCAAAATCAGAATCACTGAATGCGACCAAGTCAAAGTTATTATCCCTAGGGTACCATAGACCAGTGTCAGGACAACCCTTCAAATAACGAAAAATCCTTTTTACAGCAGCAAGATGTGAGGCCTTCGGATTAACTTGGTATCTGGCAAGGAGACATGTTGGGTACATTATATCTGGCCTTGATGCTGTGAGGTACATAAGAGATCCGATCATTGCGCGATAGTATGAACGGCTAATAGCTTCACCCTTCAAGTCTGGAGTAATTCCGTGATTTTGTGGCAGTGGGGTACCAATGGGCGTTGCATCAGACATCTGGAACCGGCTCAAGACGTCTCCAACATATTTAGTTTGATGGATGAATATCCCAGACTCAGTTTGTTGCACTTGTAGGCCCAAAAAGAAAGTCATTTCCCCCATAGCACTCATCTCGAATTTATCCTGCATGATGCGCTCGAAATTCCTACACAAAACATCATTAGTAGAACCAAAAATAATGTCATCAACATATACCTGTACCAGAAGAAGATCTCCATCTTGTTCTTTGATGAAGAGAGTACAGTCGATAAGACCCCTTCGAAAACCGTTCTCCAGCAGATAATTAGATAAGGTTGCATACCAAGCTCGTGGTGCTTGATGAAGACCATAGAGAGCTTTGTTGAGCAACCAAACCCGATCGGGATGGATAGGATCTTCAAAACCTGGAGGCTGTTCGACGTACACCTCTTCTTCAACCACACCATGTAAAAATGCACTTTTCACGTCCATCTGATAAACCTTGAATCCTTTGAAGGACGCAAAGGCAAGAAAGATTCGAATTGCTTCGAGACGTGCAACAGGTGCATAGACTTCGTTGTAGTCGATCCCTTCAATCTGACGAAAACCTTGAACGACTAAACGAGCTTTGTTCCGAATAACAACTCCACGGTCATCCTTTTTGCATTTGAACACCCAACGGGTACCAATCTTCTTATATCCAGCCGGTTTCTCTACAAGTTTCCAGACACCCAGCTTCTGGAATTGTTGCAATTCTTCTTACATAGCTTCCACCCAAGAATTATCTTTCATGGCTTCTTTCCAAGTTCTTGGTTCTTCCTGTGAAACATAACACGCGAAAGACCAATCGTTTTGTTGACCAGATTCTCGAATGGCTGAATACAAGCCTGCATTGTTGTTGTTTCGCAACATGTTTCTTGTTTGAATGCCACTTTGCACGTTGCCGATGATGTTTTCTTGAGGATGGATATTGTGAATCCGAGTTTCAGGATTTTCTGGAACTGGAACATTTATACCCAAATTGTTGAGGTTGATATCAACAACTAAATCAAGGCCTGGAATTGATGAAGAGGATGATGCAGTAGCTTCAGCTGTTTTGTGGGCATCCACTGGAGGAGTACCCTCTGAAGTACCATGAACTGCTGTTGTAGGCGCTTCTTGATCTGCATCTAAAAATTCATCATCCTCTGAAGATTCGTTCAATTCGGCAGCATCATGAAAATCCTCATTGTCGAGAGTATTGTTGTTCACCGATGATGGTTCTTGATTAACAAGAATTGGACGAACCACCGGTGAAACTGTTGCATTATCACTCTCGAAAAACATCCTTGTTGCAGCATTTTCTTCAACGGCTTCAACATTGATCGAATTGAAAAGTCATCATACTCAAACATCCATGGCTGACCAGGACACTTGACAGGCAAGGTGTGCCTTTGTACTCTGACTTCAGACCATTCCTCGACCCTTTTAGTCTCTAGATTCCAGACTCGTAGATTTGGGGTGGCATACCCATAAAAGTATCCATCAATTGCTTTTGCCCCAAACTTTCCACTAGGATCGATGATTGTGCAAGGAGCTCCAAACGGTTCAAGATAAGACAGATTTGGTTTCCGTTTCTGAAGAAGCTCAAAGCAGGTCTTGTTGTGCCTTTTGACTGTAAGGACTCGGTTCAGTGTATAACATGCAGATGCCACAGCTTCAGTCCAGAATGGAATGGGTAACTGTGACTCTACCAACATAGTCCTAGCAGTCTCGATCAATGTGCGGTTCTTACGTTCAGCGACGCCATTTTGTTGAGGAGTGTAAGCTGCACTAAACTCATGAAGAATACCTTTTGAAGTGCAAAACTCCGCCATGGCATGATTTTTAAACTCGGTACCATTGTCGCTACGTATCCGCCTAACCTTTAGTTTATACAAATTCTCAATCTGAATGATCAAGTTTTTGATAATCTCAAAGGTTTCACTCTTGTGTGCCATAAACGCAACCCATGAAAATCTTGAATAATCATCCGTGACCACGAGGCAGTATTGATCATTTCTGATACTTTTGTGCTTGACAGGACCGAACAAATCCATGTGCAAACGTTCAAGGGGAACTGCCATAGTGTTGATCTTCTTTGTAGGGTGCTTCTTCTTCGTTTGTTTTCCCTTTTGGCACGAAACACAGACGTCTTGAAGATGGAAATTTTTGAGTGGAACACCATTCACCAATTCATTTGCTACCAAATGATTCATTTTGCGAAGGTGAATGTGACCCATCCGTCTGTGCCAAGAGATTCTATCTTTTTCCGTTGCTTTAGAAACGAAACATGTTGCTTGTGCAGACGTAGTAATAGCCTGGCTCATATCAAGGACATAAAAGTCATTTATCCTTGGAGCCGATAAGAGAATCCATTCCTTTGGAATTTTGAAACCGGGCTTCAGCACATAACATCCATTAGCATCAAAGTGTACAGAAAACTGCTTGTCACATATTTGAGAAACACTAAGAAGATTGTGATCAAGCTGCTTCACAAAGTTGATCTTGTCAAAGCTGACAATCCCGTTAGATATCATTCCTTCCCCTGTTATATATCCACCTTTATCTCCAGCAAAAGCAACATAACCTCCTCTAATAGCTTTAACGTCATAGAGAAGCTTCATGTCGCCCGTCATGTGCCTGGATGCCCCACTATCAACAATCCAGTGACTACTGACAGTTCCTCCTGGAACACCCTGCACATGAACTCAAATCGGTTAGTTGGAGATGGGGACCCAAGCCATTGTGGTCTTGGGTCTTCCATTTTCATCAATGACAATAACCTCTTGTCTTTGATGATTGGTGAATTGTGATGGTCCCCCCGACTGTGTAACCGTTTTTGGTTTCCATGTCTGTTTTGTATTACCATTTTTATTCTTTAAAATTTTAACTTCTTGTTTGTCAGAAGTTTTTGAATTGTTTGGTTTTACAGAAACAGATGTTTTGTTAACCACGTCGGTTTTAATTGCTTTTTCAACTTTCTTGACCTGTTGGCGTTTCTGTTTCTTTTCCCTTTCTTTTACAAGTCGGGGATCTTGTTTTGTGGAAACAGATTGCTTACGGTCAGTTTTGCCACGGGGATCATCAACCTTTTCTTTTAGCTTATGAAGATATGGACACTTACGAATAATATGTCCAATGGTTCCACACTCAAAACATGATCTTCGTTCTACAAACCCCGAAGAATCATGTGATCGTTTAGCCGAAGATGTTGAACTTTGTGAACCCGAGGTACTAGGCTTTGAACTGCTTGGTTCATTTCTTTTCTCAATAATAGCCTTTTTGACAAAATCTAAGTTATATTTACTTTCAAACGTCTCAATTTTGTCCGTTCCCTTCGATTTCACAAAGTTTACATTCTTGATTTTCTTCTGATTCGGCTTCTTTGGAGTTTGAGCCGGTGGTTTTGCATTTGGTTTGGTGTGATTCTGCTGTTTCTTCACTGGTGGTGATTTCTTCTTGCCAAACTGTTTTCTAACTTCGGCCTTTGGGATAGGAGGACATTGAGTTACTGTAACACATGGTCCTTTCTGTCCCAAAAACTTACTCGTCGAATTTTCAAAAACTTTACTAATTAAGGATTGATTAACATTCTTAATTGGAAAATCTTTGTCCGAGTAGTTCTTATCATCACCAACAAGTGTGTACAACAAATTCACACTTTCCGACTCTTTCTCCAGTGAGGACTCGACTGCAACAGTCTTAGCGGGTTTTGCAGGAGGATCACATAGAATGTAATTCTCGAGAGGTATATCCTCATCTTTGACCACCGCATCAGACTTTGCTGTGACAGCATCATCAGATTCATCATCAGAAGAATCAGCATCCTCAATGATTGGAGGATCCTGATTCATCTCAGCAGAAGATACACATGCCTCTGCTGAAGTATCTGAATCTGAGGATACTTCTTTCGTGTATCCGAGTCCTGCAGCAAACTCCTTCACATCTAGAGGCACAGATGGTTCAAAGAACACTCTGTCCTCCTCATTTGGCATGACGTCATAATTATGTCTCACGGGAGGTGGACACTTCTTATAGCCCAAGCACGTCATGTCCCTTTTCTCCTTTTGGACATCAATGATGTGATCCAACACATAACTAGAACTCAAATAGCTGTCTAGCTTGAGTTGGATTGCCTCATTTTCCGTTTTCACTAAAGCCATCTCTTTCTGCATTATCTCAAGTCGAGATATATACAAATTGATGTCCGTCTGTTTTCTTGAAACCATTTTTGTCAGTTCGGTTTTATCTTTCTTTAATGTTTCAATTACTGACTTAAATTCCTTTTCATGGTTTTCGTAAAACATGTTTGCTTCAGTGCATTTGGAAAGGTCCACAGTCAACTTCTGATTGTGGATAAAGGTCACATCATACTTTTCTTGCAAAGCTTCATGATTACTTTGCAAGTCACACAGATTTTCATTCAAAGCAGTATGTTTGTCTTGCAAGTCAAACAAACTAGCTTGTACAGCATCATGTTTGGCTTGCAACTCAGACATGTTTGCTTCAAAAACATCACATTGAGCACGCAAACTATCACAGTTATCACAATTAATAGCAATGGGTTCATCGACACATACCTGACTTGATGAACCGTCGACATTAGCCATAAAGGCTGAATGGAGAGAAGACGAAGAATAAGCAGCTTGATCAACCAGAATAGATCTTCTTTGAGTTTCTGCTGCAGCTTCCTCCAAAAGTTCATCAATATCAGCATCAGCCAAACCATTTGATGTCTCACCCACATGATCATCACCAGAACTTGATGATTCTTCATCAGAACTCCTGCTATTACCCGAAGAATCTTCATCTTCAGAAGATTCACCACCATTGGCGGAAGATTCTCCACCACTGGTGTGAACTAACTCCTTTACAACTTGAGCAAAACATGCTGTTCCATCTGGAGCATCACCACCCAGCTGGATTGACCAGTCACAACCTTCATCCACCTGAACCGCAAGTGCCCGGTTGGTTTGGTTGTTGACAGGCACCAATGTACGCTCATTGTTTCTGTTCTGGTTCTGCTGGTTGCCTTGGTTTCTGAAGGGGTTTTGGTTCCCGTGCTGTGCTGGCTTTGTACATTCCCTTTTAAAGTGACCCCGTTCACCACAGTTGAAGCACTTTACTGCCTGTTTATCGAACCCATACTTGGTGTCTCTCTTACTCTCCAAGCTGGTTCTGCCAGTCCTTTCCATCCAATCCTTTGCCCTTCTCACAGCACTAGCAAAGGCCCACTTGATATCCATCAAGTCCATCTCTTCCTTATCAATCTGCCGATAGTCTTCTTGTGTCAGATTAATGTTGCCAATCTGACCTTCTATTAATCCACAGTATGCGCTCACTATAGTGTTAAGTAGCTCCATGTGTTCCTTAGCTACTTCTACACTGACTTTAGAGAAGCTTGAAGTGTCGAGCTGTACTGTACTTGGCTTTGATTGCTGACCAGCAGATGATGTTCCTCCATAACATGCTTGTTGTTGAACAGGAGGAGGTGGAGGAGGTGGTTGTATTGGATTTCCATAAATGTCTGTGGTGGGAGGCGGCTTAACAGGAACTTGCACCGGATTGCCATACATATCCGTGCTTGTGACAAATGCCGTTTGAAGTGGAGCATGTGAACCGGCTTTTGCAGATGAAGAGCTGGAAGTTCCATAATACATCTCTGGATTTTGTGGTACTGGAACTCTCTTTGCCTTCAATGTTTCCTCCTGATCCTTGTTTTCTAAAAGCTGCACGAAGTCGTTGATGTTTGTAGTCCTCAAGACTCCGTTATACTTTAATATTTCCAAGAAACTATTCCATTGTGGAGGCAATGCATCGGCAAACTTCTTCACCACCTCTGTTGTAGTCGTCGCTACTTCAAAGTTGTTCAACTCTGTAAGCAAGTGATAAAACCGGCTTGTCATGTCTCCTAAAGACTCCTTATCCATGCATGTGAAGCCATCAAATTCTTTCTTGAGAAGATCGCGTCGAAGTTGACGTGTGGCTTCATTACCTACCCCTCTTGTTTTCAACGCTTCCCACAGCTTCTTCGTAGTCTTGAAACTGACAAACTGATGATAAATATCTTTGCTTAATGCCTGGGTAAGAATAGCGTATGCTTTCTTTTCCAAATCATACGTCTTCTTTTGATCATCAGGAAGATCGGCAAATGTAGCAGTCGACGAAGCAGCAACCTCTATAGCTTGATCGAATTCCGTAGTGAAACGCATCCACAATTCTGTGTTTTGACCAAGAATGTATGTACGGAATCGATCAACCCATCCCGGATATTCATTTAGATGCATCAACTTTGGAGGTCGGTTCAAACTTCCGGTTTCGCTTTCACTTAGGAGAATACTTTGAATACTCGGAGTTTGATTTGAAACAAATGCCCATTGACCGGCAGGAGTGGCATTTGCTTGTGAGGATGTAGATACCGGAGATTCGGCCCATGATGGAGATTGACTGGTGTTCATGTACTTTCCACTGTCAGGAGCCGGATTTCCCCACCAACTTGGATTCATCTTTGATCAGAAAAATAAATTCTATAACAATATTTCGAAAGATGACAAAACACCCGAAAGATCCAAGCTCGAAAGATCTGAAAAACAGCAACTTGTTAAACAAAATAGACCACAATCGAAGGATCAAATCTTGTTCGAAGGATCAACAATGTTCGAAAGATCACTGTTGAATCTCGAACAATGTTTTCGAAAGATTCACAAATTCGAACGATTCACAATTTGAAAGATCCTTATCTTTCGAATATAGGTCCTTATCTTTCGAATAACTATCCTTCGAATAGATTCCCTTGATCGAAGGATAATCCTCAGACTTCGAAAGACTGTTCGAAAGATTCTTATCTATCGAGCTGTCTTTGATCGAAAGATGGTCTTTCGATGTCGAAGGGTATCTTTCGAACGCAACTGACACAACTGACACACTGTTGACGGGTAGGTGAAAAAGGTGATGGGTTGGTAGAGTCAACTTTCGGCAAAAGAGTATGATCAGACTGTACTTTCTCTACCAACTCAGATTTTCAAAATAAAATATGCCCAAAATGGCAAATCTTATGCAGAACGTCCGGTCACCGGAACACACCGGAATTTGGCCGGAAATCACCAAAAATTCTTAAACACAAGTTTTAAGTTACCCAACCCGCTCTTGAACACTCCTGGTTAGTTTAGAACACGTTTTTATGTTTAAAAATGCAAGAAAACCACCAAAAACGGGTGCTAAACCAAGTGTCCAAACACACCAAGACTTGTAAAAACTCGGTTTTAACAAGGAAAAGAGCCAAAGCTCTGATACCACTTGTAGGTCCCTCTCGGAGGATGACGAACCTAATCCTTGTTATGTGAAACACACTAGCGAGTGCGGAATCCAAGCTAGAGTGCAAACCGAGTTAGTAGCAAGTATAAACACAACAAACAAAGATTCACCGATTAACACAACTTGTATTAATGCAATGAAGGTTCCGGTTACAAGCACAATGTTTACAGATGTATTCTATAAACTCTAAAAGTGTGTGTGTGTATTTTGACAGAATGCTCTCAAGCTCTCGAATGTATCTTTCTGTCTGGTGTCTGTGTCTAACTGTGAACACACTACCTGGGTATATATACCCGAAACATGCACTCTCTGGTCGAAGGATCAGATAGATGATCGAAGGATCATCTATCGATGCTAAACCTGTCGAAGGATCAGATATGCACCTCGAAGGATGGTATCCTTCGAGGTCCAATTTCATCTATCGAATGGTCCATCTTTCGATCTCCTCGAATGATAGAAACAATCCTTCGTGGGATATCTTTCGAGCCTATCGAAGGATATCAAACATCCTTCGATGGCTGAGCCTTCGACCCAGACAAGTTCCATTCATGTTTTGACTGTTTGGCCAAGTCAAACCAGGAGGACGGTTGACTTGGTCAAACTTACAAGACTGATTAAGACATCGTATTACATCGTGACTGAATACAGACAAAGTACAGACACAAGTGCACCAACAAAGATAACAAAAAAAATTATCGTAAAGTACATACACTACAAAGAATTCTCGCAATAGCAGCGACTTTTGTCGCCGCTAATACTCCCAATTGTCGCCGCTAAAAGTATCAGCGGCGACTTGTGGCCGATAATGAGTCGCCGCTAATGAACCATCACTAATGCTTGTCATGTCGCCGCTAATAGTACTTATCGCCGCTAATTCTTTTAACTTTTTAGCGACGACTTCTGTGATCGCTCAAGCCGGTCAAACCCGAACCAAACCAGTACCCTAAAAAGCCAGGTCTGAACCCCAACCTATTTCACTAAAAACCGGGTTTGACTCCTTTCAGCTAACCCCACAAGGTTTCAACTGAACCAGTTTGAGCCAAAAACCCGATTTGTGCACTTCTACTTCTCCTAATCTAAACTACTCTTAGGTACTACTGGAAATACATCTACTGCCATGTATAAATAGCCTAACCCAACCCTTGTGTTCTGCAAAAAAAGCCCAACCCAACCCGCACCCAGACCTGCAACCCTAACCATACTTGTATTTGACTAAAAACAGTCAAACATCATGAAATCAACAACAGATCTACTCAAATTACTAACATAACAACTAAAATTACAAAGCAATTTGGAATATTCATACTGTTTTCGAAGTGGTGTCGGAGAATCAGGCGAGATGGAGGTGCTCCGGAGAGTGAAGGCGGTGCGGCGGTGCGATATTGCTCCGACAGACTCAAGGTTGTGCAACGGTGCGACAGGGAAAAATGCCGCTAAACGGGTTGTGTGAGCTTTTTACACATGTTTTACTCAGGGATAAACCCTAGTCCTTCGATCAATTAAGCAAACAACGGCCCAGATCAATTGCGAAGCCCATGTCCTGGATCAAGACTTTTAGCGGCGACTTTTTAGATGTTGCCGCTAAAAGTGTCACCGCTAATACTTGAATTTCTCTGTAGTGATATAATTTGAAAAAAAAAAAAGGTAAAAATGATTTAAAAATAATCATTAAAAAATAAGAGTCATGTTACTATTCATGACCCTTAAAAATATATATAAAATAAAAAAATAAAAAAATAATGTAAATGTAATGTAATGTAATGTAATGTAGTATAGTATAGTATAGTATAGTATAGTATAGTATAGTATAGTATAGTATAGTATAGTATAGTATAGTATAGTATAGTATAGTATAGTATAGTATAGTATAGTATAGTATAGTATAGTATAGTATAGTATAGTATAGTATAGTATAGTATAGTATAGTATAGTATAGTATAGTATAGTATAGTATAGTATAGTATAGTATAGTATAGTATAGTATAGTATAGTATAGTATAGTATAGTATAGTATAGTATAGTATAGTATAGTATAGTATAGTATAGTATAGTATAGTATAGTATAGTATAGTATAGTATAGTATGTATAGTATAGTATAGTATAGTATAGTATAGTATAGTATAGTATAGTATAGTATAGTATAGTATAGTATAGTATAGTATAGTATAGTATAGTATAGTATAGTATAGTATAGTATAGTATAGTATAGTATAGTATAGTATAGTATAGTATAGTATAGTATAGTATAGTATAGTATAGTATAGTATAGTATAGTATAGTATAGTATAGTATAGTATAGTATAGTATAGTATAGTATAGAGTAAAATGCACGGATAGTCCCTGTGGTTTTGCAAAATAACACCTATAGTCCTCAACTTTTGTAACTTACACCAGTGCTCCCTGTGGTTTGACAGTTTGTTACTCAGATAGTCCCTGGAGTGGATGACAGTTAGTTTTCTCCGTTAAGTGAATGTGAAATGACAAATTCACCCTTCATCTTCTCCACTATATTGAAACAAAACAACATCACCTCACCCCAACCCCACCCACCCCCTCCTTTCCCCCACCATTAACCACCAACCACCGTGTAAGAAAGACAGGGAATATGGCCATTTGGCATACTAAATTGATTCAGATTTAATAGGTTTATGAGAACACAAACCTGAATGTAGAATAGACAAGATCGCTAGACACTTGCAATTTTCGTTTGTGGAAGGACTTACAAAAAAAAAAAAAAAACATGCAACACCAGTTCATTTAATTTGAAATTATTTAATTTGAAATTAAAGGACAACCAGTTGAACCAAATCGTTTATGCTAATAGAGAATTAGAGGATTCCTGGATATGTTCAAGGAACAACCTCTCTACGCTACATATATAGAAGCAGAATAGCAAAATGAACCAAATCATATATGCAAATAGAGAATTCATATGTAATTAAGGCAATAACAGGTGATACCTGACTTAAGCCTAGCTTAGAAACATGTATAACTGATACTTGAACATATGCTGCAACAGTTGGCCCACTCTAATTAACAGGTGTTATCCAAACATGACTGTCGACATAAGGAACAATTTTGACCCTGTCATAGGATATCTAGGAATTACCATATCCTTGAAGAATTTAACGTTGGCAGCATCTTGATCATACAAAGCTAGACAGTTATAACCTTGCCGAAAAACCTTCTTATTCATTCAAGATTCCACCCCATATTCATCCATCACCCACACCTCAAAGTCGTATATCCAATTTGAAATCTACACAAGATCGTAAATCAACAATGGATGAACCCAAATTTTGGTTGTAATTGGTAGTGAGCTCAACAATTCTTAAAGTTCAGTCCAAGGAGGAAACACAATACTAACTATGAATCCAAATAGACTATGTATACTACTAGTTAATTGTGAAATAAACATGGTGTTTTAACCATAATTTCCAGGCAAAAACTCCCAATAAGTTCAAGCGAAAAACATTATATGTATAGGGCATAGTGTATATATGTTGGGAGATTTGTTACCACGGACAAAGGATTCCAAAAGACCACTTGTACAAGTATTTATTCAAAATAGAAACCTCTCTTTAATTTAGAATGTTTAGGATTCCAGAACACAAGATCGTTGTGATTCAAATCCACAATCATCAAGTTCAAGAAAATAATACAATCCATATTTATGATCATAAAGCTAAAAGTTTTTTAGGTTTTTACGGGAAGACTATAAACAGAGACCATAAACACGAAAAACTTAATTTAGACATGAACCAACACCACAAAAGCAAACTGACAACACAATGTCGAACTCATCATGTTTACTTCAGAAAGTCTAGATATAATGCACTGAAAATTAGTACTTCTGCTTATCCTAATTAAGAAACACCTAAATATATAGTATAATCTAATAGTAACAAAAGATATAATAAGTAGATCTCATGTTTTGCCTCTTGTAGCCTGTTTTGACAGCTCATGTTTTCACTAGGACCAATACTTAAATTCACAGCAAACAAATAATGCACTGTCATAATGTCCTCTATGCCAATTTTATTTTTAAAAAAATAACCTTGGCTGCAATTCTATTGTAGAAAGCTAGATGGAAACCATAACTCATTTTTTAAAGTGAATCCGTTTCAAATTATATTACCGGATTGAAACACGGAGGGTTTCCCCCAAGATTCAGCCGCCCTATATTCTTCCATTACCCACACCTCACACTCACCATTTTGCTAATCTAGCAGCTCGTATTGGATATCCACCATTTTGCTTGATACTTTTAAGAAAAAATGACCCAACAACTTGAGAGACGGAGATATCAGATCACATTTTTGAAACAGATTGAGTACTGTTCGGGACAACAATACAAGGTGCAGTCATGTTTTACCAAGATTGATGAATGTACATTGGTCTCAGTGAAAAACAGCTGGAAAATCTCTAGAATAAGACATGAAATAACAACAATTAGAATGCTAATAATTACTGAACCCTTGAATGCCGAAAAAGTACTTCACTTGATTGTGATCAATGGGAAGAACAATAATTACAAAAACTGAAATACAGAGAGACAAAATCACACTAAAACACAACATGCTTATAATTGAGAGCCTTCTGTAATCCACTAAACAGTGATGCTTTACCTCAGCCCAACTAAGAAACATATATATAATATGCATGTAGATAAATCTGTCTTGCCTCTTATTTCTTTTTCACATTTTATATCCCATTAACTTTAGTATTAAGATTTGGAATGAAAAAGAAACACATAGTAGGAAAATTTGGGGAACACCCTTACATGTGAACATGAGCATGCCATTGTATTTTGACAGCTCCAGCTGATTTGTACTCACATGTCTAGAAAGTTAAAATTATACAGTAATGAATGCGAGAGATGCTACTACAGTTAGTTAAGCCAAAAAAAAAATATCAGATTTTGATGATAGATGAGCTCTTGGATAGAACCATAGATCCACTTACTAATCTGAAATTGACTTGAAATCGAGCTATCATAATTCTCATGAAAGCAGTTGACTTGGTGAAAGAATCGGCCACATTCCAATCTTTAACTAATAACTAAAATACTTGAAGTACGATGATATCATGATTAAAATTTTGCTATAAATGTTAGGTTGGCCAGCACTAAATATGTTAAGAGGGGTCAGCATGCACGGTTTCCATTAGCGCCGTTTTGTGCAGGAACATAAGAGTTTCAAGGGCCTTTTACCAAAAACAGTTATAGGAAAATAACTTCCGTTGGGGGCCAAAGCGAATTTTGAAATGCTAAAAAGATCTCTGAGAACTATTTATAACTGATTGATGAGACATGATCTAAGAAATGATTTTCCCTAGAACGGATTGGGGACGTTACTAAATAATGATTTTTCTTAAAAACGAAGATTTGTGACAGAAGAACACCATATCATCCTTACTCTAAAAACAGCTTGGGTACTAAGAGTGAGTAAATGTATGCTTAATGAATGAATCTAGAAAGTAGGAGAACCAATTTTGTGTTTTCATGGAGAAACTGACAGTGTTTTCATTATGATTGTTTATAGAAACTAGTGAGTGTTACAAAGTCATAATACCATATCAATTGCAACATCATTAGGGGGTTCCTTGCAGACCTTAATTGAACCAAGCTAATAACCCACGAGCTAGTATATAAAACTGTTCTGGATGAGAAGGTCTAACAGGATACCACAGTGGCGGATCTTGCCCGTTCAACCTGCTAGGGCCGAAAGACACGGACACTAAAATTAGCACTACGGCCGAAAAACTTGCCAGGGCCGAACATAGTATATATACAAAATTTCGATCGAAATGCGGAAAATTAGCACTACGGCCGAAAAACTTGCCAGGGCCGTGGCCCTGCCACCTCTCCACTAAGAACCGCCCCTGGGATACCATAACCCTAACCTGAATGTAGAATAAACACATGATCCTTAAAGATCATAAAACCAAACACTTGCCAACTTTTTAGCGGAAAGAGTTACAAAAGATATAAACCTGCACCACCAATGTCATAGATATAGAAGCAGAAAAGAAAACTAAACCAGAATATCAAACACATCACATATGCTAACAATAGAGAATCTTTATGTAATTAAGGAACAACATTTGATACTTGATCCAAGCTTAATTATGAAACACACATAGTATAACTAATGCATAACGGTTGTAACAGAAAGATGTATTAATAACGAGGCCAAATCTTGCTTCTCGAGACCTTATTGACATATCACCTTCCTGTGAGGACTTTATTGAAACGTTAAATGAACATATGCTGCAACCGTTGATCCAATCTAATTAGCAGGTGCTATCCAAACAAGACTGTCAACATAAGAAACGATTTTGACCCTGTCAAAACCAAACCTTGAAGTAGCAATTACCTCCAAGGACTTAACCTTGGCAGCAATTTGATCATACAAAGCTAGACGGTTCTTATCACCTTGTAGAAGGAACTCCTTATTTAATATGAATCCAAGGGGAACTATATTACCACTAAACTGGGAAAATACATGGTGTTTCACCCATGATTCAGCCACCCCGTATTCATTCATCACCCACACCTCCATGTTGCCATCTTCCATGTATGACATCACACAAAGATTTCCAGACAAATGTCCCAAAAGCTTCGTCCGGTCCTTCTTATACTGTGGTATAGAATCTGGAAGAGGTATCTCACCGAATGTCTCAGTAGCCAAATCAAATGCTACTATCGCGTGCTTAGTTATTTTGCCATTAAGTTCACAAAGCCAATGAATATGGCCATCATGCCCATCACTCCCAATAATAGAAAGACCGGCAAAGTCAGAAATCCAATCCACATGAGAAGGAAACCTGTCATTGATCAACTTCCAGGAGCCTTTTCTCATGCTATACACTTCCACTTGTAACCACTCTTTAAAGTAGCTTTCAAACGCAGTAGCTGGCCGTTGAAATAAACGAGAAAACTTAACAACTTTGTAATCATCAGTTTCAGGATCGTACCCAAACCGAATGTGAAGATCGATACCCTCAAAACCAAGGGAGGCTGGGATGGTATATGGAGGAAGAATCCTTAAGGCATTTAGAGAAGGGTTCCAAATGCAAATGATAGGATCACAAACGAATACAATATCAATAGGCCATATAGCAAAACATATCAAGCCATTAAGAGAACCAAGAATACTACTGTGGGTATATCCAGGTGGGATAGTTAAACTTGCTGGTAAGTTAATGAAATTAGGGTTTTCGATATCAGGAGAGTGAGAGGGGTGTGCAATGATTGGTATCTCACCGTCAAGACAGAGCTCACTGTAGAAGACCATGAACATTTCATCGTTGTTGTGGATGGAACGATGGAGGTGTGATTTTATGAAAGATGGTTGAGATAAAAGTGCATTCATGGGCTTAGAGACGCACCTAAATTGAGCAAGTTGTTTGGCCGGTAATCGGATCAGAATGTCGGATAGAAGTTCCTCCGGGAGTTTTTCCATGGTTGTCGGCTGTTTTGGGAGTTTGTCCATAGTCGCCAGTTTTCTTTTGGTAGCTGCCTCTCGGGGAGCAGGAGGAGGACATAAAATGATAATATCAAAGAACAAGGGGAGTCTTACTTGGGTAACACTAAATAATTTTTTTTTCTTTTTATTGCGTGGACTTTTAAGTGAGGGTTTTTTTTTTATGATCTTTTAATATGAGTTTTATGAGGTGATGTTTTTGTGATTTATGTGATGGACATTTTTAATGTAAGAAATAATTGATGAATGTAAGAAAAAATTTATATTACGTAAGATAGTGATTAGGGGAGTCTAACACTAAAAAAGTGGAAGATTAAGCAAATAATACGTTAAAAATTCAATTTAATATGTTAAAAATCAATTTTTTAAAGAAAACAATCGGCGGTTTTTTAATAAAAAAATTTAATATACAAAATTCAAAAACTAAAAATATACAAAAAACATAGTTAAAAAAGGTTTAAAAAAGTATTAAAAACTGATTTTTTTATTGGATTAGCTTCTACAAAATTTTATATCAAAAAGCGCAAAATTGATTTTTAACGTATTATTTTATATTTTAAAATATATTTAACATGTTAAATGCATTTTTTTCAGTTCTTTTAGTGGTCCCAAGTTAATCTCACGCTAATGATACATATTTATTCATGTAAGAAAAATGAAACACATAATGTGGTGTATCAACTTTAACTTAAAGATCACGTTAAATGTCTGCTTAGATTTTCATTCATACATGAAACTATTCTTGTATTATTATTTTTTGACACGTATGAAGAGTAAAATGTACAATTGTGTATTTGTTGTAATATTTTGTTTATCTCGTACAATTTAATGTGTGAAGTTTATACAGATCTATAAACCAAAGAGATATTTATCTTATGGGTGTGATTTTTAATGTGACATTGGTGGCGGTATGTTACCGTAGGCATTTGATGAGTATCAGTTCGGTTCTTTGCAGTGCCGGTACGATACGTTGTTAGAAAGGTATCCATCAGTAGCACTGATATTTATTTATTATTGCAGACCGAGTTGTATAAACGAAAAAATTATAGAAATTAGAAACCATAAAGATGAATACAGATACCGGAACCTGATGTGTGCAAAAATGCAACATATAAAGTACATCAAATGAGACTTACAACTAACCATTTTTTAGTACTAATGTTGGAAAAAGCACGTTTATTTCTTCCTTTTGAATTTACAGGATCAAATGAGCTTAAAAGAACAAAACAAACAAATAAGCAGCCAAATACCAATATAAATACAAGAATAAGGAATAACGTGACATGCCTGACCACTCGGCAGCATCTCTCAAAGCAAAAAAAAGAAGACAAAAGTTGACCGCGGGGCTGTGCCCAGCTCACCATGGGGCGTGCCCAGCTCACCACGGGACGTGGTCAGCTCACCACGGGGTGTGGTCAGCCCTGACACAAGAAGACAAAGCCTGCGAGCACGGGACCGTGCACAGCTCACTACGGGGCGTAGTCAACACAAAGATATGCAGAATCTTGCCAAATCTTGATAGTACAGATACGAAGTTGACCACGGGGCCGTGCCCATGAGACATGGCGCCGTGTTGGCCCTATGCTGACACTTGCAATTAATGAAGAAAGAGAAAAGGGCTGGCCATGGGGTATTGTTGGATCTGAGTTTCTTTTTAATTGTATTTTACGTTTGAAATTAAGATGAAAATGGATGAGTTGTGCAGCGGAATTAAAATGGAAACAAACTTTGCATACAATCAAACAAACGAGAGTAATACTTTAATCAAACATCTTTTACATAATGAACCGAAAGATTGAATTTAATTTCAACAACGATTAAAATGATTAGATGTAAGAATGCAAACTCCCCCTCAGCCCGAGCTCAGTAGTTTGTTCGTGCAAAGAAGACGAATGATGTAAAGAGCTAAATAGAACAGTACAAAGTATTGTACTATTTATAGGCACTTGCAAACTACTGAGCATCTTTAGCTGACGTCACCATGAAGGTGACATCTAACCTCCTAACAAACTCTAACCTCTGATCTATACAGACACTGCTTGTGTTAACTACTGCTAATACATTCTTATTACAAACAGACTTTAGGACAACTGCTGCAACCTTCTACTGCTGTGAACCCAGCAGTACTTGTCCGGATCAGCAGTGCTTGACTCAAGGCAGTAGATTGAATCAACAGGACTTGACTCTTCATCAGATCTTTGATTGAGCAGCAGTTAGTGGTCAGTAGTTTAGTAGGATCAGCAGATAGGAGGTCATCAGTTGTTGTAATCACTTTCAAGGGGAGAGATATGTATATCAGCATCTGCTTATTCTGAATCCACTGAGCTGATCCAGTTTTGGCTTTATATTATCTGTTCCTCTGGTAGGGTTCAATCCCAACAATCTCCCCCTGGAACAGATAATGCCAAAACTCTTCATTATTTGTGGATTATTTTATTTCCTCATCAACAGTTCCCTTATTTGTCCTTTAAATTGCAATTCAAAGTTAAGGGCATCTGCATCTTCATCATCCCTGCTAAGTGGAAGATCAAGGAGATCCTGCAAATCTTCAAGACTCAGGCCAAGAGCTTGTTCCCTTGATATTATCTTCACTTCGCCACCAGACCTGAGCAAAGTCAATACGCGGGTCTGTTTGTCAGTTGCCCACTTTTGTATTTTTGAGCCTGGTGGGTTTCTTGGGAGATGTTTATTTGCTGAAGTATTTGGTGAGGCTGGCCTGTTCATCACTGGCTGAGCAGTGGTAGCAGTGTTTTCTTGTTCAAGTTCTTTTTTGATCATTCTTAGCAAGCCTTCTTTTAAAAGAGCTTTTTCAGCAAGAAGATCTTGAGCAGCTTCAGCTCTTAACTGGCTTTGTGTCCTTCTTTTGTAGATGGCATTACCAGCTGGAGCAGTGGATCTCCTGATTTGCAGCTTTGATGGTTCTTTTGAAACCACTGCTTCAGGGTAGTCAGGTTTTTGAGGAATTTTTGGATCTTTCTTCCTTAGTTCCTCCAACCTTTTGTAGGTTGACCTGGCCATATCTTCTTTCCATCTAGCCACTTGTCTTTTGGTGCCAAATTCAGCAACAACCAGTTCCTCTTTCATTGTTTTTAGTTCCAACAGCCTTTCTAGTTCATTCTTTTTGAACTTTGCCCAATCAGGAGGAGTGTGAGTGACTTTCCTTTTTATCATTACTTGAATTCTAGCTGATTCAGCTTCAAGCTCTGGGATAGTCCACTCTTTGTACATGTGTCTCTCTCCTTTGTATTTCTTGTAAAACATAATGCTTTCAATGTAGTCTTTCTTCAGAGTTTCAGCTGCTCTTTCCGAAATTTGTTGACTGACATTTTTAGCAAAACGTTCCAGGGAACTGACTTGTGTGAGCAAATATTGGTAGTAACTTGATACTTCTCTGTCAGATTTCCCTTGTGTGTTTCTTTGTGAGATATCCTCTGCTTGCTTGGCCTTTATCTTCAAATATTCTTCAATATTTTTGGGCCAGGGATATCCTTTGATTGAAGGCAAACTCCTTTTGGCAGGGTCATCCTCAGTATAGAAGGATTTTATCTCTTCTCTGACAGCATCTAGTTCAAGAGGAAATTGAACACCTGCAGGAGGTAAAGGTTTGTGCATTGGAACAGAAGAAAGTGGAACAAGTTTTGGTATTTTGATAAGAGCTAAAGGATTTGAAGATATATGGGATGGTGTAGTGACATCATCTTTAGAAGTTAGCCTTCTCCTCTTTGTTTGAAGAGGGACTGATGATGTTTTGGATGGAAAGGTGGTTGAAGTGGCAATGGTTTGTGATAGACTAACAACTGTTGAAACAACTGGTGTTCCAACCACTGTTGTCTTTACAGCAGAAGTTGTAACTACTGCTGTCTTCTGCCTTTTGGCAGGAGGTGATAGTGATTTTGGTGATGATGGAGGTAAGGCAGTGGATGTAGTGTGTGTTGAGGTGGTGTGTGTTGAAGTGGGAACAGATGTTGAAACTACTGAAGTACCAACAGTAGTTGACACAACATGAGTTACAATAGCTGTTTTGGATGGTGGTTTCTGAGCAGACTTTGAACGTCTGACCAGAATGGATTTGGGTAGCCTTTCTTTTCTAGTGGCCTTATTCTTTTCATCAAAAAGATTTTCATCATCTCTTGACCCTGAAGTACCCTGATCCGGATGATCCACCCTGGCTTTCTTTTTAGCCTCTCTATCCCTTTTTACACAGGCAAGTGCTTCTGCAAGTGCATTTGTAGTCACATCAATTTTCTTACTCCCATCTGGCAAAGGAATCTTTTCGGTCATATTTGAATTTTCTGGTGTGAGGTAGAGACCATCTGTTATTCCTTTTCTTCTCCATTCCTGAATTTTCTCCCCCTTTTTGGCATTATCTTCAGGGAGTTGATCAATAAAGAATACTGGTGGAGGAGCAGTGCCAGTGGAGTGCAGGATTTGAGTTCTGAGAGCCTTTAGATCAGCCTGAGTGTCTTTGAACCTAGACTCCATAGCATTTCTCATTTGTTGAACATGTTTTTCATGTTGCTGAGCTGCCATTTGTGCTTGATGATGGAGAGAGGGTTGAAAGAGATTCCAGAGCTCATTTGTAGCAGGTGTCTTTTGTAGAGCAAGTGCTTGAGGTGGAACATCAGTGGATTGTACCTTTTGTACTTGTAACAACTGTTGTAGCATACTTTTGAGTTCTGCAACAGAGTTATCAAGTTTTTCAACATGATCCGTCAATTCCTGGTACTTTAAACCATCACCTAATTTAATAGGATCATCTGATTTCCCACTAACAGTGGTTTTATCAGTGGTTGAAGTAGGGAGTTTACTCCAAACTTTAACCTTTGATGCCCCTTTGTCTTGGTACTGGGGTCTTCTTCCTTCAACACTTGACAACATTTTGATGTTGCCAGTAGGATAAATAAATCCACTGGTGGTTGGCAGAGGTGTTATGAAAGGAATTGCCTCCAAGGAAGTCTTATTGATGTAACCACTGTCCAACTCTAAACCTGTAGGTTTAACAGTTGTAGTGGCTGCTTCACTTGGAATACCACAAAGAGTTACTTGTAACTCAATGGCTGTAACCTCCTCAGGTTTTGTTGGTGGGTTAGCAAGGAATGATACAACAAGCTCAGTCATTTGTTGAGGTATATTCTCATTGACAGGTGATTGAGAAGGACTGTGTAATGCCTGGTTCAAATCAATTGCATCCAACAGTAGTTGTGTTTTTGGTGGAATAGTGGATGTGATGGTAGGTGTAGAAAGCAGATTTGCCCTGGGCATTGAGCTGTGGATGATAGAAACGAGTGTTTCCAGAGCATCATGATGTGGTGGCCCTTTGTGTACAACCTGTTCTTTTTGTGAAGAAGCAGGAGGAGTTATGGTTAAGGGTTGAGATATTTTTACCAACTGCTGTGAGGAAGAAGCAGCAGTGGTTTCTTGTGACATTTGTGTTATCACAGGCCTTAACTCTGGTATCTTATCTGCCAGAGTAGTCGTTTTGATTTGGTTGGGGGGGTGTTTGATTTTTCTTTTTGGATGGCCTTTTGGGTTTGATAGGTGTGGGCTTCAAAACAGTTGTTCTGCTGCTTTGATCACCTAGAGCAGTAGGCTCCGCAGCAGATACTTGAGGAGCAGTGGTTACTGCTAAATTCTGCTCAAGTACCCCTGCTTGTGTTTTGCAAGGTACTAACATTCGTGAAAAAGTTTCAGATGTTAGGCAGTTTATTGCAGTTATTTCACCTTGGTTTATTAGAGCTAAATCATCCTTACTGAATTTCTTTTGAAAATAATAGTTTAAAAACCTTGGAAAAAGTAAGAATGATTTGCTTTCAACATTATTAACCAAATCTTTAAAGATTTCCCGAGAATAATTATAATTTTCTTCTTGAAAAATTGCATATCCCAGATTTTGAATCTTGATAGGGATCTCATTAAAAGAAGTGGTTTTATTAGAGACACATAGGAGGAGGGTATGAAATAGAAACCTTGGTGCAGGAGGAAAATAAGCTTTTTCTAAGGTTAGTTTCTTCATCATTGTGGCTTCATACCCTCTTTCAATGAAGTCAATGTGCAACTCGTTTTTAAAGAAGGAAGTTTTACCTGCCTGGTCGTCGAGTTGAAAGACCTCTGAGATGGATTGTGGTGTAATGTGGACAGCTTTACCCTTTATGGAAGATTTGATTGCAGTGACAATATCTCCTTGTTTTTCAAGGATTGCATTTTTCCAAAACTCCCTTTGGGTTGCCAAGTAGATGGGTGCGTCGGCTGTGAGCAAAGTTTTGTACTTTGATTTTGCCATGATGGTGATAATGGAGTCGAAAACATCGGTGGTTCCTAGTTTTGTCAGAAGACCCAGGAGATTGTGAGATTTTTTGTATGGAATTTCTGTGGAAGTTGCCTTTTGAGAGGCAGTTTTCGACGATTGGGATGAGGGTTTTGTAGAGGGCTTCGATTTTGTCTTTTTTGAAACGAAACGATCGAAGAAATTTGATCTGATACCAATTGTTGGATCTGAGTTTCTTTTTGATTGTATTTTACGTTTGAAATTAAGATGAAAATGGATGAGTTGTGCAGCGGAATTAAAATGGAAACAAACTTTGCATACAATCAAACGAGAGTAATACTTTAATCAAATATCTTTTACACAATGAACCGAAAGATTGAATTTAATTTCAACAACGATTACAATGATTAGATGTAAGAATGCAAACTCCCCCTCAGCCCGAGCTCAGTAGTTTGTTCGTGCAAAGAAGACGAATGATGTAAAGAGCTAAATAGAACAGTACAAAGTACTGTACTATTTATAGGAACTTGAAAACTACTGAGCATCTTTAGCTGACGTCACCATGAAAGTGACATCTAACCTCCTAACAAACTCTAACCTCTGATCTATACAGACACTGCTTGTGTTAACTACTGCTAATACATTCTTATTACAAACAGACTTTAGGACAACTGCTGCAACCTTCTACTGATGTGAACCCAGCAGTACTTATCCGGATCAGCAGTGCTTGACTCAAGGCAGTAGATTGAATCAGCAGGACTTGAGTCTTCATCAGATCTTTGATTGAGCAGCAGTTAGTGGTTAGTAGTTTAGTAGGATCAGCAGATAGGAGGTCATCAGTTGTTGTAATCACTTTCAAGGGGAGAGATATGTATATCAGCATCTGCTTATTCTGAATCCACTGAGTTGATCCAGTTTTGGCTTTATATTGTCTGTTCCTCTGGTAGGGTTCAATCCCAACAGGTGTGTTCAGTAGGCACGGGGCTGTGGCCAGAGTTCTGTGCAGTCTATAAATAGGGGTTCTTGGTTCACTTAAAAGACATCCCTTGGCAAACCACTACTCTCCCACTTTGCCACCACTCCACCACCACTACAACACCAACACCCATCACCATCATCCATGATCCATCTGTAGAGTGTGTAGTTGTAGGTCCCGAAATCGGAGGATCGATTTTCACTACCAAAGCCTTGTTTATAGCAAACAAAATTAAGTGTGCGGAATCCACTTAACTAAGCAAATCAAACATAGAACAAAGTAACACACAATGGTTAACCAAAGAAACACACTCGTTTGATTAACTGGATGAGAATGACAAACTGATACAAACACAGTTTACAAGCTTGAAGGGTATTCTCTCATCTCTAAGACTAAACTGTGACATACCTGTGCCTTATATAGCAGATGGGCTGAACAACTTGACGAAACTGAAAGTGGGCTGATGAAACAGAAGAAAGCCCAATAATCAGCCCAACAGTCAACGAATCACATGTGATTCGTTGACCACCTTGACGAAACAGAACCAAAAGTTACCATCTCTGTTTCGTCGACATGTACTTGACGAAACTGAAAGTGGACTGATGAAACAGAAGAAAGCACAATAATCAGCCCAATAGTCAACGAATCACATGTGATTCGTTGACCACCTTGACGAAACAGAACCAAAAGTTACCATCTCTGTTTCGTCGACATGTACTTGACGAAACAGAGTGTTTCGCCAAGGCCTTCAAATAGATAATTGTTTCTGCAAACCACATGCAGCAGAAACAGAAGGCACAAATACTTAAACACATGACAGATATACCCTCAATATGCAACGTGCATAGTTTTACTACCAAATACATAACAAAGAGACAAACACGTCAGACACAAGCGGATAGGAGGATATCCGACTTGGTCGACTGCGAATACAGACTCGATAATTAATAAAGACCGTACAAAATACAACATTACATATAAGACTAGTGACAGACACAAAAAAATGCATCAACAAACTCCCCCTAAAATGCTAAAAGATTACGAAAGTGAAAATCTTTTTGTATTTTTTCGAATTTTGAAAGAAAAAATTTACAAAAACGATTAGCCAAAGCGGTTTACTCGGGTATCACCTTAATGTCGTTAACCAAAAGCAGATAATCGAACCGTGATTTATCAAATGCTTTTGTAAACAGGTCGACACATTGGTGATCGGTGGGGATATGAACCACATCGATTAATCTTTTATCTAAACAATCACGTATGAAGTGATATTTAATTTCGATGTGTTTGGTCTTGGAATGCTGCACAGGATTTCTAGTGATCTGTAAGGCAGCATTGTTATCAACAAAAATAGGAGTAGATAGGAATTCAAAACTGTAGTCGCGCATTTGTTGTTGTATCCACAAGACTTGGGAGCAACAACTGGAGGCAGCAATGTATTCTGCTTCATAGGTTGATGTAGCAACACATGTCTGCTTTTTGCATTGCCACGTAACCAGGCGACTTCCTAAGAACTGACATCCTGCTGTTGTTGATTTGCCATCAATTTTGCAACCGCCGAAATCAGAATTACTGTATGCAGTTAAATTAAAGCTATCATCCCTAGGGTACCAAAGACCGGTGTCTGGACATCCCTTCAAATAGCGAAAAATCCTTTTTGCAGCTGACCAATGGGAGGCCTTCGGATTAGCTTGATATCTTGCGAGCAGGCACGTTGGATACATGATGTCAGGCCTTGAAGCAGTAAGATGCATGAGAGATCCGATCATAGCACGATAATAGGAGGAGTTGACGTTTTCACCCTTCAAATCCGGAGTAATCCCGTGATTCTGCGGAAGAGGGGTACCAATGGGCGTTGCATCTGACATCTGGAACCGGCTCAAGATGTCACCAACATATTTAGTCTGATGGATGAATATCCCAGACTCGGTTTGCTGAACTTGTAGGCCCAAAAAGAAATTCATCTCCCCCATAGCGCTCATCTCAAACTTTTCCTGCATAATACGCTCGAATTGCCTGCACAAAGACTCATTAGTAGAACCAAATATAATATCATCAACGTATACCTGCACCAGCAGAAGATCTCCATTTTGTTCCTTGATGAAGAGGGTGCAATCAATAAGGCATCGTCGAAATCCATTTTCCAGAAGATAGTTTGATAGGGTTGCGTACCAAGCTCTAGGTGCTTGATGTAAACCATAAAGAGCTTAGTTGAGCAACCAAACCCGATCAGGATGGACAGGATCTTCGAAACCTGGAGGCTGTTCGACATACACCTCTTCTTGAACTATTCCATGAAGAAAAGCACTTTTGACATCCATCTGGTAGACTTTGAATCCTTTAAATGAAGCGTAAGCAAGAAAGATCCGAATAGCTTCCAGACGAGCAACTGGTGCATATACTTTATTGTAGTCAATCCCCTCGATTTGACGTAATCCCTAAACGACCAATCTTGCCTTGTTACGAATAACCACTCCACGGTCGTCCTTTTTGCATTTGAAAACCCATCGAGTGCCGATTTTCTTGTAGTTTTCTGGTCTTTCAACAAGCTTCCAAACACCAAGCTTTTGAAATTGCTGCAGTTCCTCCTACATGGCTTCAACCCAAGCATTATTTTTCAAAGCTTCTTTCCACGATTTTGGTTCTTCTTGTGACACGTAACACGCGAAGGACTAATCATTCTGAAGACCAGATTCTCTAATGGCTAAATACAAACCAGCATTCTGGTTGTTTCTCAGCTGATTACGCGTCTGCACACCGTGTTGGACATCTCCAATAATATTCAGCTGTGGGTGGATATCGTGAATCCTCAATTCAAGATTTTCAGGAACACGTGAATTGATACCCAAATTGTTAAAATTTAGATCAACAACCAACTCCACACCAGGAATGTGTGTAGAGGTGGATGCATTTCCTTCAGCAGTATCTACATTCTGCATATGAAGTGTATCAACAGAGGCACCTTGAACAGGAGCTACTGGAGCTGAAGATCCTTCAGCTGCATCATGATATTCATCATCTTCAGAAGACTCATTATAATCAGCAGCATCTTCATAAACCTCATTTTGAACCGTATTGTTAATAGATGAAGAACCTTATGGGTCAACAATGACAGGTCTAACCAATGGTGAGTCAGCAGCGTTGTCACTTTCAAATAACATTCTAGCAGCTGCTGATTCTTCGTCAAAGGTTGGCAGATTGAAGGAGTCAAACAGTCCATCATAATCGAACATCCACGGATCACCCGGAGCCCTAACAGGACTCGTATACCTTTGAACCCTCACCTCACTCCATAGCTGAATCTTTTTGGTTGCCAGATTCCAAACACGAAAATTCGGAGTAGCATAACCAAGGAAGAAACCCTCGATAGCCTTCGCTCCAAACTTTCCATCCGGCTCAATCATAGTACATGGAGCGCCAAACGGTTCTAGGTAAGAAAGATCCGGTTTCCTTTTCTGAAGGAGTTCGAAACAAGTTTTTCCATGTCTCTTTACTGTAAGAACTCGGTTTAATGTGTAGCATGCAGTCGATACAACCTCCCCCCAGAATTGAACAGGGAGTTCCGACTCTACTAACATTGTTCTTGCAGTTTCAATTATCGTCTGATTCTTCCTCTCTGCGACACCATTTTGTTGTGGAGTGTAACGAGAACTGTATTCATGAAGAATGCCTTTAGAAGTACAGAACTCATCCATCACTTGATTTTTGAATTCAGTTCCATTGTCGCTTCGGAACCTCTTAACTTTCAACGAGTAGAGATTCTCCAACATTGTAAGAAGATCCTTGACGATGCCAGGAGTTCCACTCTTGTGTGCCATGAAGGATACCCAAGAAAATCTAGAATAGTCATCGGTAACCACTAGACAATAAGCATCTCCGAATGTTGTCTTGTGCTTCATAGGCCCAAAAAGTTCCATATGAAGATGTTCGAGAGGCATGCTGATAGTGTTGATTTTCTTCAAAGGGTGAGACTTCTTCGTTTGCTTCCCGTTTTGGCACGAGACACAGATATCTTGTAAATGAAAACTTCTCACAGGCACACCATTCACAAGATTTTTTTTCACCAAATGGTTCATCTTCCTCAAGTGAATGTGCCCCATTCTTCTGTGCCAAGATATAGACTCCTTTTCTGTGGCTTTCGAGACAAAGCAAGTGACTTGTTCAGATGTTGTAATCGCTTGGCTCATATCGAGAATATAAAGATCATTAACTCTCGGAGCCGATAAGAGAATCCATTCTTGTGGAATTTTGAACCCAGGTTTAAGCACATAACAACCGGCATCATCAAAATGCACGGTGAACTTTTTATCGCAGATTTGCGACACAATGAGAAGATTATGATCAATTTGATGAACTTAATTGATCTTATCGAAGCACACAATACCATTGGAGATACTTCCCTCTCCAGTGATGTATCCGCCTTTGTCTCCCGCAAATGCGACATAGCCTCCTCTAATATTTCTTACGTCGTACAAAAGTCGTAAGTCGCCAGTCATGTGCCTGGATGCTCCACTATCAACAATCCAATGACTGTTAATAGTTCCTCCTAGAACACCCTGCACATGTCATTCAAAGATCAGCTGAGGATGGGGACCCAAGCCTTAGTGGTCTTGGGTCGTCCCTGAGCATCACGAAAATTGATCTCGATTTGTTGATGATTCTCAAAAACAATAGCTCCCCCTGAACTATCACCCGCTTTAGGTTTCCAAGTTTGTTTTTGCCTACCAGATTGAGTGTTGTAAACAGTTTTTGAAGCTTCTGGTTTCACTGGTTGTGAAACACTTGGTTCCCTTTTAACTGTTTTAACTTCAGATTTTAAAACTTTTTCAACAGTTTTTATGTTCTTACGTCGTTGTTTCGTTTCTTGTTCTTTAACTGTTCGTTTATCATGTTTTGGTGAAACTGACCGACGTTGAGGGTGAACCTTTTCAGGTGGTGCTTTCTCAACAAATTTATCCTTTGGAGCGTTTGGGCAATTTTTAATGATATGCCAAAATTCTCCACACTTAAAGCATGTTCTCCTTTCAACAAATTTAGGAGAATTTGATTGACCATGAGATGTCGAACCCGTGGAATCTGAGGTACTAGCCTTTTCATCACACCCATTTGTATGTTGAGTGTAATTGTTATCACTGTTACGTTTTAAGATCGTGACCTGTTGTACAAAATAGGTGTTTGATTTGTCCTCAAAAGTCTCAATCTTATCAGTACCCTTGGATGACACGAATTTGACATCTTTTGCTTTCTTTTGAAACAAAGCTCCTTTTGTTTCAGATTTCATTTGAGAGACATTAGGCTTTTGAGCTCGCTTGACTGGTTGTTTACCATTAGAAGCACTAGGTTGTTGAGTGGTTGGTGATTTTTGATTACCAAACTGTTTTCTGATCTCAGCCTTAGGAATTGGATCACATTGTGTTACAACAATTCCCGGAAGTGTTTTTCCCAAAAATTTGTTTGTGTTATCTTCATAAACTTTATCAATTAAGGATTGATTGACATTTTCAATTGGGAAATCGTGATTTGAGTAGATTTTATTACCACCAACCAACGTATACAACACATTACTGCTTTTAACAGCAGACACAGACGTCTTGTCAACTGTGACAGGATCTATCGCTTGTTTCACGACTGATGGAACTGCAGGAGTATCAGGATCACAAAGAATGTGATTCTCAAGTGGGATTACTACTCCTTTTGTTTTGTTAAGTTATTTATCCTGATCACTTACATCCAATTCTGATTCATCATCCGATGACTCATAGTCCTCGATAATTGGAGGACTTTGTTTCATGGATGCTGAAGTTTCTTGTTGCTTAGAGGATGTGTTTGAGGAATTGTCCGGTTTGAACCCTAGGCCAGTAGAAAATTCCTCAAAATTTAGAGGCACACTGGGTTCATACCGTGGCATATCTTCCTCATCAGGCATCTTGGTATAGTTATGCCTCAAAGGGGGCAGACATTTCTTATATCCTATACCTTTCTGATTTCCCTTAAGTTGTTGAACATCGATGATGTGATCAAGCACAGATCGGGAGTTAGAATAACTTTCCAATTTTTGTTTGATCGCATCATGCTCGGATTGGGCAATGTCTAGTTGCTTCTTGGTTTCCTCCACAATGTTAATGTACTCATTTATACTTACTTGTTTATGGTAAACCACTTTGTTCACTTCGGACACGCTTTTCTTTAATGTTTCGATTACAGATTTAAAATCTTTTTCGTTCCGAGTTAAAGCCATATTTGCCTCTTTGCATTTGTAGAGTTCAATAACCAAATTTTGATTATGACTATGAAGCTTTTCTAATTCAATCTTCATATCTGCACATGATTTACAAACACTAGGAGCAGGAGTTTCAGAATTTACCTGACTCGAAGAGGCTGAGACATTTGCCATAAAGGCAGTTTGAAAAGAAAAAGATCCATCTTCAGAAAAGAACTTTTCCATTTCCCTAGATGCAGTAGCAGCCTTCTTGATCAGAACTGATTTCTGACATATTAACTCCTTAGCTTCATTTATTAAATCTTCAACATCAGATCCTGCTTCCTCCTTCACATCAAGCTCAGATTGATTATCCCCATAAATAGAACCTTCTTCATCAGAACTACCAGAATAACCAGAACTGTCGTCACTTTCAGAAAACTCTTCCTTATGAACATGCTTGATGTGATTGATAATTTTTGCATAACATGTTGTTCCTCCTCCTTGATTATCTTCCCCAAACTGTACAGACCAGTCACATCCTTCATCGGCTTGAACAGTCAAGGCCCTATTGGGATTTGATGGTCCAGATTGGCTCTGATTGTTGTTGACTGCCACAATCCTCCTGTCACGATTTTCATGTTGGGCATTCACATTTGAAGTACTCGTCTGGTTTCTGAATAGGTTATGATTGCCTTGTTTGGTTGGTCGGGTGCACTCACGTTTGAAATGCCCCTTTTCGCCACAATTGAAACATGTGACAACATTTATATCAAACCCGTACTTCGTATCCTTTTTCCCTTCCAACGAAGTTCTTCCAGTTCGAGCCATAAAGTCTTTTGCCCTTCTAACTGCACTAGCAAAAGCCCATTTAATATCCATTAACTCCATTTCATCCTTGTCGATCTGTTGATAATCTTCATGGGTCATGTTGATGTTTCCAATATGACCTGCAACCAAACCGCAGTAAGCACTGACCATTGTATTGATAATTTCCATATGCTCCTTAGCTACTTCAATGCTAACTTGAGAAAGGTTTGAAGTGTCGACTCGGATTGTGTTAGGGTTTGAGGTTGAGGATTGTTGGTGTAATGAGCTTGTTGTTGTTGTGATTGGACTTGTGGTTGTGATGGGACAGGAATGTAAGACCTCGGATCGAATTGAGGTTGTGCAGGATTAACTTGAGGTGGAGGTTGAGGTGTTGGAATATAAGCCCTTGGATCGAAAGCTGGAGCAGTAGCTGATTGAGGAAACAGAAAGGAACTTGTATTGGACACAAATGCAGTTTGCAGTTTTGGTTGCTGGGCTGCATTGGATCTGGCCAAGGCATCGAAGCCTGGAAGGTACATTTCTGTATTCTGAGGAGCGGGAACTCGCTTTGCTTTCCTGATTTCTTCATCATTCTTGTGTTCCAGCTTCTGGATGAACTCATAGATGTTAACTGTGTCTAGAGTACCCGTATGCTTCAACAACTCAATAAAAGAACTTCACTTTGGAGGTAAACCATCAGCAAACCTAATCACCATATCCTGTTGAGTAGCCAAAACCCCATAAGCACACATTTCACTAATTAAATGATAAAAACGTGTAGTCATATCATTAAGGGTTTCGTTTTCCAAAAACTGAAAAAGTTCAAACTCTTTCTTCAACAGATCATGACGAGACTTTCGAGTAGCTGCATTGCCTTCTCCTCTCGCAACCAAGGCATCCCACAATGTTTTCGTGTCTCTTTAGTAGGAGAACTGATGATAGATTTCTTTGTTGAGCGCTTGTGTAAGTGTAGCAAAAGCCTTTTTCTCCAAGTCAAAGGCTTTGTTGTCATCTTCAAGCATGTTAGCATAACCCGCTGAAGTGGATGCTGCAACTTCAAGATTAGGGTTGAATGCATTGATGAAACACGTCCAAATCTCGGTGCTTTGCCCTTGAACATATGTGTGAAAGCGGCTTTTCCACGATGGAAAATCGTTCATATGGTTCAACTTTGGTGGACGATTGTTGCTGCCCGTTTCACTTTCGCTAATCAGAAGATTTTGAATACTTTGACTTTGATTGGATACCAACGCCCACTGACTTGCACTGATCGCTGGTTGTGGAAACATACTTCTCGCCCATGCCGCTGCGGAATTTTGATCTTGACCGGGCGGTGGGTCCGTACTCCAGTCCCAAGGACTTGTACAACTCATTTTTGATGAATTACTAATGGAAAACCTGAACAAACACTTGAAAACACACTGTTATGATGAACTTGCAAACCTTCTGTTGAAAAATTACAACTTTCTCGACGAAACAGAAATATGTTTTAACGAAACAACAGATGACGAAACAGATCTTGTTTCATCAAAGAAGTTTGAAGAAACAGATATCTGATTCGTCAAAGGGACCTTTGGCGAAACAGCCTTTGATTCGTCGAAGGGACCTTTGGCGAATTGCTTTTGATTCGTCGAAGGGATCTTTGGCGAAAAACTTTTAAGTTTCGTCAAAGAGACCTTTGGCGAGATGCTATTCTGTTTCGTTGACTTTGTGTTTCGTTGAAATCTGGTTCGTCAAAAAGGTTGTTAGAGGTTGGTAAAAGTTGGTGAATTGTTTATACACAGTCTGTCAAGTCACACGATTTTCAACCTGCTTTCTTACCAACTTAGAAGTATGGTGGGTAATAGGGGATGGTCAAACACTTTCCAAAAACAAGTAACCTTATCTTTTAGATTAAAAAGGTACTTTAACAAGAACAGTTTGAATATATTATGAAGATATGAAGAACCCAATAACAAACGGATGAACCGATAATTTCCAAAACCAACCTTGACTAAAATTTTCAACAAAAACCAACTTGAAAATATGTAAACACACACACAAGCAAGGTTTTCACTAAAATTTTAGCAAAAACACAAAACAGTCAAGAGTTTAAGAAGCCTTTTTCCATAAAAATATTAAGTTTTAAGAACCAATTTCTGAGAAAAACACAAATACTTGTTAAACAACCCGAACTATATTTGATTTTAAACAAGGATAAGAGCCATGGCTCTGATACCACTTGTAAGTCCCGAAATCGGAGGATCGATTTTCACTTCCAAAGCCTTGTTTATAGCAAACAAAATTAAGTGTGCGGAATCCACTTAACTAAGCAAATCAAACATAGAACAAAGTAACACACAATGGTTAACCAAAGAAACACACTCGTTTAATTAATTGGATGAGAATGACAAACTGATACAAACACAGTTTACAAGCTTGAAGGGTATTCTTGGTATCAGAGCGTTCAGGAAGGTGATGATATTCACTGGTGTGGTCGGTCAACTTGGTTAAGCTCGTTTTTCCAAGGGTATTCTTGGAAAAAGGAAGGTGATGATATTCACTGGTGTGGTCGGTCAAGAGGGTTAAGCTTGTTAAACAAATGATAAGTATCTCTTCTAACGATGTATCGGTAGGCTTACAATCAAACTAAAATGTGCAGGATGATACAAACCTAACAGACTTCAAGTCAGGTGGGAACCGCACATTGGCATATGGTCTTAGTACCAAAATTTCGTTTGAGAGATTGCCGAGGTTCTGAGATATTCGGTCTTTATGCTGCTTATCATCTGGGTATCATGGTTTTATCTTTTACCGAAAAAAAAACGGGGACGCAAGTCTAGATCTTTCATGATACTATACATACGTGTACATATTGCATTCGACCTCAATAAGTGATCAACAATCACATGTCCCAAAATAAGTGATAAAATATAACATTTATCCGGGAGTCAAGTTCGTCTCTCTGCTGTACGAAAGTTTGGAAAGTTTGGAGCGAAGGCTATCGAGGGTTTCTTCCTTGGTTATGCTACTCCGAATTTTCGTGTTTGGAATCTGGCAACCAAAAAGATTGAGCTATGGAGTGAGGTGAGGGTTCAAAGGTACACGAGTCCTGTTAGGGCTCCGGGTGATCCGTGGATGTTCGATTATGATGGACTGTTTGACTCCTTCAATCTGCCAACCTTTGACGAAGAATCAGCAGTGTTGATGCAGATTTTGTGTCCGATGCTTGTCGAATAGATTAGTTATTATTGTACGCTGAATTTGTAATAGTTAGTGAAACGGTCTATCGAACATGTATAGACCCGCTCGTTTGAAGTGGTCAAACGAGAGGGTTATTCGGTTGACCGTGTGGGTTTTGCTAGACAAACTGTTTTGGGTCGAAGGATAAGGATGAGCTCGAAAGATTGTGTATATCTTTCAAGTAGCTCGAAAGATATCTTTCGTTGGGTACATGTACCGAAAGATATCATTCGATGGATACATATGGACCTCGAAGGATATGTCATCCTTCGAGGCATGTATGAATCCTTCGAAGACTGTCTGATCGATAGATGATGTTTCGATCAGACTGTCTGATCCTTCGACCATACAGGCCGTGTTGGGTATAAATACCAACACTTTGTCATTTGCAAAACCAAGAGTGTGAGTGGAGGTTTGAGACCTCACCGGGAGAGATCACCACTTGGTCTCTCCCTGGATGTAAACAGCTCTGGTAAAGGTTCGATTATCTTGTTAATCGGGCCGACTTGTAATGTTTATCTACCGGATTAATACAAAGTTTGTATGTTTATCATCTCTATTCTCTTCCATCTTTGAACATAATCACAAGAATCACGGTTTCGATCCCGAAACACGGACCTACAAGCAGTTGTTAGAATGTTATTTGAAAGTGACAACGCGGCTGACTCACCATTGGTTAGACCTGTCATTGTTGACCCACAAGGTTCTTCATCTGTTAACAATACAGTTCAAAATGAGGTTTATGAAGATGCTGCTGATTATAATGAGTCTTCTGAAGATGATGAATATCATGATGCAGCTGAAGGATCTTCAGCTCCAGTGCCTCCTGTTCAAGGTGCCTCTGTTGATACACCTCATGTGCAGAATGTAGATACTGCTGAAGGAAATGCATCCACCTCTACACACATTCCTGGTGTGGAGTTGGTTGTTGATCTAAATTTTAACAATTTGGGTATCAATTCGCGGTGTGTAGACGCGTAATCAGCTGAGAAACAACCAGAATGCTGGTTTGTATTCAGCCATTAGAGAATCTGGTCTTCAGAATGATTTTTGTTTAAAGTTCTTGATAAGTACACTACCTCGATTATCAGTATTGTCGTCCACATAAACTCATGCTTATCAAACGTAATCACACTTAGGAGATACGCTTTACGGTAAGGATTATACTTACAAGTCGATGTGAATCCACTTCACGACACATTCCCGTATTAAGGTATGCACGAGAATTCATCTTACCGGTGTGTATACTGATTATCATCTGTTTGATCGTATAAGATGTGAGATACTCACTTATTTTGATTTGAAAACAAGCCCTTTGTGATAGAATCACTTATTGATGAGGAACTTGATTTTCGATGCATGAAGGCACAGGAACAAGTCCGTGAACAGGTCAGTACTTTCGTACAGCAGAGAGACGAACTTGACTCCCAGATAAATGTGATATTTTATCACTTATTTTGGGACATGTGATTGTTGATCACTTATTGAGGTCGAATGCAATATGTACACGTATGTATCGTATCATGCAATATGTACACGTATGTATGGTATTAGTGGTTATTCATAACAAGGCAAGATTGGTCGTTCAGGGATTTCGTCAAATCGAGGGGATTGACTACAATGAAGTCTATGCACCAGTTGCTCGTCTGGAAGCTATTCGGATCTTTCTTGCTTACGCTTCATTTATAGGATTCAAAGTCTACCAGATGGATGTCAAAAGTGCTTTTCTTCATGGAATAGTTCAAGAAGAGGTGTATGTCGAACAACCTCCATGTTTCGAAGATCCTGTCCATCCCGATCGGGTTTGGTTGCTCAACAAAGCTCTTTATTGTTTACATCAAGCACCTAGAGCTTGGTACGGAACCCTATCAAACTATCTTCTGGAGAATGGATTTCGACGAGGCCTTATTGATTGTACCCTCTTCATCAAGGAACAAAATGGAGATCTTCTGCTGGTGCAGGTATACGTTGATGATATCATATTTGGTTCTACTAATGAGTCTTTGTGCAGGCAATTCGAGCGTATTATGCAGGAAAAGTTCGAGATGAGCGCTATGGGGGAGATGAATTTCTTTTTGGGCCTACAAGTTCAGCAAACCGAGTCTGGGATATTCATCCATCAGACTAAATATGTTGGTGACATCTTGAGCCGGTTCCAGATGTCAGATGCAACGCCCATTGGTACCCCTCTTCCGCAGAATCACGGGATTACTCCGGATTTGAAGGGTGAAAACGTCAACTCCTCCTATTATCGTGCTATGATCGGATCTCTCATGCATCTTACTGCTTCGAGGCCTGACATCATGTATCCAACGTGCCTGCTCGCAAGATATCAAGCTAATCCGAAGGCCTCCCATTTGTCAGCTGCAAAAATGATTTTTCGCTATTTGAAGGGATGTCCAGACACCGGTCTTTGGTACCCTAGGGATGATAGCTTTGATTTAACTGCATACAGTGATTCTGATTTCGGCGGTTGCAAATGACGGCAAATCAACAACAGCAGGATGTCAGTTCTTAGGAAGTCGCCTGGTTACGTGGCAGTGCAAAAAGCAGACATGTGTTGCTACATCAACTTGTGAAGCAGAATACATTGCTGCCTCCAGTTGTTGCTCCCAAGTCTTGTGGATACAACAACAAATGCGCGACTACGGTTTTGAATTCCTATCTACTCCTATTTTTGTTGATAACAATGCTGCCTTACAGATCACTAGAAATCCTGTTCAGCATTCCAAGACCAAACACATCGAAATTAAATATCACCTCATACGTGATTGTTTTGATAAAAGATTAATCGATGTGGTTCATATCCCCACCGATCACCAACGTGCCGACCTGTTTACAAAAGCATTTGATAAATCAAGGTTCGATTATCTACTTTTGGTCAACGGCATTAAGGTGATACCTGAGTAAACCGCTTTGGCTAATCGTTTTTGTAAATATTTTCTTTCAGAATTCGAAAAAATACAAAAACATTTTCACTTTCGTAATCTTTTAGCATTTTAGGGGGAGAAAATTTCAAGAAAATACAAAAACATTAGAAAAACTCAAAAATCCAAAAAAAAATGTCTTTATGATTCTGTCTTTTCATTAAAAAAAAGAAAAATTCAAAAATAAAAAAAAATAGAAAACCAAAAAAATGAGTTTCTTGGAAAAAGGAAGGTGATGATATTCACTGGTGTGGTCGGTCAACATGGTTAAGCTCGTTAAACAAATGATAAGTATCTCTTCTATCGATGTATCGGTAGGCTCACAATCAAACTAAAATGTGTAGGATGATACAAACCTAACAGACTTCAAGTCAGGTGGGAACCGCACATTGGCATATGGTCTTAGTACCGAAATTTCGTTTGAGAGATTGCCGATGTTCTGAGATATTCGGTCTTTATGCTTCTTATCATCTGGGTATCATGGTTGTATCTTTTACCGAAAAAAAAATTGGGGACGCAAGTCTAGATCTTCCATGATACTATACATACGTGTACATATTGCATTCGACCTCAATTAGTGATCAACAATCACATGTCCCAAAATAAGTGATAAAATATTACATTTATCCGGGAGTCAAGTTCGTCTCTCTGCTGTACGAAAGTACTGACCTGTTCACGGACTTGCTCCTGTGCCTTCATGTATCGAAAATCAAGTTCCTCATCAATAAGTGATTCTATCACAAAGGGCTTGTTTTCAAATCAAAATAAGTGAGTATCTCACATCTTATACGATCAAAAAGATGATAATCGGTATACTCACCGGTAAGATGAATTCTCGTGCATACCTTAATACGGGAATGTGTCGTGAAGTGGATTCACATCGACTTGTAAGTATAATCCTTACCGTAAAGCGTATCTCCTAAGTGTGATTACGTTTGATAAGCATGAGTTTATGTGGACGACAATACTGATAATCGAGGTAGTGTACTTATCAAGAGCTTTAAACAGAAATCAAATCATGTTGACTAAGACCGTAAGCTGGTATGATTCCTTATCCTTGAAACTCGCAAAAGTTGCATCTGTACAGTTGTTTATCTTGTCAATTTCAATTGCATTTAGTTTAGTTTTCAGCGTTTTAAGATTTACTTGTAGTGTAGTGTTTAAATTTGTTTTTGATTATGCTAAAGATGTTGCTTGGTGTTTATGATCGGAAGCCTGAAACCTACTTCATAAATAGTCCTTGTATTTGAAAATTCAGAAAAATGTCAAAATGGTAAATTGCTAAAACCTGTGTGCAGTATGCAAAATATTTCATGCCTTGGTGATTTTGAAACAGAAGTCGACGAATCAAAAACATGGTTGACGAAACAAACTGCTGTTGACGAAACAGAAATTGGTCAAAATCAAAGTGTGAGTCTTGGTCAACCTTTGGTCAATTTGTTTTGTGTTTGACGAAACAGACTGTCTCGTCAAGATGTTGACGAAACAGATGGAAGCCCAAAGTCTGTTTCGCCATGGGCTAAATTCAAAGGCCCAAGTCAAGCCCAATTTCAGTTTCCTCAAAGCCCATAACGTGATTCGTCAACTTCTGTTTCGCCAAAAAGCGGAGTCGGTGTATAAAAGTCTTGTATGTCAGAATAGTTGGTTATCTTTTTCAAACCACACTCAAGTTCAACTGTTCATCATCCTCCCAAACACTCTAAACCCCTATCTATGGTTTCTCTCAAAGTCACTCATATCTTCGGATTTTCATCAAAATCTTACAAAAATCAAAGGTGCAATCTTGTTCATTGTCATGTATTTAGTATTTGGCACCGTCGGGTTTCACCGGAAACCATCCGAAACCCCCTCTGTGACCGGATTTCCCTTTAATATTACTGTTTTTGATGTTGAGCTTGTTGCCATTACCTTATAACTGTTAAATCTAAGCATGTTTGTATTTGTTTTGCCTGTGATTCGGTTTCGGTTTGAATGAATGATAAACAAGGGATGTTTAGCCGTTTGAATGTTGAAATTCTTAAATGGGTTTTTAACCGAAAATAGGGTTTATCAATCTTAGGATAGGTTTTACAACTTGTTTTGGTTATCCATTGAATTGTTGATGATTTATGATCATCTGCACTTGTTTTGAATGATATTCGGCGAAACACCCAAAAATTTCTAACCCTAACTCCGACGAATCTGAACGTCGGCGAATCAAATATTTGGGGAAACAGACAGTCGGCAAATCAGATTTTTGACAAATCAAAAAGTCAACAAAACCGAGATGGTCAAACATTCCTCTGTTTCGTCAAAGACATTATTGGCGAATCAGAATGGTCAACGAATCAGAACTGGTCAACAACCAAGTTCTGTTTCGTCAAATGCAATTTCTGTTTCGTCAAAGGATCTTTTGACGAATCACAGTTGGTCAACAAAACAGATCTGGTCAACAATCAGACTCTGTTTCGTCAAACCATCTTCTGTTTCGTCAATTATTCTCTGTTTCGCCGACCATGCCTTAGAAAATTTTACAGTTTGCAATTTGTTCACAGTGGACATGGTTTGACAGTCTGTCTGTCAAGTGGATACATGAACTTGTATCCATACATGTCCAAATGTATATGTAAGTGATTGTTGCTTATTGTGGACGTTTTCAAATTGCAGATGGCACCTAAAGAAGGTAAAAGGAAGCCAGCGACAAAGAAGGAAAACAAAACAGAGGAGGAAATTATGTCCGAAAAACGCCATAACCAGGTTGCTTACTTGGATCCGGAGGAGAAACTTACTGAATTAAAAGACATTACAAGGTGGATCCGTGAATCTCGTATCAACTATGTGGTTACGTTCTCAACGCCAGTATACAACTCTCGTCAAGGCGTTCTGGGATTCGGCGAATGTTGGTCAGGTTGATGGTAAAGAAGTCATCAGTGGACGGGTTGAAAATGTGGATGTGATCGTGTCCCCGGATATTCTAAATGAAGTTCTTCAGTTACAAGATAGTCCGGACGCTCCAGATTCTGTCTCGATTATGTGTACTCGAGGATGTTTATTACGAATGAAATGCACCGGAGATATCTTTAGTACACAAATTAACAAGGGTGATCTGCCGCTAAGATACAAGTTCCTGCTACACGTCCTGATCCAGTGTTTGAGCAACAAACGGGCAGGTTACGACATGGCTAGCAACGATCTCGTGGGTCTTCTGGTGGCCTTAGTGCTAAACAAACCGTTTAGCATTTCAAGGTTCATCTTTGGGAACATGAAGGAGAATTTGACAAGATCTGGAAAGAACATGACCATTGGAAGCAAGTACTGGATGTATCCACGTTTTCTACAGATGATAATGAATTTTCAACATCCAAGTCTTCCAAAAGCAGACAACGATGTGCTGAAAATAGAAGCTATGAATTTCAACTCGTTACGACTTATCAAGAACTTAGCTCAGAAAAGATACAAGGAGATCGTTCCTCCAAGAAAATTATTTGGTGCTCTTGATAACACAACATACGTTACTCCTTCAAATGACAAGTGGCGTCATGAGGATAGCCAGTCTGATAATGAAGAACCTTAGCTAAAAAGGCTGATGAGTGAAAAGTTTGGTCCTGAACCAGATGTGTCTGATAAATCGGACAGTGATGATGATGGTAATGAAGGTGGTGATGGTGGTGCCGTTGGTGCATCAAGTGTAGGAACTACCGGTGGCGTATCAGCTGGTGGTACCTCAGCAGGGGGAGTGTCAGCTGGTGACACATCAGCCGGTGGTGATGATGAGGCGGATTCTGACTCTGATGATGATCTTTTACTTGAACCTGGATACGAAATGTATCTGGATGAACGTGGGGTACGAAGATACAGGAAGATCAGACAGGAAGATGATCCGGAATATGTTCCTTCTGATCCTGAAACAGAACGTGCTAGAAAAAGGAAAGCTGAAAAATTTGCAGAGCATCAGAAGAAAAAGAAAGCTCGGAGATACTTAAGTACCTCCTCTAGAGGATCTGTGCCTCAAGCTCCTATTCCAGAACCACCTGTGGTATCATCACCGTCTACAGCTCAACCTGTATCTCCTCAGGCGATCCCACAGCGATCAATGGCAGCGTCAATTCGAGCAACCACAGCTCAGCCTAGTGGTGAACGCCAAAGGATTTTCACAGATATGACACAGGAAGAAAAGAATAATTTCTTGTTTATGCAATTTGAGGCTGCGGCTGATCGCATTCAAAGACAAACTGATTACATTCGTATCACGAAGAATGATCAAATCAGTCAGCTGGTGGAGATTGATAGATTGAAAGCTGCTGTTGGTAAACAACATGCCACTATCCAACGCCAACAGACAGAGATCGATCGGCTTAAAGCTGAGAATGAAAGGTTGAAGGCTTCTGAAGCAGAAAGGGATAGACGGAGCTCAGTTATTCAAAAATTGGCCGAAGACTTGAAAGGTCGATGTGATTTCATGAAGAACTGGTATGAGACAAGAAATACAACCATAGCTGAAGGTGTCAAGACAATGACAAAGGGGTATGACTTCCTACGAAAGCGAGTTGCGACTCTATGGGAAGACAGGTGTAAACAACAAGAAATATTGCAGAAAAGGGATGAAGACCCAGAGGATCAAGGGAATCCTGATACAGCTGCTACACCACAGCAACCCCCAGCCGGTACTTCATCTGCTATAATTGTCTATCAGCCATCAGCACTAGGGCCATCTCAAGGAGCATCCAGCGAAACTGTTGGTGAAGAACAACTCCTTGAAGCGTTAGCTGGTACATCCTCTGTCCCTAGTTCTGCTGATTTAGCGTTACAGGTTGTGCTCCCAGTCACCGGAGAATCGCTTGAAGAGGGTGAGATAGTTGAAGATCTCACACCTCAACAGTTGATCACATTGAAGGCGATGCGAGACATAAACGATGATGAAGTTGAAAAGATGCCAAGTGAGCCGGAGTCTATAAATGTTGAAAATGTTGATGAGATTGTCTTCGAAGGTGATGTGAAGAAATCATCATATGTTAGATAGGATGGTACCGAATTTGCTCCATTCGATGAAGACTGGCTAAAAGACAACGTTGAAGATATTGATGAACATATGAAAAACCGTGATTCTTCAGAGAGTGCCACAGATGCGTTCGCTGCGTGGCGTCAACGGTTTTTGTCAAAGGTTTCAAAGCCAGTTCCAGAGACTACACAAGTTGATTTCTTGCAGCTAGTGTAACACCTCGAAATTTTGTGTCCTGTAATGTGTCGACACGTGTCATAAGTTACACGTGGCGTTGACTAATAAATAAAGGACTAAAGTTGACAAACCTTGAAAGTATGTAAATTCGAGGGTTATAAATGTCAATCAAGGGTAATATACTGTATAGTATCCCTAAATGATGCTCGTACCTTCAAACGGATAAATCATGGATCGTACGGAAACGAAACGCGAAAGAAAGTGAGAGATTACAAGCTACAGGGGTTAAACGTGTCAACATTTTTAATTATACCTATAATTGACCATTTAACAAACCCGAGGCTTCGTAACAGTAAAATACGCTCACTAGAATATAATATATAAATTTCGCGAAGTTCCGTTTTAAAACGAGAAAGTTATGATCAAATCCATATACGAGGGGTTAAAAGCATCAATAATAAAAGTTAAGACCTTTCAGATAATATTGAAAATAACCAGGGGACTTAATAATACATGTGAATAATGCGAGGCCCTTAATCGTAAATAACCGAGGGCCAAATCGCAAAGTTACCCCTTCGGTTCCGAAAGGTCAGGTTATTAATTACGAAGATTCGGTAATCATTACGAAAGATTTCGCAAGATTTTAGTAATGATTAAAAAGGATTTGAAATTTCTGAAAACATAACCTAACGCGGCCCGCGTTAGGTTCTGGCTTAAGTTGAGGCGGGCCGCGAGCCTCCTATTATACGCGCCTGGATAGTAAATCCCAGGCGGCCCGCGTTAGTTCATGCGTGGATCCCCCATGCGGGCCGCGTGAACCTCCCAGATGCAGAAAACTTGGACAGGCTTGCCTTTTGAGCTTGTGAACGATCATTTGAGCCATAATTGCAGCATGGGCGCCCCCTACTCGACCCATAACACTTAGGGACACCTGCCCATCATCCATGCTCACTTGTAGCCTTAGTTGTGATGATCTTGAGGTCCCTCTTGCACTATAAATAGGCATACATGTTCACAACTTAAACACACACCTCCAATACATTCTCTGATCATCCCAAGAGCTCTCAAGCATTCTTCTCTGATCCTAGTTCGTGCATCTAAGCCTCTGTAAGTTGCTCCACCCTTTGTGGTTTAGTTTTGCTTAGATTTTAGCTAAAAAGCAAACCGTCGTAACTACGGTTTGACTTCAATATAAGTCAGCAATGGCTCAGTCGCAAAAGTTTGACTTTTGCTTTGACTTCAGTTCTGACCCATTTTAGAGTAATGTAGATATGCCTTAGGACACTCTTAGGACCAGGTTACATGATGGAATAAACCTCTGTAACCGGTTCGTTGTTTGTCCGAATCTTTTACACATTTCCGTTAATCGCTTAAAAGTTGACCGTAACGCCTTTGTCAAATTAAAACGAGTATTTCGGACACGTGAACGGACCATAACCTTGCTTATTAAATTCTAAGCATGTCCCTAAAGTTTCACGTCAGTCCGAGGTCTAGAATGGGAGTTATGCTAATTAGCGCAAATAAGATAAACTTTGGTAATAAACGGCGCAATTAGCATAACGCCTATCTAAACCAAGATTTTGTCGCCAAAACTTTTACCCACTGTTATAAAATAATATTTGGGGAATTTTAAAGATTTTTAATCATTTTTACCCTGCTCATAACCTACGGTTATGGCTACGGTTCGGTAAATACCGAATACGCCCTTTTCGGCCGTAACTTGAGTTCTATAAGGTCTTTTGACCCGATTCCAGTTGCTACTGATTTTAAATAATAAATAAAGTATTTTAGACTTTATAAACTGGTAGGGAAACTCAGATTCCCTGTAGAACACATAAACCCCTTTAAGAATCTTTAAAATGACCGAAAAACCCCTACGAGGCGTATAAATGAATAAAACTCATTACGGGCATTACGGAAGGTATCCTACTGATACCACAACCTCTTTAAGGCATATTAACTTAGGAAACAAGTGTAAGACTCCTACGGTTACCCGTTGCACCTTTTGCGCGCACGGTTCGGCGTGTGTAACTAGTTTACATGAATTAGCCGATACGGGTCAAACCATATTGTTTCGACCCCAAAATCCAGAGTATGAAAGTAAGACCCATATGAAACAAGTCTTCGAACTTGTCAGGGCGAAATCATCTCCCATTCCCGGTTTTCGCCCTTCACGCGATTAAACCGGATCTATCCTTAAAATAACCGGTCTAAGCTACGGCTAATATAAAGACCCGTTAGGATTCTAATAGGTTATGTTATAACCTTCGTTCCAGAATAGGAGCCCAGTAAAAGATACTTGTGATTGAATCGATTAAGGATTATACTTGCTAAGGTAAATACTTTTGACTTATTTTCCCTATACGGGCTTGGGTTACGGTATCTAAAATACCGCTTGGTCGGGCAATTGACCTCCAACTTAATGTTAGTTGGGTATTAATCAATGTGACCCGTTTAAAATTTGTTTTGTTGACTTAAAGCCTTTGGGAGCTTAATGACCATTGTCCCGGATATCCTTGGCATCACTCGAAGTAGTGGCCACGACTAGACACTCGGGTGTAGGCGTACACCCGGTAATATGTCTATATAAATTAAAAGACGTAGCTGAGGATTACCCCCCTCGGTTTTACGCAATGTGGTGTGTCCATTAAACCTTAAACCCGGCACGACACGGGTTACCGAACGCATGACAACATGTAATTCGTTACAAGATTATATATTAAATAATTTTCCCAAGTTATAAAAGAGTTTGTGCCTTGTGCATTCAAATCAATTTTAATAAACATTTTCAAATGTGTCAGTTGAATGTATTTACCAGTGTAAACTGACGTAATTTCCCCAAAAAGATTAATTGCAGGTGCTAAACGTAAATTGGCTGGTTAATACTCCTAGCATCCTTTAGAGAGTCATGCAAGCTTCGATGCCCATAACTATGGAACGCTACTTATTTATTTGTTTACCTATGGATATTATTCAACGACTTTGAATATTTAATTTTCAAATAAAAGTTGAATGATATTTATTCTTATGCTTCCACTGTGCATTATTATATTGTGTGGTTTGACTATGATGTCTCCAACTACGTCACGGTAATCCTCCACCGGGCCCACCGGTGATACACGTGGAAATCGGGGTGTGACAGGTTGGTATCAGAGCCAACACTGAGTGAATTAAACATTATCCAATATGTTTAATCTCAGTGACACAATAGCACATACTTGAGTCTAGACTTGAACATAGGATAAAGTCGACTTGATATTCCAGTTTGTCTTTTATTATTATTATGATTTTTAATGCTCTAAAAGCAGGAGATAATGGCGCCAATAATATTCCGAGGAAGAGGAAGAGCAAGAAGAGGAAGAGGAGAGATCGTTACCCACAACGATCACGAAGCAGGGCCATCGAACACTAGAGCTCCATCTACCACTAGGAGCGAGGAACCTCAACGCAGGAGAGAACTCTTTGAGCCTGCCCGGCACTCCACTTCACACAGCTCGACGCCGTCATACCGACACTCGTACGGGCCAAACTCGGAGAATGATCCTAACAACCCGCAACCCTCCTACATACCACTACAACGCTCGGTTTCGCACCGTGCCTTTGGCGATCCTACGCCATACTTCAGGGGACAGTTCAACCCCGACGACTACATACAGGAGCCGTCAGGCTTTGTCCCATTAGGACCGCAGGACCATTTTCCAGAAGACCACATGGACGAGGATACGGATCCAGTGGAACCTGCCCGTGGTACACCCACACATCCGATCGAAATTTCCGACGGATCATCATTTCACGGGACTCCTTACCAGGGTCCAGACAGCTTCATGGCGTTGTTTGATCGACACGAGTGGTACAACACACCGTCGCATCATACACAACAACACCAACGGCAGCAACAACAAGATCCCTCTGAGGATCCACATTTTGTGGCAGTTACGCCACCACCTCCGCCTCAGGCTCAGCCAGTGATGCCTGACCCACCAAGGCGCAGAAGATCGGGTGCCCGAATGTCCGCCCGAGGAGGGGAATACCACTTTAGCTCCCCTCGACATTCGAGTAGTAGCCACTACCCGGCACTACCAGAAGAAGGACCGGCAAGTCCGGTACAAGAGGCGAACTCGGCACCAGTGGCACCAGCATCGCCACCATTTGGGTATGATCACCCAATACCGGCATTCACAGGTCCGACGGCTTACAACCCGTTCGAACCATCATCGCATGCGCATTATAACTATAATTACGAGCGCGACCCATATGTGGTAGGGGCTCGATATAACGCCCGCTATCCGGACGGAGCATATGGAAACATGGGGATCCCGGATTACTCAGCTCATGGGTATCCAGCACCTCCCAGACCTCCAGTTTCGCAACAGGTACCACAACCACGTTTCTCCCCACCTGAACAAGAGGAAATCATCCAACGGTTAACCCGTGTGGAGAGAGAGTTCGAAGGGGAGAAAAAGAACAACAGGGGATTCCTAAAAGGACTGGCAAACCTGTTGAAGGGGAAGAAAAAGAAGCGTGACCATTAGTACCGATATATGTACTAATGTATTTATCAACTTTAAATAAGTCCCTGCGTGGACACTTGATGTATTTCGTCCCTACGTGGACTTATTCCTTATTTTAGTCCCTGCGAGGACCTGCATTCTGTTAACCTCTAAATAGGTTGTATTTGTATTAAAAGACCCGTTTAGGGCAATATGTAACTGAGTGTGAAATTTTGAATAATATGACGTTTTGCTATTTCATACAAAATAAATCAAAAATAATTCCTTTTTGACTTGATCTGCCTAAATAAAAAGAATCTTAAGAGTGAAACCTAGCCAGGTGTCATTATAAGACCCGACCAAGATGGTACGACCTGATTAAAAGATTCGGATTCCCCCTTAACCCAGGGGAACATGTTAACACTCATGGCAGATGTGATTCGTTAAAAATCGCACACGTCATTCTCATACAAGAATCCTTTAAAAGGATTCCAGAGCCAAATAATGATTTATGAATCATGGGTTTAAATCATCAATAAAGATGATCAATCATTAAACACCCATTAGTGGTGTAGTGCCTACGGGCCAAATTGTTAAACATCCATTAGTGATGTAGTGCCTACGGGCCAATGTTGTTAAACATCCATTAGTGATGTAGTGCCTACGGGCCAATATTATTAAACATCCATTAGTGATGTAGTGCCTACGGGCCAAATTGTTAAACATCCATTAGTGATGTAGTGCCTACGGGCCAATGTTATTAAACATCCATTAGTGATGTAGTGCCTACGGGCCAAATTGTTAAACATCCATTAGTGATGTAGTGCCTACGGGCCAATATTATTAAACATCCATTAGTGATGTAGTGCCTACGGGCCAAATTGTTAAACATCCATTAGTGATGTAGTGCCTACGGGCCAATGTTATTAAACATCCATTAGTGATGTAGTGCCTACGGGCCAAATTGTTAAACATCCATTAGTGATGTAGTGCCTACGGGCCAAATTGTTAAACATCCATTAGTGATGTAGTGCCTACGGGCCAATATCATTAAACATCCATTAGTGATGTAGTGCCTACGGGCCAAACTATTAAACATCCATTAGTGATGTAGTGCCTACGGGCCAATATTATTAAACATCCATTAGTGATGAAATGCCTACGGGCCACAATTGTTGTCATATAAGACAAAAGACAGTGGTAGTCTATAACTCCCTGTCGGGAAGGATAAAAGAACTACGGTTCAAACCTTCATACCGTGATTCTCTGAAATCTCGGCTAATATTATTAAATGTCTCTACGACTAGGCTTATTATGCCACTAATATTATTGTTATAAATAGGATAAGTATGCTCAAATCCTAAAATAATGGAGTAATAAATTAACCGGATATGGTCTCTGTACCATGGTTAATGAATTGCTATAAAAAAACAATTCCCTAATAAACTCCTAAATGAAATTTTCGCTGTCTTCTGTAACAAATTCAAATTTACTATGGCTGATCCCAAGGGAGATAACAGCCACACGAGCGAAAATAATATTGATAACGCCCAGATACAATTAACGGGCGCGCAGCTAAAGGCATTAGTCGGCAATGCTGTTCAGACAGCTTTGGATCGACAATTTAGCGGATCTCAGAGTAGAGCCGTAACAAAGCCGCTAACCAAGCCAAGAACACACTCTAAAGCCCACAGCAAACCACTGACCCAGTCAAAAAGGGACGATGATAAAATATCGTCCAATGAAAACAGTGTTCACAGGAAGAAGGAGTATACTGATGCGTCCCATGCCAGGGGCTGCACCTATAAATACTTCGTATCTTGCAAGCCCCGGGATTTCACGGGGGAAAAGGGAGCAGTTGATGGTATGACCTGGCTCGACGAAATGGACACTGTAGTAGATATCAGTGGGTGCGCTGAGAGGGATGTTGTGAAGTTTGCCTCCCAATCATTTAAGGGCGAGGCCCTAGCTTGGTGGAGAGCGCTAGTGCTATATAATATGACATGGGAGGAGTTTATCACTCTCATCAAGGAGAACTACTGCCCTCAGCATGAGGTTGAGAAAATTGAAGCTGACTTCATATCATTGGCAATGACAAATCTGGATTGCCAAGCGTATTTGACAAGCTTCAACACGCTATCTCGCTTGGTTCCGTACCTTGTAACCCCGGAGCCAAAGAGGATTGCACGATTTATCGGTGGGTTAGCCCCTGAAATCAAGGCTAGCGTGAAGGCCTCCCGGCCAACGACTTTTAGGTCAGTTACTGACCTATCCTTGTCTCTTACTCAAGACGCGGTCCGTCTGAGGACGTTGAAAAACAAGGAAGTCGAGAAAAGGAAGCGTGAGGATGAGACCTCACAGAGACCGGGAAAGAAACACCGTGGAAGCGGTGACAGGAAGAAAGGAACTGAGTCGGGAAGGGACGGGCGAAGATCTGGAGATAAGCCCAAATGCAATAACTGCCAGAGATTCCATTTTGGGAAATGTAGGCAGAGGTCGAACTCCCAATCTCAGTCGAAACCGTTTCCTTGTGGACTGTGCAAGTCCAGGGAACACAAAACGGTGGAATGCAAGAAGATTAAGGATGCTACTTGCTTCAATTGCAATGAGAAGGGGCACGTTAAGAGTAACTGCCCAAAATTCGCCAAAAAGACTGAAGAACCCAAGAAGAATAACGCTAGGGTCTTCAAAATGGATGTTAAGGAAGCACTGCAAGACAACAATGTTATTACAGGTACATTTCTCGTAAATAACGTCTTTGCAAGAGTTTTGTTTGATTCCGGCGCTGATAAGTCCTTCGTGGACCAGAAATTTTGCCAATTACCGAATATGCCTATCAAACCCTTAAACGTGAATTATGAAGTAGAGTTAGCTGATGGAACAGTAAAAACCGTCTCCACTATATTAGAGGGATGTGTAATGTCCATTATGAACCACTCTTTTCCACTATCTCTACTTCCCTTCAAATTAGATGGTTTCGATATCGTTTTGGGCATGGATTGGTTGTCACACAACCAAGCCCAGATAGTCTGCAACAGGAAACATATAGTGCTGAAAACTCCGAGTGGTGAGTCACTTACCATTCGAGGAGATACACAGTACGGGTTGCCTGAGAATGTAACCATGCTCAAAGCTTCTAGATGCTTGAAAAGAGGCTGTGTCATCTACATGGCACATGTACTTATTGATGAACCCAAACAAAAGATGGAGGACATTCCTGTCATCTCGGAGTATCTGGAAGTCTTTCCAGAGGAGCTGCCAGGGTTGCCACCAAACAGACAAGTGGAGTTCAGAATTGATATTATTCCAGGAGCAGCTCCCATCGCAAGAGAACCCTACAGACTGGCACCAACAGAGATGAAAGAACTAAGGACTCAACTAGATGAACTGCTGGCAAAAGGTTTTATCAAACCAAGTTCATCTCCCTGGGGAGCACCAGTCCTGTTTGTGAAGAAGAAGGACGGGTCGATGCGTCTGTGCATCGACTATCGTGAACTTAATAAAGTCACAATAAAGAATAGATACCCGTTGCCACGAATAGACGATTTATTTTATCAACTTCAAGGAGCCAGCTACTTCTCAAAGATTGATTTGAGGTCGGGCTATCATCAGCTCAAGGTCAGAGATGAAGACGTACACAAAACGGCATTTAGGACTCGATACGGTCATTACGAGTTCCTAGTGATGCCTTTTGGGCTCACAAATGCACCGGCTGCGTTCATGGATCTCATGAATCGCGTCTGCAAGCCGTATCTAGATAAATTCGTCATAGTATTCATCGATGACATTCTGATTTATTCAAAGAGCGAAGCCGACCATGAGAAGCACTTACGCTGCATTCTCAAGCTACTACAACGCGAGAAGCTCTATGCCAAATTCTCTAAATGTGAATTTTGGCTACGAGAAGTCCAATTCTTAGGACACGTTGTATGTGAGTGCGGTATCCAAGTGGATCCCGCTAAGGTAGAGGTGGTCATGAATTGGCAGGAGCCGAAGACGCCTATCGAAATCCGTAGTTTCCTGGGGTTAGCAGGATACTACCGAAGGTTCATTGAGAACTTCTCAAGGATTGCTGTAACTTCACTAACCAAGAAGAAAATAAAGTTTGTTTGGGGCCCTAAGCAGCAAGAATCCTTCAATGTTTTGAAACAGAAGCTGAGCAACGCTCCAGTGCTAACGCTACCAGAGGGTATCGAAGAGTTCGTAGTGTATTGTGATGCGTCACACACTGGCATGGGGTGTGTGCTCATGCAGAAAGGCAAAGTGATTGCCTATGCTTCGCGACAGTTAAAGGTGCACGAAAAGAACTACACCACCCATGACTTGGAGTTGGGTGCCGTTGTATTTGCACTAAAACTGTGGAGGCACTACCTCTATGGAATAAAGTTTGTGATCTTTTCAGATCACAAGAGCCTTCAACACCTGTTTAATCAGAAGGAGTTGAATATGAGGCAACGCCGCTGGATAGAGACACTAAATGATTATGACTGTGAAATCAAATATCATCCCGGCAAGGCGAATGTAGTCGCCGATGCCCTGAGCCGAAAGGAAAGGATGAAACCCATCCGCATCAATGCCAAAAGCATTGAGGTGAAAAATAATCTGATTGAAAGGATATTGGCTGCACAGAGAGAGGCTGTGTTAGAAGCTAATTACCCTAAAGAAAAGCTAGGAGTAACTGAGGAGCAGTTGACTCTTAGCAAGGATGGAATTTTATGGCTGAATGGACGTATATGGGTTCCAATTTATGGGGGACTACGAGACGTTATCCTCCAGGAAGCCCATAGCTCCAAATACTCAGTCCATCCTGGTGCTGATAAGATGTATCAGGACTTAAAGGCAAATTACTGGTGGATAGGCTTGAAAAAGTCTGTAGCCGCCTATGTAGCTAAATGCCTGACTTGTGCGCAAGTCAAGGCCGAACATCAGAAGCCATCTGGCTTGCTACAACAGCCTGAACTTCCCGAATGGAAGTGGGAGTGTGTAACTATGGATTTTATAACCAAGTTACCCAAAACAAATAAAGGGAATGACACGATATGGGTTATTGTTGATAGACTGACTAAGTCAGCTCATTTCTTACCCATCAAGGAGACATATAGCTCCGATACATTGGGCCAGATATACGTGGATAAGATTGTATCCCTACATGGCATACCTGTGTCTATTATCTCTGATAGAGATACTAGATACACGTCACATTTCTGGAAAAGTTTCCAACAATCTTTGGGCACGCGTTTGAACTTTAGTACGGCTTACCATCCACAAACGGACGGTCAAAGTGAGCGTACGATTCAAACGCTAGAAGACATGCTACGGGCATGTGCTATCGATTTAGGTGGTAGCTGGGATAAGAACCTACCCCTAATCGAATTCTCCTACAATAATAGCTACCACACCAGCATAAAGGCTGCGCCTTTCGAGGCATTATATGGTAGGAAATGTAGATCGCCTGTTTGTTGGGCGGAAGTAGGAGAGGTCCAGTTATCAGGACCAGAGATAGTATTCGAGACGACGGACAAGATTGTCCAGATACATGAACGTCTCAAAGCTGCCTGTGATAGGCAGAAAAGCTACGCTGATCCTAAGCGTAAGGACCTCCACTTCGAAGTAGGTGAGAAGGTATTATTAAAAGTGTCACCCTGGAAGGGGGTGATGCGCTTCGGTAAGAAGGGCAAGCTGAGCCCGAGATACATAGGACCTTTTGAGGTTATCGAACGTATCGGGTCAGTTGCCTATAAATTGAACTTACCTGAAGAGCTCCAAGGAATCCATAATGTATCCCACATCTGTAACTTAAAGAAATGCTTTGCCGATGAAACATTGGTGATACCTCATACAGATGTACATATAGATGAGAGCTTAAAGTTTGTAGAGAAGCCTCTGCCGATTGAGGACCGACAGGTGAAGAAGCTTCGAAGAAAACTTGTGCCTATAGTAAAGGTTAAATGGGATGCCCGAAGAGGACCCGAATATACGTGGGAAGTTGAATCCACGATGCAAGAAAAATACCTCGAATTGTTTGAGTAAATCTCGGGTCGAGATTTATTTTAAGGGGGTGAGGATGTAACACCTCGAAATTTTGTGTCCTGTAATGTGTCGACACGTGTCATAAGTTACACGTGGCGTTGACTAATAAATAAAGGACTAAAGTTGACAAACCTTGAAAGTATGTAAATTCGAGGGTTATAAATGTCAATCAAGGGTAATATACTGTATAGTATCCCTAAATGATGCTCGTACCTTCAAACGGATAAATCATGGATCGTACGGAAACGAAACGCGAAAGAAAGTGAGAGATTACAAGCTACAGGGGTTAAACGTGTCAACATGTTTAATTATACCTCTGAGTGACCATTTAACAAACCCGAGGCTTCGTAACAGTAAAATACGCTCACTAGAATATAATATATAAATTTCGCGAAGTTCCGTTTTAAAACGAGAAAGTTATGATCAAATCCATATACGAGGGGTTAAAAGCGTCAATAATAAAAGTTAAGACCTTTCAGATAATATTGAAAATAACCAGGGGACTTAATAATACATGTGAATAATGCGAGGCCCTTAATCGTAAATAACCGAGGGCCAAATCGCAAAGTTACCCCTTGTCACACCCTGGCTTTGCGGAAGCGTGGTTACTTTGGTGTGACTTCTTAATACCATAGCTTAACCATAACAAAGCTATATGAAATAAAAACATGCAAGATCATCCTTCATTTAAGTTTTAAAACCAAATACAATAACATTGTATCAACGGAAACACACCCTAACGACATAAACATTGCTCAGTAAACATAAACATAAACACAGTTTAAGGACTGTGACTTGTCCAGGAAAGAGTCACATTCCCTAAACCCGGATGACCTCGTACTAGTGCAGCGGGAAAACGTGCCATACCGTGCCAGATCCTTTAATTCCCTGAAATACATGTAAGTTGGAAAAATCAACAAAAATTGTTGAGCGAGTTCATGTGTAGTGAGTAAATAGAACCTTTGTATAAAGTCTGTATGTATGAAAATTCCTGGTATGTAGCAATAAGGAAAAAGAGATCAATTAATGTGTAGCTAATACATTAATAAGTGAAATGGCCTAGGAAGCACTCAAACCTGTAACGCGAATTTCATACCGGTCCTTCCGGCGGAACGACATAGTCACCACATGCAGCCACACGCTGGCTCATGCGTGGGGCTCGCAACACCCGATAGATCTATCACTCATGCCTCTCGGTCCTTATACAAGGATTAATGGTCTTACGATAATAGCCTACCCATTCACATGATCTAGGTAATAACCCTCCTTACGCTATCCATACCATGTAAAAAGTACTCGTAATCATAGTAACATGTATTTCACCCCCGCAGTTTAGAAAACTGAAAACAGTTAAGAGAAAAGGGGGACATGAACTCACAGCGGTGCGTCTCTACCAAGTAATACTCCAAGTCAAGCAGCTATGCAACGACCTACATGTGCTAACTCTATTAGACGGACGGTCGTGCCTTAACTTTATGGTTTAAGTTTTGGGAAACAGTTAGACAACCGTTCCTTGTATATACTTGGTAATTAATTTCCTTCCCAAGGATGGGGGATTTAATACATGTGTATTTGTATCATCTCATTAAGTCCCACTTAATATATTTTTACTTCTCATTCCAAAATATAAATATTTTTCTCAAAAATATTATATTTTCTCTTCACTTAATACTTTCCAAAATAATACGTTGACGAAATACGCGTTTATAAATATTTCCATATAAAGCGTAAGTTACGTTTTATCGATTAAGTGGTAATAATAATCATTGGTATAACTGATAGGTTCGTCGTGTAAGCGTTTGTATTATTTTGGGTTCGTCAACGTTTGTAAATATTATTTTTACTCTAAAAATAATATTTATATATTTTCACAAAATAATCATAAACAGTGTGGTGAAAAAATATATTTATCGAATAAATATTTATCACGTTTAGTTTTTGTGAAAATCCCACCTCCGATTATTTAATAAATAAAGTCATGGCGAAAGATATTTTGAAAACATCTCAAAATAGTTTAACACTTGTAAATAATTCTAAGTGTTAGATTTTAGAAAAAAATTAGCCAGAGTTTCCCCTGTAACTGGAGGTGGCCACGCTTTCAAGCGTATCATTTTCTTTTACAAAATCACTTCAACAATTCCTTGATTCAATCAAACAATTTCCGACACATCAAACTAATCTCAACACATCAAACTTGCCGACTAGTATGTAAATCGCATTATTACATGAACTTGTAGTTTTTCCGAAAACTATAGTGTAGATCTCCTTATATTTGGTGGATCTATGTGTAAAATAGTTTAATCTTGTAAAAACCCCGTTTTTAGAATAAATCATTCTTTACATCTTCCCGACAACTTTTATAAAAATTGTTACTTTGTCGGATCTTTCGTTTCACAAGTGTTTATACACTTGTAGTTTGTAAAAATCATATTTGTTAGTGTGTCATCCGACTTTTATAAAACATGATTTTCTCGACACTTGGTTCTACGAATATACCACTTGTACATGCGTAGATCCGCTAGTTTTAAATACTATTTTATAAGTCAAAATACTTTTACACAAGTTCATGTCTTTCGTGTGGTAGAGTTTCACCTTTTAACCCTTGTACCGATAGAAACAAGCTTATGTCAAGATCTATGATCTTAACAAAGTCGGGTTAAACGATGATCAGAGCCACCACAACGTAGATCGGGCCTCAATAATCAACATACTCAAACACTACAACTTTTACACAAGTTATGATCTTTTATCCAACAAAATTCAAGTTTTAGTAAACTTTAAAGATTCAAAAGATGGGTTTCCGCATTTTAACCGTTATAAATCATATTAACCACTTTAGATATGTTCGAGAGTGAGTTTTAAACATTATACCTCTAGCTCGGGGCTAGGGAAGAATCTAGGCGAAAAGGTGGTGGATAAAAGCAAAGTAACGAGGTCCTTCCACTTCCGTTTGCTCCAAGCCTCCTAATACGTAACCCGTGAAGCTTGTATATACTTGGAATGAATGAACAAGAATCGAAAAATGGATGTGTAGGGGGTGGGGAGTTCGGCCGAGAGTTGGGAGGAGAGGAGAGAGTAGAGTGTGTTGGTGAATGTGGTGAATGAAATCTTATGTGTAAAGTGATGTATTTATAGGCAAAACTTCAAGTTCTTCGTCCAACGGATTTCGTGTCCCCTAGATATTAAACATACAAATAAAATAATCCAACTTTCGTACTCTCATGTTCCCTTATAGTTGGCCGATTTCCAATGGGGGGGGGTCTTGGTTCGATTTCAATTGTATAGTTAGTGACTAGTTACATTAAGTAGGTTAACTTTAGGGGTTAACTCCGTTAGTTGTATGATGTGTTATAGTACGGGTGTTAGGGTCATCAGGGACCCTAATTGGCTCAGAAAAAGACTAACAATATTTTTGGCAATATTTTTATGTTCCGGGTATAGTCCGGTTGTTCGGTTGGATTGTAATCCGTTAAAGTGCTTAAGTATTCTTTTAAGCGTCGTAAATGATATTTTTTTTAGTGACACAATTTATTTCCAAAAGTGTCAGGAATATTTCCTCATGTTTTGGCACTTTATTAGTTAGCTAGAAGCTGGTATGTTAAGTAAAGTGCCGTGTTTTGTGCTTAGAGTACGTTTTAGGCACATCCAATCATTATATCTTATTCCTAGAGACGCAGTTCTACAACCCTTGTATCCCTACACACACTATGGGTGTAGTAAAATATTTCTGGCTCATACAGGCCCTTAGAGGTAGTGTCTGCCTGATGCTGGCTTTATCAGCATGTTCAATAGGTTATCCGTTCAAATGCTACTGTGCTTTTGTGCATCATGTTTGTCACTAGAGTTCAGTAAGTAAATAATGTAGTGACGGAAATCAAGGTATGATGCAGATATGTACAAGTATCAACAATCAAGTAGTTGTTCATCAGTATTTTCAGTTAAGCACAGTAATTAAGCAACAATTAATAGTTAATTAAGTCGTACGGATACCTGGTTTAGTGAGGGTTGTCACATTCTCCCCCCGTTAGAAAAATTTCGTCCCGAAATTTTAAGTTCTGCTTGTAGAAGCAGGGTTCTCAGGAAATAAGTGGGGGTATTTCTCTTTCATTCGGTCCTCACGCTCCCAGGTGAATTCAGGACCATGTCTAGCATTCCAACGAACTTTAACGAGCTTCACACTGCTCCGGCGGGTCTTGTTAACTTTCCAATCCGTGACCTCAACAGGTTCTTCAACGAAGTGGAGCGCGTCATCAACATGAATTTCGTCGGTAGGAATGGCAACGTTATCTTGTGTTGGACTTTTCTTCAGATTGGATACATGAAATGTATCGTGAATACCATTTAGTTTGGCAGGTAGGTCCAACTTGTATGCTACTAACCCGATTCTTTCCAAGATCTTGAATGGTCCAATATACCTCGGGTTCAACTTTCCACGTTTCCCAAAGCGTGCCACACCCTTCCAGGGTGATACCTTCAACAAAACCATCTCACCAACCTCAAACTCTAGAGGTTTCCTGCTTCGATCCGCGTAGGCTTTCTGCCTGTCACGAGTCGCGCTGATACGGTCTCGTATCTGTGCGATCTTATCTGTGGTTTCCTGTACCATTTCAGGACCAACCAATTGTCTATCACCTACGTCAGCCCAACAAAGCGGCGATCTGCACTTGCGCCCGTATGAAGCTTCGAATGGTGCGGCACCAATACTGGTGTGGTAGCTGTTGTTGTATGAAAACTCAACCAAAGGCAAATGCTTATCCCAGCTACCGCCCAAATCCATCACACATGCTCTCAGCATGTCTTCTAACGTCTGAATCGTCCGCTCGCTTTGACCGTCGGTCTGTGGGTGAAAAGCAGTGCTCAGATTCAACTTTGAGCCAAAAGCTTCCTGGAAGGATTGCCATATCCTTGACACGAACCTTCCGTCTCTATCAGAGATAATCGAGAGAGGTACTCCATGGCGTGTAACAATCTCTCTCATGTAAATTTCGGCCAGTTTGCTCGTATTATCCTTCTCTCGGATAGGTAGGAAGTGTGCTGACTTCGTTAAGCGATCCACTATTACCCAAATAGTGTCATGGCCTCTTGGCGTTCTTGGCAACTTCGTAATAAAATCCATAGAGATTTGTTCCCATTTCCACTTGGGAGTCTCTGGTTGCTGTAGAAGTCCTGAAGGCTTCTGGTATTCTGCCTTAACCTTGGCACATGTTAAGCACTTGCTCACATAAACTGCAACATCGCCTTTCATCCTAGGCCACCAATAACAATCTTTAAGATCCTGGTACATCTTATCCGCTCCAGGGTGGATAGAGTACCGTGACTTGTGAGCTTCATCGAAAATAACCTTTTGACGTTGCATCAACACACAACCCAATCCTTGACGCGAAGCGTCGCAATATACCACAAAATCATCAGTCCCTTCTGGTAGAGCTAAGATTGGCGCGTTGCAAAGCTTATCCTTCAATACCTGAAATGCTTCCTCCTGTTTAATTCCCCAATCAAACTTCTTGTCCTTCTGAGTGAGGAACGTCAATGGTTGGGCGATCTTTGAAAAGTTCTCAATGAACCTTCGATAATAGCCAGCCAAACCCAAGAATTGCCGAATCTCGGTTGGCGTCTTTGGCGTTTCCCAATCTTTGATTGCCTCGATCTTGGTGGGATCCACGTGGATTCCATCTCTGTTCACCACGTGCCCAAGGAATTGCACTTCCCTTAGCCAAAACTCGCACTTAGAGAATTTGGCGTACAACTGTTCTTTCTTTAGCAGCTCCAGAATGGCTCTAAGATGCTGCTCATGCTCAGCCTTCGTCTTTGAATAAATCAAAATATCATCGATGAATACAATCACGAACTTATCCAAGTACGGCTCACATACTCGATTCATTAAATCCATGAACACTGCAGGTGCGTTTGCCAACCCAAACGGCATAACTAGGAACTCGTAGTGTCCATATCGAGTTCTGAAGGCTATTTTCGGGATACTTTCCTCTTGTATTCTTAACTGATGGTATCCAGATCGAAGATCGATCTTTGAATAAAAGCTTGAACCTTGCAGTTGGTCAAACAGATCATTAATCCTTGGCAGAGGATACCTATCCTTGACCGTCAGCTTGTTCAACTCCCGGTAGTCGGTACACATACGGAAACTACCGTCCTTCTTCTTGACAAACAGGACCGGAGCTCCCCAAGGCGAGAAGCTTGGTCTGATGAATCCCTTGTCTAATCAACTCTTGAAGTTGTGTCGACAGTTCTTGCATCTCAGACGGAGCAAGTCTGTAGGGTGCCTTAGCCACAGGCGCGGCGCCTGGAACTAAGTCGATGCGAAACTCCACTTGCCTCTGAGGCAGCAAGCCAGGCAAATCTTCTGGGAAGACTTCTGGGTACTTCCTCACGACAGGGATGTCTTCGATTCTCGGCTCAGCAGCCTTCTTATCCACAATGTGTGCCAGAAAAGCAACACATCCTTTCTGCAAACACTTTCGTGCTTTCAAGCAACTGATAATCCTCAACGGCGTCTCAAGCTTCTCTCCGTGAACAACAATGGTCTCACCATCTTCATTCGGAATACGAACGACCTTCTCATGACAAACTATCTCGGCCTTGTTACTCGATAACCAATCCATTCCTACTACCACATCGAAGCTTCCCAACTGGACGGGTAGTAGATCCAAAACAAACTCACGCGCTCCCATTTTCGATCACACAACCTCTGATAACTTCGTTGGCTTCTACTATCTTTCCATTAGCCAATTCAATTGAGTACGGAATATCTAACTTACTAGCGGCTAACCCAAGTATATTCTTAAACTCTAATGATACGAAGCTATAATCGGCACCAGTATCAAATAAAACGGATGCATAGCGTTGAGTAATATGGGATGTACCGATATCCATGCTTGGATTCCTGGCGTGCTTCCTTAGCCCGGTGTTAGGCATCTTTCCCATAATTTTGTCTAATCTCCTTTGGGCAATCTTTCCTATAGTGCCTCATATCCCCGCAGTTGTAACATCCCTTATCATTTCCTTTTCCTTTCTTTCCATGCTTCGTCTCACGCCAACACGTTTCCCTGTTGTGTCCCACTTTGCCACAGTTGTCACACTTCCCGTTTTTACATCGCCCGGTATGATGACGTCGGCACCTGTCGCATTTAGGTAGCTTACCTATGTACTCTTTTCTCTTTTTGGCCTTGTTGTTGCTACTCGACTGGGTACCCTGTTTGAAATTCGCCAACTTTCTCTCGTTGTCCCCAGATGACTCTATATGAGTCTCCTTCTTCTCCTCAGAGGTTGAAAATTTGTTCATCCTGATTGCCTCTTCAGTCAAGGCTACACTTAGATTGATGGCCTCAGTGATCGTTGCAGGCTTTGATGTCGTCACCATGCTCATGATTTGGGGTGCCAATCCCCAAATGAAACGCTCAATCCTCTTAAACTCCGGATCTACCATGTAAGGAACAATACGCGACAGGACTTGGAACTTCTCCACATACTCAGCTATTTTTGGACCTTCCATCTTCAAGTTCCAGAACTCAGTCTCCACCTTCTGGCTTTCTGTTCTCGAACAGTACTTGTTATACATTAGCTCTTTTAGCTCGCCCCATGATAAGGCATACGCAACAGCCTCGCCCATTGTCTGAACCTGTAGTTTCCACCATGACAGAGCCCCATCTCGGAACAGCCCGGAAATGTACGTGACCTGATCCTCTGGGGCGCATTTGCTCGCACGCAAAACAGTGTCCGTCTTCTCAACCCAGCGCACGAAGGCTACGGCACCCCCAGTGCCGTCGAAATGTAGGGGCTGGCAGCCTAAGAACTGCTTGTAGGTGCAGCCGTTGGGTGGTTTGTTTCCGGGGCGAGAGGCCTCGTACTGTGCGATGAACTGTAAGAGGCGTTCTTGAAATTCCGCCTCTGTCGTCGGCAAAGGGTTGTTGGTATCGGTGTTCCCTCGAGTCGACATCTTCCTAGAAGGAAGTCGGTTAGGTCGGGTCTTAGTAAGGACACGAGCACATAAGTCTCTATTTAACGAATAAGACCTCAGAGGTATATTACATTTACGTAAATACGCAGTTGTTTAACAATTAATCACATACCATCATGGTTATAGCACAGCTTGCAAATAGGAACGTAGCAAGTAAACATGTGGTATTATAGTTATAGCACAGATATGTAAATCATCAACGTGCTTAGTGAGAGCATAGCGACGATATTTTTCGTCAGTCATTAGTCATAAGTATTGTCGCATGTTTAAAGATGATCGGGCTTTCATTATCCTCCGGCCACCATCACTGTGTCTTACCAAAATGCATCACATCAGAAGGGACATAGGGTCACCCTACCCTTGTCCAACAAGTATATCGGTGCATCACAATTATGTGGTCAGAAGTGATCCTCAAAAGTCCCCGAAATCCCCGCTTATCATTAGCATCTTTTCCCAAGAGTAATGCAATCCGCTTAATCCAGAAAGCAACTATACTGGTGACTGAGGTGGGGGAAGAAAGAAAAGTATACTTGTTAACGTGCGTGAGTTATTTGCTCTATCGCTTGTTAGTATGAGCATCAAAATCCCGGGAATGGTGAAGGAACAAAGGTCAAGAGCACAAAGGAGTCTTGATGTATGCGGCGGATCAAAGCATGCTGGTGGAGGACGTGGTGTTTTACTTAAAGTCTTCAGACAATATGCTGTCTTGTGATGTAGACACTTAACTCATGTCTTCAGTTATGTAATGTTTTGTATTTGAAGTTGCCCTTTGTGGTGTCAGCTCAAGCTTCAACGTTCCGCGACTCATATCCTCAACTGCAGTTGATGTTATAGGAGCAACTGATCCTGTGTGTGTGTTTCATAATGCGAGGAATGGTAAGGGTTTATAGATAGCATAGTGCGTTTATAATGACCATCAAATCGGCTTATCGAATGTTGTAGAGAAGAATGTAGCAAGTGGTGCGGTCAGTGGGGGGGGGGTATTTCCAGTAGTGCCATCGCTGTGCTTAGAGCGGAGTGCTTCAAGTCATGCAATTGCCTGTGGGTTGCGTTTTCGCAGCTCGGCTTCTATCCTTGGCAACATACTGGTGTTTGTGTCACGCCTTGGTGGCATTCTCTACTGCTGAAATGGCATGAAGTGGCTTAGACAACTTTCCAATTGTCTATGAGATACATAGCACCATAAGCCATCATGTACTCACCTAATTTTACACGTAAATATACTCAATGTATGGGTGGGGAAATAAATTGCTGAGCCTTCACATAGGCTTGCCAATTTGGCTTGTTGCTTGAAATAGAATGAACTCGAGGTTTCATCGCCTTGGTCATTCGTGTTCGAGTTATTTCCTGCTACATTGGTTTTCATTAGCTTGACCCGCAGAGTCCACCAGGATTTCTGTGCACTACAAGTCGTTATTACGTGGGCCCCCGTAATAATAAATTGTCTTGCACAGTTACCCCAAATTTTCTCTCGTCCAAGCAGATGATCAATCAAGGAGCAACAGCAGGTGCATCGGCATGAACAGGGTCATGCTCCAATGCGGTGTTAGGAGCAACGCCTGGCTCAGGGGCCACGGCTGGCTCCGGATCAACAAACTCCATCTCATAATCAGCTGGACCAACCATCACAGGGGGTTACAGGATCCTCCAAGGGCTGGTCTAAGTGTATGAACTCAAGGTCATGGTCTGGATCAAAACCAGATGGGAGAACAGTATCACCCTCAATACTGCGATCAAACTCAAAGCTGTGTGCGGGAACCGGTGCAGCCGATGATGCCGTATCAGGGTCGGCGTTGTGTGAGTGGTGCTGCACTCCCTGTATATGTGAAAATGCGGATGTCAGGAACTCAAACGAGTCTGGGACAGGGGAATGGGCATGAGTTTCCCCTGCAGGAGCGTCCGCAAGCAGTAGGCTAATACCAGCAGCAATAGGGCCTCGCCCTCGAATGGGTCCTCCTCTAGTAGATTGTTATCGTCGTCAGAGGCCACGTCGGGGGCGTATCAACAATGAGATAAGCGGCAAGGGGGCACAGGAGCAGGGATCACCGCGAGTGGCAAATTCTCAACAAGATGGCCATCAGTAGGCTCTGCTACGACTTCAGGCAGCGCAAAAGGGCTGAAAGTCGTCATTGCCTGTGCCGGTAGTATCGGAAATGTACACCTCGTGCTTCGATAAAACTATGTCGTCTGAGTGTCCATCTTTCTAGTACATGATGAAAGCATGACGTTTGTAACACAAACACATATACGTATAATAATCAACCATATATTCATATAAGCATGTAAGTCAACAATAAACAATCAAATAATTCTCCTAGTCCCACTAGCCTCCCAGTCTCCTAGACTGACACTCCTAGTCCCACTAGCCAAATTCTCCCAGCCTCTAAGACTGCTCTATCATCCACCTCGATCTCTTAGATCGAGCCTCGGCCTCCAAGACCGAGCCTCAGCCTCCAAGACTGAGCCTACACTTCCTAGTCTTACTAGCCATCTACCTCGATCTCCTAGATCGAGCCTCGGCCTCCAAGACCGAGCCTCAACCCCCAAGACTGAGCCTACTCTCCCTAGTCCCCACTAGCCATCTACCTCGATCTCCTAGATCGAGCCTCGGCCTCCAAGACCGAGCCTCAGCCTCCAAGACTGAGCCTAAAAAAAATGAATAAAATGTGCTCAACATTTGTTTGTAAAAACGTTTTGGATCTGGACTTAAGTGGTATGCAGTAAAAATGTTTTCGTGAGAGCTCCAAGGAATCCATAATGTATCCCACATCTGTAACTTAAAGAAATGCTTTGCCGATGAAACATTGGTGATACCTCATACAGATGTACATATAGATGAGAGCTTAAAGTTTGTAGAGAAGCCTCTGCCGATTGAGGACCGACAGGTGAAGAAGCTTCGAAGAAAACTTGTGCCTATAGTAAAGGTTAAATGGGATGCCCGAAGAGGACCCGAATATACGTGGGAAGTTGAATCCACGATGCAAGAAAAATACCTCGAATTGTTTGAGTAAATCTCGGGTCGAGATTTATTTTAAGGGGGTGAGGATGTAACACCTCGAAATTTTGTGTCCTGTAATGTGTCGACACGTGTCATAAGTTACACGTGGCGTTGACTAATAAATAAAGGACTAAAGTTGACAAACCTTGAAAGTATGTAAATTCGAGGGTTATAAATGTCAATCAAGGGTAATATACTGTATAGTATCCCTAAATGATGCTCGTACCTTCAAACGGATAAATCATGGATCGTACGGAAACGAAACGCGAAAGAAAGTGAGAGATTACAAGCTACAGGGGTTAAACGTGTCAACATGTTTAATTATACCTCTGAGTGACCATTTAACAAACCTGAGGCTTCGTAACAGTAAAATACGCTCACTAGAATATAATATATAAATTTCGCGAAGTTCCGTTTTAAAACGAGAAAGTTATGATCAAATCCATATACGAGGGGTTAAAAGCGTCAATAATAAAAGTTAAGACCTTTCAGATAATATTGAAAATAACCAGGGGACTTAATAATACATGTGAATAATGCGAGGCCCTTAATCGTAAATAACCGAGGGCCAAATCGCAAAGTTACCCCTTGTCACACCCTGGCTTTGCGGAAGCGTGGTTACTTTGGTGTGACTTCTTAATACCATAGCTTAACCATAACAAAGCTATATGAAATAAAAACATGCAAGATCATCCTTCATTTAAGTTTTAAAACCAAATACAATAACATTGTATCAACGGAAACACACCCTAACGACATAAACATTGCTCAGTAAACATAAACATAAACACAGTTTAAGGACTGTGACTTGTCCAGGAAAGAGTCACATTCCCTAAACCCGGATGACCTCGTACTAGTGCAGCGGGAAAACGTGCCATACCGTGCCAGATCCTTTAATTCCCTGAAATACATGTAAGTTGGAAAAATCAACAAAAATTGTTGAGCGAGTTCATGTGTAGTGAGTAAATAGAACCTTTGTATAAAGTCTGTATGTATGAAAATTCCTGGTATGTAGCAATAAGGAAAAAGAGATCAATTAATGTGTAGCTAATACATTAATAAGTGAAATGGCCTAGGAAGCACTCAAACCTGTAACACGAATTTCATACCGGTCCTTCCGGCGGAACGACATAGTCACCACATGCAGCCACACGCTGGCTCATGCGTGGGGCTCGCAACACCCGATAGATCTATCACTCATGCCTCTCGGTCCTTATACAAGGATTAATGGTCTTACGATAATAGCCTACCCATTCACATGATCTAGGTAATAACCCTCCTTACGCTATCCATACCATGTAAAAAGTACTCGTAATCATAGTAACATGTATTTCACCCCCGCAGTTTAGAAAACTGAAAACAGTTAAGAGAAAAGGGGGACATGAACTCACAGCGGTGCGTCTCTACCAAGTAATACTCCAAGTCAAGCAGCTATGCAACGACCTACATGTGCTAACTCTATTAGACGGACGGTCGTGCCTTAACTTTATGGTTTAAGTTTTGGGAAACAGTTAGACAACCGTTCCTTGTATATACTTGGTAATTAATTTCCTTCCCAAGGATGGGGGATTTAATACATGTGTATTTGTATCATCTCATTAAGTCCCACTTAATATATTTTTACTTCTCATTCCAAAATATAAATATTTTTCTCAAAAATATTATATTTTCTCTTCACTTAATACTTTCCAAAATAATACGTTGACGAAATACGCGTTTATAAATATTTCCATATAAAGCGTAAGTTACGTTTTATCGATTAAGTGGTAATAATAATCATTGGTATAACTGATAGGTTCGTCGTGTAAGCGTTTGTATTATTTTGGGTTCGTCAACGTTTGTAAATATTATTTTTACTCTAAAAATAATATTTATATATTTTCACAAAATAATCATAAACAGTGTGGTGAAAAAATATATTTATCGAATAAATATTTATCACGTTTAGTTTTTGTGAAAATCCCACCTCCGATTATTTAATAAATAAAGTCATGGCGAAAGATATTTTGAAAACATCTCAAAATAGTTTAACACTTGTAAATAATTCTAAGTGTTAGATTTTAGAAAAAAATTAGCCAGAGTTTCCCCTGTAACTGGAGGTGGCCACGCTTTCAAGCGTATCATTTTCTTTTACAAAATCACTTCAACAATTCCTTGATTCAATCAAACAATTTCCGACACATCAAACTAATCTCAACACATCAAACTTGCCGACTAGTATGTAAATCGCATTATTACATGAACTTGTAGTTTTTCCGAAAACTATAGTGTAGATCTCCTTATATTTGGTGGATCTATGTGTAAAATAGTTTAATCTTGTAAAAACCCCGTTTTTAGAATAAATCATTCTTTACATCTTCCCGACAACTTTTATAAAAATTGTTACTTTGTCGGATCTTTCGTTTCACAAGTGTTTATACACTTGTAGTTTGTAAAAATCATATTTGTTAGTGTGTCATCCGACTTTTATAAAACATGATTTTCTCGACACTTGGTTCTACGAATATACCACTTGTACATGCGTAGATCCGCTAGTTTTAAATACTATTTTATAAGTCAAAATACTTTTACACAAGTTCATGTCTTTCGTGTGGTAGAGTTTCACCTTTTAACCCTTGTACCGATAGAAACAAGCTTATGTCAAGATCTATGATCTTAACAAAGTCGGGTTAAACGATGATCAGAGCCACCACAACGTAGATCGGGCCTCAATAATCAACATACTCAAACACTACAACTTTTACACAAGTTATGATCTTTTATCCAACAAAATTCAAGTTTTAGTAAACTTTAAAGATTCAAAAGATGGGTTTCCGCATTTTAACCGTTATAAATCATATTAACCACTTTAGATATGTTCGAGAGTGAGTTTTAAACATTATACCTCTAGCTCGGGGCTAGGGAAGAATCTAGGCGAAAAGGTGGTGGATAAAAGCAAAGTAACGAGGTCCTTCCACTTCCGTTTGCTCCAAGCCTCCTAATACGTAACCCGTGAAGCTTGTATATACTTGGAATGAATGAACAAGAATCGAAAAATGGATGTGTAGGGGGTGGGGAGTTCGGCCGAGAGTTGGGAGGAGAGGAGAGAGTAGAGTGTGTTGGTGAATGTGGTGAATGAAATCTTATGTGTAAAGTGATGTATTTATAGGCAAAACTTCAAGTTCTTCGTCCAACGGATTTCGTGTCCCCTAGATATTAAACATACAAATAAAATAATCCAACTTTCGTACTCTCATGTTCCCCTATAGTTGGCCGATTTCCAATGGGGGGGGGTCTTGGTTCGATTTCAATTGTATAGTTAGTGACTAGTTACATTAAGTAGGTTAACTTTAGGGGTTAACTCCGTTAGTTGTATGATGTGTTATAGTACGGGTGTTAGGGTCATCAGGGACCCTAATTGGCTCAGAAAAAGACTAACAATATTTTTGGCAATATTTTTATGTTCCGGGTATAGTCCGGTTGTTCGGTTGGATTGTAATCCGTTAAAGTGCTTAAGTATTCTTTTAAGCGTCGTAAATGATATTTTTTTAGTGACACAATTTATTTCCAAAAGTGTCAGGAATATTTCCTCATGTTTTGGCACTTTATTAGTTAGCTAGAAGCTGGTATGTTAAGTAAAGTGCCGTGTTTTGTGCTTAGAGTACGTTTTAGGCACATCCAATCATTATATCTTATTCCTAGAGACGCAGTTCTACAACCCTTGTATCCCTACACACACTATGGGTGTAGTAAAATATTTCTGGCTCATACAGGCCCTTAGAGGTAGTGTCTGCCTGATGCTGGCTTTATCAGCATGTTCAATAGGTTATCCGTTCAAATGCTACTGTGCTTTTGTGCATCATGTTTGTCACTAGAGTTCAGTAAGTAAATAATGTAGTGACGGAAATCAAGGTATGATGCAGATATGTACAAGTATCAACAATCAAGTAGCTGTTCATTAGTATTTTCAGTTAAGCACAGTAATTAAGCAACAATTAATAGTTAATTAAGTCGTACGGATACCTGGTTTAGTGAGGGTTGTCACACCCCTTCGGTTCCGAAAGGTCAGGTTATTAATTACGAAGATTCGGTAATCATTACGAAAGATTTCGCAAGATTTTAGTAATGATTAAAAAGGATTTGAAATTTCTGAAAACATAACCTAACGCGGCCCGCGTTAGGTTCTGGCTTAAGTTGAGGCGGGCCGCGAGCCTCCTCTTATACGCGCCTGGATAGTAAATCCCAGGCGGCCCGCGTTAGTTCATGCGTGGATCCCCCATGCGGGCCGCGTGAACCTCCCAGATGCAGAAAACTTGGACAGGCTTGCCTTTTGAGCTTGTGAACGATCATTTGAGCCATAATTGCAGCATGGGCGCCCCCTACTCGACCCATAACACTTAGGGACACCTGCCCATCATCCATGCTCACTTGTAGCCTTAGTTGTGATGATCTTGAGGTCCTTCTTGCACTATAAATAGGCATACATGTTCACAACTTAAACACACACCTCCAATACATTCTCTGATCATCCCAAGAGCTCTCAAGCATTCTTCTCTGATCCTAGTTCGTGTATCTAAGCCTCTGTAAGTTGCTCCACCCTTTGTGGTTTAGTTTTGCTTAGATTTTAGCTAAAAAGCAAACCGTCGTAACTACGGTTTGACTTCAATATAAGTCAGCAATGGCTCAGTCGCAAATCGAATCGAAAGTAGTTTTGAGTTGGTATTTATGTGGGTAATAAACCCCTAAAAGGGTTTCCCCTGATCACCACTCTAACTAGTTCAAATGTCGAGTCAAACGTGCACTCAAAAAGTCAACAGAAAGTCGTTTTTGCGATTCTTGCATAATCTGTGATATAAACGATATGTAACCTGTTTTGACATTCATAAAACATGATATTAAGAGTATAAACTTGTCTAAACTCTTTTGATTCGACCGTTTGCTATATTGACCCGGTTCGGAACCGAATGTCGCAAAAGTTTGACTTTTGCTTTGACTTCAGTTCTGACCCATTTTAGAGTAATGTAGATATGCCTTAGGACACTCTTAGGACCAGGTTACATGATGGAATAAACCTCTGTAACCGGTTCGTTGTTTGTCCGAATCTTTTACACATTTCCGTTAATCGCTTAAAAGTTGACCGTAACGCCTTTGTCAAATTAAAACGAGTATTTCGGACACGTGAACGGACCATAACCTTGCTTATTAAATTCTAAGCATTTCCCTAAAGTTTCACGTCCGTCCGAGGTCTAGAATGGGAGTTATGCTAATTAGCGCAAATAAGATAAACTTTGGTAATAAACGACGCAATTAGCATAACGCCTACCTAAACCAAGATTTTGTCGCCAAAACTTTTACCCACTGTTATAAAATAATATTTGGGGAATTTTAAAGATTTTTAATCATTTTTACCCTGCTCATAACCTACGGTTATGGCTACGGTTCGGTAAATACCGAATACGCCCTTTTCGGCCGTAACTTGAGTTCTATAAGGTCTTTTGACCCGATTCCAGTTGCTACTGATTTTAAATAATAAATAAAGTATCTTAGACTTTATAAACTGGTCGGGAAACTCAGATTCCCTGTAGAACTCATAAACCCCTTTAAGAATCTTTAAAATGACCGAAAAACCCCTACGAGGCGTATAAATGAATAAAACTCGTTACGGGCATTACGGAAGGTATCCTACTGATACCACAACCTCTTTAAGGTATATTAACTTAGGAAACAAGTGTAAGACTCCTACGGTTACCCGTTGCGCCTTTTGCGCGCACGGTTCGGCGTGTGTAACTAGTTTACATGAATTAGCCGATACGGGTCAAACCATATTGTTTCGACCCCAAAATCCAGAGTATGAAAGTAAGACCCATATGAAACAAGTCTTCGAACTTGTCAGGGCGAAATCATCTCCCATTCCCGGTTTTCGCCCTTCACGCGATTAAACCGGATCTATCCTTAAAATAACCGGTCTAAGCTACGGCTAATATAAAGACCCGTTAGGATTCTAATAGGTTATGTTATAACCTTCGTTCCAGAATAGGAGCCCAGTAAAAGATACTTGTGATTGAATCGATTAAGGATTATACTTGCTAAGGTAAATACTTTTGACTTATTTTCCCTATACGGGCTTGGGTTACGGTATCTAAAATACCGTAACTTGGTCGGGCAATTGACCTCCAACTTAATGTTAGTTGGGTATTAATCAATGTGACCCGTTTAAAATTTCTTTTGTTGACTTAAAGCCTTTGAGAGCTTAATGACCATTGTCCCGGATAACCTTGGCATCACTCGAAGTAGTGGCCACGACTAGACACTCGGGTGTTGGCGTACACCCGGTAATATGTCTATATAAATTAAAAGACGTAGCTGAGGATTACCCCCCTCGGTTTTACGCAATGTGGTGTGTCCATTAAACTTTAAACCCGGCACGACACGGGTTACCGAACGCATGACAACATGTAATTCGCTACAAGATTATATATTAAATACTTTTCCCAAGTTATAAAAGAGTTTGTGCCTTGTGCATTCAAATCAATTTTAATAAACATTTTCAAATGTGTCAGTTGAATGTATTTACCAGTGTAAACTGACGTAATTTCCCCAAAAAGATTAATTGCAGGTGCTAAACGTAAATTGGCTGGTTAATACTCCTAGCATCCTTTAGAGAGTCACGCAAGCTTCGATGCCCATAACTATGGAACGCTACTTATTTATTTGTTTACCTGTGGATATTATTCAACGACTTTGAATAATTAATTTTCAAATAAAAGTTGAATGATATTTATTCTTATGCTTCCGCTGTGCATTATTATATTGTGTGGTTTGACTATGATGTCTCCAACTACGTCACGGTAATCCCCCACCGGGCCCACCGGTGATACACGTGGAAATCGGGGTGTGACAGCTAGAAAAGGCTAAGCCAAGTGGGCGAATCCCGTGTTGGATGTTTGTTAAGGAAATTCAATGTGTTGCGATCAAGAGGGAGTTCGGGATCCAGTATTTCGGGTCGCTGCTGAGTATCTTATCAATGCCATTCTATGATGTAGCAGCACTTACAAAGCTTGAGCTCATCAATCGCTCAAACTTTGAAGGTGCTTCATTATTTGCACGTCTGATCAAAATGAACAAGAAATCGGGGTGGAAAGACAAGTCCTACAAACCTCAGTTCCCCAGGCATCAGCAGATCAAGTTCACTCTTGATCCGGAAACCAACACCAGAAGATACAAGCTTGTGTACGAGCCGGCAAAAGTGGTTGAAAAGATTCCGTTAATGCCGATGCAGCAGGATTTTCTTGGCGATATGCGCTTATGGTGCTATGATTCAGATACGCATGAAGCAGTTATTGTTTTCAAAGATGATAAGAACTTCAGGATATTGGATCCGATGTGGCTGGTGAATATGTCTGCATCCGACATCGCCAAATTGTACCGGCATGACATCTTTTATGAAGACAAGGACGCACACCAGGCACTGAAGTTTCAGCGCGTTGCATGCTACTGCTATTACAGGGAAATCCATTCGGGCAGTTCCTGGTCCGAACGTCACTGAAGAAGAGGGAAATGAAGACCGAAGACGAGTAACAGACAAAGGGGAGTTTGTTGATGCATTTTTTTGTGTCTGTCTCTAGTCTTATATGTAATGTTGTATTCTGTACGGTCTTTATTAATTATCGAGTCTGTATTCGCAGTCGACCAAGTCGGATATCCTTCTATCCGCTTGTGTCTGACGCGTTTGTCTCTTTGTTATGTATTTGGTAGTAAAACTATGCATGTTGCATATTGAGGGTATATCTGTCATGTGTTTAAGTATTTGTGCCTTCTGTTTCTGCTGCATGTGGTTTGCAGAAATAGTTATCTATTTGCAGGCCTTGGCGAAACACTCTGTTTCGTCAAGTACATGTCGACGAAACAGAGATGGTAACTTTTGGTTCTGTTTCGTTAAGGTGGTCAACGAATCACATGTGATTCGTTGACTGTTGGGCTGATTATTGGGCTTTCTTCTGTTTCATCAGCCCACTTTCAGTTTCGTCAAGTACATGTCAACAAAACAGAGATGGTAACTTTTGGTTCTGTTTCGTCAAGGTGGTCAACGAATCACATGTGATTCGTTGACTGTTGGGCTGATTATTGGGCTTTCTTCTGTTTCATCAGCCCACTTTCAGTTTCGTCAAGTTGTTCAACCCATCTGCTATATAAGGCACGGGTATGTCACAGTTTAGTCTTAGAGATGAGAGAATACCCTTCAAGCTTGTAAACTGTGTTTGTATTAGTTTGTCATTCTCATCTAGTTAATCAAACGAGTGTGTTTCTTTGGTTAACCATTGTGTGTTACTTTGTTCTATGTTTGATTTGCTTAGTTAAGTGGATTCCGCACACTTAATTTTGTTTGCTATAAACAAGGATTTGGTAGTGAAAATTGATCCTCCGATTTTGGGACCTACAGTAGTAGTCTCTGGATCCAAGATTGAATGTAAGGGTTCTTGCCAATCAAAGGTCATGTTTGGTTAAGCCTCTTACATCATTTGGTGAATACAATTCTTTTATGTATTACTGTTGATTTTTAATCTTTCGTCACTTTTGTTATTTATGTGATGGACATTTTTAATGTAAGAAAGAATTGATGAATATAAGAAAAATTTATATTATGTAAGATAGTGAATATGGGAGTGTTTATTGGGTAACACTAAAAAAGTGGGGAATTAAGCAATAAACATTTTAAAAATTCAACTTAACATATTAAAAATTAATTTTTTAAAGAAAAAAAATCAGCGATTTTCCTTATAAATTATTGTAGAAGCCTTTTTTTATAAAAAATTCAAAAATTAAAATTATACAAAAAATGTTTAAAAAATAGTTAAAAAAGGTTTAAAGATGATTTTTTTATTGGATTAGCTTCTACAAATTTTTGTATCCAAAAGTGCAAAATTGATTTTTAATGTATTTTTAAAATATATTAACATGTTAAATGCACTGTTCCTTAGTTCCCTTAGTGTTCCCAAGTTAATCTCACACTAGTGATACATATTTATTGATACATAATGTCGTGTATCAATTTTAACTTAAAGATCACGTTAAATGTCTTCTTAGATTTTCATTCATACATGAAACTATTCTAGTATTATTATTTTTCGTCGTGTATCAAGAGTAAAATGTATATTTTGATGATTTAAATTTATATTTATATTTGAATCAACATCGTGTATTTGTTGTAATATTTTGTTTATCTAGTACAATGTAATGTGTGAAGTTTATACAAATCTATAAACCAAAGAGATATTTATCTCATGGGTGTGCTTTTTAATGTGGCATTGGTGGGGGTACGTGTAGGTCCCGTTTTTCCGGTGGATCGATAACGAAAACCTTATCCTTGTTTATCACAAACACGGTAACGGTAATGGATGCGGAACCCCCTTGACGGTGCAAACCAAACAAAGTGTAAAACAAGAACACGCGTAACCAAAAGATTCAATATCTACTGATTAGGGATGAGTACAACCCGAAACATATACAAACAATGTTTACAGAGTTTCACTAAGTCTCACAGGTCTCTCATTCATTTCACATAGAAACTGAGAGGGGTATTTATACTAGACACAGACTAGACTACGACGAAAGGCATAAAGGCATGACGAAACACTAAAGTCAACGAAACACATTCTGTTTCGTCGACATACATATTAATCATTCTTGTTTCGTCATTTAAGATGAAGCCCAACTGAAAGTCAAAGTCCATAAACAAGTTACGGCCCAAGTTGAAAGAATTACGGCCCAGATTACTTGTTTTGTTGACAACTTTCATTTATTCAATGTTATGACATCATCATGACATCATCATGATGATGTCATGATGATGTGTAAATGGGACTTGGTTTGCGGTGCTCCGTGCTTCGCGTGTCGAACTCTGGGGCGCACGACGGAGGAATGTCGTGACGTCGGGCTTGAGCCAGACCTAACCGTGTCAAAACCAAGTCAAACCGAGCCGAGTCGCGTCCACACAAAGTGTATCAACAAACTCCCCCTTGGACGCTACTCGTGATGGTTCGTCTTCTGTGTTGGTTCATCTTCTGTGTCTTCCATGTCGGAGGATCTTCAAAGTCTTCACGCGTCCTAAGAAGAAAGTGTATCAACAAACTCCCCATTTCATTTAGAAAGTGCGTTAACAAACTCCCCCTTAGAATGAACTCTCTATTGAGTTATGCTCGTAAATCTTTTGATCGACAATTCTTCAGATACTTGTGGTGTTGATGAAGGGTTAGCGGCAACTCGATCATTTTTATCTTTTGAGTGCCTTCGCGTTGTGTCTTCATTCCAAAGCTTGTCATCGAACATGTTCTCCTCGCCTTTAGCATCTGCACATGCAAGAAATCTAAACGCATAATGAGAACAACCGCTTGGAATATAGTTTCCATACACAAACGACACATGTGTGATCAAATCTCAATCAAACACCGACCGACAATAGTTTGAAAGTTTAGAAAATGATCAATTTTAATCCTTTAACTTTCAAAACTTGTTAACTTCGACCACTTATGAAGCAATTGTTTTCCGGCTTACAATCAGGATTTTGGGTAGGATAGACTCGAGTTTCAAAATCGGTCAATCAAAAATAAACTAGAAGCAAAATCTTTTTGGCTTTTATAAAGTTTATATAAAAACACACCTAAAATCTTTTTGGAATTTTTTTCCCATTTTTCAAATGTAAAGACGGAAAACAATAAATAAATATATACAAGGATGCAGAAACGAAATACAGTAAATAAATATTTACAGACATTTTTTTTGTGAGTTTCGAGGGTAAGAGAATCATATCAGTATACGGTCACGCAAAAACGCTCTTGTTGTTCAGTTAGTTAACATTTAGATAAGCATCCAATAACAATTATCGGTATTGTTGTCCACTTAAGCTCAACTTATCAGATGTAATCATGGCGAGGGGATACGTTAAGGTATGATTTATACTTACGGACCGGTGTTCATCTACACACGGCACATTCCCGTATCAAGGTATGCACAAGAGTTCATCTTACCGGTGAGTATACCATTTATCATCTGTTTGACCGTATATGATGTGAGATTCTCACTTATTTTGAATGAAAACAAGCCCTATGTGATAGAATCACTTATTGATGAGGAACTTGATTTTTGATGCATGAGGGCACAGGAGCAAGTCCGTGAACAGGTCAGTACTTTCGTACATCAGAGTGACGAACTTGACTCCCGGATAAATGTGATATTTTATCACTTATTTTGAGAGACGTGTGATTGTTGATCACTTATTGAGGTCGAATGCAATATGTACACGTATGTATGGTATCATGGAAGATCTAGACTTGCGTCCCCGTTATTTATCGGTAAAAGATACAACCATGATACCCAGATGATAAGCAGCATAAAGACCGAATATCTCAGAACCTCGGCAATCTGTCAAACGAAATTTCGGTACTAAGACCATATGCCAATGTGCGGTTCGCACCTGGTCTTCAGTCGATTAAAGATTTATATCACCCTGCACACATTAAAATGATTGTGAGCCTACCGATATATCTTATATAGAGCTGCTTAACATTTTTCATTTTGCATTCAGTTCGAAGAGGTGTAGACAGACCACTGATGTACTATCATTTTCTCTTTTTCTCGCCAGGAAACTCATTTTTGTTTTTCTATTGTTTCTATGTTTTTAAAATTTTTCGATGTTTTTGGATTTTTCAAATTTGGATTTACTCCCCCTAAAATCAAAACTATGATAAATTAAAAAAAACAAAGGTATTTATAAAAACAATTTCCCGATGTTGGTTAACTCATGTTTTACCACAATGTCGTTTACCAAAATTAAGTTTAATCAGAAATGATTTCTCGAATTTTGGAAAAACGAGTTGGCACGTCGGTAAGCGGTGCAGACCATGACAGTGTTGACGAGTTTCATAGTGAAACAATCACGTGTGAGGTGATATTTGAGATCAACGTGTCAGGCCAAAGAGTGTTGCACGAGATGATAATAATTCATAAAGAAGCTTAAATATCGACGAGTAAAGGAAAGATTAGAAATTTAAAATCGTATCCTGCAACAGCTTCGTGCATTGCAAGGAATCTGAGCACTCTCCTTAACTGGATATCCACCCGGTGTGGACTTCAAAGTCGATTTTTGTAACTACTTCACTTAATCCGATATAGCTCTACACAGCAACAAGATCAGAAACCTCCAGGTCTGGCTGGTCTTCCACATTGCACCAGCGAAGGTCTTTGTCTTTCTCTTTGAAAAGTAGTGTGCGGTTGTTCAATCCACGCAAAGGCATCCGCACACCCGGTTGGTTTGTTCAACAAACACATTTTCTTCAATTACACCGCGAAGAAATATACACTGCACGTTCATCTTGTTGATTTTGAACTTCAGACGTGTTGCAGGTGCGTACTTTTTGTTTGAATCTATCCTGGGGACCTGATCAAAGCCTTTAACAATCAAACTTTGAAATGATTTGCATTTTGTCGAAGTTATCAATTTCTATCAACAGACAACTCTGTTTCCCTTTTCATCTTCTCTCCATCAAAGGCAACAATTTCTTTTGTCGCCTATCTTGTGCAAGGACACTCCACTATCAACAATCTTACGACTATCAAAAGTTCCTCCTGGAACATCCTGCACACTCACTCAGAGATTAGTTGGAGAGGGGGACCCAAGCCTTCATAGACTTGGGTTGCCCCTGAGAATCAAGAAATGTAATTTCAATTTCTTGATGCTTTTCAAACACAACACCTCCCCTGAACTTTCACCCGATTTAGGTCTCCAAGCTTGTTTTTGTTTACCAGATTGTGTATTATATACAGTTTCTGGTTTTAATGGTTGTGACAAACTAGGTTTCCTTTTAACCGTTTTGACTTCAGATTTTAAAGCATTTTCAACATCTTTGATGTTTTGACGCCGTTGTTTCGTTTCTTGTTCCTTAACAGTTCTTTTATCATGTTTTGGTGAAACGGGGCGACGTTGTGGGTGAACCTTTTCAGGTGGTGCTCTTTCAACAAAATTTGGTTTGGGAGAGTTTGTGCAGTCTTTAATGATGTGCCCAAACTTCCCACATTTGAAACACGTTCTCCTTTCAACAAACTTAGGAGAATCTGATCGACGACCTAACGTAGAAGTTGTAGACCCAGAGGTACTAGCTTCACACCCGTTTGTGTGTTGGGTGTAATTGTTATCACTGTTACGTTTCAAAATGTTGACTTTTTGTACAAAATCGGTATTTGATTTATTTTCAAAAGTCTCCACTTTATCAGTACCTTTGGAGGCCACAAACTTAACGTCTTTTGTTTTCTTCTTGTAACGAGCTCCTTTTGAATCAACCTTAGCCTTTGGCTTTGGAGCTCGTTGTTGTTGTTTACCCTTAATAACAATTGGTTGTTGCTTTGTCGTGATTTCTGTTTTCCAAATTGTTTTCTGATTTCAGCTTTTGGAATTGGGGCACATTGAATTACAATGACTCCTGGAATTGTCTTTCCCAAAAACTGGTTTGTAGTATCTTCAAACACTTTGTCAATCAAAGATTGATTGACGTGTTTGATTGGAGAATCTTTGTCTAAACAAATTTTACTATCACCGACTAAAGTATACAACAAGTTATTGCTTTTAACAGCAGACACACTTTCCTTGTCATCTTTGACATCCTTGACAGGATCTATCACTTGCTTGGCAACAGGTTGCACGGCAGGAGTAGGAGGATCACAATGAATATGATTCTCAATTGGAATTTCTACTCCTTTCATCTCATCAAGTGATTCATCCTGGTCATTCACCTCTGATTCATCATCTGAAAAATCATAGTCCTCAATGGTTGGAGGACTTTGATTTGAAGCACATGATGACTTTTCTTTGTTATCAGATGAGCCCTCCGATGAATTGTCCGGTTTGAACCCTAGGCCAGTAGTAACTTCCTCATAATCAAAAGGCACACTGGGTTTATACCGAGGCATATCCTCTTCATCGGGCATTTTGGTATAGTTGTGTCTCAAAGGAGGCGGACACGACTTATACCCAACGCCTTGCACATTACCTTTCAGTTTTTGAACGTCTATGATGTGATCGAGCACAAATCGGGAGTTAGAATAACTCTCCAACTTTTGCTTGATAGCATCATGCTAACATTTGGCAATGGCTAACTCCTTTTTGGTTTCCTCAACAATGTTAATGTAATCGTTAATACTAACTTGTTTATGATAAACAACTTTGTTCAATTCGGAAACACTTTTCTTTAGGGTTTCAATTACAGATTTAAAATCCTTTTCGTTTCGAGTTAACGCCATGTTTGCCTCTTTGCATTTAGACAATTCAATAACCAAACTTTGATTGTGACTATGAACCGTTTCAGATTCACGTTTCAATTTAGCACATTCAAGTTTCATATCAGCACAATCACTACAGATGCTAGGAGTTTCAGATTTTACCTGACTCGTAGAGGCTAAGACATTTGCCATAAAGGTAGTTTGACAAGAAAAAGATCCATCTTCAGTGAGAATCTTCTCGATTTCTTCTGATGTAACATCAGCTTTCTTGTTCAAGTCAGATTTCTCGTTAGCATCATTCGACAAATTATCAGCTTCAAAATCCATTCCCTCCTTCACGTCCGATTCTGAACTGTAATCACTCACACCTGAGCCATCTTCATCAGTACTGCCACTATATCCCGAACTGTCATCATTTCCCGAAGATTCACCATCATTGACATTCTTGATAATTTCAGCGTAAAACACAGTTCTTTGATTGTGACTATGAACCGTTTCAGATTGAATTGAGGTTGTGTTGTGGAAACTTGAGGTTGAAGTTGGGCTTGAGGAATGGAATTCATTAAATATGCGGCCATCAAAGTCTGATGTGGAGGGGGTCGAGGTATGGAATTCGCTAAATATTCGGCCATCGAAGTCTGATTTTGAACCGGTTGTGAGTCCGTATGTCACACCCCCAAAATCCACCCGCGGAGTACCACCGCTTGGAGGCGTGACGTGACCAGGATCAAGCCATCAATCATATTGAACATAGTGAATAATAATTTAAGTAGTTCGCAAAACCCAATTCAATACAATTGATGTTCAAACCAAACTTTGTTTAAGTAGCGGAAGCATAATATGAAAACCCAAAATAAAGTTCAAGTGTTTAGAATAACATCCACGATCCTTATCCCACAACGACCTGCTCCTCCCTGTGCAAGCTCCATAATGTACCTAAGGTCTTGCAAGGCATGCAACAGAGAATCAACAACTAGTTGAGCGAGTTCACAGTTAATAGTTCAGTAATCGTAATAGTGTGAGTAGCGTTATGTTCGTTCATTAAGTCATGTATCATATTAGTTCGTATCGCGGCCTCCCAGGCAGGTATGCGAAGATTAGGGGAATTATCCCAAGTATTCTAGACTAGGTTTATTTGTATCGCGGCCTACCAGGCAGGTGTGCGAAGTTCAGTGCATAGTTCGCGGCCTTCCTAAGGCAGGTGTGCGAAGATCAGTCATAATATCGCGGCCAACCCTTGGCAGGTGTGCGAAGATCAGTTCTATAAGTGTTACTAGTCTAGCCGTAGGTTCTAACATCTGAATAGGTACAAATAATTCATTCAACCCCATTCCCACCCTGGGAACCCCATGCCTTGGCTTGTGTGAACTCACCTTGGGTTTGCTCGGCAGATACACAGAAAGTTCAAGTAAGCTATATGGTGATCAACCACGTCCTAGCATGGTTATCATACAAGTCAGGTTCGTATTCGAGTATAGCACGTGTGTTCTACACGTATTGTACACAAGTATAATCATGGCAATTCACGTATAAGAATCAGCAGTCCAAAGAAATCACGTAACAAGTCCGAGTGTCCGGCCCAAACAGTTGGGCTCGTAACAGTGTAAGTCCAATAGCGTTTAAGTGTTGACGGTCTCGAGTCGAGACTATCGATATCGAGTCGAGACTAGTCGGTCTCGAGGTGTATTGGTTTCGAGGTCTCGAGTCGCAACAAGGGAGGTCTCGAGTTGTCATGGCCAGGTCGAGACTCACGGTCTCGAGTCGCAACCGGACCCGCAACCATGGTCTCGGTTTGTGCTGTGAGTGTCGGTTAGGTGGTCTCGAGTCGAGACTTGGTGTTCTCGACTCGCAACCGTGTCGAGACTAGCAGATTGTAACAGTTTCCTTATTATCAGCTCAATTAGTTCCGTAAAATCAGTCAACAGATATAACAGTTTCATAATCAGATCAAACATGATTATTTCTGAATTAAAGAGCAATTAATCGATAATCAAGAACATTCAACATATCAGTTCATCATCATCAAAAATAATCAATTTTCCAATAACCAGACATATAACCCGATCATGTGAATAACTAAGTTATAGGCTAACATGCAACCTAAAACACATATGCAAATCAAAATCATCACAGCTGGTTGCCAAGCATATATTCGGACCGATTATCATATAGCCGATTTCATGAATACTAAGAATTTAACCAACACAAGCAATCATGCTAACAATCACCCTAGATCATATAATCCGATTAATACATTACCATCACCTAAACATACAAACAAAACACATAATCGTGAATCATGATACTAACCGAAAGATAGAGGGTGATCCGATTTGAGGAATGATCTTCGAGAGAAGGGAATGTTCGCCGTCGACTTAGAGAGCACTTAGGGTTTTGTTATGTGGTGTATGTTTTGTAAAAGTGTGCAATAGTTACAACATCTCCTATTTTATGCGATAAGGGAATGGGCCGAACCCATCATGGGCTGCTTATGTGTTCCGAGTTCAAGGAGAAGTGGGCCGAGAGTTGCGTGGATCAAAGTCCATTGGCTTGTGCGTTCGGGTTTTGTTATAGTGCGATTGGTTTCTTTCGTGTGATAATACATACATATAAACAACCACAACACCTAATCACATAACATTCAATAACATCACACAAGGCACATAATCTCTTAATGTTACACAAAAGTAAGTTCGAAATACGAGTTGTCACACCGTACTCCAATCCCATGGACTTGTACAACTCATGATTGGTGTACAGAAGTGAAAAATCTGGTCACACACTTGAAACAGACAGTTATCACACTTTTGCAAGTCTTCTGTTTAAAAAAACTGAACAAGTTTCGACGAAACCCAAATTTTGATGAAACCGTGATATGTAGAAGCGCGATTCAAATCAACTCCGCGAATACCCGACCCGCACTTTGCAAATCACGAAACGATTTCTCACGAAACAACTTGTAAAAAAATTGTGTTTCATGAAATAGAGGCCCAAACAATGAACCAACCTTAGCACCAACTCCAAATGGTGCATTAAATCTATTTTCTCCACTATCAATTTTCCATGGGCCCCTTTACACATTTGCACCCACTAACCCCATTACCCTTTATAAATTAATCATGTGGAGGATAGTGTGATTTGATGTAGAAAGTTAACATCATTACGTGATAAAGTGTCTTAATAAAACAAACAGTCAAACACTTTCAATTGGGTTCCAATGACAATTCATTGAATTGTGAGTAGGAAGCTTGGGGTCCAATGACAATTCATTGAATTGTGAGTAGGAAGCAGTTTGGCGGCCCAAGTCTAAAAGATCAGATTGCTTGTGCCGAAGGCTTGCAATCGGTCCAATCAACTTGAGCTTTGATAACGTTTATCACAAGAAAATATATATTAATGTCAGAACTTCATTTGATCGGCCCAATGAAATGAGAATGAATTAGAAAGGTGTCGGCCCAGTTGTAAACAAGGTGTCGGCCCAGCAGTTAAATAAAAAAATAAAAAAATATCAGCCCAGCATATGCGACGAAACTTGATATTATAGTTAATCGACGAAACTGAATTGAAAGTTGGACGAAACTGATTTTTATTTGTGGTCGACGAAATAGAATTTGAGTTTCGTCGACATTAACAACACTGGATGTCCGACGAAACACTGAATGAGGACTGCGACGAAACTGATTGATTAATTCAGGCTTGTTTTGAACGACGAAACAGAATTTGTTTGTGATGAACTAGGCGACGAAACTGGTTGATCTTTGTTGTTTGACGTAACACAGTTGGTGATCCTTATCCTCTTCTGACAATTGAGCCAAAATTTTCAAAGAAGCCTTATCTATGCTCTGACAAAAGACATCCTTTTACAACCCTACACCATGCTTTGTTTGCCATTCACACACCTTTTCAAAATACACAGTTACCAACCAGCATGGGTACACAATATTTAATCAATAAACCTTTTATCAGTTTTTTTAAATTCACAAGAACACTTTGAAGGTTTTATGAAGATTTGAAGATACAACCCAGATTATATCAACTTCCGGTCACCTGAACAATTTTCCGAAACACAAAAATGCACAAGACTTTCACTAAAAACCCGGTTTAACACCAATCAACTTAACAATGTTTCTGATAAAACTTTTGAGCAAAACAACCAAGATCTAATAGATTTTAACCACTTTTTCCAAAAAAATATGAACTTTTCAAGAACAAACTTGGTAAAAACCGAAACTTGTTTGGTTTTAAACAAGGATTAGAGCCAAAGCTCTGATACCAATTGTAGGTCCCGTTTTTCCGGTGGATCGATAACGAAAACCTTATCCTTGTTTATCACAAACACGGTAACGGGTGCGGAATCCCCGTGACGGTGCAAACCAAACAAAGTGTAAAATAAGAACACGCGTAACCAAAAGATTCAATATCTATTGATTAGGGATGAGTACAACCCGAAACATATACAAACAATGTTTACAGAGTTTCGCTAAGTCTCATAGGTCTCTCATTCATTTCACACAGAAACTGAGAGGGGTATTTATACTAGACACAGACTAGACTACGACAAAACACTAAAGTCGACGAAACACATTCTGTTTCGTCGACATACATATTAATCATTTTTTTTTCGTCGTTTAATATGAAGCCCAACTGAAAGTCAAAGTCCATAAACAAGTTACGGCCCAAGTTGAAAGAATTACGGCCCAGATTACTTGTTCTGTTGACAACTTTCATTTAGTCAATGTTATGACATCATCATGACATCATCATGATGATGTCATGATGATGTGTAAACGGGACTTGGCTTGCGGCGCTCCGTGCTTTGCGTGTCGAACTCTGGGGTGCACGACGGAGGAATGTCATGACGTCGGGATTGAGCCGGACCTAACCGTGTTAAAACCAAGTCGAACCGAGCCGAGTCGCGTCCACACAAAGTGTATCAACAGTACGTTACCGTAGGCATTTGATAAGTATGAATTCAGTTCTTTGTCGTACTGGTACAACGCATTGTTAGAACGGTATCCATCAGTAGCACTGATATTTATTTATTATTGCAGACAGAGTTGTATAAATGAAAAATTATAGAAATTAGAAACCATAAAAATGAATACAGATACCTACATCGATGTTGTTCGATACCGTACAGTAATTATACGATGTTAGTTTATCGAAAGCAAACACAATAAAAAATAAATAACCGTATCGATACAGTGTTGTTCGATCGGTCTCGATTGGGCACGATATCGTAACAATACTACGTTTTCAACAAAAATCATCTTGCAACGTTGTTCGATCGGTCTCGGTTTGGTACAATAGCGTTAGGGTTTAATTTTTAGCTTTGGGGTTTAACTTTAGTCATTGGTCTAATAACCAAAATCTAATTTCCTATAGTTGTTGGCTCTGATACCAGTATGTCACACCCTAACCCGCAACGGATATGGTAATGGGTGTCACACCCCCAAAATCCACACGCGGAACACCGCCGCTTGGGAGCGTGACATGACCAGGATCAAGCCATCAATCATATCAAACATAACATTTAATAATATAAGTAGATGAGTTAGTTCATTGACATGACTGATGTTCAAAACAAAACATTATTATGTAGCGGAAGCATTGTTGTAAACTCAAGATATAAAATACTGAAAAGTCATAAGTGTTTAGCGAAGTAATAACGATCCTTGTCCACAACGACTGGCTCCTCCTTGTGCAAGCTCCATGTACCTAACGATCTGCAAGGCATGTAACAGAATGATCAACAAACTAGTTGAGCGAGTTCACAGTAAGTAAGTGTGTAACAGTAAGTAACAGGTGGCTCTACTGGGCCGATAGTAAGTATAATGGTGGGGGCTTCCCATGTTATGTGACCACTAGACTATTCGTATCATGCTATCATCCCTGTTCTTCATCCGAGAACAGTAGCGCGTATGGGGTGTACGTAGGTTTTACGTACGTATCCTTCATAACAGAGGATAAGAGACGCGGGGTGTACGCGGGTTTCACGTACGTATCCTTTGTACCGAGGATAGAAGTAAGCAATGCGTACACGTAGGTTTTACGTGCGTGCCTGACATCCGAGGCAGTAATTGGCATAAGACCACGTAGGTGTTAACCTAACCTACGGAACCGTCCTGACATCCGAGGACCATGGTAGGTGATAGTCTAGGAAAGCATATGTACGTTCTTAGTCAATTGTAACCCTTTATCCCATTCCCACGACCCGGGAATCCCATGCCTTAGTAGAAGTGTGAACTCACCTGGGTTTGCTCGGCAGATAAAAGAAATGTTCAAGTATGCAAATAAGTGGTCAACCACGTCCTATCATGGTTACTTAGCAAGTTAGGTTCGTACTCACTATTGCACGTATGTATTGCACACATTGTTCACAAGTATAGATCATGGCAAAAATCACGTATACGTATCCACAGTAATAAGTCCAAGTATCCGGCCCAAACAGTTTGGGCTTGGAACAGTGCAGGTCCAATAACAGTGTTGTCGGTCTCGAGTCGAGACTATCGGTCTCGAGATGTAACGGTGTTGAGATCTCGAGTCGCAACGAAGGAGGATCTCAAGTCGCAACAGGGGTGTTCTCGAGTCGCAACAGGGGTGTTCTCGAGTCGCAAGGAAACTGGTCTCGGTTTGTCATGGTCCGGTCGAGACTGTTTGGTCTCGAGTCGCAACTGGACTCGTAACCATGATCTCGGTTAGTGCTGCTGTGTGTCGGTGTGAGGTCTCGAGTCGAGACTGAAGGTTCTCGACTCGCAATCCGTGTCGAGACAAAATGTGTAACAGTTTCCTTTTAATCAGCTCAATTAGTTCCGTGATTTTAGCAAACAGATTAATCAGTTTCGGAAATCAGATCAAACACGAAATTCAACAGTTTCATAACAACTTCAAATCATGTTCATATAATCATATCATCATCATCAACCTATGATCATGCATACTAAACCATGTGCCTAACAATCCGAATACTATAACATTGCAATCAATATATATACACAACAGTTCCGAATCAATATCAACATACTAAAACCGATTTCGAAAGCATGCAGCTGATTATATTATCATAACATCATCGATTCGATTCTACTAGTATATAACCGGTTACTAACTCATGCCAAATCAAACAAATCAAGGTCAAAACCTTTTAACCATATAATCATTCAATCAAACTATAACAGTAATCGAAGTTAAACACTAGAAATCATAAACTAACCGAAAGCAAGTGGAGGATTCAAGGATGGAAGAGATGTTTGGCAGTCTTCGGTTCCGGTCGAGAGATTGTGTGTGTGTGTTCTAGCTTGCCAAGTTTGTAAAAACTAAAACCCTAGAGATAATGTGTGTATGTATATGCATAGAATGAGAGTGGGCCGAAACCCCTCATGGGCTGAGGTCTCGAGTCGGACATGTGGGCCGAAAAGGTTGTGAGGTTGAATTACTTATTCGGTTCAAGTAGTAACATACACATTCTCATGAAATCATATAGCACGTAACATTCAATTAATCAACGTAATCACATAGTTCTTAAACAGTTACACGTAATACAAGAGTCGGTAAAGTACAAGTTGTCACATTATCCCCAACTTAAAAGAAATTTCGTCCCGAAATTTGGCATGCGTTTACTGAGGAAGCTAGGTAAGTTCTGTCGTTGACTGGTTTTCCTGGGGTGTCACATCCTCCCCCCGTTGATCTGGAATTTCGTCCCGAAATTCCGAAGTAGTAGCTTCGGCCTTAGTAGTAGTTGCATTGGTTCCGAATAACTGGGGATACTTTTCTGTCATCTAGTCTTCACGTTCCCAGGTGTACTCTGGGCCACGTTGGGAGTTCCAACGAACTCGGACAAGAGGGATTCTCTTGTGTTTGAGGACCTTAACATCCCGGTCCGTGATTTCTACAGGTTCCTCGACGAATTGCAACCGCTCGTCGATAGTGAGTTCCAAAGGAACTATGAGGGTTTCATCTGAAAGGCACTTTTTCAGATTTGACACGTGAAAGACGTTGTGAACTGCACCGAGTTCAGTTGGTAGGTTCTGTCTGTAGGCTACTTTGCCTATCCTTTCTGCGATTTCGAACGGTCCGACGTACCGCAGATTGAGTTTGCCCCGTTTGCCAAAACGAACCACACCCTTCCAGGGTGAAACTTTGAGTAGCACTCAATCCCCAACTTGGAACTCGAGTGGTTTCCTGCGCTTATTAGCGTAAGCTTTCTGACGGTCGCGTGCTGCCGCCATGCGTTGTCGTATCTGTGCAATCTTTTCAGTGGCGTCCACTACAATCTCTGGACCCGTGATCTGACTATCCCCCACCTCTGCCCAACATAGAGGTGACCGGCATTTACGTCCGTACAATGCCTCGAATGGAGCAGCTTGTATGCTGGTATGGTAACTGTTATTGTATGAAAACTCCACCAAAGGGAGATGTTTTTCCCAGCTGTTGTCGAAGTCGATAACACATGCCCGAAGCATGTCTTCGAGAGTTTGGATCGTACGCTCAGACTGTCCATCCGTCTGAGGATGATATGCTGTGCTCATATCTAACCGTGAGCCAAAAGATTTGTGCATTGTTTGCCATAGCTCTGACGTGAATCGTGCATCCCGATCCGAAATAATGGAAGTGGGCACTCCGTGCCTCGAAACAACTTCTTTAAGATAGACGTCTGCGAGAGTGGAGAACTTGTCCGTTTCCTTAATCGGCAGGAATTGTGCAGACTTGGTGAGTCAATCAACTATGACCCATATTGTATCGTTTCCACGTTGAGATCTGGGTAGGCCTGTGATAAAATCCATGGAAATTTCTTCCCATTTCCATTGTGGTATCGTAGGTTGCTGTAGTAAGCCCGCTGGTTTCTGATATTCTGCCTTGACCCTTGCACATGTCAAGCATTTGCCAACGTAAGTCGCGACGTGGGCCTTCATACTAGGCCACCAGTAGGTTGTTTTAATGTCGTGGTACATTTTATCTGCTCCTGGATGTACCGAGTAGCGAGACTTGTGTGCTTCATCCATCACAAGTTCCCGTAGACCGCCATAGAGTGGGACCCAAATACGGCCCGTTACATAGTAGGCACCGTCTTCCTTTTGTTCCATTCGTTGCCTTGAGCCGCGTAAAGCTTCAGCTCTGACGTTTTCGGGTTTCAGTGCTTCTATCTGAGCAGTTCGTATCTGTGTAGGAAGACTAGACTGTATGGTGAGCTGCAGGGCTCGTACACGCCTAGGTAGTGTGTCCTTTCGACTAAGGGCGTCAGCCACAACATTGGCCTTGCCTGGGTGATATTTGATGGTGCATTCATAATCGTTGAGTAATTCCACCCATCGTCGTTGACGCATGTTCAAATCTTTCTGCTTAAGGATATGCTCGAGACTCCTGTGATCGGTGTAAATTGTGCACTTGGTACCGTACGGGTAGTGTCGCCATATCTTAAGTGCAAAAACAACAGCTCCTAGTTCCAAATCGTGCGTCGTATAGTTGCATTCATGAACTTTGAGTTGTCGAGAAGCGTAGGCTATTACTTTATCCCGCTGCATCAATACACAACCAAGACCCTGTATCGATGCGTCACAATAAACTAGGAAGTCATCCGTGCCCTCTGGCAGTGAGAGAATAGGCGCACTGCAAAGCCTATCCTTTAAGTATTGGAATGCAGTTTCTTGTGGGTTACCCCACCGGTAGGTAACGCCTATCTGTGTGAGCATTGTAAGCGGCTGAGCAATCTTTGAAAAGTCTTTGATAAAGCGTCTGTAATACCCCGCCAAACCCAAGAATTGGCGTATTTCCGTTGGTGTACGCGGTGCAGGCCAGTTTCTGATCGAATCTACATTGGATGGATCGACGTGAATCCCATCCTTGTTTACCACGTGGCCTAAGAAGTGGACTTCACGAAGTCAGAAGTCGCATTTTGAAAATGTAGCGTACAACTGTTCCTTTCGAAGGAGTTCCAAGATAAGGCGTAAGTGTTGCTCATGTTCCTCCTGACTCTTGGAGTAGATTAGAATGTCGTCGATGAAAACAATGACGAACTTGTCGAGGTAGGGTTTGCACACCCTGTTCATAAGATCCATGAAAACTGCAGGCGCGTTCGTAAGCCCGAATGGCATAACCAGAAACTCATAGTGACCGTAGCGAGTTCTGAATGCCGTCTTGGAGACGTCCTCCTCATGGACTCTCAGCTGATAATAACCAGACCTTAGGTCGATCTTGGAGTAGTAGCTCGACCCTTGCAATTGGTCGAATAGGTCGTCGATACGAGGAAGTGGATAACGGTTCTTCACCGTCACCTTGTTCAGTTCGCAGTAGTCGATGCACATCCTGAAAGTGCCATCCTTCTTCTTTACAAATAGTACTGGAGCTCCCCAAGGCGAAGAGCTTGGACGAATAAAGCCTTTATCCAAAAGCTCTTGCAGTTGCTTTGACAGTTCCTCCAATTCAGCTGGAGCTAAACGATATGGTGCGCGAGCGATAGGTGCCGCTCCTGGAGCAAGTTCAACTTGAAATTCGACCTGGCGATGAGGCGGTAGACCAGGTAAATCATCAGGAAATACTTGAGGAAAATTGCGTACAACTGGGATATCCTCTAATCTTTTCTCTTTCGTAGCCGTATCAGTAACTAGTGCCAAAATAGCTGTATGACCCTTTTGCAAACACTACTGAGCTTTCAAGTACGAGATGATGCCTACTACAGCACCACTCTTGTCTCCTTGAACTTCAAGAGGTTCCTTACCCATACGAGGAATACGAATGACTTTCTCCTTACAAAGGATTTCTGCCTGCTGTTTCGATAACCAATCCATGCCTATGACGATGTCGAAACTTCCCAGAACTATAGGGATAAGCTCGATAGAGAAAAGCTGACCAGCTAGAATGAGGTTACAATCCTGAACTATGTGTGTAGCTTCTAGACTCTTACCGTTAGCTAGTTCTACGATATGTTTGGTGTCTAGGGGAGTTGGTGTACGTTTTAACATTTTACTGACTTTCAAAGACACATAACTAGTATCCGCACCCGAATCAAACAGTACAGTAACGTAAAAGTCATCGAGGAGAAACTTACCCATGACTACGTTGGGATCATTCATCGCATCACCTCGACCCAACACAAAAGCACGACCCCGAGCTTCGTTGCCGTTGTTGTTATTTCCTCCGTTGTTGTTGTTGTTGCCATTGCCCTGGTTGTTATTGTTGTTGTTGTTGTTGTTCTGGTTCTTGTTGAACTGTGGGCAGTGTCTCTTGATGTGGCCTTCAGCACCACAATTGTAGCATCCCTTGTTGCCCTGTTGTTGGTTCTGCTGAGCGTGCGGCTGCTGCTGATTCTGGTTCGCAGGACGAGGGCTTCTACAGTCTTTGGCCTCATGACCCATCTTGAGGCATCTTTGGCAACGACCCTTGGTACACTGTCCGTTGTGGTGCATGTTGCAGTTGTTGCACCTTGGGAGATTTCCTCGATATCCCCCATGCCTGTGGCTACCTGACGACTGCTGATTAGGGCTTTGATAGTTGTCAGTCTTTCGCTGCTGATTCTGGGACTGAACCGAAGCCGATGCTTTGCTTGAATCCCCCTCCCATTTTCTCTTGTTGTCGCTGGGGGTAACTGGAGTAGCAGATGTGGTAGCAGTAGTAGCAGCGCTGATGCGTTTAGGCAGGCGGTTCTGATCCACTGCCTGATCTGTAAGACGGTGAGCTAGGCGCTGAACAGCCTGAATATTGTCAACGTTAGCCGACGTCACGTGGCTTTGTATTTCTGGCGCTAACCCCTTAAGGTACAATTCGATCCGCTTAATCGGAGGATCCACCATTGTCGGACACAATACAGCCAACTCATTAGACCTCTTGGTGTAAGCTTCGATTTCTGACCTAGCCATGGTCAGGTGGTACAATTCATCCTCTAGCTTGTGAATATCTTCTCGAGTGCAGTACTCCCTCTTGATAAGCTCTTTGAAATCGTTCCAGGGTGTGGCGTTAGCAGCTGCCAACCCGAGTATCTGTACTTGTGCGTTCCACCAAGTTAACGCGATCCCTTCTAGAGTACCAGTAGCATATTTCACCCTGCGTGCCTCAGGGCATTCACACATCTCGAAGACTGATTCTAGCTTCTCGAACCAGTGGAGGAGTCCAACCGCTCCTTCTGTGCCGCTAAACGTGCTAGGACGGCAGTCCATAAAGTTCTTAAATGTGCAGACAGGTTGTTGCGCGGGTTGATCTGCTTGAGCAGCTGCAAGTGCCGCAGCCACTTGTTCCTGAATGAGAGCCGCTAGCAGGGCTTGAGTCAAGTTAACACGTCCGGCCATTGATCTTCACGTCAAAGGCGAAATAAGTGAGAAAGGTTCGCGAATAGTGCGATGACAGAAGAGTGTAAGCACATAAGGGTTCTCAAGCAATAGTAAGTAGTGAGCAATGTAATCTAAGCATACCACGAGCAAAGTTCTATGTAATTCTAGCAAGTAGGCAATAAACGTAAACCTTATTACCTAGTATGTCGAGTCTTGCACGTGGAGCGAAGCGTCGTTGTGGATCGTTGAGAGCACTGTTCTGGTTATAGTCCGGTTTTAATAAAAACATTTTCCCATATTAAAACCAAGTTCTCTATAACCAATGGCTCTGATACCAATCTGTCACACCCCCAAAATCCACACGCGGAACACCGCCGCTTGGGAGCGTGACATGACCAGGATCAAGCCATCAATCATATCAAACATAACATTTAATAATATAAGTAGATGAGTTAGTTCATTGACATGACTGATGTTCAAAAAAAAACATTATTATGTAGCGGAAGCATTGTTGTAAACTCAAGATATAAAATACTGAAAAGTCATAAGTGTTTAGCGAAGTAATAACGATCCTTGTCCACAACGACTGGCTCCTCCTTGTGCAAGCTCCATGTACCTAACGATCTGCAAGGCATGTAACAGAATGATCAACAAACTAGTTGAGCGAGTTCACAGTAAGTAAGTGTGTAACAGTAAGTAACAGGTGGCTCTACTGGGCCGATAGTAAGTATAATGGTGGGGGCTTCCTATGTTATGTGACCACTAGACTATTCGTATCATGCTATCATCCCTGTTCTTCATCCGAGAACAGTAGCGCGTATGGGGTGTACGTAGGTTTTACGTACGTATCCTTCATAACCGAGGATAGGAGACGCGGGGTGTACGCGGGTTTCACGTACGTATCCTTTGTACCGAGGATAGAAGTAAGCAATGCATACACGTAGGTTTTACGTGCGTGCCTGACATCCGAGGCAGTAATTGGCAAAAGACCACGTAGGTGTTAACCTAACCTACGGAACCGTCCTGACATCCGAGGACCATGGTAGGTGATAGTCTAGGAAAGCATATGTACGTTCTTAGTCAATTGTAACCCTTTATCCCATTCCCACGACCCGGGAATCCCATGCCTTAGTAGAAGTGTGAACTCACCTGGGTTTGCTCGGCAGATAAAAGAAATGTTCAAGTATGCAAATAAGTGGTCAACCACGTCCTATCATGGTTACTTAGCAAGTTAGGTTCGTACTCACTATTGCACGTATGTATTGCACACATTGTTCACAAGTATAGATCATGGCAAAAATCACGTATACGTATCCACAGTAATAAGTCCAAGTATCCGGCCCAAACAGTTTGGGCTCGGAACAGTGCACGTCCAATAACAGTGTTGTCGGTCTCGAGTCGAGACTATCGGTCTCGAGATGTAACAGTGTTGAGATCTCGAGTCGCAACGAAGGAGGATCTCAAGTCGCAACAGGGGTGTTCTCGAGTCGCAAGGAAACTGGTCTCGGTTTGTCATGGTCCGGTCGAGACTGTTTGGTCTCGAGTCGCAACTGGACTCGTAACCATGATCTCGGTTGGTGCTGCTGTGTGTCGGTGTGAGGTCTCGAGTCGAGACTGAAGGTTCTCGACTCGCAATCCGTGTCGAGACAAAATGTGTAACAGTTTCCTTTTAATCAGCTCAATTAGTTCCGTGATTTTAGCAAACAGATTAATCAGTTTCGGAAATCAGATCAAACACGAAATTCAACAGTTTCATAACAACTTCAAATCATGCTCATATAATCATATCATCATCATCAACCTATGATCATGCATACTAAACCATGTGCCTAACAATCCGAATACTATAACATTGCAATCAATATATATACACAACAGTTCCGAATCAATATCAACATACTAAAACCGATTTCGAAAGCATGCAGCTGATTATATTATCATAACGTCATCGATTCGATTCTACTAGTATATAACCGGTTACTAACTCATGCTAAATCAAACAAATCAAGGTCAAAACCTTTTAACCATATAATCATTCAATCAAACTATAACAGTAATCGAAGTTAAACACTAGAAATCATAAACTAACCGAAAGCAAGTGGAGGATTCAAGGATGGAAGAGATGTTTGGCAGTCTTCGGTTCCGGTCGAGAGATTGTGTGTGTGTGTGTTCTAGCTTGCCAAGTTTGTAAAAACTAAAACCCTAGAGATAATGTGTGTATGTATACGCATAGAATGAGAGTGGGCCGAAACCCCTCATGGGCTGAGGTCTCGAGTCGGACATGTGGGCCGAAAAGGTTGTGAGGTTGAATTACTTATTCGGTTCAAGTAGTAACATACACATTCTCATGAAATCATATAGCACGTAACATTCAATTAATCAACGTAATCACATAGTTCTTAAACAGTTACACGTAATACAAGAGTCGGTAAATTACGAGTTGTCACACTGGGCATGATGATTGTCCATAACCAATGACACTATAATATGTTTAAATAATTAAAGGCACAAAATAAAATTGTCGCACATAATCATAGAAATATACACCAAAATTCGTATAGTATCCAAAAGATAATTAGTTATGAACCAATATCCAATTTATTACTAACACACATCATATGTGTCTTCAACTTCAAATCATCTCAAAGTTGTTTACCTGTATCATGCGTAAAAAGGTTTGGGTCAACATAAAGTTGGTGAATAGATCTAACTTTATATAATATATCTTTCTTTATTATTTGATTTATTTTATTTAACAAAATAAACAGGTAACTTATTGTGCAAACATATATAACAATCCATAAGACAATGAATCATTTAATAAAATAAACCAAACCAACTGCTTGTGTCCCACACCCGCAAGTGTAACAACCCGACTTTCCGAAGTCAAAGTTAAAGTACAAGTCAAAGTCAAAGTCAACGTCAACGTCAGGTTGTTATTCAGATCTGTCATTGCTTGCTTAATTATTGCCTTTTACTCGATAATTGAAATATTGGTTAACGCTGTTTTAGATTACAAATTATTATTATGCGAAGTAACAATGCGATAAACGTAACTAAACGCTATTCTACTAAACGCTATCACGTCGCTACCGCATCGCAATTCGAAAGGCAGTTATGGTTGTTGTTCTACATGTGTGTGATATTATGTGCTTTATTTGTGTGTGTTTATATGTTGTGGAATGTTTTTCGCAAATGCAATCGCAACTCGATCGCTATCTCATCACAACTCGAAATACATAGTACTTTTATGATTGTTAGGTTGATTATGTTATTTGTGTAACTAATGTGTAATACTATCACATCGCTTACTCGCCACTTGCTTAAACGTAACGCAACGCTCGACGCACGAGACGAAAGCCGCAAAACTAACTCGCACACAATTTCTCCCTTTTTCACCTATAAATACCCCACTGTCACATCAACTGTTCATTGATGTGACAGCTCCGTCCGACGAGTGCACTCTCAAGCCCTTTTCAAGTCGATTTCTCGCGATTCTTGTAAGTTTTCACTCTAAATCTTGTACTTCCATCTTCATTACACACTTTCCCATCATCTTCTCCAGCAAATCATAACTTTTCACCATGAAATCGCCTAATTTGGGACTGTTTTAGGGTAATGTTATCACGAGTCCTCATGAAAACTGGAGTATGACCTCATCTCAGCAAGAACGGTTCGAATCTAACAGATTTCTATATGATATTACACTGATTTCGACTAAATCTAAACATTTTCCAAGTGTTTCAAAATTTTTCTTCAAACATTCTTCTCTTTTATTCGAAAGTCGATGGAATCCAGATGTTTTGTCATTTCTATCCAAACCTCTAATTTGGGTTATTTTATCTGTCAAATATTTGGATGAAAACGGCGAAAAATGTCAAACATTTGGGACATTTATGGGAAAAAAGTTAGATATTTGGATGAAAATGGAAAAAAAAAATCAAAAGTGAAGGGCAATAAATTTTTTTTAAAAAAAAGTTGTTTTTGACGAAACAAGCAAATATTCTCAAACCCCAGAGACGAGTTTGGCAATTTACTCAAAAACAAAAATATATACCACTATTCATCATCACTTTATATTATTATATACTTGGTTTGCTGAAGTCGCATGTTGCGGCGAAACGAAGCAAATGATAATGTAACACAAATGTTATTTTAGAATTAAAGATTTTGTTTAGAAAGCCAAACCGTCATCATCGGTTCAGTTTATCATCGTAGAGTTTTACGATACCAAAAAATAGTATATTTTGAATACAAACTCGTTTTAAAAAAAATTATATTAGAATATACAAAAAACAAAAGCAAAATTATGCATTTAGACTGTTACAAAAAAATTAACAAACATAACTTATTAAATAAATCAAGTTAAATGATAAAGGAAGAACTATTTAAAAAAGAAAAAAATTATTACGAACGAAATATGATTTAAAAAAATAATTACTAAAAGATAAAAAAATTAAAGAAACTAAATTATTCAATAAAACATCATATTAAATCTTAATTGATAAGTAAATATGATTTGCAAAAAAGAAAAAAAAAACGTTTATTAAAAACAGAAAAGAAATATTATCGTAAAGGACATACACTACAAAGAATTCTCGCAATAGCAGCACCTTTGTCGCCGCTAATACTCCCAATTGTCGCCGCTAAAAGTATTAGCGGCGACTTGTCGCCGCTAATGAACCATCACTAATGCTTGTCATGTCGCCGCTAATTCCTTTAACTTTCTAGCGACGACTTTTGTAGTCGCTCAAGCCGGTCAAACCCGAACCAAACCAGTACCCGATTTTAAACCTGTCAAACCCGGGCCTTTCCCCTAAAAAGCCAGGTCAGAACCCGAACCTATTTCACTAAAAGCCGGGTTTGACTTCCTTTAAGCTAACCCCACAAGGTTTCAACCGAACCAGTTTGAGCCAACCCAACCCTTGTGTTCTCTTAGGTACCTACTAGAAATACATCTACTGCCATGTATAAATAGCCTAACCCAACCCTTGTGTTCTGAAAAAAAGCCCAATCCAACCCAACCCACACCCAGACCTGCAACCATAACCATACTTGTATTTGACTAAAAAACAGTCAAACATCATGAAATCAACTGAAATTACAAAGCAATTTGGAATATTCCTACAGTTTTCGAAGTGGCGTCGGAGAATCAGGCGAGATGGAGGTGCTCCGGAGAGTGAAGGCGGTGCGACGGTGCATAGTGCTCCGACAGACTGTTAAAGCACCGGATCGATGACGATCATCAAACATTGCACTTGATTCAAGACATGAAGAACAAAATATGAACACCATAGAAATATGTAGAAGATGAATCTCTTTATTGATGAATCAGTCATCACATATTACACAAACCAAAGGAGTATACATCATCTACAAGCTGGTTTAGATCACAAAGATCTAAATCTAGCTTTCTCTCACTAACACATAGTCTCACTCTCTCTCTCTAGAATACACACAATGATGGAGAATGGATGGGATCTTGTGAGAGGTGCACAAAGAACTCAAGAGTTGCCCTAATCTACACAAAACACACATATATATAGGCTAGGGACTAAACCCGGACAAAACACATTGTCCGGGATACAAAAAAATACAATAATCCGAAACACTCGAAAGTCGTCCGGAATGCCTCAACAATTCTGATAATCTTCATTATCATTGACTTTAACTTGGACTTCTGCTTTGGTTGACACAGAACTGATAAGCGACAGTTACCCGACAGGAACTGCACTTACAGTCTCCCCCTTAACTGTTGCATCAGTTCTGTGTGGCATCGATAATCTTTAATCACCGGATACTGCACTTACAGACTCCCCTTTAACTGAAGTGATCATGTCAGCTTTCAACTTTGGCTGAGACTTGATCTTTCTGGCAGAGCACTGTGATCTACAACCCTTCTAATCAAAGACTTGCTGACGATCACTTAAATTGCCGCTTTGAGAAACCCGAAGCAACCAACACCAGACGTTGTAGATCCTCCCCCTCAAACTACTCCCAAATCAAGTTAACGCGAACCGACCTACAACCATATGTAAGAGCATCGCTCGATACATTAATCTTCAAACTTAACCAGTAGAAGAACGAAACGTCGGATTTCCAATGCCTAACATCAAACACTTCAAATCCCGCAAAGACATGAAGTTTGGCTCGATAAATTAATAACAAACCAAACTCCGAAAATGTACATCCACCATCTTGATCAAAGTCTACAACTGAGTGTCTAAAATCATTTCATCTCGAATCTTCAAGATCCAATCTCGAATCTTCACAAATCCACCACTTACCCGATAACTTTCGTCTCTGATCTCCCCCTCAATGTAAGAGCCCCATATTTCGAAAATCCGATCAGTCACCAACTTGGAAGAGGTACCAAGAAGACTAATCTTCTCTACTCTAACCAGCATACGATAAAGGCATGACCTTCAACTAGTTGCCAAACGAACAATTTGCTTCATCACATCAACACTTGATTAAACCTCGAACAAACTTGACAAAACTCAATCATACACTAGCTCTAACTTGCTTCATGTTATAAACACTTCGCCACCGGTAAGATTAACACTAAGTTAATCTCAAAGATAGTAAACATGAACTTGTTTCGATGTAGCACCACGAGCTTTTGGTTTACAAAGAAAACAGGAATTTCAAAATTTTTACTCCCCCTTTTTTCTTTGTAAACAATACAAAAATCCAAGCAAGTCTTATTCTCTTCACCTCCTCACTTGATCCGGCCAACATAAGTACCATAAAACTTTTCGATAATCCGAAACCGACTTCAAGTTTCCAAACTACGCATAATTCTGACTCTTAGTTAGTTATCGGGTACCCCAGGTAACCCGGGATAACTAGAAAAACTCGGAACATGCATAACTCAAAACTTCCGAACAACATAAACCTCGAAAATTTAGCTAAAAATCCGGTACCCCAGGTAACCTGGAATTCTTAGCAAATTTGGAACCCGTAAAACCCAGAAGCTCTTGAAACCTCGGATCAAATCATTGAGCAGTACTTAGAGTACAAAGGAATTCGAAACAAGCAAGGAAATAAAGGAAACTCAGAAGAGTGTTAAAAGTTTCAACAATTTCAAATTTCAACAGATAAAGCTCGGACATTGAAAAAAAAAACTCAGACATTGAAAAGGTCGGAAGGTTTTGAGAATCGGAATAGTTTAAAAACTCAGACCCAGGTTTGAAAACTCGGACCCAGTTATAAAACTCGGACCCAGTTTTTAATCGGAATAGTCTAAAAACTCGGACCCAGCTTAAAACTTATGTGTTGAAACCTGGAACATTAAAACTCGGACAGAAACCTTTAACAAAACTCGGAAAAGCGGAATGGAACTGTTTTAAAAAACCTCGGAATAAATAATAACAAAACTCGGAAACACTTTCTGTTTTAAAACTCGGAAAGAATAAGGAACATAAAGAAACTCGGACTGAATAAGGAAACTCGGATAAAAAGGCAAAGGCTCAAACTCGGACCTCAAGGAAGGAGTAAACATAAACTCGGACCTAGTAAAAGGTTCTTAAACTCGGACCTCAAGGAGTTAAAACTCGGACCTAGTAAGGAGTTAAAACTCGGACCTAGTAAGGAGTTCCAAAACTCTGACCTTTTGGAGTTTCCAAAACTCTGACCTTTTGGAGGTTCTAAAACTCTTACCTTTTGGAGTTCCCAAACTCTGAATATAAGAAACTCTGAACTCATAAGGGTGTAAAGAAAAACTCGGATCACAAGATGATCTAAAACTCGGATCACAAGATGATCTAAAACTCGTATCAGTTAAACCTAAGAAAACTCGGACAAGCTCCAGTAACTAGTCTCCGGACTATCTCCCCAGTGTGACTTCACACTAGTTCACCAAAACCCCGGAAACACAGACACGTAATGGAAACTCGGACGAGTAAAACACTTACAAAAATCCAGACATAACCTTTTTCAGATCAAAACCCTAGATCTACCAAAAACCCAGCAGTTCTCTCCAACACAACTCTCGAATTTCTTCATATCTGGACCAAAATCTTCACGTCTTCAAGATGTTTGGCGGAAACAAACATCAAATCAAGAGCAATGGTGATTCGGAAGGCGGTTAGACCATTCCGAATCGGTAACCATGCTCTGATACCACTGTTAAAGCACCGGATCGATGACGATCAACAAACATTGCACTTGATTCAAGACACGAAGAACAAAATATGAACACCATAGAAATATGTAGAAGATGAATCTCTTTATTGATGAATCAGTCATCACAGATTACACAAACCAAAGGAGTATACATCATCTACAAGCTGGTTTAGATCACAAAGATCTAAACCTAGCTTTCTCTCACTAACACATTGTAACAACCCGCACCTTCGTGCGTTGTTACTACTCGACACACTCGTTACGCCTAGCACCGGAGATTCGGATCATAATGAAATCATACCAGTTATATCGCTAAATCGAAGTATAATCGAATAACTACGCATATTCTATCGCTATTACAAACCTATTTTGCATAACACTCACGATGATGTCGAATAAGGGCCTAATCTACCCTTCTCGACGAGCGTGAGGTGTCAAAATGTAAGTAATCGACGCTAACGAGGGCTATCGGGTGAGTACTATGACTCTAACCGTCATGACGATGATGGCAATACGAGTACGTAGTGCCCCGGTAGTCATCGTGGCACATCACATCGAAGAACGCACTCGAAGGCACGCGTAATTCGATCACCGCACTGAGAATTGGATACATAAATACGTATATACGGCCCTTTTGTGATTAATAATAATAAATAATTTAATAATTATATAAATATATGAAAATATGGCTCAAACCGTCGAAATCGCACCAAAAACGGGATCAAAAGGCTTCCGAACGGATCAATTCGATCAGGCTAGTCCAATTGGTCAGACCAGCCCAATCAGATAGGCCAGTCCGATCGGATGGACCAGCCGATCGGATGGGCCAGTCCGATCGAATGGGCCAGCCGATCGACTGGGCCAGCCGATCGACTGGGCCAGCCGATCGACTGGGCCAACCGATCGACTGGGCCAGCCGATCGACTGGGCCAGCCGATCCAGTCACTGTTTTGCCTTCCTTTCCCCTTCCTTGCCTATAAATACCCCTCCATTCACTCCCAAACACTTGTGTTGCTGCTCCTAACCGACCAAGACGCTCCAGCCCTCAAATCTCTCGATTTCTTCCGATTCTTGTAAGTTTTCGGCTCAAATCTTGTACTTTCTTGATCCAAATGCAATCCTTCATCTTTCTATCTTTCGAATCTCAATTTTTAACCGTGAAATCAACGGATTTGGGGTGTTCTAAGGTGATGTCACCACAAAGTTCTTCAAAGGTGATGTCATCCCATGAAGAACAACTCAGATTCGGATGATTTACATACGATTCTTCATGAATCTCAACCAAATCAATGTTTTTCTAATCAAAAGGCCACGGATTTGGGTTGTTCGGATAGATTTCATCACAAAGTTCTTATGAACTTCAAGTGTTGACCTCATATCATCAAGAACAACTCAGATCCAGGGCATTTCCTAAGTAAAATCAAGGTTTTTACATCAGATCTAGTGATAAAATGATCGATTTCGAGTTAAACACGGAAAAACCGACAAAAACGACCAGTTCCGACGAACGGGGTGATTCCCGGCCGATGAAACAGGTTGGAATTGACGGGATTTCAGTTGCTTAACACCTCATCGTAACGACTCGACCCAAAACGCCGAAAAACGCTCGAAAAATCATCGAAAACAGCCGAACAGGATGGCCAATCGAGTGGCCCAATCGATCGAACAGACCAGTCGATCAAGTGGCCCAATCGATCGAACAGACCAGTCGATCGAGTGGCCCAATCGATCGAACAGACCAGTCGATCGAGTGGCCCATTCGATCGAACAGGCCAATCGATCGAGTGGCCCATTCGATCGAACGGCCCATTCGATCGATCAAGCCGTCCGATCGATCAGGCCCATCCGTCCGATCGATCAGGCCCATCCGTCCGACCAACCAGGCCCACTCGATTGAGTGGCCTGTTCGACTGGGCCAGCCCAATTTCACCATTTTGTCCGATTTTAACCCAATTTTGCCCGATTCCACGCAAATCGATACCGTTTAACGCATAGTAATCTATCACTCACATAAATTGTCTGAAATCAGGACATTCTCCGGCACCGATTCCGCAAACCTAACCGAATACGCGCTGTGAGTATACTTGACCCCTTTTATCGAATTTTGGGTGTAACATACGTTCCATAAAAACCAAACTTATCAAACGAACGATTTAATGGGACTATTTATCACTTGCGAATAACTGTTTGCATAGATATACGTGATACTAGTTGCATGTATGCTAGGACTTATACTCGTGACGTCCCACCAAGACTAGTATAGTACTATTTCGCCCGACGGGGTCTAGTTATGCCAGAGTCGAGCATCGAGGACTTAGCTGGTAGTATCAGTTTTGTGAGTATATATGTCGTGTATTACGTTTATGCATGTGGAAATTCGCAGCACTTTTAATCTATCATACTACACATATCAAACCTGTATACTCGCCAATACTTTTGTATTGACAAAGTTTTAACGTATGTTGCAGGTTTAGCCGAAGTTTACATCAAATCAAGCTAGGAAGTCTAGAAACGCATCTAAAATCTAGGTTGTCGGATTTGAATTGTTCGAGAGGACAAGAAATCCGTGATAACTTACGTGATTGTATTGTTTGTTAGTATGGGATGACAAATGTAATAAATATTATCGCAATATAGTTGTTATGGATTCTCTTGAGCAATCTGATTCGCCTAGTGCCGCGCCCCGATGATTCCGCCATCGGTTGGGGTGTGACAGATTGGTATCAGAGCCATAACTATAGGGAATTAGGCAAAGTTTGAGACTCGACCTAGTCCGGGTCGATGTCTTAGAAAAATTGACCTAGTCTATAGTCTAAGTACCTACAGGCCGACTCTTACGAACTCGTTAGGGTTTGTTTGGGCCAACTTGCTACCCTCGATCCAATTTGTTGAAAGTTACAACTATTGTGTGAACACCGCATACTACAGCTTCACACAAAGAGCCTTTCCTAAGGCTAGAATGTTACTTAGCCTTTCCTAAGGCCGACACAATACACATGCTTTCAAAACTACTCGTACAATAAAACCGAGTGATCTAGTCGAGACCAGGTGTGAAAACCAAGAACTCTCGATAAGGTCGCTCACTCAGCGTATCTTCCTAGCACGAGAACTCTTCGTCGAGCCAGGAGTGACATCCGCATCTCGACAAAAGGTCTCCATTTCAAAATTCTAGTGGAACTCTCGAATTTAATTCGATGAGCGCCACCACCAATGGGAACGAAGTTGTTAAGCCAGGGGTGAAACCCATACCTTAATCAACTGTTCCACTCTATAAAATGGTTTACAAAAGCTCTCACCAAGGACACGACCATAACAACGACTCAGGCTGTGCGAAGACTAGAGAGACGAATGTTAGGAGCTGCATCCCAGTGGAAGCGTGAGTCCTCTAGGTCAACGCGTATGCCCGAACCTGTTGGTTATAGTCGGGTTACTTGGGTAGCCAACGCCTAAACACCCAAGGCATTCCATCTAAATTTTACGTGTATGGTTTACGTCTATGAGTTTTCAAATTTAAGCTTTACGATTTACCGATTTCTCGATTTATCGAATTTACGAACCTCGATTTACAAAGCGCACAACCTGCACAGCCATCGCAATCTAAAACAAAGACCGAATGATCGCAACGAAACAAACGCCTAAGTACTCGAATTCGCTTACGCTATTCCCCTTACCGCGTCCTCGCAAATTCTGAATCAATATCTATGTGTAACCTACAGCTATACCTATACGTACTATATACAAAACGAATCAATTATGTGAGAGTTTAGGAACCTAGAATTTTCCTATATGGCTCCTATGTGTTAAATTAAATTCTATACCAAGTTTTGATCGAATCAAATCGCATCAAAAGTTCAGAAATCATTATGATCGAATCTCATTCCGAATCCTTCTGTCTAGATGCCTTCCAACAACTCGATCTCGAGACGAGTAGCTAGGAGAAGAGCCCAACGACGCGCCGATAAGAGGATTGCCTCAATTGTGACCAAGGAAGTGGTCAAGCTCATTCCTCAAATTGTCGCGCAAGTGCACTCTCAAAGCCACTCTCGAGCCCCGGAAGACGTCAAGACGGAATCTGCATTCCTCTACAAACACTTCAAAGCCTGTGATCCGATGCCTTTTACGGGTGAAGGAGATGTTTCTCAATTACTCCAGTGGTTCGATGCCATCGAGGTTACCCTTCGTCAGAGTGGGTGCCCCGAGGACCTTCAAACTACTTGCGCCACCGGAGTATTCCAATCCCGAGCACTCGATTGGTGGACCGCCGAACGCAACAAACGTGGGATCTCCGCAGCTTACGCCCTCTCATGGGGTGAGCTGAAGAAACTCATGAAGGAAGAATATTGTCCCCCTCACGAAGTCCAGAAGCTAGAGAACGAATTTTGGGAAATCAAGCAAACCGAAGGTGACAATGCGAGCTATACAGCAAGGTTCAAACAGCTCAGCATAATCTGCCCAAGTCAAGTCGACACTCCGAAGAAAGCTATCGCGAAGTATATTCGTGGCTTACCAGAGTGTGTGGGTGATTTTGTCAAAGTTGCAAAACCTACTACCATCGAAGAAGCCTACCGACTAGCCGCAGAGATCAACAGCAAACGAGTCGTGGACGGATTCTCCTTCAAGAAGCCTGTCACACGAGCTCATCAAGCAATCTTCATCAACTCATCCGACGATTCCCTTGGAGAATCGGTCAATGGTTCATCTGACAGCTCCTCGGAGGATTCTTCCAAGGATTGCTCCGACAATGTTTCCGTCAAATCATCAGGCAAATCCGAGGACGACTCTGCATCAACTCAAGAAGCCCAACCGAGCCGCAAACGAAGAACCGTGAGCCTAGACTCTTCAACAACTGGACTGCCGCAACCCGAACCTCTCCGATCAGTTCCAGTTCAGTCTAAGCGTGCTTACAATGGATCTCATCCCCTGTGTTTCACATGCACGTATCATCACCCGCTAGAAGCAAAATGTCGCTATTGCGCAAATTGCAATTGGTATGGGCATTATACGTCGCAGTGCCGTACCGGACCATAACCTGGAAGGAAGTCATCAGCAACCGCCGTCTCCGCAAGTATCCACAACAACGTTATTTTGATCCTAATGTTGTTGTAATAATAAGACTTATCGCTATCATTTCTGGAACTTATTTCATATATCATCGTGTGTGGATTCTATTTCTCTTACAATCGAGCACTATCTAGACGCTAGCACTATGTACTATATTATGTATTTTATCCCTATAACACTCTTAGAACGAGGTACGGTATACGTGCAAGGGACAACTAATCACGGGTGCACACGGGATTATCTTGGTCAGTGCACGGAGATCGTAGTGAAGTTCTAATGGTGCCATAACGTTTAAAAGCACGGTCAAGGCCGTGTCAACAAAGTGTGACACCAAAGCACGGGGCATAAGTAGTAGGGGTGACGCGGGGGTACGCTTTACCATACTACCGAAACTTCGTGAAGAAAGTGCCATGTGGAGTTGGACGTTATTAGACCTATTATACTATTATGGTTAATTTGACACTCTACCATCAATCACAAGGCGTAACAAAACTAAACCGCATCACTGCGAGGCTTCTCGTAAGTCCGCGTACACAAATTGCCACATCGATGAACTTAGGTAAGTTCACCCCGAAGAGCAATTGGAGCAACGCGAGACTGGTCGTAAAGTCTAGAACGCAACTTAATCGCAGTTTTGCCGGATCAATCTCGCAATCAAATCATTCGATAAGTGGCTCGAAATCGCAATCGCATCATGTGTTTGTCTAGAAATCTCTAACGCTAGTTGTTGTCAATTGTGTGAACTTCTATCAGCTGGTGTGGATCGTCTATTGTGGATTCGCTAGACGAGTATCGAGAATCACTCGCCGCCTTCCACTCTTAACGTGCCTCGCACCTAATCCACCAACTCGATACTCTTATCATGGTTCGCTATTACTTATCAATGCACGCATTCTACGTGTCATGTTAGCGCACAAGACCTCGCTTCACGAGACGAAACTAACAAGGTTGAAACATGGTGATGTTTTGACCATATTAGTTGACTTTGTGGAAAAAGGCCGTGTGGGCTAGCCTTAGTACTATTCGTGGTGTAATCAGTTCAATCAATCGTCTATCACTCGCAACGCAACAATCGTCGCTTATCAATCTGTTGAAATCTATTGTCTGTCGATGTTCGAATGTTACTTGGAAGTCATCGCAGGTGGTGTAATGTTAGGGTGCATGACATTGCTTCACAAGATAAAACTAATATGGAAACATGGTGTTTGTCATATTAGCAAGTCTTGTGGAAACGTGCCATGCGAACTTCGTGTGGAATCAAATCGAAATCTCATTTACCCGAATCAAAATCGTGTCATTCGTTGCCCAACCAAGCATACCATATCAGCGTTGTGCGACCGGACTACTCGCACCCGCTGCCTACGCTTGGTTTGCATCCAACTTATTTCTATTCAAAACTCGGTCTAGCACCTCATCGCTAGGATCAAGGGAATCGAAATTCTATCTGTGTCTTATCGGCACGCATGACACTGCCTCATGAAACAGAGTTAATATGGGTAAAGCATGGTGGATACGCCGCTGGTACTTCCTATATATAAGTGTTTTAACCATATTAACGAACTTTTGTGGGAAGGTGCCACGTGGGGCCCGATGTAAGTTATTTTTCCATAGTATTAAGGAAAACCTATTTTTATAAAATTTTTACTAAAACCGTTGGACAAATGAAATTCCTTACAACATGGAGAAAACATTGAATCAGTTTGGCTCCGTGCCCAATGAAAATTTCATAAGTCCAATTCTTTTCTTAAAAACCTTTGCAATGACCGACAGGAATCTTCCCGAGAACGAGGGTTCGGCAGTCGAGTTCCGCTCGAACCCACGTTGTAGGAAAGTTTTCTTAAAACTTATTTTGCCACCTGATTCTTTTAAAATGTAAACCTCAAAACCTGTTATCAAATAACAAAACCCTCCACATAGCGCTGGTGTGGACATCAAAATGGTCGACACCGCGCCATGAGGAGATTTTTCTTAATTAACTTCGGAAATTAATCGAGTATTGGTAAGTTTAAAACGCAATAAAATTGCTTTTTGTATGTGTTATCACTTCTAAGTAATCGAATCGTATGCTCTCTCTATTTTCACTCGCCAAATCGTAATCGATCGCTCGTTATCTAGACGCTAATAATCTCTACTCTCAATCGCATCAACCCTTACGACCCTACTATTGGATTAATTTCGGGACGAAATTTCCTAAAGGAGGGGATACTGTAACAACCCGCACCTTCGTGCGTTGTTACTACTCGACACACTCGTTACGCCTAGCACCGGAGATTCGGATCATAATGAAATCATACCAGTTATATCGCTAAATCGAAGTATAATCGAATAACTACGCATATTCTATCGCTATTACAAACCTATTTTGCATAACACTCACGATGATGTCGAATAAGGGCCTAATCTACCCTTCTCGACGAGCGTGAGGTGTCAAAATGTAAGTAATCGACGCTAACGAGGGCTATCGGGTGAGTACTATGACTCTAACCGTCATGACGATGATGGCAATACGAGTACGTAGTGCCCCGGTAGTCATCGTGGCACATCACATCGAAGAACGCACTCGAAGGCACGCGTAATTCGATCACCGCACTGAGAATTGGATACATAAATACGTATATACGGCCCTTTTGTGATTAATAATAATAAATAATTTAATAATTATATAAATATATGAAAATATGGCTCAAACCGTCGAAATCGCACCAAAAACGGGATCAAAAGGCTTCCGAACGGATCAATTCGATCAGGCTAGTCCAATTGGTCAGACCGGCCCAATCAGATAGGCCAGTCCGATCGGATGGACCAGCCGATCGGATGGGCCAGTCCGATCGAATGGGCCAGCCGATCGACTGGGCCAGCCGATCGACTGGGCCAACCGATCGACTGGGCCAGCCGATCGACTGGGCCAACCGATCGACTGGGCCAGCCGATCGACTGGGCCAGCCGATCCAGTCACTGTTTTGCCTTCCTTTCCCCTTCCTTGCCTATAAATACCCCTCCATTCACTCCCAAACACTTGTGTTGCTGCTCCTAACCGACCAAGACGCTCCAGCCCTCAAATCTCTCGATTTCTTCCGATTCTTGTAAGTTTTCGGCTCAAATCTTGTACTTTCTTGATCCAAATGCAATCCTTCATCTTTCTATCTTTCGAATCTCAATTTTTAACCGTGAAATCAACGGATTTGGGGTGTTCTAAGGTGATGTCACCACAAAGTTCTTCAAAGGTGATGTCATCCCATGAAGAACAACTCAGATTCGGATGATTTACATACGATTCTTCATGAATCTCAACCAAATCAATGTTTTTCTAATCAAAAGGCCACGGATTTGGGTTGTTCGGATAGATTTCATCACAAAGTTCTTATGAACTTCAAGTGTTGACCTCATATCATCAAGAACAACTCAGATCCAGGGCATTTCCTAAGTAAAATCAAGGTTTTTACATCAGATCTAGTGATAAAATGATCGATTTCGAGTTAAACACGGAAAAACCGACAAAAACGACCAGTTCCGACGAACGGGGTGATTCCCGGCCGATGAAACAGGTTGGAATTGACGGGATTTCAGTTGCTTAACACCTCATCGTAACGACTCGACCCAAAACGCCGAAAAACGCTCGAAAAATCATCGAAAACAGCCGAACAGGATGGCCAATCGAGTGGCCCAATCGATCGAACAGACCAGTCGATCGAGTGGCCCAATCGATCGAACAGACCAGTCGATCGAGTGGCCCAATCAATCGAACAGACCAGTCGATCGAGTGGCCCATTCGATCGAACAGGCCAATCGATCGAGTGGCCCATTCGATCGAACGGCCCATTCGATCGATCAAGCCGTCCGATCGATCAGGCCCATCCGTCCGATCGATCAGGCCCATCCGTCCGACCAACCAGGCCCACTCGATTGAGTGGCCTGTTCGACTGGGCCAGCCCAATTTCACCATTTTGTCCGATTTTAACCCAATTTTGCCCGATTCCACGCAAATCGATACCGTTTAACGCATAGTAATCTATCACTCACATAAATTGTCTGAAATCAGGACATTCTCCGGCACCGATTCCGCAAACCTAACCGAATACGCGCTGTGAGTATACTTGACCCCTTTTATCGAATTTTGGGTGTAACATACGTTCCATAAAAACCAAACTTATCAAACGAACGATTTAATTGGACTATTTATCACTTGCGAATAACTGTTTGCATAGATATACGTGATGCTAGTTGCATGTATGCTAGGACTTATACTCGTGACGTCCCACCAAGACTAGTATAGTACTATTTCGCCCGACGGGGTCTAGTTATGCCAGAGTCGAGCATCGAGGACTTAGCTGGTAGTATCAGTTTTGTGAGTATATATGTCGTGTATTACGTTTATGCATGTGGAAATTCGCAGCACTTTTAATCTATCATACTACACATATCAAACCTGTATACTCGCCAATACTTTTGTATTGACAAAGTTTTAACGTATGTTGCAGGTTTAGCCGAAGTTTACATCAAATCAAGCTAGGAAGTCTAGAAACGCATCTAAAATCTAGGTTGTCGGATTTGAATTGTTCGAGAGGACAAGAAATCCGTGATAACTTACGTGATTGTATTGTTTGTTAGTATGGGATGACAAATGTAATAAATATTATCGCAATATAGTTGTTATGGATTCTCTTGAGCAATCTGATTCGCCTAGTGCCGCGCCCCGGTGATTCCGCCATCGGTTGGGGTGTGACACACATAGTCTCACTCTCTCTCTAGAATACACACAGTGATGGAGAATGGATGGGATCTTGTGAGAGGTGCACGAAGCACTCAAGAGTTTCCCTAATCTACACAATACACACATATATAGGCTAGGGACTAAACCCGGATAAAACACATTGTCCGGGATACAAAACAATACAATAATCCGAAACACTCGAAAGTCGTCCGGAATGCCTTCAGGTTCTGATAATCTTCATTATCGTTGACTTTAACTTGGACTTCTGCTTTGGTTGACACAGAACTGATAAGCGACAGTTACCCGGCAAGAACTGCAGTTACACAGACTCAAGGTTGTGCAACGGTGCGACGGTGGAGATGATGAGTTGTGGTGTGTGCAAATTTCATCTTGGAGGGAAAACAGGGAAAAATGCCGCTAAACTGGTTGTGTAAGTGTAAGTGCAGTTCCTGTCGGGTAACTGTGCTTTATCCGTTCTGTTCAACGGTCAACAAAGTCCATGCCAAGTCAAGAATTCGGTAGCTTTATCAGTTCCGAGTTTATGATGTAAAACTTGGAATATGTTGATTATTATTGTTGTCCGAATTAGCTGTTTTGTATCCCGGACAATATGTTTTGTCTGGGTTTAGTCCCTAGTCTCTATATATGTGTTGTATAGGGTAGATTACGGCAACCCTTGAGAAAGCTTTGTGCACCTCTCCAAACTTCTTGTTCCTCCTGGTGTGCACATCCTAGAGAGAGGGGGATACTATGTGTTAGTGAGAGAAAGCTAGGGTTTAGATCTTTGTGATCTAAACCAGCTAGTAGATGATGTATACTCCTTTGGTTTGTGTAATCTGTGATGATTGATTCAATAATAAAGGGTTCATCTTCTACATCTTGTTCATCTTATGATTGTTCTTCATGTCTTGAATCAAGTGCAATGTTTGATGTTTGTCATCGATCCAGTGCTAAAACAGTGAGCTTTTTACACATGTTTTATTCAGGGATAAACCCTAGTCCTTCGATCAATTAAGCAAACAACGGCCTAGATCAATTGCAAAGCCCATGTCCTGGATCAAGACTTTTAGCGGCGACTTTTTAGATGTTGCCGCTAAAAGTGTCACCGCTAATACTTGAATTTCTTGTAGTGATATAATTTTAAAAAAGGAAAAAATGATTTAAAAATAATAATTAAAAATAAGAGTCCCCTTACTATTCATGACCCTTAAAAATATATATACAATCAATAAATATATAAATATATAATATAATATAATATAATGTAGTGTAGTGTAGTGTAGTGTAGTGTAGTGTAGTAGTGTAGTGTAGTGTAGTGTAGTGTAGTGTAGTGTAGTGTAGTGTAGTGTAGTGTAGTGTAGTGTAGTGTAGTAGTGTAGTGTAGTGTAGTGTAGTGTAGTGTAGTGTAGTTAGTGTAGTGTAGTGTAGTGTAGTGTAGTGTAGTGTAGTGTAGTGTAGTGTAGTGGTAGTGTAGTGTAGTGTAGTGTAGTGTAGTGTAGTGTAGTGTAGTGTAGTGTAGTGTAGTGTAGTGTAGTGTTAGTGTAGTGTTGTGTAGTTAGTGTAGTGTAGTGTAGTGTAGTGTAGTGTAGTGTAGTGTAGTGTAGTGTAGTGTTAGTGTAGTGTAGTGTGTGTAGTGTAGTGTAGTGTAGTGTAGTGTAGTGTTAGTGTAGTTGTAGTGTAGTGTAGGTGTAGTGTAGTGTAGTGTAGTGTAGTGTAGGTAGTGTGTAGTGTAGTTAGCTGTTAGTGTAGTGTAGTGTGTGTAGTGTAGTGTAGTGTAGTGTTAGTGTAGTGTTGTAGTGTAGTGTTAGTGAGTGTAGTGTAGTGTAGTGTAGTGTAGTGTAGTGTAGTGTAGTGTAGTGTAGTGTAGTGTAGTGTAGTGTAGTGTAGTGTAGTGTAGTGTAGTGTAGTGTAGTGTAGTGTAGTGTAGTGTAGTGTAGTGTAGTGTAGTGTAGTGTAGTGTAGTGTAGTGTAGTGTAGTGTAGTGTAGTGTAGTGTAGTGTAGTGTAGTGTAGTGTAGTGTAGTGTAGTGTAGTGTAGTGTAGTGTAGTGTAGTGTAGTGTAGTGTAGTGTAGTGTAGTGTAGTGTAGTGTAGTGTAGTGTAGTGTAGTGTAGTGTAGTGTAGTGTAGTGTAGTGTAGTGTAGTGTAGTGTAGTGTAGTGTAGTGTAGTGTAGTGTAGTGTAGTAGTGTAGTGTAGTGTAGTGTAGTGTAGTGTAGTGTAGTGTAGTGTAGTGTAGTATAGTATAGTATAGTATAGTATAGTATAGTATAGTATAATATAATAATTGTAAGTGCAGTTCCTGTCGGGTAACTGTCGCTTATCAGTTCTGTGTCAACCAAAGCAGAAGTCCAAGTTAAAGTCAATGATAATGAAGATTATCAATTGCTGAAGACATTCCGGACGACTTTCTAGTGTTTCGGATTATTGTATTGTTTTGTATCCCGGAAAATGTGTTTTGTCCGGGTTTAGTCCCTAGCCTATATATATGTGTGTATTGTGTAGATTAGGGCAACTCTTGAAGCTTTATGCACCTCTCACAAGATCCCATCCATTCTCCATCACTGTGTGTATTCTAGAGAGAGAGGGAGACTATGCGTTAGTGAGAGAAAGCTAGGTTTAGATGATCTAAACCAGCTTGTAGATGATGTATACTCCTTTGGTTTGTGTAATCTGTGATGACTGATTCATCAAATAAAGAGATTCATCTTCTACGTATTTCTATCTTGTTCTTATTTTGTTCTTCATGTCTTGAATCAAGTGCAATGTTTGATGTTCGTCATCGATCTGGTGCTGTCACAGTGGTATCAGAGCATGGTTACCGATTCGGAATGGTCTAACCTCCTTCCGAATCACCATTGCTCTTGATTTGATGTTTGTTTTCGCCAAACATCTTGAAGACGTGAAGATTTTGGTCCAGATATGAAGAAATTGGAGAGTTGTGTTGGAGAGAACTGCTGGGTTTTTGGTAGATCAAGGGTTTTGATCCAAAAAAGGATTGTCTGAGTTTAAAACTCTGTGTTTGTGTTTCCAGGGTTTTTGGTTAACCAGTGTGAAGTCACACTGGGGAGATAGTCCGGAGACTAGTTACTGAAGCTTGTCTTTGAGCGTTGTCCGAGTTTTTACATCCTCTAAACTTGGTACGAGTTTTCCTTATTTAGTAAATCCTATCCGAGCTTAGTATATCACTTAGGTCCGAGTTTTTGTGTGAATTTCTTTTTGGTCCGAGGTTTTTGCAATTGAGTTTAAGTTTCAACACATAAGTATAACAGGGTCTGAGTTTTTCAATGTCTGAGTTTTTCAATGTCTGAGTTTTGTTGAAAAAACCCTCTGAGTTTTTAATGTCTGAGTTTTTCAATAGTCCGACTTTTGAAACTGTGTTATTTATTCCGAGTTTTTGAACTGAGTGGATAATGTTCCGAGTTTTTAAAACTCTTAGTATTAACAAAACAACTTGGAAAACAAAACAATGTTCTGAGTTTTTGAACTGAGTTTATTCCAGTTTATTCCAAATTGCAGATATGAGTTTTTGAACTGAGTGGATAATGTTCCGAGTTTTTAAAACTCTTATTTATTCCACGTTTGACCTGTGTAGTATTAACAATTCCGAGTTTTAATGTCTTTTGACAGTTCCGAGTTTTTAAAACTCTTAACATTTCCGATTTTTAAGTCCTTCAACTGTCCGAGTTTATTAAAAAAATCCACGTTCCGAGTTTTGATCAAACGTTCAGCAAGTTATGAGTTTTTATTCAAAAACTGTTTCTGAGTTTTAAACTCCAAGTTTTAAAATGTAACACCTCGAAAAATTTCGTCCAATGATGTCTTGACACGTGTCATAAAGTTCCGGTGTGTAACGATATACTTTAGAGGGACTAAAATCGACAAACGGTGAAAACTATGGAACGTAAGGGTCCAAAGTGTCAACAATGGATAAATAGACTCTATGATAACCCTACATAATGTTTATAACCTTAAACGGATGGATCATGGATCATACGACGCGGAAATTGCACAAAAGTGAGGAGTTACAAACTATAGGGGCCAAAAGTGTCAACATGTTTAATTTATACCTCTGAGTGAACTTTTGGCAGACCCGAAGCTTTATAAAGCTAAAATATACTCACTAGAATATGTGGTAAAAATTTCATGAAGTTTCGTCAACGTATGAGAAAGTTATGGCCAAAACCGTAATTGAGGGACTAAAAGCGTCAACGTCGAATTTCATGGCTTTTCGGTTGAGCGCAAAGTTATCCGACGACATCACCATATTGGTAAATATCCCAAGGTTCTAGGAACCAATTTTGGGGGTTTACGAGTCAAGAGAAACGACAAAACATCGCGTGCGAGCGTAAGGGCCAAAACTGCCAAAAGCAGAAAGTTGGGTTCTGATGACCAGGTCCTTGCGGACCGTAACCCTAGACCTTACGGTCCGTAAGGCTTGCCCAGTAAACAGAATACGGGAATTCAACTATTTGGGTCCGAATTGTGAGTGTTATACAGCTGGTGGCACCTCCATTTTGCTCCAATTAAACCTCTTGCATGCCTAGAGCAACAGTAAGCCATCTAACACCTCTGATTTCTGCTTTAAATCAGATTGATCACCCAAATTCTTGGCACTTGCATTTTGATCAAGAACACTCACAAGTTGTAAAACTCTCAAGGCCACTTCTGGAGCAACTCTGAACGTCAAGGCAGCTTCTAGGTGTTAACTAAGCTTCCTTAGAGCCTTTGTAAGCTTCTATATCAGTTATTAATTCGTTATAGCTTTGATTATTGCTAAAAGTCAAACCGTTGTTCTTGTAATTTGACTTTTCAATTAAACGAGTTTTACTCAGTCATTTCTCAAATTGAAACCATTGATATGTTGGTATTTATGTGGGAAACAAACCCTCAAAAGGGTATTCTTTGATTCCCACTCTAAGCATGCTAAATGTCGAGTCAAAGTTATGATTAAAAAGTCAACAGAAATGATTTTAGTGAAAAATGGCATGGATGATAATATAGATTACATGCAACCTGTTTGATCATTATAAATAACTCACAATGAGTACAAGAATGTGTTTTATCATAATCAACTCGACAATCTTTAGTATAAATACGAATCGGAATCGAAAGTCTTGTAAAACGACTTTTTCGTAAGCTATCGATTCGGATCCGTACATGCATGTTTGAGATCTGTATTTGAGTGTATTTTTGACCATTTACATTTTGGTTAAACTTTCTGGAATTTTTATGTCTTGAGTCTATGCTTAGCCGATTCATTTGCATGTTTCCGATTTATGCATAAAGTTGACTATTTTGCCCTTTTTAATATAAAATGTGATTTTTGGAAAAGTGAAAGAGTAGGAATCTTTATTATCAGTTTATAAACTTGCACCGAAAATTTGAGACCAGTTGGTGGTCTAGATGTTGAGTTATGGCCGATATCGTAAAACGGTAGTTTATATTTACATAAACGGCGCATATAGCATATAACCCATTTCTGGCCACGTTTTGATATGAAACTTTATACCTACTGATGTTAAATAATATTTCGGGATTTTTGGTGATTTTTATGAAATTTTTGGCTGATCGTATCTTAGATCGCTAGGTCGATTCGGTTAATGCCGGTTTTGACCGTTTAAGCCATAAAATGAGTTCTACACATCCTTTTGACCCCAAACCAGTTCCTACTGATTTTATTTATTAAATAAATTATTTTGAGCATTCTGGAAATATAAAAATCTCTGCTTTCCTGTAAAAACCCGGAACGGCTCTAAAATCGTATTTTTAGCATTTTTAACGCATAGTAAGCATTATACCCATTTTAAATATATAAGACTTATACCTACTGATGTGTTTAGTGTATTTTTATAAAATTTCAGTAGGTATAAATATTTGAACTCAGATTTCCAGTTTTGGCATTTTTAGCCCTTATGAAATTACTAAAATACCCCTACGGTGCATAGTTTGATTTTAAATGATAAATTTTGTGAACGGGTCATACCCTACTGTTTTAACATGTCAAATTAAGTATATTTACAGTATGATGCAGATCTATAACTCAGATTTCCAGGTTTACTCTTTTATAATCTTTTAAATGACCAAAATGCCCTTCTAAGGCATAAATTGAGTTTAAAATCCCTCGGGGCCTAATAGAACGTAATTTACTGATATTATATCATGTTTAAAGCATATTATCTCAGGGAACTTGCATTTGACTCTTTTGGCTACCCGTAACGCCCTTTTTGCGTTCGGCTCGGTTTACGTAACTAGTTTGCGTAAATTGACCGAAACGGGTCAAACATTATCATTTTTATCTCAAAATCCAGAATGTATTTAGTATACCCATATTATACAAGTATTCAAACTTGTCGGGTCAAAAATCACATTCTATCCGGTCTTTCGCTTAATCGTGCGTTCGTACCGTATCGTCCTTAAAAACTAACCGGTCTAAGCTAAGCTTAAATAAAAGACCCGTTAGGAATCTAATAGGTTATTATAAACCTTTGTTCCAGATTAGGAGGCCCAGTAAAAGCTATCTACACTTACCGATTTTGATTCATACTTGCTCAGGTAAATACATTTTGACTTATTTTCCCTATACGGGCTTGAGGTACGGTATATAGAATACCGCTTGATCGAGCGTACAAGATCTTGCACCCTTGGGTGTTCAATTGAATAATCTTGATCGGCTCGTTTAAACAGTCTTGTTTTACTTTAAGGGTTTGGGGGGTTATTGACCGTGTCCCGGATATCCTTGGCATTATCTTACGAGATGGCCACGACCAGAGCACGGGGTGTAGGCGTACACCCGGCGTGTATAACTCTTTATTGTGGTGTGTAATTTAATCTTTAACCCGGACAGCAGATCCCGGGCTACCAAATTAACAAGTAACATGTAATTCGTTCACAAGTTTATATTGCATAATTATCCCAAGTTAATAAAATATTTATGCCTTGTGCATTTAAATCAATTTTCAACCATTTTCAAAATGAGTCAGTCGATTTGTATTTACCAGTGTAAACTGACGTATTTTCCTAAAAGGTTAAGTGCAGGTACTATACGAACTAGGCTGGTTGTTTCCTAAGAGCGTCCACTATAGTTTCGCAAGCTCGGACGACAAATAAACTGTTGAACAATTTATCTTATTTTATTTGATCCGCCTGTGGATCCGTTTCAACTACATATGATATTCATTATTATATTTTAATTAAAGTTGAAATGAATCTATTCTGCTTCCGTTGTGCATTATTATGTTGTGTTGATTGTCTATGACGACGCCAACCACGTCACGTACCCCACGCCGGGCCCACCGGTGACACGTGGAGATCGGGGTGTGACAGGTTGGTATCAGAGCCAACGCTGAGTGAATTAAACATTAGTCTTTTATGTTTAATCTCAGTTACACAATTGCACATTCCTCGATTTTCGAGTCTAGACAAAGAACTTAGGAATTGTTCAATTTCTTTTATTATTTTAACTTTGCCTTATATATTTTGTTGTGCCACTTGTTTAATTTTGACAGGAATCATGCCGCCACGTGTAAGAGGAGGTAAGGGACGAGGACAGTTCACGACCCGCAACGATCATGAAGCAGGGCCTTCGCACAGGCGAGCCCCATCAGCGTCGCACAACACTGCAACCCACGATCTTTGGAGATCCATGGCTGAACCAGCTAGGCACTCGGCTTCGTTGAGTACCTCACCGACCTTCCCACACTCTTATGGGCCGTATTCTGAAAACGAGCCCCACCACTCGCAGCAGCAGCAGCTTCAGCAGCAGCCCCAGCAGCAGGACCCATCTGAGGCCTTCTGGCGTGACATAGTCACTCCGTCGCCACCGCCACCACCGGTTTTGCCTCCTCCGCCTCAGAGGCCAAGGAGGAACGCGCGTATGTCTACGCGAGGAGGGATCCATATCGGCACCCCTCGACGTTCTAGTAGCAGCCGCTACTCACCACTCCATGAGGAGTCAGAGATGGGGGAATCTCAGCATCCCGTCTCGGAGGTTACTTCTGCGCCTATTCCGCCACTGCCGCCGCAGAGCTTTGGAGAGCCTATTCCTGCTTTTAACGCAGCACAGTTCAACCCGTTTGAGCAGACTTTCCCTACGGGTTATGATTTTACGGGAGATCCCTACTGGTTAGCTTCAGGCTACAACCCTCTCAATCAGGAGAGTACTTTTGGAGGTCCCTGGGCTACGGGACCATCGACTTTTGGATTCCCACCACAGGGTTACTAGCAGCCACAGCCTCCACAACCACCGCAGTATCAGCCACCGCCGCCGGCGCCGATGATGTCGCCACCGCAGGTCCAGGAGATCCTGCAAGGTATAAACAATGTGCGGCGTGAGCTGAGACAGGAGATGCGAGAAGATCGCCGCCATAACCGCGGAATGTTCAAGAAAATGGTTGATTTAATCAAGGGTAAGAGTAAAAAGGATTATTAAATCCTTCGTTTGCTAGCTAGTCCACTCATGTCCCTGTGAGGACATTTATTCTGTATTCTACCCCTGCGTGGGTATGTTTCTCTTATCCTACCCCTGCGTGGGTATGTTGTTTCAGTCTAACCCCTGCGAGGGTTTGTTCTGTTTTATTATTGTTTGTTATTTGCTTTAGCCCCTGCGTGGGTATGTTATTTGATTAAAAGTCCCGTTTAGGGCAAAAATGTACTAGTTACTTTAATTTAAAAATGGTTAATTTAAAGTTTTCATTTACCTATATGCATGGACATAATATACAAATAAATGAAAAATATCAAATATTATTTTGATTTACCATTTAATAAGAATCTTAGTAAGGTAAAACCTAGCATGAATGTCTTACTAATAGGCCTGGCCAAGATGGTAAAACCTGGTTGAAAGGATTCAAATCTCTGTTAACCTCTGTAAACATGTTAGCATTCCGGCTAAGCGTGATCTGTAAATTCACACAAGCCATTTATTTTAATATATTATCTACAGATTATATCTGTATACAAGTCTATTTATGACTTGATACCTACGGGTTATGACTATGTCATATAATGCAAAAAGGCAGTTGTGGTTTATAACTCCCTGCCAAGTAAAGGATTATTTGTTTAATTATGCAATTTTTAAATCCTATAAAAAAATCTAAATTTAAAATTAGAAGTTGTCCAAAGTGACTAGGCTCATTGTGCCAATATATATATATATTTCATTCTATTATAGTTGCTAATAAGATCCTGAATGAAACTAATTAAATTAACTGATATGGTTCTTAAGACCATGGTTAATAAATCGTCTAGAACGATAATACTGTTAGGCTTCTAAATAAGACCTTGTCTTTTTATGTAGCTTAAAGCTACATGGCCAAATCGGAGGAAACCAACAGTCATTCTGGAGAACACCCAGATAATACAAGGATTCTCGTCACTGGTGCGGAACTGCAAACACTAGTTGCAAACGCTGTTGCCACAGCTATGGAAAGGCAATTCAGAGAATCTAGCGGGACTCAGAGTAGGACCCGAACTGTACAACATTCAAGATCCAAGACTCACTCAAAGGCTCATAGTAAGCCACCTAAGAAAAGTGAGCCAAAGAAGGACGAGGGGGATAATCACTCCTCCAACCACAGCAGTGTTCCTAAGCAAGAAATACAGCTGAGACATGATATGCACAGCAAGTCCTGCACATACAAGTATTTCGTTTCATGCAAACCCAGGGATTTCACTGGGGAAAAAGGAGCAGTTGACTGTATGACATGGATCGATGAAATGGACACTGTGGTTGATATCAGCGGATGTGCTGATAGGGACGTTGTAAAGTACGTGTCCCAGTCTTTTAAAGGAGATGCTCTGGCATGGTGGAAATCACTCCTTCAAGCTGCTGGCAAGGCCGCACTCTATAGCTTGACATGGGATCAGTTTGTATCCCTCATCAAAGAAAATTTCTACCCACAGCATGAAGTGGAGAGAATCGAATCGGACTTTGTGTCCCTGGTAATGAAGAACCTTGATTGTCAGGCCTATCTGACCACATTCAACACCTTATCTCGATTAGTGCCATATTTGGTGACCCCGGAGCCGCGGAGGATCGCTCGTTTTATTGGGGTCCTGGCACCGGAGATCAAGGCAAGCGTTAAGGCATCAAGGCCTACGACATTCAGGTCAGTAGCTGACCTATCCCTCTCCCTCACTCAAGATTTAGTCAGATTGAGAGCTGCTAAGAGCTCAGATGAAAATAAGAGGAAACGTGAGGATGACACCTCACGAAGGTCAGAGAAGAAGCACAAGGGAAACAACGACCATAAGAAAGGGTCGGGGTTCAGAAAGGGAAATAATCAGTCGGGTGAGAAACCCAGATGCAAGATTTGTCGGAAGCATCACTTTGGGAAATGCAAGCAGGAGGATAGGTCTCAATCTCAGCAGAGATTGTGTGGGATTTGTAAGTCCCCAGACCATAAGGCATTGGAATGTAAGAAACTCAAGGATGCAACCTGCTTTGGTTGCAATGAGAAAGGGCACTTCCGGCCGAATTGCCCGAAGAATGCTAGAAAGGCTGATGAAGGAAAGAAGACGAATGCGAGAGTCTTCAAAATGGACGCAAAGGAAGCAGTCCAGGATGACAATGTCATTACAGGTACTTTTCTTGTAAATGATGTTTATGCTAGAGTCCTATTTGATTCAGGAGCTGATAAGTCATTTGTAGATGATAAGTTTTGTAAATTGTTAAACCTTCATGTTAAAACTTTAAGTGTGAAATATGAAGTGGAATTAGCCGATGGAACCATAGAAACCGCTTCGACTGTTTTAGATGGATGTGTTATATCCATTAGGAATCATTCCTTCCCGTTATCCCATCTTCCCTTTAAGCTAGCTGGATTCGATATTGTGATAGGCATGGATTGGTTATCAAGTAACCAAGCCCAAATTCTGTGCAACAGAAAGCAAGTAGTAGTGAAGACTCCGTCTGGTGAGTCACTCACTATTCAAGGAGATACTCAGCATGGATTGCCTGAGCAAGTGTCTATGCTCAAGGCATCCAGGTGTATGCAAAAGGGATGTGTCATTTATATGGCACAAGTCACCATTGATGAGCCGAAGTTGAAGATTGAAGATATCCCTGTTATCTCAGATTACCCTGAAGTATTCCCTGAAGAACTACCCGGTTTGCCACCGGATAGGCAAGTGGAGTTTCGGATAGACATCATTCCAGGCACTGCGCCTGTAGCAAGAGCACCATATAGGTTGGCACCAACGGAGATGAAGGAGTTGAGGACTCAGTTGGATGACTTACTAGCTAAAGGTTTTATTAGACCTAGCTCATCTCCTTGGGGAGCGCCAATCTTGTTTGTCAAAAAGAAGGATGGATCGATGCGTCTGTGTATCGACTACCGCAAGCTAAATAAAGTTACTATCAAGAATAGGTACCCGTTACCCAGGATCGATGATCTGTTCAATCAATTGCAATGAGCAAGCTATTTTTCGAAGATCGATTTAAGATCAGGTTATCATCAGTTGAAAGTCAAGGATGAAGACGTACACAAAACATCGTTTAGGACTCGCTATGGACATTACGAGTTCCTAGTAATGCCGTTTGGGCTCACTAACGCACCAGCCGCATTCATGGATCTCATGAATCGCGTCTGCAAGCCTTATCTAGATAAATTCGTTATCGTCTTTATCGACGACATCCTTATCTACTCGAAAAGCCAAACTGACCATGAGAAACACCTTCGTTGTATTCTCAAACTACTGCATCAAGAGAAGCTTTATGCCAAATTTTCGAAGTGTGAATTTTGGCTTCGAGAAGTCCAATTCCTTGGACATGTAGTAAGCGAGCGTGGTATCCAAGTGGATCCCGCTAAAGTAGAAGCAGTCATGAACTGGCAGGAGCCGAAAACTCCTACCGAGATTCGCAGTTTCCTCGGATTGGCAGGATATTATAGGCGATTTATCGAGAACTTTTCAAGAATTGTTGCGCCCCTAACTTCATTGACTCGTAAGAAGATTAAGTTTGACTGGGGCCCTAAGCAGCAGGAATCCTTTGACATCCTGAAGAGGAAACTGAGCAATGCGCCAGTATTGACACTGCCTGAAGGTATGGAAGAATTTGTGGTGTAATGTGATGCGTCACACACTGGTATGGGTTGTGTACTCATGCAAAGAGGCAAATTCATTGCCTACGCTTCTCGACAGCTAAAAGTACACGAAAAGAACTACACCACCCACGATTTGGAATTGGGTGCGGTTGTGTTTGCTTTGAAGCTATGGAGACATTACTTGTACGGAACCAAGTGCATAATTTATTCGGATCACAAGAGTCTTCAACACTTGTTCAACCAGAAGGAATTGAACATGCGTCAAAGGCGATGGATGGAAACTTTAAATGATTATGAATGTGAAATAAGATACCATCCAGGCAAGGCAAATGTAGTTGCCGACGCCTTAAGCAGAAAGGAAAGAGTAAAACCAGTTAGAATCAATGCCAAGCGCATTGAAATAAGAAATAACTTGAATGAAAGGGTGTTAGCTGCACAAAAGGAAGCTGTGTTGGAAGCTAACTATCCTGCAGAAAAGTTAGGAGTAACTGAGGAGCAGTTATCCTACGACAAAGATGGAATGCTACGACTAAACGGACGGATATGGGTTCCAATTTATGGAGGACTTCGTGAGGTCATTCTCCAGGAAGCCCATAGCTCCAAATATTCTGTTCATCCTGGAGCTGATAAGATGTACCAGGATCTAAAAGCAAACTACTGGTGGATTGGTTTGAAAAAGTCCGTAGCAGAGCATGTTGCTAAATGTTTGACTTGCGCTCAAGTCAAGGCGGAACATCAGAAGCCGTCAGGTTTGCTTCAGCAACCTGAAATTCCCAAGTGGAAGTGGGAAATGGTAACAATGGATTTTATCACCAAGTTGCCGAAGACGAAAAAGGGAAATGATACCATATGGGTCATAGTTGATAGACTGACTAAGTCAGCTCATTTCCTACCCATCAAGGAGACGTATAGCTCCGATATGCTAGCCCAATTGTACGTTGACAAGATAGTAGCGCTACATGGTATACCTATATCTATTATCTCCGATAGAGATACTAGATATACGTCGCATTTTTGGAAAAGTTTCCAACAATCGTTGGGTACACGTTTGAATTTCAGTACGGCTTATCATCCTCAGACCGATGGTCAGAGTGAGCGTACGATTCAGACTTTGGAGGACATGCTTCGCGCATGTGCGATCGACTTAGGTGGTAGTTGGGATAAGAACCTACCACTGATTGAATTCTCCTACAACAATAGCTACCATTCCAGCATAAAAGCTGCGCCTTTTGAGGCCTTATACGGTAGAAAGTGTAGATCGCCTATTTGTTGGGCGGAAGTTGGAGATGTCCAACTGTCAGGACCAGAAATCGTTTTTGAAACGACAGACAAGATCGTTCAGATTCGCGATCGATTGAAAGCTGCCAGGGATAGGCAGAAAAGTTATGCGGATCCTAAGCGCAAGGATTTTCACTTCGATGTAGGTGATAAGGTATTGCTCAAAGTATCGCCTTGGAAAGGCATGATGCGTTTTGGCAAGAAAGGCAAGCTAGGCCCAAGATATATAGGACCTTTCGAGATTATCGAACGTGTCGGATCAGTTGCTTACAAGTTAAACTTGCCAGAAGAACTTAGCGCTATACATAATGTGTTCCACATCTGTAATTTAAAGAAGTGTTTCGCTGATGAATCACTGGTTATACCGCATACAGACATACACATAGATGAGAGTCTAAAGTTCGTGGAAAAACCATTGTCGATCGAGGATCGACAGGTGAAGAAACTTCGAAGGAAGTATATACCTATTGTTAAGGTTAAATGGGATGCCCGTAGAGGTCCCGAATACACGTGGGAAGTGGAATCCATGATGCAAGAAAAATATCCCCATTTGTTTCAGTAAATCTCGGGGTCGAGATTTCTTTTAAGGGGGTGAGGATGTAACACCTCGAAAAATTTCGTCCAATGATGTCTTGACACGTGTCATAAAGTTCCGGTGTGTAACGATATACTTTAGAGGGACTAAAATCGACAAACGGTGAAAACTATGGAACGTAAGGGTCCAAAGTGTCAACAATGGATAAATAGACTCTATGATAACCCTACATAATGTTTATAACCTTAAACGGATGGATCATGGATCATACGACGCGGAAATTGCACAAAAGTGAGGAGTTACAAACTATAGGGGCCAAAAGTGTCAACATGTTTAATTTATACCTCTAAGTGAACTTTTGGTAGACCCGAAGCTTTATAAAGCTAAAATATACTCACTAGAATATGTGGTAAAAATTTCATGAAGTTTCGTCAACGTATGAGAAAGTTATGGCCAAAACCGTAATTGAGGGACTAAAAGCGTCAACGTCGAATTTCATGGCTTTTCGGTTGAGCGCAAAGTTATCCGAGGACATCACCATATTGGTAAATATCCCAAGGTTCTAGGAACCAAGTTTGGGGGTTTACGAGTAAAGATAAACAACAAAACATCGCGTGCGAGCGTAAGGGCCAAAACTGCCAAAAGCAGAAAGTTGGGTTCTGATGACCAGGTCCTTGCGGACCGTAACCCTGGACCTTACGGTCCGTAAGGCTTGCCCAGTAAACATAATACGGGAATTCAGCTATTTGGGTCCGAATTGTGAGTGTTATACAGCTGGTGGCACCTCCATTTTGCTCCAATTAAACCTCTTGCATGCCTAGAGCAACAGTAAGCCATCTAACACCTCTGATTTCTGCTTTAAATCAGATTGATCACCCAAATTCTTGGCACTTGCATTTTGATCAAGAACACTCACAAGTTGTAAAACTCTCAAGGCCACTTCTGGAGCAACTTTGAACGTCAAGGCAGCTTCTAGGTGTTAACTAAGCTTCCTTAGAGCCTTTGTAAGCTTCTATATCAGTTATTAATTCGTTATAGCTTTGATTATTGCTAAAAGTCAAACCGTTGTTCTTGTAATTTGACTTTTCAATTAAATGAGTTTTACTCAGTCATTTCTCAAATTGAAACCATTGATATGTTGGTATTTATGTGGGAAACAAACCCTCAAAAGGGTATTCTTTGATTCCCACTCTAAGCATGCTAAATGTCGAGTCAAAGTTATGATTAAAAAAGTCAACAGAAATGATTTTAGTGAAAAATGGCATGGATGATAATATAGATTACATGCAACCTGTTTGATCATTATAAATAACTCATAATGAGTACAAGAATGTGTTTTATCATAATCAACTCGACAATCTTTAGTATAAATACGAATCGGAATCGAAAGTCTTGTAAAACGACTTTTTCGTAAGCTATCGATTCGGATCCGTACATGCATGTTTGAGATCTGTATTTGAGTGTATTTTTGACCATTTACATTTTGGTTAAACTTTCTGGAATTTTTATGTCTTGAGTCTATGCTTAGCCGATTCATTTGCATGTTTCCGATTTATGCATAAAGTTGACTATTTTGCCCTTTTTAATATAAAACGTGATTTTTGGAAAAGTGAAAGAGTAGGAATCTTTATTATCAGTTTATAAACTTGCACCGAAAATTTGAGACCAGTTGGTGGTCTAGATGTTGAGTTATGGCCGATATCGTAAAACGGTAGTTTATATTTACATAAACGGCGCATATAGCATATAACCCATTTCTGGCCACGTTTTGATATGAAACTTTATACCTACTGATGTTAAATAATATTTTGGGATTTTTGGTGGTTTTTATGAAATTTTTGGCTGATCGTATCTTAGATCGCTAGGTCGATTCGGTTAATGCCGGTTTTGACCGTTTAAGCCATAAAATGAGTTCTACACATCCTTTTGACCCCAAACCAGTTCCTACTGATTTTATTTATTAAATAAATTATTTTGAGCATTCTGGAAATATAAAAATCTCAGCTTTCCTGTAAAAACCCGGAACGGCTCTAAAATCGTATTTTTAGCATTTTTAACGCATAGTAAGCATTATACCCATTTTAAATATATAAGACTTATACCTACTGATGTGTTTAGTGTATTTTTATAAAATTTCAGTAGGTATAAATATTTGAACTCAGATTTCCAGTTTTGGCATTTTTAGCCCTTATGAAATTACTAAAATACCCCTACGGTGCATAGTTCGATTTTAAATGATAAATTTTGTGAACGGGTCATACCCTACTGTTTTAACATGTCAAATTAAGTATATTTACAGTATGATGCAGACCTATAACTCAGATTTCCAGATTTACTCTTTTATAATCTTTTAAATGACCAAAATGCCCTTCTAAGGCATAAATTGAGTTTAAAATCACTCGGGGCCTAATAGAACGTAACTTACTGATATTATATCATGTTTAAAGCATATTATCTCAGGGAACTTGCATTTGACTCTTTTGGCTACTCGTAACGCCCTTTTTGCATTCGGCTCGGTTTACGTAACTAGTTTGCGTAAATTGACCGAAACGGGTCAAACATTATCATTTTTATCTCAAAATCCAGAATGTATTTAGTATACCCATATTATACAAGTATTCAAACTTGTCGGGTCAAAAATCACATTCTATCCGGTCTTTCGCTTAATCGTGCGTTCGTACCGTATCGTCCTTAAAAACTAACCGGTCTAAGCTAAGCTTAAATAAAAGACCCGTTAGGAATCTAATAGGTTATTATAAACCTTTGTTCCAGATTAGGAGGCCCAGTAAAAGCTATCTACACTTACCGATTTTGATTCATACTTGCTCAGGTAAATACATTTTGACTTATTTTCCCTATACGGGCTTGAGGTACGGTATATAGAATACCGCTTGATCGAGCATACAAGATCTTGCACCCTTGGGTGTTCAATTGAATAATCTTGATCGGCTCGTTTAAACAGTCTTGTTTTACTTTAAGGGTTTGGGGGGTTATTGACCGTGTCCCGGATATCCTTGGCATTATCTTACGAGATGGCCACGACCAGAGCACGGGGTGTAGGCGTACACCCGGCATGTATAACTCTTTATTGTGGTGTGTCATTTAATCTTTAACCCGGACAGCAGATCCCGGGCTACCAAATTAACAAGTAACATGTAATTCGTTCACAAGTTTATATTGCATAATTATCCCAAGTTAATAAAATATTTATGCCTTGTGCATTTAAATCAATTTTCAACCATTTTCAAAATGAGTCAGTCGATTTGTATTTACCAGTGTAAACTGACGTATTTTCCTAAAAGGTTAAGTGCAGGTACTATACGAACTAGGCTGGCTGTTTCCTAAGAGCGTCCACTATAGTCTCGCAAGCTCGGACGACAAATAAACTGTTGAACAATTTATCTTATTTTATTTGATCCGCCTGTGGATCCGTTTCAACTACATATGATATTCATTATTATATTTTAATTAAAGTTGAAATGAATCTATTCTGCTTCCGCTATGCATTATTATGTTGTGTTGATTGTCTATGACGACGCCAACCACGTCACGTACCCCACGCCGGGCCCACCGGTGACACGTGGAGATCGGGGTGTGACATAAAACTTTCAATTGTCCGAGTTTAAGTAATCAGTTTCAACAGGTCCGAGTTTGGTTGACATATTGAACAGTTTTGTTTCTTGAGTGTTGTACTTGTCTGCTGGTTCGGGTTTTGTTCTTGACTGCCAGTCCGAGTTTGTTCAAAATCAATCTGTTTAAACTTCTTTAGTACGAGATTAGTCTTTCGGATAGCAGCCCCCGGGTTTCTTCAGAGTTTCCTTTATTTCCTTGCTTGTTTCGAATTCCTTTGTACTCTAAGTACTGCTCAATGATTTGATCCGAGGTTTCAAGAGCTTTCGGTTTTTATGAGTTCCGAATATTCTAGAATTCTGGGTTACCTGGGGTACCGGAGTTTTAGCTAAATTTAGAAGTTTGTGTTGTTCGGAAGTTTCAAGTTGTGCATGTTCCGAGTTTTTCTAGTTACTCCGGGTTACCTGGGGTACCAGATAACTAACTAAGAGTCAGAATTATGTGTAGTTTGGAAACTTGAAGTCGGTTTCGGATTATCGAAAAGCTTTATGGTACTTATGTTGTCCGGATCAAGTGAGGAGGTGAAGAGAATAAGACTTGCTTGGATTTTTGTATTGTTTACAAAGAAAAAGGGGGAGTAAAATTTTTTTGAAATTCATATTTTCTTTGTAAACCAAAAGCTCGTGGTGCTACATCGAAGCAAGTTCATGTTTACTATCTTTGAGATTAACTTAGTGTTAATCTTACCGGTGGCGAAGTGTTTATAACATGAAGCAAGTTAGAGCTAGTGTATGATTGAGTTTTGTCAAGTTTGTTCGAGGTTCAATCAAGTGTTGACGTGATGAAGCAAATTGTTCGTTTGGCAAGTAGTTGAAGGTCATGCCTTTATCGTATGCCGGTTAGAGTAGAGAAGATTAGTCTTCTTGGTACCTCTTCCAAGTTGGTGACTGATCGGATTCTCGAAATAGGGGTTCTTACATTGAGGGGGAGATTGGAGACGAAAGTCATCGGGTAATTGGTGGATTCGTGAAGATACAAGATTGGATCATGAATATTCGAGATGAAATGATTTCAGACACTCGGTTGAAGACTATGATCAAGATGGTGGATGTACTTTTACAAAGTTCATTTTGTTATTAACTTATAGAACTGAGCTTCATGTCTTTGCGAAATTTGAAGTGTTCAAGGTTGGGCATTGGAAATCCAATATTTCTTTCTGATGTTGGTTAGTTTGAAGATTAATGTATTGAGCGATATTCTTACATGTGGTTGTAGGTCGGTTCGCTTTAACTTGATTCAGGAGTAGATTGAGGGGGAGGATCAACAGTGTTTGATGTTGGATTCTTCAGGTTTCTCAGAGCGGCCATTTAAGTGATAGTCAGCAAGTCTTTAATTAGAAGGGTTGAAGATCGCTATGCTCTACCGGAAAGATCAAGTCTCATCCAAAGTTGAAAGCAGGCATGATATCATCAGTTAAAGGGGAGTCTGTAAGCGCAGTATCCGGTGATTGAAGATTATCGATGCCACACAGAACTGATGCAACAGTTAAGGGGGAGACTGTAAGTGCAGTTCCTGCCGGGTAACTGTCGCTTATCAGTTCTGTGTCAACCAAAGCAGAAGTCCAAGTTAAAGTCAATGATAATTAAGATTATCAATTGCTGAAGGCATTCCGGACGACTTTCTAGTGTTTCAGATTATTGTATTGTTTTGTATCCCGGAAAATGTGTTTTGTCCGGGTTTAGTCCCTAGCTTATATATATGTGTGTATTGTGTAGATTAGGGCAACTCTTGAAGCTTTGTGCACCTCCCACAAGATCCCATCCATTCTCCATCACTGTGTGTATTCTAGAGAGACAGGGAGACTATGTGTTAGTGAGAGAAAGCTAGGTTTAGATCTTTGTGATCTAAACCAGCTTGTAGATGATGTATATTCCTTTGGTTTGTGTAATCTATGATGACTGATTCATCAAATAAAGAGATTCATCTTCTACATATTTCTATCTTGTTCTTATTTTGTTCTTCATGTCTTGAATCAAGTGCAATGTTTGATGTTCGTCATCGATCCGGTGCTGTCACAATAATATAATATAGTATAGTATAGTATAGTATAGTATAGTATAGTATAGTATAGTATAGTATAGTATAGTATAGTATAGTATAGTATAGTATAGTATAGTATAGTATAGTATAGTATAGTATAGTATAGTATAGTATAGTATAGTATAGTATAGTATAGTATAGTATAGTATAGTATAGTATAGTATAGTATAGTATAGTATAGTATAGTATAGTATAGTATAGTATAGTATAGTATAGTATAGTATAGTATAGTATAGTATAGTATAGTATAGTATAGTATAGTATAGTATAGTATAGTATAGTATAGTATAGTATAGTATAGTATAGTATAGTATAGTATAGTATAGTATAGTATAGTATAGTATAGTATATATATATAATATAATATAATATAATATAATATAGGGTGTGGTTCGGTTTCAAAGTTCAAATTTCCTAAAAAGTGTAAAAAAACTATAAAACGCTATAATTTCAGCTATAAAACACAACTAAAACCCACAAATTACAGAGTGAAAATTACTAAAAATCATATTCAAACCCTAACCCTAATGGTCCATAAAAACTTCAAACAAACCATTGTAAAAATATGAATACAAAACATAACATGCTGATCAACATAAAACACATTAATATTTGTCATTCCATAATCAAAGCTGTTGATACATTATTTGTGGACGCGACTTTTCTCGGCTTGGCAACGATTTTCCTCCGTCTTGTAAAAGATCGAGTATCGGGCCCAAGATACAAAGGACTTTGGTTTAATCGTTGGGCTGAAACAAAGTAGGCAAAACAAGCACATGGGCCTTCACTGTTTGGCGAAACACATTTGGGCCCAAAGCCCATACTTGACGAAAGGTATTTGAGATCGACGAAGCACACTGTTTCGTCGACATACATTCTGTTTCGCCGCCTGTGTTGTGTTTCATCAAGCTTCTGTTTCACCAAGCTTCTGATTCGCCGAGCTAGTTCTGATTCGTACTATCTGTGAGTATAAATAGACAGTCTGTTGTTAGAAGACACGAGGGCTTGAACACAGAGAGAAAAACACACACACACACGAGAGTTTGAGAGAGTTTGCAAAACATATTTGTAAACATTGTTTTGTAACCGAAACTTTCATACGTATTAATACAGAGGTGTTAATCGGTGAATCTTGCGTGTCGTGTCTTTGCGTGTTCTATCTCGGTTTGCCTTTCCGGTTGGATTCCGCACAACCGGGTGGGTTTGTACACAAGGATTAGGCGACTAGATCCTCCTAGCCGGACCTACAAGTGGTATCAGAGCCTTGGCTCTTCTCCTTGTTAAAACCGAGTGTTTTCGGGTGTTTTCCGGGTGTTTGAAGTTCTTATTTTTCTTGAAAAATCTAGTTATATCTTCAAATATCTTGTGTTTTTGCTTTGTGTTTTGTTAAAAACCTTGGTATTTCTCATGTTCACATGTTAGTTATTGGTTTTTATTAAACATTTTAAACAAAAATTGTGTTCGGAAAGTTACCTTTCACCGGAAAAGTGATTGTGTGCTTCACATATTCATATCACATTCAAAGTGTTCTTCAAGATTTACACTTTTTGATCCATTTAAAAGAACTGTTAAATTGTTTGTGTCTTGAAAATTGTAAAAGCATTATAATATTACACACTTTACCGGTTGGTATGTTGGGTATGGTGTTGATTTGAGAGGTTGTATCTAGTGTCAGTAAAAGATAAGGTCAGCCGAAAGTTCACCAACTTTTTACCAACTCTCTGCAGCTTTTCTGACGAAACAAAATCATTCGACGAAACAAAAGTTCATTTCGTCGAAACATACTTGACGAAACAGATTTATTTTCGTCGACTTCAGTGGGCTTCATCTTTCTTGGGCTCTTTGTTTCGTCGAGTGGAAGCCCAAAACCAAAGTGGGCTTGTTTCGTCAATTGAGAGGCAAAGAGATCTGTTTCGTCGTTAGGCTTCTTTGTTTCGCCATTGGGCCTGAACTGTTTCGTCGCTTAGAAGCCCAATAGCCAATTTCAGTTTCAGTTTCTGTTTCGTCGAACAAAAAGAGTCCAACAAACTGTTTTGGGTTTCGTCGATCATCATTGGGCCTTAAGTTGTTTTGGGCCCGTTTTGTCGCTTAACTTGATTCGTCATTTCTTGGGCCTAATTTCATTTCGTCGATACATATTTTAAAAGGTGTTTCGTCAAGCTTAAAGTTATAAGTCTTTTTCGAAACAAAACAAAAATTCAGTTTCGTCAAAATTTTGTTTCGTCGAAACACTTGTCAGTTTTTAACAAAAGGGTTGAAATTGTTATTTAACTGTTTGATTTGAGCGTGTTTTTCAGGTGATTCGTCTTCTTTATCAAACATGAATCCAAGTTGGTGGGGTACTCCGGCTCCAAATGAGGGAAAGTATAGAAATACAAGTTTATCTCCCTCATGGGCCGAATCTCCCGTATCGACATCTTCGCAAGCAAATGCTATATCAACCGGTCAATGGGCTTTCGTATCAAATCAGACGCACAGTACTTCTTCTGCAATACCTATTGTGCCACACAATCCTGAAATGTATTATGGAACTCCCAGTACTTCTCCTGCAAGACCTATTGTGCCACACAATCCTGATATGTATTATGGAACTCCTAGTACTTCGTCTGCAAGACCCGGTTCACATGCTCCACTTCAAACGGCGTTTGTCACAAGCACAGACATGTATGGTAACCAAATACAAGTTCTTGCTAAGCCAGCTCCCACCACAGACTTGTATGGAAATCCATTACCCCCAGTTGCTTTACAACACCATCGTTCTACTGTGGAACCATCATCTCTTGATCCAAGGAACAGTAGTCAGACAAAAACGACGTTTTATGCTGAAATTGTCAAAGATGACAGCAATGGTGAATCCTCGAGAGATAATGACAGTTCTGAACATGACAGTTGTTCAGATGAAGACGTTTCAACTTCAGTTGAAGATGTTACGACTTCAAGTTCAAGCGAGGATGGATCTGAATGTGAATTATCAAGGGAGGTCATTGATTCTGATGCAGAAAGGCCAACATCTGAGGGTGATTCCAGTCAGGTATGTGTCAATGAACCCACTGCTATTATTTGTGATAATTGTGATAGATTGAGTGGTAAATGTGCTGATTTAAAGGCAAACATGTCTGAGTTGCAAGGCAAACATGATGCTTTACAAGCTAGTTTGTTGACTTGCAAGACAAACATGCTTCTTTGAATGATAGATGGTGTGAATTGCAAAGCAAACACGAGGCTTTGCAAGAGAAATATGATGTGACTTTTATTCACAACCAGAAGTTGACCGTGGATCTTTCGAAGTGCACAGAAGCCAACATGTTTTATGAAAACCATGAAAAGGAATTTAAGTCGGTAATCGAAAATTTAAAGAAAGATAAACCCGAGCTGACAAAAATGGTTTCCAGAAAACAAACTGATATTAATTTGTATATATCTCGCCTTGAGGCAATGCAAAAGGAAATGGCTTGTGTGAAAACGGAAAGTGAGGCGATCCAGCTCAAGCTAGACAGTTATTTAAGTTCTAGCTATGTGTTGGATCACATCATCGACGTTCAGAAAGAGAAACGAGATGTCACATGCATAGGCTATAAGAAATGTCCACCACCTGTGAGACACAATTATGATGCAATGCCTGACGAGGAGGATAAAACTTTCTTTGAACCATCTGTTCCTCTAGATGTTAAGGAATTTGCTGCAGGACTAGGATACAAGAAAGAAGTATCATCCGATTCAGATGTGTCAGCAGATGCATGCGTGTCTGAACTGAATCAGGATCCTCCAGTCATTATTGAGGATGCTGATTCTTCTGATGATGAATCTGAAGATACTGACTTAGCAAAGTTTGATGCAGAAATCAAAGAAGAGGACATACCTCTTGAGAATCATATTCTATGTGATCCTCCTGCTAAAACCGCTAAGACTATTGCAATCGAGTCCCCATCTGCAAAAGAGTCGGAGAGTGTGAATTTGCTGTACACTCTTGTTGGTGATGATAAAATTTATTCCGACAAAGATTTTCCTATTAAGAATGTCAATCAATCTTTAATCAGTAAAGTCTTTGAAAATTCGACAAGTAAGTTTTTGGGAAAGACAGGATCACGTGTTACGGTAACACAATGCTCTCCTATTCCAAAGGCCGAAGTTCGAAAACAATTTGGCAATAAGAAATTACCAACAGTGCAAAAACAGCAAAATCACACCAAGCCAAAAGGAAAATCAACGACTCAAGGTCAAAAGAAGCTGAATCAAAAGAAGAACAAGAATGTGAACTTTGTGAAATCAAAGGGAACTGACAAAATAGAAACATTTGAAAACAAATCAAACTTAGATTTTGTTAAACAAGCAACTGTGTTAAAAAGAAATGAATCAAACAGTTCGAAACCTAGTACCTCGGGATCACAAAGTTCATCATCAGCAAGATGATCACATGATGCTTCGGGGATTGTTGAACGAAGATCATGTTTTGAATGTGGTACAATTGGACATATAATTCGAAATTGTCCATATCTTCATAAGTTGAAAGCAAAGGTTGATGATTTCCGTGAACAAAATCATGCCGGCCAAGAAAATGAAAAAGGCAAACAGAGTCAAAACAAGAAAAAGGTTCGGAAGATAAACTTCGTGAATTCAAGAGGGACTGATAAAATTGACACTTTCGAAAACAAATCCAACAAGGATTTTGTTAAACAAAGTAAAATTTTGAAAAGAAACAGTCAAAACAACTATACACAACAAACAAACGGTTGTGATGTAGGACCAAGTACCTCAAGATCATGAAGTTCATCATCCAGCTCTTACAGTTATGATACTCCGAGGTTTGTTGAGCGGAGATCATGCTTTGAATGCTGTGAGTATGGGCACATTGTTAGAAACTGTCCATATCTCACGAAAGAAAAGGCAAAGGTTGAACCCCCCCATGGTAACAATTACCATAAAAGATCTGTTTCACCAAAACAGGACTCTCGTCTTGTTAAACAACGAGAAAAGAAACAGGAAAAAAAACAAAGAAAAGAAGTTGAAAAGGTTCTAAAACCGGAGGTCATCCAAACAAAATCTGTTAAATCAGATGTTAAACATGAAAAACATAAACAAATTTGGATACCAAAATCGGTAAATGTTTCAGGGGGAGCCATATCAATTCCGAATCATCGGGAAATGGATGTTACAATTCTCGATGATGACGGACGACCCAAGTCTGTGAAGGCTTGGGTCCCCCTCTCCAACTAATCTCTGAATGAGTGTGCCGGATGTTCCAGGAGGAACTATTGATAGTCTTAGGATTGCTGATAATGGAGCGTCCATGCACAAGATCGGCGACATAAGGCTCCAAAATATTGTTACATCTAGGAGAATGTTGTTGCCATTGATGGAGAGAGAGGAAAGAAAAAGAAAAGAAGAAGAATATGTTGGTGAAAGAATGTGGTTGAATGAAGTTGCAAAATTCGACCAGATGAAAAATGTGCCAAAATTTAGTTGTTATGGTTTTTGATCGGGTTCTCAGGAAAGAATACAATGAAATGTGTGCAGATGCCTTGGCGTGGATTGAACATTCGCACACCACTTCTGAAAGAGAAAGACAAAGACCTTCGCTGGTGCAATATGGAATACCAGCCGGACCCGGAGGTGTTGATCTTGTTGCTGTGAAGAGATTTTTCAGTAGCTACAAAAATCGGCTTTGAAGTCCATACCGGGTGGATATCCAGTTTTGGAGAGCACTCAAGTTCCTTGCAATACACGAAGCAGTTGCAGGATACGGTTTTGAATTTCTAATCTCTCCTATACTTGTCGATATTTAAGCTGCTTTATGAATTTGTATCTCGTACAGCACTCTTTGGCCTGACACGTTGATCTCGAATATCACCTCACACGTGATTGTTTCTCTATGAAACTCGTCAATGTTGTCATGGTCCGCACCGCTTACCGACGTGTCAACTGATTTTTCCAAAATGTAATAAATCATTTCTGATTAAAATTTAATTTTGGTAAACGGCATTAAGGTCAAGCGAGAGTAAAACCAACATCGGAAAATCATTTTTGTAAATACCTTTGTGTTTTAAATTTTATCTTAGTTTGTTGATTTTAGGGGGAGTAAATCAAAATTTGAAAATCCAAAAACATCAAAAAATTTCAAAAACACAAAAACAATAGAAAAACAAAAATGAGTTTCCTGGCGAGCAAAAGAGAAAATGATAGTACATCAGTGGTCTATCCAAGCCTCCTTAAACCTAAACTGAAAAACGATAAGCAGCTCTATATAAGATGTATCGGTAGGCTCACAATCATTTTAAAGTGTGCAGGGTGATATAAATCTTAAATCGACAGAAGATCAAGTCGGAACCATTCATTGCCATATGATCTTAGTACCGAAATTTCGTTTGATAGATTGCCGAGGTTCTGAGATATTCGGTCTTTATGTTGCTTATCATCTGGGTATCATGGTTGTATCTTTTACCAAAAAATAACGGGGACGCAAGTCTAGATCTTCCATGATACTATACATACGTGTACATACTGCATTCGACCTCAATAAGTGATAAACAATCACATGTCCCTACAAATAAGTGATAAAATATCACATTTATCCGGGAGTCAAGTTCGTCTCTCTACTGTACGAAAGTACTGACCTGTTCACGGACTTGCTCCTGTGCCCTCATGCATCGAAAATCAAGTTCCTCATCAATAAGTGATTCTATCACATAGGGCTTGTTTTCAAATCAAAATAAGTGAGAATCTCACATTATATATGGTCAAACAGATGATAATCGGTATACTCACCGATAAGATGAACCATCGTGGATACCTTGATACGGGAATGTGTCATGATGTGGATGAACACCGGTCAGTAAGTATAAATCATACCTTAACGTATCCCCTCGTCATGATTACATCTGATAAGTTGAGCTTATGTGGACAACAATACCGATAATTGTTATAGGATGCTTATCTTAATGTTAACTAATTGAACAACAAGAGTGTTTTAGCGTGACCGTACACTGATCTGATTCTCTTACCCTCGAAACTCGCAAAAAGAATGTCTGTAAATATTTATTTACTGCTTTCAGTCTTTACATTTCAAATATTCAAAAATACCAAAAAGATTTTAGGTGTGTTTTAATATAAACTTTATAAAAGCCAAAAAGATTTTATTTCTATTTTATTTTCGATCGTACGATGTTGGAGCTCGAGTCTTCGTTACCTGAAACCTGAACGAAAACCGAATTGACTAAATCTTCATAAACGGTCGAAATTTGCAAGTTTTTGAAAGTTAGAAACTAAAATTGACAAATTTATTTAACTTTCAAACTGTCGGACAGTAGTTGATTGAAATATGGTCATACGTGTGTCATTTGTTTATTCTAACTATATTCCAAGCAGTTGTTCTCATTACGCGTTTAGATTTCTTGCATGTGCAGATTCTAAAGGCAAGGAGAACATAGTCGATGACAAGCTTCGGAATGAAGACACGACTTAAAGGCACTCAAATGATGAAGATGATCGAGTTGACGCTGACCATCATCAATACCACAAGGATCTCATTTTATAAGGATCAAGTCCTTCCGAGCATAACTCAAGGGGGAGCTTATGTTAAGGGGGAGTTTGTCAACACACTTCCTACATGAAACGGGTAGTTTGGTATCTTTGTTGATACATTTTCTGCTTTCAAGACGTGAAGACGCTGAAGATCCTCCGACATCGAAAACATGAAAGGCGAATCTCGCGAGTAGCGTCCAAGGGGGAGTTTGTTGATACATTATTTGTGGACGCGACTCGTCTTGGCTTGGCAACGACTTTCCTCCGTCGTGTAAAATATCGAGTATCGGGCCCAAGATACAAAGGACTTTGGTTTAATCGTTGGGCCGAAACAAAGTAGGCAAAACAAGCACATGGGCCTTCACTGTTTGGCGAAACACATTTGGGCCCAAAGCCCATACTTGACGAAAGGGATTTGAGGTCGACGAAACACACTGTTTCGTCGACATACATTCTGTTTCATCGCCTATGTTGTGTTTCATCAAGCTTCTGTTTCACCAAGCTTCTGATTCGCCGAGCTAGTTCTGATTCGTAGTGTCTGTGAGTATAAATAGACAGTCTGTTGTTAGAAGACACGAGGGCTTGAACACAGAGAGAAAAACACACACACGCGAGAGTTTGAGAGAGTTTGCAAAACATATTTGTAAACATTGCTTTGTAACCGAAACTTTCATACGTATTAATACAGAGGTGTTAATCGGTGAATCTTGCGTGTCATGTCTTTATGTGTTCTATCTCGGTTTGCCTTTCCGGTTGGATTCCGCACAACCCGGTGGGTTTGTACACAAGGATTAGGCGACTAGATCCTCCTAGCCGGACCTACAAAAGCCTTATCATTCAAATCACAACACAAAACCGAATTGCCCTTCTCGTTAACAGAAAATCTGGATAAAGTTAACCTAGTAGACTAAAATGGTAATGGTGAAACCTTTTTGGAACAAAGGCGAAAAATGAAACATTTGCACTAAACTGGCAAAATGACACAAATCATAGGGACTAAAATGACATTTATCTCAAAAGAAATATTAGGTGGCCAATTGCATGTCTATAGCTCAAAACACGCCTCAGGTTCGTAAAGCCTTGATGACTATGTTGTGAATTCAAAAATGATGCCCGTGGCCGTACCTCCTTGGTTAACAATCCATTCTTTGTGAGGCTAGGCACAAGAAGTTTTTTGTAAAAGGGAAGGATATCAATCATATGGCAATAACCCTGCTACAATTTTGAGATTAGTAGTTGGAAATTTGGTATCCGTAATGGAGTAGGATATCAATTATACCACAACCCAGTTAATAAAACAGATGCAATCTACTATTTAGAGCGCATTATAATCTACTACTTACAATCTGGAATGACCTCAGATTGAAAGTTTTGACACCTGAATCAGTTAAAAACCGTTTTGTATCTCCTTACCGTGTAAGAAAGACAGGGAATATGGCCATTTGCATACTAAATTGATTCAGATTTAATAGGTTTCTGAGAACACGAACCTGAATGTAGAATAGACAAGATCGATGTGATTTGTAAGCTATCAGGTTGAAGAAATTAGACGATTCCTTAATTACCATTGCGCTAGACACTTGCAATTTTCGTTTGTGGAAGGACTTACAAAAACAAAAAAAAAACAAAAAAACATGCAACACCGGTTCATTTAATTTGAAATTAAAGGACAACCAGTTGAACCAAATCCTTTATGCTAATAGAGAATTAGAGGATTCCTGGATATATTCAAGGAACTCAACGCTACATATATAGAAGCAGAATAGCAAAATGAACCAAATCATATATGCAAATAGAGAATTCATATGTAATTAAGGCACTAACATGTGATACTTGACTTAAGCCTAGCTAAGAAACATGTATAACTGATACTTGAACATATGCTGCAACAGTTGGCCCACTCTAATTAACAGGTGTCATCCAAACATGACTATCGACATAAGGAACAATTTTGACCATGTCATAGGATATCTAGGAATTATCATATCCTTGAAGAATTTAACGATGGCAGCATCTTGATCATACAAAGCTAGACAGTTATAACCTTGCCGAAAAAACTTCTTATTTAATGTGAATCCAATAGGAACAATGTCACCACTAAACTGTGGAAATACATGGTTATTCATTCAAGATTCCACCCCATATTCATCCATCATCCACACCTCAAAGTCGTATATCCAATTTGAAATCTACGCCAAATCGTAAATCAACAATGGATGAACCCAAATTTTGGTTGTAATTGATAGTGAGCTCAACAATTCTTAAAGTTCAGTCCAAGAAGAAACACAATACTAACTATGAATCCAAATAGACTATGTATACTACTAGTTAATTGTGAAATAAACATGGTGTTTTAACCATAATTTCCAGGCAAAAACTCCCAATAAGTTCAAGCGAAAAACATTATATGTATAGGGCATAGTGTATATATGTTGGGAGATTTGTTACCACGGACAAAGGATTCCAAAAGATTTATTCAAAATAGAAACCTCTCTTTAATTTAGAATGTTTAGGATTCCAGAACACAAGATCGTTGTGATTCAAATCCACAATCATCAAGTTCAAGAAAATAATACAATCCATATTTATGATCATAACGCTACAAGTTTTTTAGGTTTTTACGGGAAGACTATAAACAGAGACCATAAACACCAAAAACTTAATTTAGACATGAACCAACACCACAAAAGCAAACTGACAACACAATGTCAAACTCATCATGTTTACTTCAAAAAGTCTAGATATAATGCACTGAAAATTAGTACTTCTGCTTATCCTTATTAAGAAACACCTAAATATATAGTATAATCTAATAGTAACAAAAGATATAATAAGTAGATCTGTTTTGCCTCTTGTAGCCCTGTTTTGACAGCTCATGTTTTCACTAGGACCAATATTTAAATTCACAGCAAACAAATTAATGCACTGTCGTCCTCTATGCCAAGTTTTGAAAAAAAAAAATTAACCTTGGTTGCATTTCTATTACCGCATTGAAACACGGAGGGTTTCCCCAAGATTCAGCCGCCCTATATTCTTCCATTACCCACACCTCACACTCACCATTTTGCTAATCTAGCAGCTCATATAACGTATTGGATATCCACCATTTTGCTTGATATACTTTTAAGAAAACGTGAGCCAACAACTTGAGAGACGGAGATATCAGATCACAGTTTTGAAACAGATTGAGTACTGTTCGGGAAAACAATACAAGGTGCAGTCATGTTTTACCAAGATTGATGAATGTACATTGGTCTCAGTGAAAAACAGCTGGAAAATCTCTAGAATAAGACATGTGTAACACCCCAAAATTCGAATTATTAAATTCGTTAGCATGTTGCCATGTTTAATAAAACGAGATACAATAACTAGGTTAATAAACCTAGTTAAATGCCTATTAGATAAGCTAAATGGTGAAACTTGTGGCATATATGATAGTAAGTTAAACTTGAGGGACTTGGAGTGCCAAACTTGGAAGTTTGGTTTACTAAAACAAAAATCACACACACACCCACACAAGGGTGCGTGAGATCGAGCAGGAGAAAAGAAAACGGGGTGAAACCCTAGTTCTCAAGAAAGCTTCAAATTGACAAGGAAATAGGGCTCAAATCCGATGCATGAACTCGTTTTCTTGATGATCTAGCCCTAACAAACATGTGGTAAGTTGTATTTTATGATTTGATGATCTTGCTATGAAGTGGGTTATGGTCAATCCATGAAATTGTATGAAATTGATCATGTAGATGTGTTAGAATCACATTATAGAACATGAACTATGCAAGATTCTAAGTAATTTGATGATTTTGAATGAAACCCACTTGTGGTGGTGAAGATGATGATATGGATAATCATGCATGTTCATTAGTTGTGTAAGATTGATGTATGATGTTGTATGTAATGAGTAATGGTCAGTTAATCTGGGTATAGTATGAAAATTACATGATTCTAGTGGAATTTGATGATCTTGATATGAGTTAGTAAGAATTTGCAAAGAATGCTTGTACATAATGTTTTGTTAGTAGTACACCCGCCAAGTGTTCGATAAAATGCCTAAGAGAGCAAAATTTGTGAAATTGTATGAAAGTTATGTAGAAGGTGCTTATGGTGTAGCCGTTAGCAAAATAATAAGTTAAGTATGCTTAAGGTGGAGTCATTATGAGAATTCGGATTTGAATGTATGGTTTGGTAAAATTATGCATTAGGAACTTGTACCTTATGTCCCAATGATGTAATGCTCGCCATATACTTTATGCATTTGATTCATGGTGATTGAGAGCAAATGTGTACGAATATGTGATGCGTAGTTTATTGATAAGTGATAATGTTGGAATTATGTCGTGTACATATGTAAGATGATAATTTGATTGTGCGGATGTCGAACAATGCGGTTGTCGAATGTAGAGTTAAGAAAGCATAAGTATGTGTATATTGTGTAAGCGACTAGGCGATCATATAGTTGTATGTGTTATACGACATTATGTATGAAATTAATATGATGTCATTAATATGATCTAAGTGGTTGACAAATCATGTCGTATGCGTGTTAGTGGAAGTCAATGTAGATAAGAGTTGGAAAAATGTATGTTAATATGAATAAGTATAAATACTAACATTATTATGGCATGACGGCATGAAAGAATAGGAACCACACTAGCATGGACCAAGCATGGAAGGCTAACGGGTCAAGATGAGGCAAGGAAGCGGTTATGAACACGGATGCACAAGGTAAGTGATTTCCGTAATCACTTCTTAGTTCAAGTAAGTAATAAAGTGTTGAAATTAATTAAACATGATGTTTGAGGTTAAATATGTAGGAATGTCTTTCGTCGTAAATGACGGGATTAAAGTTGACCAAAATGCCCTTGATGGGTATTTTGGGCAAACGATCTTAATAAGTAGTTTAGAAGCAAGTTATTGATTAGTGTGATGTCTTGGACAAGTATGGAAGCGAAGAGTATGGTCTTGGTATGTCATAAACCATTAACGCGCAAATACCCTTAACGGGTCAAAACTAAGTATATGAACGATAATGTGTTAAGAGGATGCAAAATGTCTAAGAACTTATTATTTTATGATAGATGTCACTGGTATTATTAGGTTTATAAGAGTTTATGGTAAAACAAACAAGTTACGTTGAAGAATGCATGAACAGGTCGAATTGTGGGTAAGAGGGTAATAAGCCGATAGCGTGTAAGTTAAGATTTTCCTTAAGGCGGTTATGGGATTTTAAGTTCATTTGATAGGATGTGAATTTACAAGCATGTAGGAAGAATATGTAGTAATACGGTACCTAAATGTGGGATCCTAAAGAATATGTAGCAATATGGTACCTAAATGTGGGATCCTAAAGAATATGTAGCAATAAGGTACCTAAATGTGGGATTCTAAGTTAAGAATTTCCTTAAGTAGATACGAATGAAGGTATGTATGTATGTATGTGTGAATATAAGTGGTATGTATGAATGAATGTATGCATGTATGTATGTAGGTATGCACGTATGTAGGAACGTACGTATGAATGTAGGTACGTAGGTTTGTAAGTAGTTATGTATGAACGGATGCACATATGTAAGTATGTATGAAAGTATGTACGCATGTATTCAATGAAATTGAGTATTGACGATAATAATAGTGTGCCTTGTGAACGAAGTGTAACGCAGGTACAATGAGAAAGTCTCACCACGGAATGTACGAACAGATGGAAAGCTGGGATGTAAAGAGTTAACGGAACAAAAAGTAAACGTGAATAAATCTTGTATGTTTATAATGCGTACTAATGTTATGAATTTAATGTGGTGAGCGCAGGTAGTACGAGTCATGAGGATCATCAAGGAACAGAGATCGAGGATCGAGTCACTAGTGGGATTGTACGGGAACGTTGATGTATATAATGTAGTAAACATAAGCTATGATTTTACTTAGTAAATAAGTCGATTGATGGATTTATGTGAAAGAGTTATGTTAAAGTTAATTTTTAAATAAGTTAAGGTGTTTATAATGTAAGAAAGTTTATGGCTTGAACTTCCGCTGCGACTTTTAGTCAAATACGTATTAGGGTCTTACAACATGAAATAACAACAATTAGAATGCTAATAATTACTGAACCCTTGAATGCCGAAAAAGTACTTAACCTGATCGTGATCAATGTTAAACATGCTTATAATTGAGATCCTTGTGTAATACTAAATAGTGATGCTTTACCTCAGCCTAATTAAGAAACATATATATAATATACATGTAGATAAATCTGTCTTGCCTCTTATTTCTTTTTCACATTTTATATCCCATTAACTTTAGTATTAAGATTTTGGAATGAAAAAGAAACACATAGTAGGAAAATTTGGGGAACACCCTTATATGTGAACATGAGCATGCCATTGTATTTTGACAGATAACAGCTCCAGCTGATTTGTACTCACAAGTCTAGAAAGTTAAAATTATACAGTAATGAATCCGAGAGATGCTACTACAGCTAGTTAAGCAAAAAAATTCAGATTTTGATGATAGATGAGCTCTTGGATAGAACTATTGATCCACTTACTAATCTGAAATTGGCTTGAAATCGAGCTATCATAATTCTCATGAAACCAATTGACTTGGTGAAATAATCGGCCACATTCCAATCTTTAACTAATAACTCAAATGCTTGATGTACGATGATATCATGACGAAAATCTTGCTATAATTGTTAGCATGGCCATCACTAAATATGTTAAGAGGGACCAGCATGCATGGTTTCCATTAGCGCCGCTTTGTGCAGGAACATAAGAGTTTCAATGGCCTTTTGCAAAAAAAAAAAATTATAGGAAAATTAACTTCGGTTGGGGCCAAAGCGAATTTTGAAAAGCTAAAATGATCTCTGAGAACTATTTATAACTGAGACGAGACATGATCTAGGAAACGGATTGGTGGCGTTACTAAATACTAATGATTTTTCTTAAAAACAAAGATTGGTGACAGAAGAACACCAACGGTGGTCATCCACATTGATGAGACAAGTTTTAACACGTGATCGGGACTTTTAACGAGTTATACAAAAAACAACACCACCGCCACCAAATACTTTAACGCGTAAAAGTTACAACGCGTTGAATTTATCACGCGTTTTAGATGTTTGAGTGGTGAAGTATTTTTAAACGGAGATGGATGTGTGCTGAGTGATGGGCATTTCCACTAAAAAAGGTTGTGAGTGATGGAATAATGGTTCATGACATGGCGGAACTTGATTGGAAGTTGTGAGTGAGTGATGAGTGATGACCACCCCTATCCCCTGTTGATACACTTTGTGTGGACGCGACTCGGCTCGGTTCGACTCGGCTCGGTTTGACTTGGTTTCGACTCGGTTAGGTCCGGCTCAAGCCCGACGTCACAACATTCCTCCGTCGTGCGCCCCAGAGTTCGACACGCGAAGCACGGAGAGTCGCGGACTTATTCCCGGTGACACATCATCATGACATCAGCATGATGATGTCATGATGATGTCACAAGCATGTCAAAGTTTGCATCATAATTCTGTTTCGTAATGAATGTTGGGCTCAAACTTGATTTGGGCCGTGACCTTTCAATTTGGGCTAAATACCAACGACGAAACAAGACTAAATTAGAAATGGTTGTCGACGAAACACTTCTGTTTCGTCGACTTTGTTTTGTTTTGCCGAGTCCTTTTCAGTTTCATCAAGTCTGTGTCTCAGTTTAGTATAAATAGCTCTCATTGTTTCTGTGTGAAACTTGGACGAGACGTGTGAGACTTTGAGAGAGAGTCATTAAACATTGTTCGTATATGTTTGTATCGTTCTCATCCCTAATCAATAGATATTGAATCTTTTGGTTACGCGTGTTCTTATTTCACACTTTGTTTGGTTTGCACCGTCACGGGGATTCCGCACCCGTTACCGTGTTTGTGATAAACAAGGTTAGGTTTACGTTATCGATCCACCGAAAAACGGGACCTACAATTGGTATCAGAGCTTTGGCTCTAATCCTTGTTAAAACCAAACAAGTTTCGGTTTTTATCGAGTTGTTCTTGAAAAATTCATATATTTTCCAAAAAAAATGACTAAAATCAGTGAAAACCTTGTTATTTTGTCAAAAGTTTTATCAAAAACCTTGTTAAATTGATTGTTCTTGTGATACACCAGGTTTTTAGTAAAAGTTTTGTGCATTTTCGTGGTTCGGAAAATTGTTCGGTGACCGGAAAGTTCAAAATTTATGGGGTTGATCTTCACATATTCAAAGGATCTTCAAAAAGTTCAAAGTGTTCCTCATTATTTCAACTTTTTGATCTTTTATCAAGTCACTGTGCAAGTTGTTGTGAGTTAAAAATTATTTGAGAAGGCATGGTGAATCGACTGTGTTCTGTGAAGATCAGTATGGCCGTTTGAATTTGTGTGTCATGTGTCAGAGAAAGAGATAAGGCTTGTTGAAATATCTAACCAAACTCACCAAACCTTATCCATTCAGAGTTTCGTCGCACATTAACACCAATCAGTTTCGTCGACCGGCAAAAAGGATTCAGTTTCGTCGCAATCATTCTTATCAGTTTCGTGGATACATCAAACATATCTGTTTCGTCGTCACTTTTTCTTCAGTCTGTTTCGTCGATTGTTGTTTTGTCAGATCAGTTTATCAGTAAATAAGTAAAATACATATTAGTTTGCATGAGAAATTCCATATCGGTCCAATAAAAGACAATTGCAAGTGCTTCAATTGTTTTGATAAAGCATAGTGTCACTTTCACGTGCTACATATATCTCAGCCTATTTAATTCACATGATTAACCAAAGCTTGTGGCCCAATCATATTGTAGGAAAGTGTCATCTGTCCAATGAGATTTCATTTTGAAATCAGTTCACAAAATATTTTTTCTTGAAAGCATTTATGAGATCTATATTCATGATTATTAGCAAACAATTAAATCTGATAGGTCCAATAGCTTTGAACTAGGATCTGACATATGCATGTGTGAATTAAATTGAAAGGGAAGTTTTTTTTTTCTTTTTTTTTCTATCAAAAGTAAAGTTTCACTAACCGTCCCTATAGTTTCGTCGCATTAAAAAAAAATTGTTGCAATTTGGGCCCCACTATTTGACATCTAAGTTTGATGCATGATGGATTAGATTATTATTTTGGGAAATTAACTTCACATCAGAAGACAAATGCCTATTTGTGGAAGGCATTAAGAAAGTGAATTTTAGGTTAATGGCAAGTTGGGCCGTATAGAGATTGATGGGTTCGGGTATTCGCGGAGTTGATTTGAATCGCGCTTCTAAATATCACGCTTTCATCAAAATTTAGGTTTCGTCGAAACTTGCCAAATTGTTTAACAAAAGTTTTGCAAAACTAATTTAACAGTTTGTTTTCAAGTGTGTAACCAGATTTTTCACTTCTATACACCAATCATGAGTTGCACAAGTCCGTGGGATTGGAGTATGGACCCACAACCAGGTCAAGATCAAACTTCCGCAGCCGCGTGGGCAAGAAATATGGTTCCTCAACCATCCATAAGTGCAAGTCAATGGGCTTTGTTGTCGAATCAAAATCAAAACATACAGAATCTTTTGGTAGCGAGAGGAGAAGGATATGCAGCTACTAGAAAGACACGCCATGATCTATTGAAGAAGAAATTCGAATCATTTCATTTCTTAGAGAATGAAACCCTAAATGATATAACTACTCGTTATTATCATTTGATGTGTGAAATGTATTATTTTGGTGTTCTTGCATCTCAACAGGAAATGGTAGCACGGTTTGCTGATGCTCTACCTCCAAAGTGGAGCCCATTCATTGAGCTTTTAAAGCATACGGGCGTTCTAGATGCTGTCAGTGTTAATATCTATGAATTCATTCAGAAGTTGGAGCACAAGAACGAAGAGGAAATTCGGAAAGCTAAAAGGATTGCACCTACTCAAAACACAGAAATGTATTTGCTGGGTTTTGGTCCTTCAGCTAGTTCTAGTTCTGTTCAGCAACCGAAGCTTCAATCGGCGTTTGTCTCCAATACAAGCTCTTCCCCGTTTCCACAGTTCAATCAAGCCTAGCCACAGTTCGATCAAAGTGCATATCTTTCACAATCAATACCCACACCACAAGCCCAAGTTTCCACAACACAACCTCAATTTGATCCAAGTGTCGATTGTGGTCCGCCCATAAAGTTGGGAAACGATGATCAAATAGGAACTGCGTTTCTTACTGAAATTGTCAAGAATGTCAATGATGGTGAATCTTCGGGAAATGATGATAGTTCGGGATACAGTAGCAGTTCGGATGAAGAATCGAATTTGAATGAAAGAACTGATTCTGAAGCTGATCATTTGTCGAATGATGCTAACGAGAAATCTGACTTGATCAAGAAAGCTGATGCTACATCAGAAGAAATGGAGAAGATTCTCACTGAAGATGGATCTTTCTCTTCTCAAACTGCCTTTATGGAAAATGTCTCAGCCTCTACGAGTCAGGTAAGATCTGAAACTCATAGCATATGTAGTGATTGTGCTAATATGAAACTTAAATGTGCTTATTTGAAACGTGAATCTAAAACGGTTCATAGTCACAATCAGAGTTTGGTTATTGAACTGTCAAAGTGCAAAGAGGCAAACATGGTTTTAGTTAGAAACGAAAAGGAATTTAAATCTGTAATTGAAACCTTAAAGAAAAGCGTTTCCGAAGTAAACAAAGTTGTTTATCATAAATAAATTAGTGTTAACGAATACATTAACATTGTTGAGGAAACCAAAAGGGAACTAGCCATTGCCAGATGCGAGCATGATGCTATCAAGCAAAAATTGGAGAGTTATTCTAACTCCCGATTTGTGCTCGATCACATAATTGACGTTCAACAACTAAAAGGGAATGTGAAAGCCGTAGGGTATAAAGCGTGTCCACCCCCTTTGAGACACAACTATACCAAAATGCCCGATGAAGATGATATGCCTCGGTATGAACCCAGTGTGCCTCTTGATTATGAGGAAGTTACTACTGGCCTAGGGTTCAAACCGGACAATTCATCGGAGGGCTCATCTGATAACAAAGAAAAGTCATCATGTGCTTCAAATCAAAGTCCTCCAACCATTGAGGACTATGATTCTTCAGATGATGAATCAGATGTAAGTGACCAGGATGAATCACTTGATGAGACGAAAGGAGTAGAAATTCCAATTGAGAATCATATTCTTTGTGATCCTCCTACTCTTGTCGTGCAACCTGTTGCCAAGCAAGTGATAGATCCTGTCAAGGATGTCAAAGATGATAAGGAAAGTCTGTCTGCTGTTAAGAGCAATAACTTGTTGTATACTTTAGTCGGTGATAGTAAAATTTATTCAGACAAAGATTTTCCAATAAAAAACATCAATCAATCTTTGATTGACAAAGTGTTTGAAGATACTACAAACCAGTTTTTGGGAAAGACAATTCCAGGAGTCAGTGTAACTCAATGTGACCCAATTCCAAAAGCTGAAATCAGAAAACAATTTGGAAAACAGAAATCACCGACAAAGCAACAACCAATTGCTTTTAAGGGTAAACAACAACAACGAGCTCCAAAGCCAAAGGCTAAGGTTGAATCAAAAGGAGCTCGTTACAAGAAGAAAGCAAAAGATGTTAAATTTGTAGCATGAAATGGTACGGATAAAACTGAGACTTTTGAAAACAAATCAAACGCCGATTTTGTACAACAAGTCAAGATTTTGAAACGTAATAGTGATAACAATTACACCCAACACACAAACGGGTGTGATGAAAGAGCAAGTACCTCAGGTTCTACAGGTTCGACATCTGCTAGTCGATCAAATTCTCCTAAGTTTGTTGAAAGGAGAACGTGTTTCAAATGTGGGAAGTTTGGGCACATCATTAAAGACTGCACAAACTCGCCCAAACCAAATTTTGTTGAAAGTGCACCACCTGAAAAGGTTCACCCACAACGTCGCCCCGTTTCACCAAAACAGAATAAAAGAACTTTTAAGGAACAAGAAACGAAACGACGACGTCAAAACATCAAAGCTGTTGAAAAGGCTTTAAAATCTGAAGTCAAAACGGTCAAAAGGGAACCAAGTTCTTCATAACCATTAAAACCAGAAGTTTCAAAATCTGTTTACAAAACTCAATCTGGTAAACAAAAACAAACTTGGAAACCTAAATCGGGTGAAAGTTCAGGGGGAGGTGCTGTGTTTAAAAATCATCAGGAAATTGAAATTACATTTCTTGATTCTGAGGGGCAACCCAAGTCTATGAAGGCTTGGGTCCCCCTCTCCAACTAATCTCTGAGCAAGTGTGCAGGAAGTTCCAGGAGGAACTATCGATAGTCATAGGATTATTGATAGTGGAATGTCCTTGCACAAGATAGGCAACAGAAGAAATTGTTGCCTTTGTTAGAGGAAAGGGGAAACAAAGTTGTCTGTTGAAAGAAAGTGAAAACTTCGACAAAGTGAAAAATCATTTCAAAGTGTGATTATTAAAGGCTTTGATCGGGTCCCCAGGGTAGATTCAAATCAAAATGTACGCACCTGCAGCACGTCTGAAGTTCAAAATCAACAAGATGAACGTGCAGTGTACATTTCTTCGCGGTGTGATTGGAGAAAATGTGTTCGTTGAACAAACCAACCGGGTGAGCGGATGCCTTGGCGTGGATTGAACAACCGCACACTACTTATGAAAGAGAAAGACAAAGACCTTCGCTGGTGCAATGTAGAAGACCGGCCGGACCCGGAGGTTTATGATCTTGTTGCTGTCAAGAGATTTCTCAGTAGCAGCCAAAATTCAACTTTGAAATCCACACCGGGTGGATATCCAGTTTGGGAGAACGCTCAGATTCCTAGCAATGCACGAAGAAGTTACAGGAATACGGTTTTAAATTTCTAATCTCTCCTATGCTTGTCGATATTTAAGCTGCTTTATGAATTATTATCATCTCGTACAGCACTCTTTGGCCTGACACGTTGAACTCGAATATCACCTCACACGTGATTGTTTCACTATGAAACTCATCAATGTTGTCATTGTCCACACCGCTTACCGACGTGCCAACTCATTTTTCCAAAATTCGATAAATCATTTCTGATTAAATTAATTTTGGTAAACGGCATTGAGGTAAAACATGAGTTAACCGACATCGGGAAATCATTTTTGTAAATATCTTTGTGTTTCTTAAAATTTATCCTAGTTTGTTGATTTTAGGGGGAGTAAATCCAAAATTTGAAAAATCCAAAAACATCGAAAAATTTAAAAACACAAAAACAATAGAAAAACAAAAATGAGTTTCCTGGCAAGAAAAAGAGAAAATGATAGTACATCAGTGGTCTGTTGAAACCTCCTTAAACCCAAAATGAAAAATGTTAAGCAACTCTCTATAAGATGTGTCGGTAGGCTCACAATCATTTTAAAGTGTGCAGGGTGATATAAATCTTAATCGACTGAAGACAAGGTGGGAACCATTCATTGGCATATGGTCTTAGTACCGAAATTTCGTTTGAGAGATTGGCGGGGTTCTGAGATGTTCGGTCTTTATGCTGCTTATCATCTGGGTGTCATGGTTGTATCTTTTACCGAAAAATAACGGGGACGCAAGTCTAGATCTTTCATGATACTATACATACGTGTACATACTACATACAACCTCAATAAGTGATCAACAATCACATGTCCATCAAATAAGTGATAATATATCACATTCATCCGGGAGTCAAGTTCGTCTCTCTGCTGTACGAAAGTACTGACCTGTTCATGGACTTGCTCATGTGCCCTCATGCATCGAAAATCAAGTTCCTCATCAATAAGTGATTCTATCACATGGGGCTTGTTTTCAATCTAAATAAGTGAGTTTCTCACATTCTCATATACGGTCAAACAGATGATAATCGGTATACTCACCGGTAAGATGAACCCTCGTGCATACCTTGATACGGGAATGTGTCGTGTATGGATGAACACGGGTCGGTAAGTATAAATCATACCTAATCGTATCCCCTCGCCATGATTACATCTGATAAGTTGAGCTTAAGTGGACAACAATACCGATAATTGTTATAGGATGCTTATCTAAATGTTAACTAATTGAATAAAAAGAGCGTTTTGGCGTGACCGTATACTGATATGATTCTCTTACCCTCGAAACTCGCAAAAAGAATGTCTGTAAATATTTATTTACTGCTTTTAGTTTTTGCATCTTTGTATATATTTATTTATTGTTTTCCGTATTTACATTTGAAAAATGAAAAATTCCAAAAAGATTTTAGGTGTGTTTTAATATAAACTTTATAAAAGCCAAAAAAATTTTGCTTCTAGTTTATTTGTTATTGACCGATGTTGGAACTCGAGTCTATCCTACCCAAAATCCTGATTTTAAGCCGGAAAACAATTGCACCTTCATAAACAGTCGAAGTTAACAGGTTTTGAAAGTTAAAGGATTAAGATTGATCAATTTTTAGACTTTCAAACTGTTTTCGGTCGGTAGTTGATTGCAATATGGTCACACATGTGTCGTTTGTTTATGGAAACTATATTCCAAGCGGTTGTTCTCATTATGTGTTTAGATTTCTTACATGTGCAGATGCTAAAGGCGAGGAGAACATGTTCAATGACAAGCTTTGGAATGAAGACACGTCGTGAAGGCACTCAAAGGATAAAGATGATCGAGTTGCCGCTGACCACTCATCAACCCCACAAGGATCTGAAGAATTAACGATCAAAATATTCACGAGCATGACTCAAAGGAGAGTTCATTCTAAGGGGAGGTTTGTTAACACACTTCCTAAATTAAATGGGGAGTTTCTTGATACACTTTTTTCTTACGGCGCGTGAAGACTTTGAAGATCCTCCGACAAGAAAGACACAGAAGACGAATCATCACGAGTAGCGTCCAAGGGGGAGTTTGTTGATACACTTTGTGTGGACGCGACTCGGCTCGGTTTGACTTGGTTTCGACTCGGTTAGGTCCGGCTCAAGCCCGACGTCACAACATTCCTCCGTCGTGCGCCCCAGAGTTCGACACGCGAAGCACGGAGAGTCGCGAACTTATTCCCGGTGACACATCATCATGATGATGTCATGATGATGTCACAAGCATGTCAAAGTTTGCATCATAATTCTGTTTCGTAATGAATGTCGGGCTGAAACTTGATTTGGGCTGTGACCTTTCAATTTGGGCTAAATACCAAAGACGAAACAAGACTGAATTAGTAATGGTTGTCGACGAAACACTTCTATTTCGTCGACTTTGTTTTGTTTCGCCGAGTCCTTTTCAGTTTCATCAAGTATGTGTCTCAGTTTAGTATAAATAGCTCTCATTGTTTCTGTGTGAAACTTGGACGAGACGAGAGCTATGTGAGAGTTTGAGAGAGAGTCATTAAACATTGTTTGTATATGTTTGTATCGTTCTCATCCCTAATCAATAGATATTGAATCTTTTGGTTACGCGTGTTCTTATTTCACACTTTGTTTGGTTTGCACCGTCACGGGGATTCCGCACCCGTTACCGTGTTTGTGATAAACAAGGTTAGGTTTACGTTATCGATCCACCGAAAAACGGGACCTACATCCCCCTTAAAGATCATAAAACCAAACACTTGCCAACTTTTTAGCGGAAAAAGTTGCAAAAGATATAAACGTGCACCACCAATGTCATAGATATAGAAGCAGAAAAGAAAACTACAGCAGAATATCAAACTCATCACATATGCTAACAATAGAGAATCTTTTTGTAATTAAGGCACAACACTTGATACTTGATCCAAGCTTAATTATGAAACACACATAGTATAATTAATGCATAATGGTTGTAACAGAAAGATGTATTAATAACGAGGCCAAATCTTGCTTCTCGAGACCTTATTGACATATCACCTTCCTGTGAGGACTTTATTGAAATGTTAAATGAACATATGCTGCAACCGTTGATCCAATCTAATTAGCAGGTGCTATCCAAACAAGACTTTCAACATAAGAAACGATTTTGACCCTGTCAAAATCAAACCTTGAAGTAGCAATTACCTCCAAGGATTTAACCTTGGCAGCAATTTGATCATACAAAGCTAGACGGTTCTTATCACCTTGTAGAAGGAACTCCTTATTTAATATGAATCCAAGGGGAACTATATTACCACTAAACTGGGAAAATACATGGTGTTTCACCCATGATTCAGCCATCCCGTATTCATTCATCACCCACACCTCGATGTCGCCATCTTCCATGTATGACATCACACAAAGATTTCCAGACAAATGTCCCAAAGTGCATTCATGGGAGTTTTTCCATGGTTGGCTGTTTTGGGAGTTTGTCCATAGTCGCCAGTTTTCTTTTGGGAGCTGACTCTCGGGGAGCAGGAGGCGGACGTAAAATGATAATATCAAAGAACAAGGGAAAACTTGTAGAAATAAAATTCTTTTTCTTTTTCTTTTTCTTTTTTATGGGGCTTTGCGTGGACTTTTAAGAGAGAACTTTTTATGATCTTTTAATATGAGTTTTATGAGATGATATTTGTAGAAATCCGTTCGTGTAAAATAAATAAAAATACTTTTATTAACTTGAATTACAGAAACAAATCAGAATGAAATGGAAGTACAATACAATTACAAACGAAAATTAGAAATACAAGAACGGAAAAGTCGAACAGACGAAACTGTTCTTGGCTGAGGATCGTGTTAGACACGGGTCTCTTAAAACAAGTTCCGTGTCTCCCAGGAGAATACGTTTGTTTCCAGGATACAATAGCCGCAAGCAGTTGCACTGCCGGTCTTGACTCCAACCCGAATGTATACCTCGAAGCTTGAAAGCGTATAGAAGAATTCTGCAGAGAGAGATTGAAATTGCGGTGTAAATCGGTGTAGTTCTTCAACAGGGGTACCACCCTATTTATACTAGCTGGACTTGAAGAAAGTGAAAAAAGAATTTAATGGGTGAATTAATGGGTGAAGAAACTGAAGAAAGAGTTTAATGGGTGAAGAAACTGAAGAAGAAACTATGTAAAGTGCGCCATCAAAGCGCCACATTGCGCCTCATCGCCCACGCCACACTCGTGCGCGTGTGCGTGTGCGAGTTAGGGTGCTCCGCACCCTTCGCGAGTACACTAGTGAGTGCTTCCATGAAACAATAAGGATGGAGAGATCCCACTTAAATACCCCTTTAAGTTCCATCTCTCATCCGATGTGGGACAAGGTGCCACTTTCCCACTTATTTCAGCATTCAAGTTTCAAACACCAAACTTTGAGCATCGATATCTCATTCATCTTAGCTCCGTTTTGGACGTGGTTTAGTTCGTTGCGAAGCTCTTCCAACATAGAACACAAACCCACAAATAAATACATAAAACCCGCTCATTTTATTATATTTATTTCTATTCCAAAATAGGAAAAAATCATTTTCCTATATTTGTGAAAAATGTTATTTTCACAAAATGTCCAACAATCCCCCACGTGAATAGAAATCGATCTATCAAGTTTCAACGATACACGTTCAACAGTTGAGCATTGCAAGATAGGTAGGTGTAACCTTTGAACCTTTTTTTGTGAAGCATACTTAGCCTCCTAGGGTCTTGTAGACGCGGTGTCCTTGAACAATCCCCCATTTATGTTGGCGACAATACACATTCACACAATACTCCCCCTAGTCGAGTCAAGACCTCATGGTTGTGTCCGTTCATGGTCATGGAACACGTTCCTGGTTCTGCGAGAGCTCTAGGATTTGCGCCTCCCTACAAATCCATTTGAAGCGACCCCACGTCTCTCTAACATAGTGATTCCTCTGAATCATTAAAAGCATCATGGTTAATTTGGATTTCCTCAAAATCCTTAACCTCAACATGCTTAACCTTTCCTTTATGTCACTGATTGGAATGGACTAGGAAGTGTACAACTCCCTTTATTGATTTTGGGGCACCCCCCACAATGACTCCCTTTGGGTTTATGATTAAGTTTGCCTATTGAACCGAGATCTTAGGTTAGGTTTCCCTCATATTCCCTTCATCTATGGGCTTTAGTCCCATTCCTCTTAACAACCTATACACCTTATCTGTGCTTAAGCCTTTTGTTAACAGGTCCGCAATGTTCTCATTTGACCTCACATAGTCAACTGAGATAACACTCGTTGAGATAAGTTGTCGTACCGTGTTGTGTCTACGTCGAATGTGCCTTGATCTGCCCTTCTACATCATGCTTTGTGCTCTAGCAAGAGCAAACTGGTTGTCATAATGTATGCAGATCGCCGTCAACGGCTTTGGCCATCTTGGAATATCTTCCACAAATTGACGTAGCCACTCCGCATCTTCCCCGCTTTTATCTAAAGCGACGAATTCGGATTCCATCGTAGATCTAGCTATAACCGTTTGCTTGGAAGACTTCCAAGCTATAGCTGCGCCAGCAAGTGTAAACACATATCCACTTGTCGATCTATGATCTTTTATATCCGATATCCGGTTCGCGTCAGTGTATCCTTCGATCACTGCTGGATCATGGGTATAATGCAATCCATAGTCTCTCGTGTATCTTATGTATCTGAGCACCCTCGTGATAGCTTTCCAATGATCCTCGCTCGGATGACTGGTGTATCTACTTAGCCTGCTTACAGCATGTGCTAAGTCGGGTCTAGTACATGTCATTAGATATATTAGACTACCAATGATTCTTGAGTATTCTAACTGAGAAACACTAACGCCTCTATTCTTCCTTAGGCATTGGGTATTATCAATTGGACTTCGAGCTATACTCATATCGTCCGAATTGAATTTCCCAAGGATCTTGTTCACGTAGTGAGATTGACTCAACACAAGACCATTTTGGGTTCTAGTGATTTTTACTCCAAGAATCACATCCGTGAGACCCATGTCTTTCATGTCAAACCTCGCTTTCAACATGTCTTTCGTTGAGTTGATCATGTTATCATCACTCCAAATGATAAGTATATCATCTACATAAAGATATAAAACCACATGACCTCTTGGTGTGTCTTTAAAATAAACACACTTGTCGCACTCATTTATTTTGAAGCCATTTTCAATCATGACATGATCAAACTTTTGGTGCCATTGTTTTGGAGCTTGCTTCAAGCCATACAAAGACTTGACCAATTGACATACTTTACCCTTGTTTCCAGGGGCGGAAAAACCCTCAGGTTGTTCCATGTAAATTTCTTCTTCTAAATCGCCATTTAGAAATGCGGTCTTTACATCCATTTGGTGAACTTCCAAATTTCTTAGAGCCGCAATTGCAAGAACCAATCGAATAGAGGTTATTCGCGTAACATGCGAGTAAGTATCAAAGTAGTCTAGACCCTCCTTTTGTCAAAATTCTTTGATCACTAACCTTGCCTTGTATTTATCAATACTTCCGTCAGCTTTCATCTTCCTATTGAATATCCAACGATATCCAAGTGGTTTGCAACCAGGTGGAAGATCTACTAAATCCCAAGTATGATTTTGCAATATAGAATCAATTTCATTATTAATTGCTTCTTGCCATTGAGGTCCTTCCGCGGAGTTAACCACCTCGCGGTAGGTATTGGGCTCACCCTCAACCATTTAGCTCATGAAGTCTGGACCAAAAGATTTTTCAACCCTTTGTTGTTTACTTCGTCTATGCGCACCCTCCTCGACCTCAGGTCGTTCATGAGTTTTATCTAACCTCGTAGACGAACTCGGACTTGCTTCATCTACCCATGTAGATGAACTTGGACCTGGTTCATCTAACCATGTAGATGAACTTGGACCGGCTTCATCAACCGCTCTTACTGGACCCAGTATGGCCTTAACAACTTCTTTTTACGTAATATGGCAAGTGATTTCAGTATATGTGAAAAAGATATGCGGAAATGGAATCAGACTTTCAAGAAACAATACCTACATAATTATCAAGTTTATATCACTTTGAAACAAATTAGTTTAACAAGGTGATTGTAAGATTATTATCTAATACAAATAAATCTTGATTTATGTGGGTGAGAAGAGCAGTGGAGTTTGGGTGTTTGTATGTGAATGCTAAGCTTCAAAACTCAAGTTTATTCTGCCTCTCGAGCCTTCTATTTATAGACGGTTGTGGGCTTGAATAAACAATTGTTTATTCATGCAATAAGTCCTGCGTAAAGTAGCAATTTGACATATTCATTGAATCCATCGTTCAAGTTGCATTTGTAATCATGAAAACCAATAATGTCATGCTTCGGTCATGGGTGGCAGGATAGAGTTGTGATTTTTAGACAAGTGGGGCTTTTATCAGAATTTCTGATAAACCACTTCATCAGAAACTGATGATATTTCATCAAAAATATCATCAGATCCATCAGAATCGACCTTCTCTGATAATCCAAATCAACTCTTGATCAACTTGTGATTCTTTGTAGTAGATACTTTGCTTTTAGTTGTCCCAACTGTTTTTCTTCATCTTGTTGTGTTCTTCAGGACTGTTATCTTCTTCAGAGATCCAGTTGATTGATATTTTCTTCGATACTTACAAATAAAGTTTCCTAACAGTTTCCCCCTAAGTATTGTAAGAAAATGAACTATCTCATGAATATAAAATTTCCAAACAGTGGAAACTTAATACTTGCAAAATTTAAACCAGTTGCTAAAGTTTTTGAAAAACAAATTACATAAAAGATGAAAATAAACAAGTTTTAATTCAGCTTCACTCTCTTATGAACATCTCCTTTCTTTATCTTCTTTTTGTAGGAGATATATTTGTTGCAGCTATCATACATGTCTTTGTACCATTCCCTTGCTTGGATCCATTCTTCAATAATTTGCTCAATTTCTTTCCTGCTTTCCTCCAAGTTCTTCTCTATTTTTTGAAGATGTTTCTGTCTCTTGTTCATGGTTTTTAAGATATAACTCAGGGTTTGATTCGAGTACTTACAGATGTCAACACTTCTGAACAGAGCTTTGTTATTGTCTTGATCTCTGAAGATTACACCATATTCTTGTTTTCCATCTTTGCTTGTCTGCATAATGATGTCTCTAGATCTTGCATCATTCTGTATTTCTGAGGGAACTTTTGTCTTAGGTGATCTAAAGTACACCTTTTTGTTGTGCACATGTTCATAATTGATGCATAGATCAAAGTCTGAAAAAGCCATTCTTTCAAATAGTGATATTCCAGCCTTTGATATGCCATTCAATGCCCTTCTGACCTCTTGGTTATTTTTCTTTTCCTTTTCATACTGATCCTTCATGAACAAAATGTCCAAATGATGCAACTAGTCAGCTAATTCTTCATCAGTCACCTTCTATTCATCCCCCTTTTCTCTTTGAAGTGTGTATCTGTTTTGTACATAAGTTCCTCCTATATCATCAGTTGCAATTTTCACTTCATCCACCTTTAAAATTCTCCTTACCGGATTCTCATTGTGTTTGTGAATGCTGTATGGCCCTCTTTTCATTCTTTCTTCTCTTAACCCCAGTCTGGTAGGAGATAGTGATCTTAGCATTTCATTTTCTTTTGTCAAGTAGTAACTTACCAGATTGTATTCAGGAAACATCATTACATCTCTGGCAATTTCTTTGACCATGATAGACTTGGTTTCTGAGATTTTTCTCTTAACAATCTTTGACTTTGTTTCTGACTCACCTTCTTGTTCCCATTCCTTCATTGTTTGTATATTCATATATTTGCTTATTGCTGAGTCATCGGATATGTTGGATTTGGAACAGCAGCTAGCATTTTCAAATTTGTAATGACTTGAGTTTTTGCAGCTGCTGTCATTTCATCATTTCTTCTTTTGGAATATTTAGAGGTGGTCCCGTTACTGTGGTATCAGCTTTGGTGATTGGAGTGGTTGATGATTGTTGAGGAGTTGACTTTGGAGCTTTCTGATGTAAGCTTGAAACGGGAATTTCCTTCATGAGTTTTTGAGGATCCATTTTGACTAAACTTGCAATATTGAATTGCATTTTCTCCATTAGATGTTGTGTTTCTCTTACCAGTTTTGAGTTGCTAGCCATGTTTTTTCTGAACTTGGTTGAATTCAGCTTGAGCTTTCTTCTGATTTTCAGCCCATTCTTTTGACAGTTTCTCAAAGGCATCTGTGATATTGTCATTACTTGCCCTTAGAATGGTAACTTCTTCCAAAACTCTATTTTGAATGCTTGACTGTCTTTACTCCATCACATTTACAATTTGTGCTTTGATCTTTTCTACCTCTGTGAGAATCATTTGAATTTCTGATGCAGAAATGTTGAGTTCTGGTGCTTTTTCTTTCATTTTCTGAAGAGACTTTAGTGTTTCAATGTTCTCATCAGTCTGTTTCTTTATTGCTTCCACTGATTCTGACAAAGTCTTCATTTCATCCCTTTGACCTTGTATTTCTGACAGCAACATATCAAGTTTTTCTTCCACTGGATTTCTTTTGTAGACTTTGTAAACTTTTTCCAACATAGTTTCCGGATTTTCTTGATTCATGGGTTTTTCGGGGATATTTGGAACAACAGATGTTCCTGCTAACATTCCAGCTGCAAACACATTTGCTGCTGTTTTGGAAATGATAGGATCACTTTTTGCTTTACCAGAATTTGGTGCAGCCTTAAGTTTACCAGTATCATCTCCACCAGTGGTGAGTGACATACTCTCATCCTGGATTTCCTTATGTGCTTGAATCACATCAAGATGTGATTCTCCATAAGTTTTTAAGGTAAACATATTACCTTTTTCAGATTTCCTTGATCAATTTCCAGATCTCTATCTGTTGAGACCTCATACTCCTCCTCATTTTCTGATTCAGAGTTGAGATTAAAAGCACTAGTAACCTCTTTATCAATATCAATTTCTTTATGTTCTAAGTTGTAAGAAACATTTACTGAACTTTCTGAGTTAGTTTGTTTTGAATGAGTATCAACTAAAACAGTTATTGAGAAAGATGTACCCGCAATATGAGATTCATCATGATGTATTACTTGCGTTGTTTCAATTTCAGTGCCACCAAATTGAGCTTCTTCATGAATTCTTCCAGCAATATTTGATTCTGCATGATGTTCTTGTGCTGTCTCTTGTAGTATATCAAAATCTAGATGAATTCTTCCTTCATGAATTTGATCATTTTCAGCATCATCTGGTGAGTTGGTAATTATCAGAATTCTTTCTCCTCCTGCTTCTTTTGATGATCTTGACCTTTGTTCTTCGTCTCCTTCCAGTGATGAAGAGAATTTGAAAAGTTCTCTGCTGGCTCTTTCTGTTGTGGAGTCTGATTTGGTTAGAAGAGTCTCATGCTGTATTCTGAACTGTGAATCTTGTGAAATGAAACATAGCATGCTTTCTGGTAATATAGGAATATCTTTGTCAGATTCCCATCCATGATTAGAACTCCAGGCCTTCATTGTGTTTGATCTCCACAGATTTTCCAGAATTGGAATTTCCATTTCTCTTGCAGCAAATGTTTCAGAAATGAAAATAGAAATTAATCTCGGATATGGCAGATGTGAGATTATTTTTCCATTTTTGGTGATGATTGACCTTTTGATCAGGTTAAAAATTTCTAATCCATAATCAATTATGAACCCAGTTATGAGTCCATACATGATTGTTAGAATAGTTTGATTAATCTGATCAGTTCCTCCGATTTTTGAAGTGAGACATTTGTTTAATACTTCCATCATCACTTGCCATATTGCTGGTAGTTCATTTCTTCTGATTGAACCAATTTTGTTGATATTCTTGTTCTTGTAACCAAGCCCAATAATAAAGCTTAATAGCTCTTTCTTGCTTGGTGCTTCAACATAGTTATCAAGAATAGGTAGTTCAAGCCATTCTCTTACCCTTGCAGGAGTTAATGTTACGGAAACATTTTCCCATACATGGGCAGAGAGTTGGTTTTCTTCAACTTCATCAAAGGTGTGAACAAATTGTTGTAGCAGTTTTCTCGTACTTCTCTCTCTTTTGTTAGAGCTCCTGAAATTAGACGGTTCATGAGATATTCTATCAGAAGTTGACATCTCACCATCATATTCTAAATTGTAGGTCCCTCGAAGGTTGAGGTTCAACCTAATCCTTGTTATGATAACACACTAGCAAGTGCGGAATCCAAGCTAGTGAGCAAACCGAGTTGGAGACAAGAACAAACACAAGACACACAAAGTTTCACCGATTAACACCACTGTATTAATGTGTATGAAGGTTCCGGTTACAAGCACAATGTTTACAAACAAGTTTTGCAAACTCTCAAGTGTGTGTGTGTTTCAACAGAACGCTCTCACAAAGTTGCTATCTGTCTATCTCTCTCTGTCTAAGTCTCTAGCTTTCTGTGAACACACTACATGGGTATATATACCCGAAACATAGTTGTCTGGTCGAAGGATCATGCATGGTTATCGAAGGATCAGATAGATGATCGAAACATCATCTATCGATCACAAACTCCTCGAAAGATCCATGCACACCTCGAAGGATAGTATATCCTTCGAGGTCCAACAGCATCTATCGAATGCATCATCTTTCGAGATCATCGAAGGATTCAAGTTATCCTTCGATGAAGTAACCTTCGACCCAGACAATATACAACAATCTTACGACTGTTTGACCAAGTCAAACCGGAGGATGGTTGACCTGGTCAACTTACATGACTAAGACATCGTTTTACATTAAGACTGAATACAGACAAAGTACAGACACAAGTGCACCAACAAACTCCCCCTTGGCTGTAGCTTTGTCTTTATCTTCTACAAGTTCTTGATCTTCATGTCTTCATGCATCTGATGTCTTTTCAAGTCTTCAATGTCGGAGGATCTTCAAAGTCTTCACGTCTTGAAAGTAAAGAGTGTATCAACAAACTACCCGTATCATGTAGGAAGTGTGTTGACAAACTCCCCCTTAACATAAGCTCCCCCTTGAGTTATGCTTGTGAAAGACTTGTTCTTCAGTTTGAGATCCTTGAGGTGTTGATGATGGTCAGCGGCAACTCGATCATCTTCATCTTTTGAGCGCCTTTGAGTCGTGTCTTCATTCCGAAGCTCGTCATCGACTATGTTCTCCCAGCCTTTAGAATCTGCACATGCAAGAAATCTAAACGCGTAATGAGAACAACTGCTTGGAATATAGTTAACATAAACACGCGACACACATATGACCATGTATCAATCAAACACCGTCCGACAGTTTGAAAGTTTAACAAATTTATCAATTTAAGTTTTAACTTTCAAAACATGCAAATTTTGACCGTTTATGAAGATTTAGTCAATTCGGTTTTCTTTCAGATTCAGGTAACGAAGACTAGAGTTCCAACATCGTACGATCGAAAATAAAGCAGAAATAAAATCTTTTTGGCTTTTATAAAGTTTATATTAAAACTCACCTAAAATCTTTTTGGTATTTTAATATTTGAACTGTAAAGGCGGAAAGCAGTAAATAAATATATACAAACATTCTTTTTGTGAGTTTCGAGGGTAAGAAAATCATATCAGTGTACAGTCACGCCAAAACACTCTTGTTGTTCATTTAGTTAACATTAAGATAAGCATCCTATAACAATTATCGGTATTGTTATCCACTTAAGCTCAACTTATCACTTGTAATCATGGCGAGGGGATACGTTAAGGTATAATTTATACTTACCGACCGGTGTTCATCCACATCACGACACATTCCCGTATCAAGGTATGCACGAGGGTTCATCTTACCGGTGAGTATACCGATTATCATCTGTTTGACCGTATATGATGTGAGATTCTCACTTATTTTGATTTGAAAACAAGCCCTTTGTGATATAATCACTTATTTATGAGGAACTTGATTTTCATATGCATGAAGGGCACAGGAGCAAGTCCGTGAACAGGTCAGTACTTCCGTACAGCAGAGAGACGAACTTGACTCCCGGATAAATGTGATATTTTATCACTTATTTGTTTGGACATGTGATTGTTTATCACTTATTGAGGTCAAATGCAGTATGCAGTATGTAATATGTACACGTATGTATAGTATCATGGAAGATCTAGACTTGCGTCCCCGTTATTTTTCGGTAAAAGATACAACCATGATACCCAGATGATAAGCAGCATAAAGACCGAATATCTCAGAACCTCGGCAATCTATCAAACGAAATTTCGGTACTAAGACCATATGCCAATGAATGGTTCCCACCTGGTCTTCAGTCGATTTAAGTTTATATCACCCTGCACACTTTAAAATGATTGTGAGCCTACCGATACATCTTATATAGAGCTGCTTATCGTTTTTCATTTAAGGTTTAAAGAGGTTTGGATAGAGCACTGATGTACTATCATTTTCTCTTTTTCTCGCCTGGAAACTCATTTTTGTTTTTCTATTGTTTTTGTGTTTTTAAATTTTTCGATGTTTTTGTATTTTTCAAATTTTGGATTTACTCCCCCTAAAATCAACAAACTAAGATAAATTTAAAAGACACAAAGATATTTCCAAAAATGATTTTCCGATGTTGGTTTACTCTTGTTTTACCTTAATGCCATTTACCAAAATTAATTTTGAGTCAGAAATAATTTATCGAATTTTGGAAACATCAGAAGGCACGTCGGTAAGCGGTGCGGACCATGACCATGTTGACGAGTTTCATATTGAAACAATCACGTGTGAGGTGATATTCGAGTTCAACGTGTCAGGTCAAGGAGTGCTATACGAGATAATAATAATAATTCATAAAGCAGCTTAAATATCGACAAGCATAGGAGAGATTAGAAATTCAAAACCGTATCCTGCAACTGCTTCGTGCATTGCAGGGAATCTGAGTACTCTCCCAAACTGGATATCCACCCGTTGTGGACTTCAAAGTCGATTTTTGTAGCCACTGAAAAATCTCTTCACAGCAACACGATCAAAAACCCTTGGTTTCAGCTGGTCTTCCACATTGCACCAGCGAAGGTCTTTGTCTTTCTCTTTCAGAAGAAGTGTGCGGTTGTTCAATCCACGTCAAGACATTTGCACATCCAGTGTAGTTCGATCAACAAACACATTTTCTTCAATCATACCGCAAAGAAATCTTTCCTGAGCACCCGATCAAAAACCATAACAACCAAATTTTGGCACGTTCTTCGTCTGGTCGAATTTTGCAACTTCTTTCAACAGACAATTCTGTCTTCTTTTCTTTTCTCTCCAACAAAGGCAACAATTTCTTCTGTCGCCTATCTTGTGCACGGACGCTCCACTATCAATAATCCTATGACTATCGATAGTTCCTCCTGGAACTTCCTGCACACTCACTCAGAGATTAGTTGGAGAGGGGGACCCAAGCCTTCATAGACTTGGGTTGCCCCTGAGAATCAAGAAACGTAATTTTAATCTCTTGATGATTTCTAAGAACCACTGCTCCCCCTGAATTGTCACCTGTCTTAGGTATCCAAGTTTGTTTTCGTTTACCAGATTGTGTATTATGTACAAATTCTGGTTTTAATGGTTGTGACAAACTGGATTTCCTTTTAACAGATTTTTCTTCAGGTTTTAAGGCCTTTTCTATTTTCTTAACATTTTGACGTCGTTGTTTCGTTTCCTGTTCTTTAATGGTTCTTTTATCATGTTTTGGAGAAACAGGACGACGTTGTAAGTGACCTTGTTCAAAAGGGGCTCTTTCAACAAAATTTGGTTTGGGCAAGTTTGTGCAGTCTTTAATGATGTGCCCAAACTTCCCACATTTGAAACAAGTTCTCCTTTCTACAAACTTAGGAGAATTTGATCGACGACCTGACGTAGAAGTTGCAGATCCAGAGGTACTAGCTTCACACCCGTTTGTGTGTTGGGTGTAATTGTTATCACTGTTATGTTTCAAAATGTTGAACTTTTGTACAAAATCGGTATTTGATTTATTTTCAAAAGTCTCCACTTTATCAGTACCTTTGGAGGCCACAAACTTAACGTCTTTTGTTTTCTTCTTGTAACGAGCTCCTTTTGATTCAACCTTAGCCTTTGGCTTTGGAGCTCGTTGTTGTTGTTTACCCTTAAAAGCAATTGATTGTTGCTTTGTCGGTGATTTCTGTTTTCCAAATTGTTTTCTAATTTCAGCCTTTGGAATTGGATCACATTGAGTTACAGTAACTCGCGGGATCGTCTTTCCCAAAAACTTGCTCGAGTTATCTTCAAAAACTTTATCAATCAAGGATGGATTGACATTTTTAATTGGAAAATCATTATCCAAATAAATTTTAGCATCACCGACCAAAGTATACAACACTTTATTACTTTTAACAGCAGACACACTTTCTTTGTCATTCTTGACATTTTTGACGGCTTTGACAAGATCTATCACTTGTTTGGCAACGGGTTGCACGTCAGGAGTAGGAGGATCACAAAGAATATGATTCTCAATTGGAATTTCTACTCCTTTCATCTCATCAAGTGATTCATCCTGGTCATTCACATCTGATTCATCATCTGAAGAAACATAGTCCTCAATGATTGGAGGACTTTCATTTGAAGCACATGATGACTTTTCTTTGTTATCAGATGAGCCCTCCGATGGATTGTCCAGTTTGAACCCTAGGCCAGTAGTAACTTCCTCGTAATCGAGAGGTACAGATGGTTCAAAACGAGGCATATCCTCTTCATCGGGCATTTTGGTATAATTGTGTCTCAGATGAGGTGGACACGCCTTATACCCTACTCCTTTCACATTCCCTTTTAGTTGTTGAACGTCAATTATGTGATCAAGCACAAATCGGGAGTTAGAATAACTCTCCAACTTTTGCTTGATAGCATCATGCTCGCATTTGGCAATGACTAACTCCTTTTTGGTTTCCTCAACAAGGTTAATATAATCGTTAATACTAACTTGTTTATGATAAACAACTTTGTTCAATTCGGAAACACTTTTCTTTAAGGTTTCAATTACAGATTTAAAATCCTTTTCGTTTTGAGTTAATGCCAAGTTTGCCTCTTTGCACTTTGACAGTTCAATAACCAAACTTTGATTGTGACTATGAACCATTTCGGATTCACGTTTCAATTTAGCACATTTAAGTTTCATATCAGCACAATCACTACATATGCTAGGAGTTTTGGATTGTACCTGACTTGTAGAAGCTGTGACATTATCCACAAAGGCAGTCTGAGAGGAGAAATATCCATCTTTAGTGAGAATCTTCTCCATTTCATTCGATGTAGCATCAGCTTTCTTGACCAAGTCTGATATTTCACTTTTTGTCTCCTTGGCTTCATCTGACAAATTATCAGCTTCAGAGTCAGTTCTTTCAATCAAATTCGATTCGTCATCCGAACTTCCACTGTATCCCGAACTATCATCATTTCCCGAAGATTCACAAACATTGTCATTCTTGACAATTTCAGCAAGAAATGCAGTTGCAGTTCCTGTTTGATCACTGTTTCCCAGCTTTATGTGCGGACCACAGTCGACACTTGGATCAGATTGAGGTTGTGTTGTGGAAACTTGAGCTTGTGGTGTGGGAATTGATTGTGAAAGATATGCACTTTGATCGAACTGTGATTGAGCTTGACTGAACTGTGGAAATGGAGAAGAGCTTGTATTGGATACAAACACCGTTTGAAGCTTCAGTTGCTGAATGGAACTAGAACTAGCTGAAGGACCAAAACCCGGCAAATACATTTCTGTATTTTGAGTGAGTGCAATCCTTTGAGCTTTTCGAATTTCCTCTTCGTTCTTGTGCTCCAACTTCTGAATGAATTCATAGATATTAACATTGACAGCATCCAGAACGCCCGTTTGCTTTAAAAGCTCAATGAATGGGCTCCACTTTGGGGGTAGAGCATCAGCAAACCGTGCTACCATTTCCTGTTGAGATGTAGTAACACCAAAATAACACATTTCACACATCAAATGATAATAACGAGTCGTTATATCATTTAGTGTTTCATTCTCTAGGAAATGAAATGATTCGAACTTCTTTTTCAACAGATCCTGGCGTGTCTTTCTAGTAGCTGCATATCCTTCTCCTCTTTCTACCACAGAATTCTATATGTCTTGATTTTGTTTTGACACCGAAGCCCATTGACTTGCACTTATGGACGGTTGTGGACACATACTTCTCACCCAAGATGCAGCAGAGGTTAGCTCTTGACTAGATTGTGAGTCAATACTCCAGTCCCAAGGACTTGTACAACTCATTTTGATGAGACACTAAAGGAAGAGCTGAACAAACACAAACTGTTAAAATGCACACAGATAATGATCGAAAGATACAATTTGTTCGAAGGATTAACAGTGTTCGAAGGATCACTGTTGAATTTCAAACTATTGACTTCGAAATATTGACTTCGAAAGATTGACTTTGAAAGATTGACTTCGAAAGATTCTCCAAGACGAAGGATCCTTATCTTTCGAAGGATTCACAATTTAAAAATTCTTATCTTTCGAAAATCCTTATCTTTCGAACACCAACCTCGAAAGATTCACAATGAAAGATCCTTATCTTTCGAACACTGACCTCGAAAGATTCACAATGAAAGATCCTTATCTTTCGAACACTGACCTCGAAAGATTCACAATGAAAGATCCTTATCTTTCGAATATTAGTCCTTATCTTTCGAAAAACTATCCTTCGAATAGATTCCCTTGATCGAAGGATAAGTCTCTGACTGCGAAGGATGGGTCGAAAGATGATTATCTATCGATCCTTCCTTGGTCGAAAGATGATCTTTCGATATCGAAAGCTATCCTTCGATCACTTCTGACACGACTGACACACGTTGACGGGTTGGTGAAAAAGGTGATGGGTTGGTGAACAACTTTCGGCAGAAAGGTATGTTCCTTTCTACCAACTCAGATTTGACCTGAAAGTTTACCAAAAATGAACACCCTTATCCAGAAACAACTGGTGACCGGAACAATGACCGGAGTTTGCCGGAAATCACCAAAATTCTTAAAAACGAGTTTTTAAGTTACCCAAACCTTCGCGTAGCACACCCGGTTGGTTTAGAACACGTTTTTGTGTTTAAAAATGCAGGAAAACCACCGAAAACGGGTACTAAACCAAGTGTCCAAACACACCAAGACTTGAACAAAAACCCGGTTTTAACAAGGAAAAGAGCCAAAGCTCTGATACCACTTGTAGGTCCCTCGAAGGTTGAGGTTCAACCTAATCCTTGTTATGATAACACACTAGCAAGTGCGGAATCCAAGCTAGTGAGCAAACCGAGTTGGAGACAAGAACAAACACAAGACACACAAAGTTTCACCGATTAACACCACTGTATTAATGTGTACGAAGGTTCCGGTTACAAGCACAATGTTTACAAACAAGTTTTGCAAACTCTCAAGTGTGTGTGTGTTTCAACAGAACGCTCTCACAAAGTTGCTATCTGTCTATCTCTCTCTGTCTAAGTCTCTAGCTTTCTGTGAACACACTACATGGGTATATATACCCGAAACATAGTTGTCTGGTCGAAGGATCATGCATGGTTATCGAAGGATCAGATAGATGATCGAAACATCATCTATCGATCACAAACTCCTCGAAAGATCCATGCACACCTCGAAGGATAGTATATCCTTCGAGGTCCAACAGCATCTATCGAATGCATCATCTTTCGAGATCATCGAAGGATTCAAGTTATCCTTCGATGAAGTAACCTTCGACCCAGACAATATACAACAATCTTACGACTGTTTGACCAAGTCAAACCGGAGGATGGTTGACCTGGTCAACTTACATGACTAAGACATCGTTTTACATTAAGACTGAATACAGACAAAGTACAGACACAAGTGCACCAACATAAATGCTCTGTATTCATCAGTGTAACACCTCGAAATTTTGTGTCCAATAAATAAACGACACGTGTCATATACGACAAAAGTAATATAAACCCGGAATTTATTTAAGGATGTAAGGTAGGATTTTTGAAATGTCGTGTCACAACCCGGTCTCCACGTGTCACCAGTGGGCCCGGCGTGGGTATGGTGACGTAGTTGGCATCATCATAGATAAACAACACAATATAATAATGCACAACGGAAGCAGAAATAGATTCATTTCAACTTTAAATAAAATGTAATATTAAATATCACGAGTAGTTGAAACGGATCCACAGGCGGATCAAATAAAATAAGATAATTGTTCAACAGTTATTTGTCGTCCGAGCTTGCGAGACTATTGTGGACGCTCTAGGAAACAGCCAGCCTAGTACGTGTAGTACCTGCACTTAACCTTTTGGGAAAATACGTCAGTTTACACTGGTAAATACAAATTAACTGACTCATTTTAAAAATGATTGAAAATTGATTTAAATGCACATGGCATAAATATTTTTATAACTTGGGATCATTATGCAATATAATCTTGTGAACGAATTACATGTTACTCGTGCATTCAGTAGCCCGGGATCTTGTCCGGGTTAAAGATTAATAGACACACCACATTAAAGAGTTATACACGACGGGTGTACGCCTACACCCCGTGCTCTGGTCGTGGCCATCTCGTAAGAAAATGCCAAGGATATCCGGGACATGGTCATTAACCCCCCAAAGGCTTTAAGTAAAACAAGACTGTTTAAACGAGCCGATCAAAATTATTCCAATTGAACACCCAAGGGTGCAAGATTTTGTACGCTCGATCAAGCGGTATTCTATATACCGTACCCCAAGCCCGTATAGGGAAAATAAGTCAAAATGTATTTACCTGAGTAAGTATGAATCACAATTGGTAAGTGTAGATAGCTTTTACTGGGCTTCCTATTCTGGAACAAAGGTTTATAATAACCTATTAGATTCCTAACGGGTCTTTTATTTAAGCCTAAGCTTTGACCGGTTAGTTTAAGGACGATACGGTTCAAGCGCACGATTAAGCGAAAGACCGGGTAGAATGTGATATAGACCCGACAAGTTTGAATACTTGTATAACATGGGTATACTAAACACATTCTAGATTTTGAAACAAAAACGATAACGTTTGACCCGTTTCGGTCAATTTATGCAAACTAGTTACATAAAGCGAACCGAACGCAAAAAGAGCATTACGGGTAGCCAAAAGAGTCATATGCAAGTTCCCTGAGATAATATGCTTTAAATATGATATAATATCAGCAAGTTATGTTCTATTATGCCCCAAGCGATTTTAAACTCATTTTATGTCTTATAAGGGCATTTTGGTCATTTAAAGATTATAAAAGAGTTAAATTCGAAATCTGAGTTACAGGTCTGATTTATACATTAAATATACTTAATTTGACGTATTATAACAGTAGGGTATTGTCACGACCCCCGACCCCATCTAGCCGAAATCGGTGCCGTGAGCAGTCCAGTGGTACCGGTGATTATTTTAAAAACATTGCAGCGGAAATTTCATCAGGACCGTGAGTTAGGAAAAATATCAGAGTTTAGAAACACCGGATTTTATTGAAATAGATGGAATAAATTCCATGTTTTACAAAGGTAGCTTTTAAATAAAAACAATATTTCTTAATTTGAAAATAAGCCACTTCTTGAAGTTCTTCAGTGTCGGATCCAATCCTTACTTCAATCTATTGTAATTACCTGAAACGCGTTTTAAAAAGGTTTTGTCAGCGGGAAATACTGAGTGAGTTCATTCATTTTACTAAAAACGACACATTTGTTATAATTCACAGTATTAAGAGTTTTTACATATGTTTATTATCAACCAACATTTCAAGAATAGGTATTTGTCACAGACCAGCTCTGTGACTGTGGTCATATCACCATTGGCTGGCCCAATGAGTGACGTATATCACTTTCTTTTAGGCTCGCCCACCTAATGTGATTAAAACAATAATAATACTGTGCACAATACCCCACATACCGGCTGTAATTTGGTGATTACATAAACTTAATCACTGTAATTATAACTTTTGGAAAATTGGTTTGGAGTATTGTAAAACAATTGATAAAAAGAGAATGACTCACAATTCAGCATGCAGGATTGAATTAACAAACTTCTTGATTCTACTTCTTTCGATAATTAGGCATTTATTATTCTGGATCTTCTGATGATTTAATAGTTTGTTTGATTATAAGGGTGTAGTTGGGAGTGTTTTTGGTGGTTTAACAGAATAGAATACGTATTGGTGTAAAACCCAAATCAAACCTTAACGGTAGTCATGAGATTCGAACCTTAACGAATTTCACAAAAACCGGGTTAATGATCAATACAGCAGTTACGATAATTTCCCGAGATCAAATTCTCACAATGAATGACCAAGTGCAATACTTCAACTCGTTTATCAAAATGACAAACGACAAAGTATAGTACTTCAACTCATTATCGAATTATCGACAACGACAAAGTACAATGCTTCAACTCATTTATCGGATTACCGACAAACGACAAAGCATAACCCAATGTGGGCGGCACTTAGGCATTCCTTGGATATATTGATCACTCGGAAAATGAATCGTAATAGCGATTGAGTGATTATTGGTTAGAACACCAACGTATAGAGAGAAGAAGAAGAGAAATGAGCAAAGAAAAATGAATCCTAAGCTTCTTATTTATAGCAAGCAGGCAAGCACCTCAATTTCATATTCTGGTCGATGTGGGATAAGTTGACGTGCTTGCTAGCTAGCTTGACGTGCTAGCTAGCTAGCTTAGTTATTTTATTTCAGCTGCTTAACTCGTTTTTCTTGTATAACTTTTAAAATATAACGTTTTATAAAACGACGAATATGTCTTTAGAACGAGCATATTTTTATCTACGTTTTAACCTAAGTTTCATTAAAAACGGAGTAAGGAAAAAAAATAATATATTTTATTATTAATTTTAAACGTTCTTATACGACCTCATATATATCTATTTTTAATAGACCTTACTTAGCTTAATTAATCTTGTTAGCTTAATTAATATTGATTAACTGATTAATTAATCATACTAAACTTAATTAGGGTTTCCTTATTGCATATTTATCATACTAAACATTAATTTTTTTGTGAGGGTTGTTACATCCTCCTCACCTTAATAAAAATCTCGTCCTCGAGATTTGAACTATGATATTTTCTTGGGGTTATGTTTCTTCTTTTAATTAAGAGGAATAATGTAGCGTGGAATGGAATCAAAAGATATTTTGAGGGGTATGAGCATTTTTAAAAATAAAAATGATTTATAGAAACAATTGGATTTAATATCCGAAATGAACTTACTTTGATCAATTTGAGGGAGATTCTGAATTGATAAATATCTATTTGTGAATGGAAATATGGAAAATAATTTGTTAATGATTATCCAAAAATTAATATCGTTTACTTAAATGGTAATAGAATTTAGTGTATCGTAATCTGAGTATATAATTGTACCAAGAATAAACGAATGATTTATGAATAGGATTTAACACAGGCTACAGCTCTATTCGGATGCTACAAAGTGTTTGTAAGAATTCAATGATGATCGAACAAATTCACCGTTGTTCGAAATCGAGAGTTTCAAGGAAGCGAATTTGGATATTTCAAAAGATGAAATGTTTAAACGAATGAGATGAAATGGTATAGTTTTTCAAGGTGATTGGGTTCAAGATATATGATCTATAGATTCTTAAAATGAATGTGAAGAACTTTTTGGAATTAGTAAAATTCTTTGTCAGAAGAAAACTTACCTTGATTGGTACCTAAGGAAGACTTAGAATTGACGGGTTCAAAAGCATGAAAAATGATTTGTCAAACAGTAAATTATGATATGAGAAATTCTATGTGTTGAGATGAGTTAATTGCAAAGATACACCAAAGTACAATAGAGTTAGTGTATTAGAGTTCCAAATTGTTTTAAATGGTGAAATAATGTGATAGTACAATATTAGTGACTATATGCTATGTCCTAGAGATGAAAATATAATAATAAAAAAAAAAGTTGTTTTGACATGACTAACCATTATATTATATTTGTAAAGCCAATGTAATATATATTATTTGTTTCGCATTTTTATATGTAAATGGTTATTACTTTCAAATAAATATTATTTTAGTATTTATTATACTATGTAAAATAACTTATATTTATTATGTAATATAGATTACAAAATACTGTAGTGAAGTTATTACATTTACAAAATATTTTAGTATTATGATTTTGTAAAAGAATCACTATTATTTATAACTTTTAAATGAAAGTTGTGAATAAAAGGGGTAAAAGTATTTGTAAAATATTTTATATAACATTGGGTCAATTCTATGTGATTACTTATTTTTATTTTGAAACCATATAGCGTTGTAAAATGTAGTTACAAATGTTATGGTGACTATTCTTTATGTATTACAATGTTCTTCTAACCCAATGTAGTCGCTGACTACTATATTATTCTTATATGGTTATTTTCTTGCTAGAGTGTTATAGTACATAGTTATCACAAAATATGTGATACATAATTATTTGTATAATTTTATTCGTCCCTCTAATTCTGGTATAAAAATATGTCTTTTCTTTTTAGTACAAAGTAAAATATTTTTATATATAATTAAAATTTACTAAATAAGTATGATGACTTAATTAACTAGTCATTATCACGGCGGATATTGGTTAGTGCTGCCTTGTTTAAGCATAGGTGGCCAGTCCATGCCTAACTAAGGCTAGGCTATTCAATACATGCCCCTGATAATAACTTTAGTATCTGAAAATAATAATACCAATAATATTACTAATAATAAAATTGATATTAATTGTCAATAATAAATGCATAAACTTAAATGAGAATATACTTTAAACAAAATTTTATACGTAAAAATATAATTTCTTTACCTTAATGGTTTTAACAAAATTTTAATTACAGAAATACTATATTGTAAGTTTCTATATATAATCAATTAAGTTTATACAATGTTTTTTTTGATTAATGAAAGGTAAGAAATATCACGAAAGGCTCGATTGGTTGTAAGGACTATGGAATTTAGGACATGAAATGGTGGAGCATTATTATAGCACATAATTGTGTTAAGATTGCTTTTATAAAATAAATCAATAAAGCGGATTCAATATAAATAAATAATTAAATCTTAGATTAGCGTAATCTTTAATTTTGTGAAAATGTCATCACAAAGTGATCGTGATCAAAGAGATGATTTGATGAATTAGAAGACTAAACAAGCATGTTATGGTTTAAGAGAATTGAAGTGCTTGTTAGGACTATTTTGAATATGATGGTTTCAATCCATCATATGGGACTTTGAATTGAGTACGTATTGCGAGCAAGTTAACTGGGTTTGGATAAAACGAGTTTTAATAAGAAAGTTCAAACATGATCACAAAGAAACCATGTTTCCCTTTCAAAAGAAAATCGAGTTTTTCAATAAATTCATTGATTCGATATTAAAGAGTCATTGCTTTGTAAAAACGCGGTTTACAATGCAAAGATCAAGTATAGCGGAACGATATTTGAACTTTTGATAAAACAACAAATTGAAAGGATGCCTTCCTAGGGTCTTATAACTCAAATGAACCACATGCGCAACAAATAGTGCATGTGTATCGTGTGGATTTACACAAGAAACGAAATGGATCAATATTTGCTATTATGAAAGAATTCTTTATGGTATGATGACCATTAAAAGAACACGAAAGTCAACTTATTATAGGCAGAAGTTAGAATTGCAACGAAAGAAATATAAGAACTTTATCTGAAATCTCGTGTGATAACCGTTGTTACGTGACAGTACCAAGGAATGTCGAATGAAATGAAATGAAATAGGGAATTTGCAAAACTATATGACTCCTTTTGTAGTGATGATAATTATGACTCTGATTATACTGTGCACCGATAATTGTGAAATGTTGTTACAACGTACCTCAGCGAGATTTATGTCGGTTGTAGGATCATATGGCAAAGTGCTTCTTTTTGGATTAGTAGTTTTCTACTAACAGAATTAGTATTGGTGTCATCGTGCCTAATTTATATTTTCCAAAGGTCTTTGTATGTGATATACTTTGACCTTTGTGGACGTATAATTTAAGGTTCATGTGTTTTCTTGTGTATTAGCACAACTTTACTTGCATTCATAATTTATGGCGTTAATAATTTATGGTAACGTATTGGTAATTCTTATATTTTTGATGGTGTCCCAACTTAATGGGTTTCCATTTATTATTGTTGCTCGAGTTACGAGGTAGATGATTAAACAAAATAATGTTTGATATCGATATAGAGATTCTTATTATTGACACATATACTTGTGCTTTATTCTTAATTATCAATTGTTATGGCTTTTGAAATTTCTTATAGATACACATATCTATATAATCATATATTTCACATGCTGTAATATACATATCCTTTATAAGGTTAATGTATTTAACAGATTCTTTATTTTCAAAAACAAGTCTGATATTAGGCCATGATACTTATTTAGGGAAATCTTGTCACTTGTTTGACATTTTATATACCCCATCTTACCCGGTTCGCGCCGGAGAGGTAATCTCGGTATATCCGGACAAGCTGGAGAGTCTGCTACTCTATACCCAGTTTTGCCGGAGAAAATTTTCTATTTCCCATAAATAGTATCTTTTTAAAATTTTTAAAAGTGTCTCTTTTATTAGGACTTTTATCCAGAATTAAAGAAATTTGTATTCCCATAACATATCTTATTCTAAACCAAATAATATCAATAAGCAAGAATAAATAGCAATTAAGTGCTATTGCCTGCTAGTCGTTATTCTTACGAAATACCAATTATACTTATTTATACTTATATAAGAAATTTTATCTTGAAATTTATATCAGGACAAAATTCTTATGTTCGGGTCTAAATATCATTCAGAGTGTTATCAGCTAATATTAAGTTTCTAAATTTCCTTTTAAGCTTAGGTATTATTATAATACCTATTTGCGTAAACAAGTGGCTTAGCTTATACTAAGGCATCTTTTCTTATGTGCAAGTCTAAATGCTATCAGAGGTGCTACCAGTTAAGTTAATAGCAATCTCCTAACTCTTTTATTTAAGCTTAAGTATTGTTATTACAACACTTTATAGGCTTAAAGTAGTGGCTTAGCTCTGATACCACCTTCTGTCACGACCCCCGACCCCATCTAGCCGAAATCGGTGCCGTGAGCAGTCCAGTGGTACCGGTGATTATTTTAAAAACATTGCAGCGGAAATTTCATCAGGACCGTGAGTTAGGAAAAATATCAGAGTTTAGAAACACCGGATTTTATTGAAATAGATGGAATAAATTCCATGTTTTACAAAGGTAGCTTTTAAATAAAAACAATATTTCTTAATTTGAAAATAAGCCACTTCTTGAAGTTCTTCAGTGTCGGATCCAATCCTTACTTCAATCTATTGTAATTACCTGAAACGCGTTTTAAAAAGGTTTTGTCAGCGGGAAATACTGAGTGAGTTCATTCATTTTACTAAAAACGACACATTTGTTATAATTCACAGTATTAAGAGTTTTTACATATGTTTATTATCAACCAACATTTCAAGAATAGGTATTTGTCACAGACCAGCTCTGTGACTGTGGTCATATCACCATTGGCTGGCCCAATGAGTGACGTATATCACTTTCTTTTAGGCTCGCCCACCTAATGTGATTAAAACAATAATAATACTGTGCACAATACCCCACATACCGGCTGTAATTTGGTGATTACATAAACTTAATCACTGTAATTATAACTTTTGGAAAATTGGTTTGGAGTATTGTAAAACAATTGATAAAAAGAGAATGACTCACAATTCAGCATGCAGGATTGAATTAACAAACTTCTTGATTCTACTTCTTTCGATAATTAGGCATTTATTATTCTGGATCTTCTGATGATTTAATAGTTTGTTTGATTGTAAGGGTGTAGTTGGGAGTGTTTTTGGTGGTTTAACAGAATAGAATACGTATTGGTGTAAAACCCAAATCAAACCTTAACGGTAGTCATGAGATTCGAACCTTAACGAATTTCACAAAAACCGGGTTAATGATCAATACAGCAGTTACGATAATTTCCCGAGATCAAATTCTCACAATGAATGACCAAGTGCAATACTTCAACTCGTTTATCAAAATGACAAACGACAAAGTATAGTACTTCAACTCATTATCGAATTATCGACAACGACAAAGTACAATGCTTCAACTCATTTATCGGATTACCGACAAACGACAAAGCATAACCCAATGTGGGCGGCACTTAGGCATTCCTTGGATATATTGATCACTCGGAAAATGAATCGTAATAGCGATTGAGTGATTATTGGTTAGAACACCAACGTATAGAGAGAAGAAGAAGAGAAATGAGCAAAGAAAAATGAATCCTAAGCTTCTTATTTATAGCAAGCAGGCAAGCACCTCAATTTCATATTCTGGTCGGTCGATGTGGGATAAGTTGACGTGCTTGCTAGCTAGCTTGACGTGCTAGCTAGCTAGCTTAGTTATTTTATTTCAGCTGCTTAACTCGTTTTTCTTGTATAACTTTTAAAATATAACGTTTTATAAAACGACGAATATGTCTTTAGAACGAGCATATTTTTATCTACGTTTTAACCTAAGTTTCATTAAAAACGGAGTAAGGAAAAAAAATAATATATTTTATTATTAATTTTAAACGTTCTTATACGACCTCATATATATCTATTTTTAATAGACCTTACTTAGCTTAATTAATCTTGTTAGCTTAATTAATATTGATTAACTGATTAATTAATCATACTAAACTTAATTAGGGTTTCCTTATTGCATATTTATCATACTAAACATTAATTTTTTTGTGAGGGTTGTTACAGGTATGACCCGTATACAAAACTTATCATTTAAAATCGAACTATGCACCGTAGGGGTATTTTGGTAATTCTACAAGGGCTAAAAATGTCAAAACTGGAAGTCTGAGTTCAAAAACTTATACTTACTGTTATTTTCTAAAAATATGCTAAATACATCAGTAGGTATAATCCTTATATGTTAAATATGTGTATAACGCATACTATGCGCTAAAAATGCTTAGAAAGCGATTTTAGAGCCGTTTCCGGGTTTTTCAAAGAAAGCTGAGATTTTTATATTTCCAGAATGCTCAAATTAATCTATTTAACAAATAAAATCAGTAGAAAAAGGTTTGGGGTCAAAAGGATGTATAAAACTCATTTTATGGCTTAAACGGTCAAAACCGTCATTAACCGAATCGACTTAGCGACCTATGATACGATCAGCCAAAAATTAAATAAAAATCTTCAAAAATCCCAAAATATTATATAACATCAGTGGGTGAAAAGTTTTATATCAAAAAGTGGCTTTAAATAGGTTATACGCTAAATGCGCCGTTTATTTAACATAAAGATATAGTTTTACGATATCGGCCATAACTCAAAATCTGGACCACCAACTGATCTCAAATTTTCGGTGCAAGTTTATAAATCAGTAATAAAGATTTCTACTCTTTCACTTTTCCAAAAATCACGTTTTATATCAAAAAGGGCAAAATAGTCAACTTTCAAGCATAATCGGAAACATGCATATGAATCGGTTAAGCATAGACTCAAGTTGTAAAAATTCCAGAGAGTTACACTTAAATAAAAATGGTCAAAAATAAACTCTAATACAGATCTCAAACATGCATGCACGGATCCGAATCGAGAGTCAACGAAAAAGTCGTTTTATAAGACTTTCGGTTCCAATCCGGGTTTATACTAAAGATTGTCGAGTTGATCATGATAAAACATATTCCTATTTTCATTATAAAGTTATTTTTGATGATCAAACTGTTTGCATGTCATCCACATTACTATTTACGCTATATTTCGCAAAAACTCTTCCTGTTGACTTTTTAAGAAAAACTTTGACTCGACAATTTGCATGCTTAGAGTGGGAATCAGGGAATACCCTTTTGAGGGTTTGTTTCCCACATAAATACCAACTTATAAGTGGTTTCAATTTGAGAAATGACAGAGCCAAAATCGTTTAATTGAAAAGTCAAACTATATGAACAACGGTTTGACTTTTGGCTAATAATCGAAGCTATAACGAATTAGAGAATGATGTGAATGCTTACAAAGGTCCTAATGAAGCTTAGATAGGACTATGAGGCTGCCTTGACTATCAGAAAGCTCCTGGAGAAGTCTTGTGAGTTCTTGCAAGTTGTAGTTTTTCTTGGTTACTAACACAAGTGCACAAGAATGATGCTTTGATCTGATTATATGGTGAAATCAGATGTTGTAGGAGGCTCACAGGTGTCCAAGACATGCAAGGGACTTGATTGGTGCAATTTGGAGGTGATCATAGCTGTATACCACTCAAAATTCGGACCCAAATACATGAATTTGCGAATCTGCTGTTACTGGGTAATCTTTACAGACCGTAAGGTCCTTGTATACGGTCCGCAAGGACCTGATCAGTATAAGCATACTTTCACAAATTGGCAGATTTGGCCCCTGTCTTCGTACGCGATGTTTTGTCGTTTATCTTGACTCGTAAACCCCCAAACTTGGTTTTTAAGAACCTTGGACTTTTACCAACATGGTAATGTCCTTGGTTAACTTTGCGCTCACCCGAAAAGTCATGAATTCGGCGTTGACGCTTTTAACCCCTCAATTACGGTTTTGGCCATAACTTTCTCATACGTTAACGAAACTTCATGAAATTTTTACCACATATTCTAGTGAGTATATTTTAGCATTATAAAGCTTCGGGTCTGCCAAAAGATCACTCAGAGGTATAAATTCAACATGTTGACACTTTTGGCCCCTGTAGTTTGTAATTCCTCACTTTCGTGCAATTTCCGCTTCGTATGATCCATGATCCATCCGTTTAAGGTTATAAACATTATGTAGGGTTATTATAGAGTCTATTTATCCATTGTTGACACTTTGGACCCTTACGTTCCATAGTTTTCACCGTTTGTCAACTTTAGTCCCTCTAAAGTATGTTTTCGCATACGCAAAGTCTATGACACGTGTCAATGCATTATTGGACAAAATTTTCGAGGTGTTACATCCTCACCCCCTTAAAAGAAATCTCAACCTCGAGATTTACTGAAACAAATGAGGATATTTCTCTTGCATCGTGGATTCCACTTCCCACGTATATTCGGGACCTCTACGGGCATCCCATTTGACCTTGACAATAGGTATATACTTCCTTCGAAACTTCTTCACCTGTCGATCCTCGATCGACAATGGTTTTTCCACGAACTTCAAACTCTCATCTATGTGTATATCTGTATGTGGTATAACCAGTGATTCATCAGCGAAACACTTTTTCAAATTACAGATGTGGAACACATTATGAATAGCGCTAAGTTCTTCAGGTAAGTTTAATTTGTAAGCAACTGACCCGACACGTTCGACAATCTCGAAAGGTCCTATGTATCTCGGGCTTAGCTTGCCTTTCTTACCACATCGCATCACCCCTTTCCAAGGCGATACTTTAAGCAACACTTTATCACCTACATCGAAGTGAAAATCTTTTCGCTTAGGATCCGCATAACTCTTCTGCCTATCCCTGGCAGCTTTCAAACAATCGCGAATTTGAACGATCTTGTTCGTCGTCTCAAAAACGATTTCTGGTCCTGATAGTTGGACATCTCCAACTTCCGCCCAACAAATAGGCGATCTACACTTTCTACCGTATAAGGCCTCAAAAGGCGCAGCTTTTATGCTAGAATGGTAGTTATTGTTGTAGGAGAATTCAATCAATGGTAGGTTCTTATCCCAACTACCACCCAAGTCGATCGCACATGCACGCAACATGTCTTCCAAAGTTTGAATAGTACGCTCACTCTGACCATCGGTCTGAGGATGATAGGCTGTACTAAAATTCAAACGAGTACCCAACGATTGCTGGAAACTCTTCCAAAAATGTGACGTATATCTAGTATCTCGATCTGAGATAATAGATACAGGTATTCCATGTAGCGCTACAATCTTGTCAACATACAACTGGGCTAACATATCGGAGCTATATGTCTCCTTGATGTGTAGGAAATGAGCTGACTTCGTCAGTCTATCTACTATGACCCATATGGTATCATTTCCTTTTCTCGTCTTTGGTAACTTGGTGATGAAATCCATTGTCACCATTTCCCATTTCCACTTGGGAATTTCAGGTTGTTGAAGCAAACCTGACGGCTTCTGATGTTCAGCCTTGACTTGAGCACAAGTCAAACATTTAGCTACATGCTCTGCTACTGACTTCTTCAAACCAATCCACCAGTAGTTTGTTTTTAGATCCTGGTACATCTTATCAGCTCCAGGATGAACGGAATATTTAGAGCTGTGGGCTTCCTGAAGGATAACATCCCGAAGTCCTCCATAAACTGGAACCCATATTCGTCCGTTTAGTCTTAGCATTCCATCTTTGTCGTAGGATAACTGCTCCTCAGTTACTCCTAACTTCTCCTCAGGATAGTTAGCTTCCAACACAGCTTCCTTCTGTGCAGCTAACACCCTTTCGTTCAAATTATTCCTTATTTCAATGCGTTTGGCATTGATTCTGATTGGTTCCACCCTTTCTTTCCTGCTCAAGGCGTCGGCAACTACATTTGCCTTGCCTGGATGGTATCTTATCTCACAGTCGTAATCATTTAAAGTTTCCATCCATCGCCTTTGTCGCATGTTCAATTCTTTCTGATTGAACAAGTGTTGAAGACTCTTGTGATCCGAATAAATCACGCACTTGGTTCCGTACAAGTAGTGTCTCCATAGTTTCAATGCAAATACAACTGCACCCAATTCCAAATCGTGGGTGGTGTAGTTCTTCTCGTGCACCTTTAATTGTCGAGAAGCGTAGGCAATGACTTTGCCTCTTTGCATGAGTACACAGCCCATACCAGTGTGTGACGCATCGCAATACACCACAAATTCTTCTATACCATCAGGCAATGCCAACACTGGCGCATTGCTCAACCTCTTCTTCAGAATGTCGAAGGATTCCTGCTGCTTAGGGCCCCAGTCAAACTTAATCTTCTTACGAGTCAACGAAGTTAGGGGCGCAGCAATCCTTGAAAAGTTCTCGATGAATCGCCTATAGTATCCTGCCAATCCTAGGAAACTGCGAATTTCGGTAGGAGTCTTTGGCTCCTGCCAATTCATAACTGCTTCTACCTTTGCGGGATCTACTTGGATACCACGCTCGCTTACCACATGTCCAAGGAATTGGACTTCTCGAAGCCAAAATTCACACTTCAAAAATTTGGCATAAAGTTTCTCGCGGTGTAGAAGTGTGAGAATACAACGAAGGTGTTTCTCATGGTCAGCTTGGTTCTTCGAGTAGATAAGGATGTCGTCAATAAAGACAATGACGAATTTATCTAGATAAGGTTTGCAAACGCGATTCATGAGATCCATGAATGCGGCTGGTGCGTTAGTGAGCCCAAATGGCATCACTAGGAATTCGTAATGTCCATAACGAGTCCTAAACGCTGTCTTGTGTACGTCTTCATCCTTGACCTTCAACTGATGGTAGCCTGACCTCAAGTCGATCTTTGAAAAGTAGCTTGCTCCTTGCAACTGATCGAACAGATCGTCGATCCTGGGTAATGGATATCTATTCTTAATAGTGACTTTGTTAAGTTCACGGTAATCGATGCACAGACGCATCGATCCATCCTTCTTTTTAACGAACAAGATTGGCGCTCCCCAAGGCGACGAGCTAGGTCTAATAAAACCCTTTGCTAACAGATCATCCAATTGCGTCCTCAACTCCTTCATCTCCGTTGGTGCCAACCTATATGGTGCTCTTGCTATTGGCGCAGCACCGGGAATGATGTCTATTCGAAACTCCACTTGCCTATCCGGTGGCAAACCGGGGAGTTCTTCAGGAAATACTTCAGGGTATTCCGAAATTATAGGAATATCTTCAATCTTCGGCCGTGGCTCATCGACAGTAACTTGTGCCATATAAATGACACAACCCTTCTGCAGACATCTGGATGCCTTAAGCATGGACACCTGCTCAGGCAATCCATGCTGGGTATCTCCTTGGATAGTGAGTGACTCACCAGACGGAGTCTTAACTACCACTTGCTTTCTGTTGCACACAATCTGGGCTTGGTTACGCGATAACCAATCCATGCCTATCACTATATCGAATCCAGCTAGCTTAAAGGGAAGCAAGGATAACGGGAAAGAATGATTCCTAATGGATATAACACACCCATCTAGGACAGTCGAGGCGGTTTCTATGGTTCCATCGGCTAATTCTACCTCATACTTTACACTTAAGGTTTTAACGGGTAGGTTTAACAACTTACAGAACTTATCATCTATAAATGATTTATCTGCTCCTGAATCAAATAGAACTCTAGCAAAAACATCATTTACAAGAAAAGTACCTGTAATGATGTTGTCGTCCTGGACTGCTTCCTTTGCGTCCATTTTGAAGACTCTTGCATTGGTCTTCCTTCCCTCATCGGCTTTCTTAGCATTCTTTGGGCAATTAGGTCGGATGTGCCCTTTCTCATTGCAACCATAACAAGTTGCATCCTTAAGTTTCTTACAATCTAATGCCTTATGATCCGGGGACTTACAAATCCCACATAATCTCTGTTGAGATTGAGATCTATACTCCTGCTTGCATCTCCCAAAATGATGCTTCCTACAAACCTTGCACCTGGGTTTCTCACCCGACTGATGATCTCCCTTCTTGAATCCCGACCCTTTCCTGTGGTCGTTGTTTCCTTTGTGTCTCTTCTCCGATTTTCGTGAGGTATCATCCTCACGTTTTCTCTTTTTGTCATCTGAGTTCCTAAGAGCTCTTAGCCTAACCACATCTTGGGTGAGAGAAAGGGACAGATCAGCTACTGATCTGAATGTAGTAGGCCTTGACGCCTTAACACTCGCTTTGATCTCTGGTGCCAAACCCCCAATAAAACGGGCGATCCTTCTTGGCTCTGGGGTCACCAGGTATGGCACTAATCGAGATAGAGTGTTGAAGGTGGTGAGATACGCCTGACAGTCGAGGTTCTTCATCACCAGGGACACGAAGTCTGATTCGATCCTTTCCACTTCATGCTGTGGGCAGAAATTTTCCTTAATAAGGGATACAAACTGATCCCATGTCATGCTGTAGAGTGTGGCCTTGCCAGCAGCTTGTAGGAGAGATTTCCACCATGCTAATGCGTCTCCTTTAAATGATTGGGACACGTACTTAACAACATCCCTTTCAGCGCATCCGCTGATATCCACGACCGTGTCCATCTCATCTAGCCACGTCATGCAGTCGACTGCTCCCTTTTCCCCAGTAAAATCTCTGGGTTTGCATGAAACGAAATATTTATAGGTGCACGACCTGTCGCGTGGTTCTGGCTTATATTCTGCCTTCTTTGATGGAGCACTGTTTTGATTGGAGGAATGTTGTTCATCATCCTTCCTCAGTTCCTCTTTCTTGGATATATCCCTTTTTGAGGGCGGCTTACTATGAGCCTCTGAATGATTCTTGGATTTGGAACGTTGCACGGTTCGGGTCCTACTTCGAGTCCCGCTCGATTCCTTGAATTGCCTATCAATAGCCTTGGCTACAGCATTTTCTACCAGTTCTTGTAGTTCCGCACCAGTTACATGAATCTTGGTGTTATCAGGGTGTTCCTCAGAACGACTGTTTGTTTCTTCCGATTTTGCCATGTAGCTTTAAGAGCTACAATAAAGTAAGGACAAGGTCTATTTAGAAACCTAACAGTATTATCGTTCTAGACGATTTATTAACCATGGAAACAATAGCCATATTAGTTAATTTATTTAATTTCATTCAGCGCTTCTATTAGCAATTATATCATAGAATGAAATATATATTTTGTCACAATAGGCCTAGTCACTTGGACAGTTTCTAAATTTTAAATTTAGAATATTATAGGATTAAAATTTGTATAATTAAACAAATAATCCTTCGCTTGGCAGGGAGTTATAAACCACAGCTGCCTTTTTGTTTTATATGACATAGTCATAACCCGTGGGTATCAAGTCACAATCGGACATGTATACAGATATAACCTGTGGATAATTTATTAAAAGGGTGGCTTGTGTGATTTTTCAGATCACGCTTGGCCAAGAATGTTAACATGTTTACAGATGTTAATAGAGATTTGAATCTTTTTAACCAGGTTTTACCATATTGGCTAGGCCTTTTAATAAGGCATTCAAGCTAGGTTTTACTTTCTTAAGATTCTTATTAAATGGTAAATCAAAATAATATTTGATATTTTTCATTTATTTGTATATTATGTCCATGCATATAGATAAATGAAAAACTTAAATTAACCATTTTTAAATAAAGTAACTAGTACAACTTTGCCCTAAACGGGACTTTTGCTCAAATAACATGCCCACGCAGGGGCTAAACCAGATAACAAAACAAACAAACAAACAAAACAAAACAAACCCACGCAGGGGTTAAACAGAAACCACATACCCACGCAGGGGTAGAACAAGAGAAATATACCCACGCAGGGGTAGAATTGAGGAGTAAATGTCCTCACAGAGACATGAGTAAATGAGCTAACAAACAAAGGATTTAATAATCCTTCTTACCCTTACCCTTGATCAAGTCAACCATCTTCTTAAACATTCCGCGGTTGTGTCGGCGATCTTCCCGCATTTCCTGTCGCAACTCACGCCGCACGTCATTTATCCCTTGCAGGATTTCTTGGACTTGCGGTGGCGACATCATTGGTGCCGGCGGCGGTGGCTGATACTGCGGTGGTTGAGGAGGCTGCGGCTGCTGGTATCCATGAGGTGGGTATCCGAAAGTCGATTGTCCCGTAGCCCAGGGACCTCCAAAAGCACTCTCCTGGTTGAGAGGGTTGTAGCCTGAAGCTAACCAGTAGGGATCTCCCGTATAATCATAACCTGGAGGAAAAGTCGGCCCGAAAGGGTTGAACTGTGCTGCGCTAGCATACGCAGGGATTGGCTCTCCAAAGTTCTGCGGCGGCAGTGGCGCAATAGGCGCAGAAATAACCTCTGAGACGGGATGCTGAGATTCCCCCATCTCTGATTCCTCGTGAAGCGGCGAGTAGCGGCCGCTACCTGAATGTCGAGGGGTGCCAATGTGTATCCCTCCTCGCGTAGACATACGGGCGTTCCTCCTTCGTCTCTGAGGCGGAGGAGGCAAAACCGGAGGTGGTAGCGGCGGCGGAGTGACTACGTCGCGCCAGAATCCCTCAGAAGGATCCTGCTGCTGAGGCTGCTGTTGAAGCTGTTGCTGGGAGTGATGCTGTGAGTGCACGGGAGAGCTGTGGTAGGACTGGTGCACCGGAGAGTTATGGTAACTAGGGGTAAAAACCCAGTCGTGCTGCTTGAATCTCTCCTCGAAACTATCAGGACCATTGTAAGGTGATCCCAAAAACGGTGACCCATCTGAAATCTCAATGGGATGGTTCGGTGTACCGGACGGTGGCATGGAAGGATCGGTGTCCTTATCGACCTCCATCTCGTTGCCACCCGGGAAGTGGTCTTCAGGTCCAAGTGGGTTATGACCCACTGGTTCTTCCAAATAGGAATCAGGGTTGAACAGGCCCTGATAGACGGGTGCTAGGTAATCATGAGGTGACTGGTGTAGAGGAATGTAGGATTGGTGAGAGTGATGGGGCTCATTTTCAGAATAAGGCCCATAAGAGTGTGGTAGGGAAGGTGTGGTGCTCAGTGATGCTGAGTGCCTGGCGGGTTCAGCGAACGATCTCCAAAGATCTCGGGTAGCAGTGTTTCGGGGTCCAGATGGGGTTCGCCTATGCGAAGGCCCAGCTTCATGGTCATGAGAGGTGGCGAATGTTCCTCGTCCTCTTCCTCGTACACGTGGCGGCATCTTGAACCTGTCAAAATAAAACAAGTGGCACAACAAAATACATATAAGACAAAGTTAGAAAAAATAAAAGAAATTTGAACATTTCCTAAGTTCTTTGTCTAGACTCGAAAATCGAGGAATGTGCAATTGTGTAACCGAGATTAAACACAAAAGACTAGTGTTTAATTCACTCAGCGTTGGCTCTGATACCAACCTGTCACAAGTGGGGCCTGACAGTCGAGGTTCTTCATCACCAGGGACACGAAGTCTGATTCGATCCTTTCCACTTCATGTTGTGGGCAGAAATTTTCCTTAATAAGGGATACAAACTGATCCCATGTCATGCTGTAGAGTGTGGCCTTGCCAGCAGCTTGTAGGAGAGATTTCCACCATGCTAATGCGTCTCCTTTAAATGATTGGGACACGTACTTAACAACATCCCTTTCAGCGCATCCGCTGATATCCACGACCGTGTCCATCTCATCTAGCCACGTCATGCAGTCGACTGCTCCATTTTCCCCAGTAAAATCTCTGGGTTTGCATGAAACGAAATATTTATAGGTGCACGACCTGTCGTGTGGTTCTGGCTTATATTCTGCCTTCTTTGATGGAGCACTGTTTTGATTGGAGGAATGTTGTTCATCATCCTTCCTCAGTTCCTCTTTCTTGGATATATCCCTTTTTGAGGGCGGCCTACTATGAGCCTCTGAATGATTCTTGGATTTGGAACGTTGCACGGCTCGGGTCCTACTTCGAGTCCCGCTCGATTCCTTGAATTGCCTATCAATAGCCTTGGCTACAGCATTTTCTACCAGTTCTTGTAGTTCCGCACCAGTTACATGAATCTTGGTGTTATCAGGGTGTTCCTTAGAACGACTGTTTGTTTCTTTCAATTTTGCCATGTAGCTTTAAGAGCTACAATAAAGTAAGGACAAGGTCTATTTAGAAACCTAACAGTATTATCGTTCTAGACGATTTATTAACCATGGAAACAATAGCCATTTAGTTAATTTATTTAATTTCATTCAGCGCTTCTATTAGCAATTATATCATAGAATGAAATATATATTTTGTCACAATAGGCCTAGTCACTTGGACAGTTTCTAAATTTTAAATTTAGAATATTATAGGATTAAAATTTGTATAATTAAACAAATAATCCTTCGCTTGGCAGGGAGTTATAAACCACAGCTGCCTTTTTGTTTTATATGACATAGTCATAACCCGTAGGTATCAAGTCACAATCGGACATGTATACAGATATAACCTGTGGATAATTTATTAAAAGGGTGGCTTGTGTGATTTTTCAGATCACGCTTGGCCAAGAATGTTAACATGTTTACAGATGTTAACAGAGATTTGAATCTTTTTAACCAGGTTTTACCATATTGGCCAGGCCTTTTAATAAGGCATTCAAGCTAGGTTTTACTTTCTTAAGATTCTTATTAAATGGTAAATCAAAATAATATTTGATATTTTTCATTTATTTGTATATTATGTCCATGCATATAGATAAATGAAAAACTTAAATTAACCATTTTTAAATAAAGTAACTAGTACAACTTTGCCCTAAACGGGACTTTTGCTCAAATAACATGCCCACGCAGGGGCTAAACCAGATAACAAAACAAACAAACAAACAAAACAAAACAAACCCACGCAGGGGTTAAACAGAAACCACATACCCACGCAGGGGTAGAACAAGAGAAATATACCCACGCAGGGGTAGAATTGAGGAGTAAATGTCCTCACAGAGACATGAGTAAATGAGCTAACAAACAAAGGATTTAATAATCCTTCTTACCCTTACCCTTGATCAAGTCAACCATCTTCTTAAACATTCCGCGGTTGTGTCGGCGATCTTCCCGCATTTCCTGTCGCAACTCACGCCGCACGTCATTTATCCCTTGCAGGATTTCTTGGACTTGCGGTGGCGACATCATTGGCGCCGGCGGCGGTGGCAGATACTGCGGTGGTTGAGGAGGCTGCGGCTGCTGGTATCCATGAGGTGGGTATCCGAAAGTCGATTGTCCCGTAGCCCAGGGACCTCCAAAAGCACTCTCCTGGTTGAGAGGGTTGTAGCCTGAAGCTAACCAGTAGGGATCTCCCGTATAATCATAACCTGGAGGAAAAGTCGGCTCGAAAGGGTTGAACTGTGCTGCGCTAGCATACGCAGGGATTGGCTCTCCAAAGTTCTGCGGCGGCAGTGGCGCAATAGGCGCAGAAATAACCTCTGAGACGGGATGCTGAGATTCCCCCATCTCTGACTCCTCGTGAAGCGGCGAGTAGCGGCCGCTACCTGAATGTCGAGGGGTTCCAATGTGTATCCCTCCTCGCGTAGACATACGGGCGTTCCTCCTTCGTCTCTGAGGCGGAGGAGGCAAAACCGGAGGTGGTGGCGGCGGCGGAGTGTCTACGTCGCGCCAGAATCCCTCAGAAGGATCCTGCTGCTGAGGCTGCTGCTGAAGCTGCTGCTGGGAGTGATGCTGTGAGTGCACGGGAGAGCTGTGGTAGGACTGGTGCACCGGAGAGTTATGGTAACTAGGGGTAAAAACCCAGTCGTGCTGCTTGAATCTCTCCTCGAAACTATCGGGACCATTGTAAGGTGATCCCAAAAACGGTGACTCGTCTGAAATCTCAATGGGATGGTTCGGTGTACCGGACGGTGGCATGGAAGGATCGGTGTCCTCATCGACCTCCATCTCGTTGCCACCCGGGAAGTGGTCTTCAGGTCCAAGTGGGTTATGACCCACTGGTTCTTCCAAATAGGCATCAGGGTTGAACAGGCCCTGATAGACGGGTGCTGGGTAATCATGAGGTGACTGGTGTAGAGGAATGTAGGATTGGTGAGAGTGATGGGGCTCATTTTCAGAATAAGGCCCATAAGAGTGTGGTAGGGAAGGTGTGGTGCTCAGTGATGCTGAGTGCCTGGCGGGTTCAGCGAACGATCTCCAAAGATCTCGGGTAGCAGTGTTTCGGGGTCCAGATGGGGTTCGCCTATGCGAAGGCCCAGCTTCATGGTCATGAGAGGTGGCGAATGTTCCTCGTCCTCTTCCTCGTACACGTGGCGGCATCTTGAACCTGTCAAAATAAAACAAGTGGCACAACAAAATACATATAAGACAAAGTTAGAAAAAATAAAAGAAATTTGAACATTTCCTAAGTTCTTTGTCTAGACTCGAAAATCGAGGAATGTGCAATAGTGTAACCGAGATTAAACACAAAAGACTAGTGTTTAATTCACTCAGCGTTGGCTCTGATACCAACCTGTCACAAAAGACTAGTGTTTAATTCACTCCACGTGTCACCGGTGGGCCCGGCGTGGGGTATGGTGACGTAGTTGGCATCATCATAGACAAACAACACAATATAATAATGCACAGCGGAAGCAGAAATAGATTCATTTCAACTTTAAATAAAATGTAATATTAAATATCACGAGTAGTTGAAACGGATCCACAGGCGGATCAAATAAAATAAGATAATTGTTCAACAGTTATTTGTCGTCCGAGCTTGCGAGACTATTGTGGAAGCTCTAGGAAACAGCCAGCCTAGTACGTGTAGTACCTGCACTTAACCTTTTGGGAAAATACGTCAGTTTACACTGGTAAATACAAATTAACTGACTCATTTTAAAAATGATTGAAAATTGATTTAAATGCACATGGCATAAATATTTTTATAACTTGGGATCATTAGGCAATATAATCTTGTGAACGAATTACATGTTACTCGTGCGTTCAGTAGCCCGGGATCTTGTCCGGGTTAAAGATTAATAGACACACCACATTAAAGAGTTATACACGACGAGTGTACGCCTACACCCCGTGCTCTGGTCGTGGCCATCTTGTAAGAAAATGCCAAGGATATCCGGGACATGGTCATTAACCCCCCAAAGGCTTTAAGTAAAACAAGACTGTTTAAACGAGCCGATCAAAATTATTCCAATTGAACACCCAAGGGTGCAAGATTTTGTACGCTCGATCAAGCGGTATTCTATATACCGTACCCCAAGCCCGTATAGGGAAAATAAGTCAAAATGTATTTACCTGAGTAAGTATGAATCACAATTGGTAAGTGTAGATAGCTTTTACTGGGCTTCCTATTCTGGAACAAAGGTTTATAATAACCTATTAGATTCCTAACGGGTCTTTTATTTAAGCCTAAGCTTTGACCGGTTAGTTTAAGGACGATACGGTTCAAGCGCACGATTAAGCGAAAGACCGGGTAGAATGTGATTTAGACCCGACAAGTTTGAATACCTGTATAACATGGGTATACTAAACACATTCTGGATTTTGAAACAAAAACGATAACGTTTGACCCGTTTCGGTCAATTTATGCAAACTAGTTACATAAACCGAACCGAACGCAAAAAGAGCGTTACGGGTAGCCAAAAGAGTCATATGCAAGTTCCCTGAGATAATATGCTTTAAATATGATATAATATCAGCAAGTTATGTTCTATTATGCCCCAAGCGATTTTAAACTCATTTTATGCCTTATAAGGGCATTTTGGTCATTTAAAGATTATAAAAGAGTTAAATTCGAAATCTGAGTTACAGGTCTGATTTATACAGTAAATATACTTAATTTGACGTATTATAACAGTAGGGTATGACCCGTATACAAAACTTATCATTTAAAATCGAACTATGCACCGTAGGGGTATTTTGGTAATTCTACAAGGGCTAAAAATGTCAAAACTGGAAGTCTGAGTTCAAAAACTTATACTTACTGTTATTTTCTAAAAATATGCTAAATACATCAGTAGGTATAATCCTTATATGTTAAATATGTGTATAACGCATACTATGCGCTAAAAATGCTTAGAAAGCGATTTTAGAGCCGTTTCCGGGTTTTTCAAAGAAAGCTGAGATTTTTATATTTCCAGAATGCTCAAATTAATCTATTTAAAAAATAAAATCAGTAGAAAAAGGTTTGGGGTCAAAAGGATGTATAAAACTCATTTTATGGCTTAAACGGTCAAAACCGTCATTAACCGAACCGACTTAGCGACCTATGATACGAACAGCCAAAAATTAAATAAAAATCTTCAAAAATCCCAAAATATTATATAACATCAGTGGGTGAAAAGTTTTATATCAAAAAGTGGCTTTAAATTGGTTATACGCTAAATGTGCCGTTTATTTAACATAAAGATATAGTTTTACGATATCGGCCATAACTCAAAATCTGGACCACCAACTGATCTCAAATTTTCGGTGCAAGTTTATAAATCAGTAATAAAGATTTCTACTCTTTCACTTTTCCAAAAATCACGTTTTATATCAAAAAGGGCAAAACAGTCAACTTTCAAGCATAATCGGAAACATGCATATGAATCGGTTAAGCATAGACTCAAGTTGTAAAAATTCCAGAGAGTTACACTTAAATAAAAATGGTCAAAAATAAACTCTAATACAGATCTCAAACATGCATGCACGGATCCGAATCGAGAGTCAACGAAAAAGTCGTTTTATAAGACTTTCGGTTCCAATCCGGGTTTATACTAAAGATTGTCGAGTTGATCATGATAAAACATATTCCTATTTTCATTATAAAGTTATTTTTGATGATCAAACTGTTTGCATGTCATCCACATTACTATTTACGCTATATTTCGCAAAAACTCTTCCTGTTGACTTTTTAAGAACAACTTTGACTCGACAATTTGCATGCTTAGAGTGGGAATCAGGGAATACCCTTTAGATGGTTTGTTTCCCACATAAATACCAACTTATAAGTGGTTTCAATTTGAGAAATGACAGAGCCAAAATCGTTTAATTAAAAAGTCAAACTATATGAACAACGGTTTGACTTTTGGCTAATAATCGAAGCTATAACGAATTAGAGAATGATGTGAATGCTTACAAAGGTCCTAATGAAGCTTAGATAGGACTATGAGGCTGCCTTGACTATCAGAAAGCTCCTGGAGAAGTCTTGTGAGTTCTTGCAAGTTGTAGTTTTTCTTGGTTACTAACACAAGTGCACAAGAATGATGCTTTGATCTGATTATATGGTGAAATCAGATGTTGTAGGAGGCTCACAGGTGTCCAAGACATGCAAGGGACTTGATTGGTGCAATTTGGAGGTGATCATAGCTGTATACCACTCAAAATTCGGACCCAAATACATGAATTTGCGAATCTGCTGTTACTGGGTAATCTTTACGGACCGTAAGGTCCTTGTATACGGTCCGCAAGGACCTGATCAGTATAAGCATACTTTCACAAATTGGCCGATTTGGCCCCTATCTTCGTACGCGATGTTTTGTCGTTTATCTTGACTCGTAAACCCCCAAACTTGGTTTTTAAGAACCTTGGGACTTTTACCAACATGGTAATGTCCTTGGTTAACTTTGCGCTCACCCGAAAAGTCATGAATTCGGCGTTGACGCTTTTAACCCCTCAATTACGGTTTTGGCCATAACTTTCTCATACGTTAACGAAACTTCATGAAATTTTTACCACATATTCTAGTGAGTATATTTTAGCAATATAAAGCTCCGGGTCTGCCAAAAGATCACTCAGAGGTATAAATTCAACATGTTGACACTTTTGGCTCCTGTAGTTTGTAATTCCTCACTTTCGTGCAATTTCCGCTTCGTATGATCCATGATCCATCCGTTTAAGGTTATAAACATTATGTAGGGTTATTATAGAGTCTATTTATCCATTGTTGACACTTTGGACCCTTACGTTCCATAGTTTTCACTGTTTGTCAACTTTAGTCCCTCTAAAGTATGTTTTCGCATACGCAAAGTCTATGACACGTGTCAATGCATTATTGGACAAAATTTTCGAGGTGTTACATGTCGACATGTTAATTTTACCTCTGAACGACATCATCCCGAGACCCTAAGCATAATTAATAAGCAACTCGTACATCTTAATCTGGTAAATACTACTAACAAAGGTGTCCAAATTGCTAAGTTGGATCCTAAAAGAATAATGCACATTTAATCTCTATTTTATAAAGTCTATATGCTCAAATCATTGCATTACATAAAGGAATGGACATGGCTGGTCAAGCATGGGCATAGGGGTCTCACACTGCCATTTCCAATCTTAAAATCGTGCATTGACAGTTGTCTGTTCAATGCATGAAAGGTTAAATTTTTTTGCCTCTGACGATCGCTTACGGACCGTAAGGGTCCTGCCTTACGGACCGTAAGGGGGTGAAGGGGTAAAAATGTTTCCGCTGTAGGCTTACGGACCGCAAGGGCCATGCCATACGGTCCATAAGCGACGCCCAGCGACAGAAAGTTGGCTGTTGGCTGTTGTAAGCGGTAAAACATTAATGTGAAGATCTTCCAAAGATATGGGCGACCCCTAATCATCTCCTAGCACAAAGGGACAGATGTTGATCATCAAGGAACACTTATAGGCCTTGTTGTGATGATCTTATGGATCAAACTTGCCTATAAAAGGCCACATTGTGCAACCATATTCTTCACACCTTCAATCTGCCTTCTTGAACATCTCTGGAGCTCAAGACCTCTCTCTAAGCTTCACATTTCGTGCATAGGACTTCTGTAAGTATGCCCAACCCTTTGTGGTTCAGTTTTTGCTTAGTTTTAGCTTAGAAGGCAAACCGTCGTAACTAACAGTTGACTTAACGGTTAATCACAAATGATCCAGTGATTAACCGAATCAAAGGTAGTTATGTAATGGTATTCATGTGGGCTTTAAACCCCTAAAAGGGCACCCTCTGATTCCCACTCTAACTAGTCCGAATGTCGAGTCAAACGTGCTTAGAAAAAGTCAACAGAAAAACTATTTTGCAATATTATGCATAATCAGTAATGTAGATGGTATGGAACCTCTTTTAACACTCATAAAACATTATAATAAGTATATTAACTAGTCTAAGCTTGTTTGATCCGGCCATTTACTGTTTTGACCCGATGCGGAACCGAAAGTCGCAAAAGTTTGACTTTTGCTTTGACTTCAGTTCTGACCCGTTAAAATTTGATATAGATATGCCTTTGGACTCTCTTAGGACCAGGTTACATGATGGTATAACCCTCTGTGACCGGTTCGTTGTTTGTCCGAGTCTTTTACACCTTTCCGTTAAATGCTTAAAAGTTGACCGTAACACCCTTTATAAATTAAAACGAGAATTTCGGACATGTGAAAGGACCATAACCTTAGTTAGTGATTTCTAAACATGTCCTGAAAATTTCACTACAATCCGAGGTCCAGAATAGGAGTTATGCTAAATAGCGCAAATTACGGAAACTTTAGTAATTACTAGCGCAATTAGCATAACGCATATCTAAACCCAGATTTCGACACCAAACCTTTTACACACTGATGTAAAATAATATTTTGGGATTTTTAAAGATTTTTTATGATTTTTAACCTGCTCATAACCTGCGGTTATGGCGATGGTTCGGTAAATCCCGAATTTACCCTTTTTGGACATAACTTGATTTCTACAAGGTCTTTTGACCCGATTCCAGTTGCTACTGATTTTAAATAATAAATTGAGTATTTTGAACTTCTTAAACTGGTCGGGAAACTCAGATTTCCTGTAGAACTCAGAAACCTCTTTTATAATCTTTAAAAAGACCGAAAATACCCCTACGGGGCATAACATGAACATAAACTCGTTACGGGCATTATGGAAGGTATCCTACTGATACCACAACCACTTTAAAGCATATTAACTTACGAAACCAGTGTAGGACTCTTACGGCTACCCGTTGCGCTTTATGCGCGCACGGATCTGCTTATGTAACTAGTTTACATAAATTAGCCGAAACGGGTCAAACCTTATTGTTTTGACCCCAAAATCCAGAGCATGGTTATTATACCCATATAAAACAAGTATTCAAACTTGTTGGGTCCAAATCACATTCCATTCCCGGTTTTCGCCTTTCACGCGATTAAACCGTAACTACCCTTTGAAACTGACCGGTCTAAGCTACGGCTAAATTAAAGACCCGTTAGGATTCTAATAGGTTATTTTAAACCTTCGTTCCAGAATAGGAGACCAGTAAAAGCTATTTGCAATTTACTCAATTAAGGAATTATACTTGCAAAGGTAAATACTTTTAACTTATTTTCCATTATACGGGCTTGGGATACAGTATATAAAATACCGCTTGGTCAAGCATCAAATCTTCCATCGTTTGGTGGTTAATTGAATAATTTGATCGGCTCGTTTAAACAGTTTTGTTTACTTAAAATCCTTTAGGGGGTTAATGACCATGTCCCGGATATCCTTGGCAGCATTTACGAAATGGCCACGACTTTGACATCCGGGTGTAGGCGTACACCCGGCATTATGTCTATTAATTATAAAAGCATAACCGTTGGATTACCCACCACGGTTTTATGCTATGTGGTGTGTCTATTGATCTTTAACCCGGACAAGATCCGGGCTACTAAACGCATAAGGAACATATAATTCGTTCGCAAGATTATATATTTAAATAATTCTCCCAAGTTATGAAGAGTTTTGTGCCTTGTGCATTCAAACCAATTTTTATCAAACATTTTACAAATGTGTCGGTTGAATGTATTTACCAGTGTAAACTGGCGTATTTTCCCAAAAAGACTAAATGCAGGTACTATGCGTAATTGGCTGGATATTTCTCCTTGGCATCATTAGAAGTCTCGCAAGCTTAAGATGCCTGAAGTCTGTTGAACAATATTTACATTAAATGTTGAAATATATTTATCTTTATGCTTCCGCTGTGCATTCATATAATTGTGTGGTTTGACTATATTGTTGCCAACTACGTCACGATAATCCCCCACCGGGCCCACCGGTGAGACACGTGGAAATCGGGGTGTGACAATCAGCAAATTGTTTTCCTTCATTGGCAGAAATTCATTGTCTTCAATGAATGGTACATCATGTTGAACAATTGGGATGTTGAGGTTTACTTCGGCCATTTTTGAAGTTTGTGAATTAGGGTTTGAAATTTAGGGATTTTTGAGTGATGAACAAAGTTTGCTTTGGTTTGGAATTTGTGTGAAAGGTATGATTTTTGAATTTTCTACGAAGGGCTATATAGTGAAGATTTTTAGCGGAGTGTTGTGGGTTTATGGAGTTGAGAGGATATGGAACGTGTCATGTAGTGGCGGTTAAAGGATCATTAATTGTCTTTTATACCGTTTGATCATGGGATGTCGGTTTTTTATTTATGATATAACCGTTAGATCGTGGGTATCAAGACTTTAATGATGATTAATCGTGTAATCGTGGTTGTGCCCTTTCAACTTGTTGTTTCACTGAAGTGCTTCATCTAAATTCAGATTTGAAAAACATTATCGGTTCTATGACACCTTTCCATTCTTGTGGACCCTACTCTTTTGAGGAGGTCCAATTAGCTTTCCTCATCTTCATCCTTTCTTTTCTTGCAATTCAAAATTCCATGTCATCAGTCATTCAAAAATTTTTGTTTGAAGAATATGTATTTCCTTTGATCACCTTTTTTTTGATCAAATAAAGTCAACTGAAGTCAACAGAATTTGATATGTTGTCACACCCCGATCTCCACGTGTCACCGGTGGGCCCGGTGTGGGGTACGTGACGTGGTTGGCGTCGTCATAGACAAACAACACAACATAACATTGCACAGCGGAAGCAAAATAGATTCATTTCAACTTTAATTCAAATATAATAATAAATATCATATGTCGTTGAAACGGATCCACAGGCGGATCAATTAAAATAAGATAAATGGTTCAACAGATATATGTCGTCCGAGCTTGCGAGACTATCGTGGACGCTCTAGGAAACAGCCAGCCTATTTCGTGTAGTACCTGCACTTAACCTTTTAGGAAAATACGTCAGTTTACACTGGTAAATACAAATCGACTGACTCATTTTAAAAATGATTGAAAATTGATTTAAATGCACAAGGCATAAATATTTTTATTAACTTGGGATAATTATGCAATATAAACTTGTGAACGATTTACATGTACTCGTATCTCTGGTGGCCCGGGATCTACTGTCCGGGCTAAAGATTAAATAACACACCACATTAAAGAGTTATACACGCCGGGTGTACGCCTACACCCCGTGCTCTGGTCGTGGCCATCTCGTAAGATAATGCCAAGGATATCCGGGACACGGTCATTAACCCCCCAAAGCCTTAAGTAAGTCAAGACTGTTTAAACGGGTCGCACAAGCTATTCAAGACTGTACACCCATAAGGAGCAGGACTTGTGCGCCCGATCAAGCGGTATTTTAAACACCGTACCCCAAGCCCGTATAGGGAAAATAAGCCAAAATGTATTTACCTGAGTAAGTATAGTTCAAAATCGGTAAGTGTAGATAGCTTTTACTGGGCCTCCTAATCTGGAACAAAGGTTTATAACAACCTATTAGATTCCTAACGGGTCTTGTATTTAAGCTTAGCTTAGACCGGTTAGTTTTAAAGATGATACGGTACGAACGCACGATTAAGCGAAAGACCGGGTAGAATGTGATTTTGACCCGACAAGTTTAAATACTTGTATAATATGGGTATACTAAATACATTCTGGATTTTGAGATAAAAATGATAACGTTTGACCCGTTTCGGTCAATTTACGCAAACTAGTTACGTAAACCGAACCAGACGCGAAAAGGGCGTTACGGGTAGCCAAAAGAGTCAAATGCAAGTTTCCTGAGATAATATGCTTTAAGTATAGTATAATATCAGTAAGTTATGTTCTATTATGCCCCGAGTGGTTTTAAACTCAATTTATGCCTTAGAAGGGCATTTTGGTCATTTAAAAGTTTATAAAAGAGTCATATTAGAAATCTGGGTTTCGGGTCTGGTTTATACAGTAAATATACTTAATATAACTTGTTAAAACAGTAGGGTATGACCCATATACCAAACTCATCATTTAAATCAAACTACGCACCGTAGGGGTATTTTAGTAAATTCACAAGGGCTAAAAATGCCAAAACTGGAAATCTGAGTTCATATACTTATACTTACTGTTATTATATGAAAATATACTAATTACATCAGAAAGCACAAGTCTTATATGTTAAAAATAAGTATAACGCTTACTATGCGTTAAAAACGCTAAAAATACGATTTTGGAGCCGTTCCGGGTTTTTACAGGAAAGCAGGGATTTTTATATTTCCAGAATGCTCAAAATAATCCATTTAACAACTAAAATCAGTAGCAACTGGTTTGGAGTCAAAATAATGTGTAAAACTCATTTTATGGCTTAAACGGTCAAAACCGACATAAACCGAAATAATAAGCGATTCTATGATCCGATCTGCCAAAAATCAAATAAAAATCACCAAAAATCCCAAAATACTATTTAACATCAGTAGGTATAAAGTTTTATATCAAAATGTGGCCCGAAACAGGTTATACGCGAAAAGGGCCGCTTATGTAAATTAAGAACATAGTTTTACGCTAATGGCCATAACTCATAATCTGGACCACCAACTGATCCGAAATTTTCGGTACAAGTTTATAAACTGATAATAAAGATTTCTACTCTTTCACTTTTCCAAAAATCACGTTTTATATCAAAAAGGGCAAAATAGTCAATTTTAAGCATAAATCGGAAACATGCAAATGAATCGGCTAAACATAGACTTATGACATAAAATTTCCAGAAAGTTTAACCAAAATGTAAATGGTCAAAAATGCTCTAAAATACAGATCTCACACATGCATGTACGGATCCGAACCGATAGTTTACGAAAAAGTCGTTTATTAAGACTTTCGGTTCCAATCCGGGTTTACACTAAAGATTGTCGAGTTGATCTTGGTAAAACATATTCTTACATGTATTATAAGTTGTTTATGATGATCAAACAGGTTGCATGTAATCTATATCATTATTCATGTCATTTTTCACAAAAATCGCTTCTGTTGACTTTTTAGAAATAGGTTTGACTCGACATTTAGCATGCATGTAGTGGGAATCAGAGAGTACCCTTTTGAGGGTTTGTTTCCCATAATATTACCAACATGTATCTGGTTTTAATTTGAAAAATGGCCGAGTGAAACTCGTTTAATCAGAAAGTCAAAGTATATGAACAAACAGTTTGACTTTTACTAATAATCGAAACAAGAACGAATTAAGGACTGAATTAGGAGCTTACAAAGGTCCTATTGATGTTTAGTGAACACTAGGGATCAGCCTTGACGTTCAGAAATGCTCCAGAAAGCTTGAGAGAGTTCCTGAATGTAGAGAGCTCCTTGTTCACAACTTCAAGTGCCAAGAACAATGATCAAAATCTGATTTAAGGAGTGAAATCAGATGTTTGAAGTAGGCTACTGTTGAACTAGGCATGCAAGGGCACGTATTGGAGCAGATGGGAGGTGGAATGAGCTGTTATCAACTCAAATTCGGACCCAAATCAGCCTGATTCGCGAATTCTGGTCGCTGGGCAAGCCTTACGGACCGTAAGGTCCTGGCTTGCGGTCCGTAAGGGACCTGGTCAGACCAGCAACTTTCCCTAATTGGCAGAAATGGCCCTTGACCTCCGTACGTGATGTTTCGATGCTTATCTTGACTCGTAAACCCCCAAACTTGGTTCCTAGAACCTTGGGACATTTACCAACGTGGTAATGTCCTCGGATAACTTTGCGCTCAACCGAAAAGCCATGAAATTCGACGTTGACGCTTTTAGTCCCTTAATTACGGTTTTGGCCATAACTTTCTCATACGTTGACGAAACTTCATGAAATTTTTACCACATATTCTAGTGAGTATATTTTAGCTTTATAAAGCTTCGGGTCTGCCAAAAGTTCACTCAGAGGTATAAATTAAACATGTTGACACTTTTAGCCCCTATAGTTTGAAATTCCTCACTTTTGTGCAATTTCCGCGTCGTATGATCCATGAACCATCCGTTAAAGGTTATAAACATTATGTAGGGTTATCATAGAGTCTATTCACCCATTGTTGACACTTTGGACCCTTACGTTCCATAGTTTTTCACTGTTTGTCACTTTTAGTCCCTCTAAAGTATATTGTTACATACCGGAACCTCATGACACGTGTCAATATAATATTGGACGAAATTTTTCGAGGTGTTACATCCTCACCCCCTTAAAAGAAATCTCGACCCCGAGATTTACTAAAACAAATGGGGATATTTTTCTTGCATCGTGGATTCCACTTCCCACGTGTATTCGGGACCTCTACGGGCATCCCATTTAACCTTAACAATCGGTATATACTTCCTTCGAAGTTTCTTCACCTGTCGATCCTCGATCGACAATGGTTTTTCCACGAACTTTAGACTTTCGTCTATGTGTATATCTGTATGCGGTATAACCAGTGATTCATCAGCGAAACACTTCTTTAAATTACAGATGTGGAACACATTATGTATAGCGCTAAGTTCTTCTGGCAAGTTTAACTTGTAAGCGACTGATCCGACACGTTCGATAATCTCGAAAGGTCCTATATATCTTGGGCTTAGCTTGCCCTTCTTGCCAAAACGCATCACGCCTTTCCAAGGCGATACCTTGAGTAATACTTTATCACCTACATCGAAGTGAAAATCCTTGCGCTTAGGATCCGCATAACTTTTCTGCCTATCCCTGGCAGCTTTTAATCGATCGCGAATCTGAACGATCTTATCTGTCGTTTCAAAAACGATTTCCGGTCCTGTCAGTTGAACATCTCCAATTTCCGCCCAACAAATAGGCGATCTACACTTTCTACCGTATAAGGCCTCAAAAGGCGCAGCTTTTATGCTGGAATGGTAGCTATTGTTGTAGGAGAATTCGATCAGGGGTAGGTTCTTATCCCAACTACCACCTAAGTCGATCGCACATGCACGAAGCATGTCTTCCAAAGTCTGAATCGTACGCTCACTCTGACCGTCGGTCTGAGGGTGATAAGCCGTACTGAAATTCAAACGGGTACCCAATGATTGCTGGAAACTCTTCCAAAAATGTGACGTATATCTAGTATCTCTATCCGAAATAATGGATATAGGTATACCATGTAGCGCTACTATCTTGTCAACATACAATTGGGCTAACATATCGGAGTTATACGTCTCCTTGATGGGTAGAAAATGAGCTGACTTAGTCAGTCTGTCAACTATGACCCATATGGTATCATTTCCCTTTTTCGTTTTCGGCAACTTGGTGATAAAATCCATTGTCACCATTTCCCATTTCCACTTGGGAATTTCAGGTTGCTGAAGCAAACCTGACGGCTTTTGATGTTCAGCCTTGACTTGAGCACAAGTCAAACATTTAGCAACATGCTCTGCTACGGACTTTTTCATACCAATCCACCAGTAGTTGGCTTTTAGATCCTGGTACATCTTATCAGCTCCAGGATGAACAGAATATTTGGAACTATGGGCTTCCTGGAGAATGACTTCACGAAGTCCTCCATAAATTGGAACCCATATTCGTCCGTTTAGTCGTAGCATTCCATCCTTGTCGTGGGATAACTGCTCCTCAGTTACTCCCAACTTTTCTGCAGGATAGTTAGCTTCCAACACAGCTTCCTTCTGTGCAGCTAACACCTTTTCATTCAAATTATTTCTTATTTCAATGCGCTTGGCATTGATTCTGATTGGTTTTACCCTTTCCTTTCGGCTTAAGGCGTCGGCAACTACATTTGCCTTGCCTGGATGGTATCTTATTTCACAGTCATAATCATTTAAGGTTTCCATCCATCGCCTTTGGCGCATGTTCAATTCCTTCTGGTTGAACAAGTGTTGAAGACTCTTGTGGTCCGAATAAATTATGCACTTGGTTCCGTACAAGTAATGTCTCCATAGCTTCAAAGCAAATACAACCGCACCCAATTCCAAATCATGGGTGGTATAGTTCTTCTCGTGTATCTTTAGTTGTCGAGAAGCGTAGGCAATGACCTTGCCTCGTTGCATGAGTACACAACCCATACCAGTGTGTGATGCATCACAGTATACCACAAATTCTTCCATACCTTCAGGCAGTGTCAATACTGGCGCATTGCTCAGTTTCTTCTTCAGGATGTCAAATGATTCTTGTTGCTTAGGACCCCAGTCAAACTTAATCTTCTTACGAGTCAACGAAGTTAGGGGCGCAGCAATTCTTGAAAAGTTCTCGATAAATCGCCTATAATATCCTGCTAATCCGAGAAAACTGCGAATCTCGGTAGGAGTTTTCGGCTCCTGCCAGTTCATGACTGCTTCTACTTTAGCGGGATCTATTTGGATACCACGCTCGCTCACTACATGTCCAAGAAATTGGACTTCCCGAAGCCAAAATTCACACTTCGAGAATTTGGCATAAAGCTTCTCTTGATGCAGTAGTTTGAGAATACAACGAAGGTGTTTCTCATGGTCAGCTTGGCTCTTTGAGTAGATAAGGATGTCGTCGATAAAGACAATGACGAATTTATCTAGATAAGGCTTACAGACGCGATTCATGAGATCCATGAATGCGGCTGGTGCGTTTGTGAGTCCAAACGGCATCACTAGGAACTCGTAATGTCCATAACGAGTCCTAAACGCTGTCTTGTGTACGTCTTCATCCTTGACTTTCAGCTGATGATAGCCTGATCTTAAATCGATCTTCGAAAAATAACTTGCTCCTTGCAATTGATCGAACAGATCGTCGATCCTGGGTAACGGGTACCTATTCTTCATAGTAACTTTATTTAGCTCGCGGTAGTCGATACACAGACGCATCGATCCATCCTTCTTTTTAACAAACAAGATTGGCGCTCCCCAAGGAGATGAGCTAGGTCTAATAAAACCTTTAGCCAATAAATCATCCAACTGAGTCCTCAACTCCTTCATCTCTGTTGGTGCCAACCTATGTCACACCCCGATTTCCACGTGTATCACCGGTGGCCCGGTGGGGATTACCGTGACGTAGTTGGAGACATCATAGTCATACCACACAATATAATAATGCACAGCGGAAGCATAAAGATAATTATATTCAACTATTGTTCGTAATATCAAATGTATTACAAATAGTCGAAAGGTATCCACAGGGGATCAAATAATAATATCGAAAAGTATTGTTCAACAGACTTTGACATCTAAAGCTTGCAAGACTTGAATAATGATGCCTGGAGTAGCCAGCCTATTACGTATAGCACCTGCACTTAATCTTTTTGGAAAAATACGTCAGTTTACACTGGTAAATACACTCAACTGACTCATTTTGGAAAATGATTGAAAATTTATTTGAATGCACATGGCACAAAATATCTTTTGATTAAAATACCCAGAGGCAAGATTAATCTTTTTATAACTTAGGACAATCATAGTTATGATCTTGTATACAGTTTTACATGTTCGTTGTACGTTCAGGGCCCGATGTAGAAACCGAGTCATGATTAATAGACACATCACAAGTATAGGCCCACTGAGCGTGAGATACCGTTTCCCTTATGCAACTGTCAGGTGTATGCCTACACCCCGTGCATAAGACGTGACCATTTTATAATACAATGATGTCAAGGATATCCGGGACATGGTCATTAACCCCTAAAGGCTTTTATTTCAAACAATACAGATCAAACCGGGTTACCTCAATAATTTAATCACAATCCGATTAAATATTCAATACCCGACCAAGCGGTATTATTATACCGTATCCCAAGCCCGTATAGGGAAAATAAGTTAAGAGTATTTACCTGAGCTAGCTCCTGTCTTAAATAGCAAGAATAATAACTCAGCCGTATATTCTAATCAGTAGTCGCAAGTACTTTTACTGGGCTCCTAATCTGGAACGAAGGTTTTATCAACCTATTAGAATCCTAACGGGTCTTTATAATAGCCGTAGCTTAGACCGGTCAGTTTCAAAGGAATATATACGGTTTAATCGCGTGAAAGGCGAAAACCGGGAACAAGTGGTGATTTCGCCCAAACAAGTTCGAAGACTTTTTTTATATGGGTCTTACATTCACACTCTGGATTTTGGGGTCAAAACAATATGGTTTGACCCGCATCGGCTAATTCATGTAAACTAGTTACGTACGCCGAACCTTACGCGCAAAAGGCGCATCGGGTAACCGTAAGAGTCTTACGCTTGTTTCCTAAGTTAATATGCCTTAAAGAGGTTGTGGTATCAGTAGGATACCTTCCGTAATGCCCGTAACGAGTTTTTGTCCTTTATACGCCCCGTAGGGGTTTTTCGGTCATTTTAAAGATTCTTAAAGGGGTTTATGAGTTCTACAGGGAATCTGAGTTTCCCGACCAGTTTATAAAGTCTAAAATACTTTATTTATTATTTAAAATCAGTAGCAACTGGAATCGGGTCAAAAGACCTTATAGAACTCAAGTTACGGCCCAAAAGGGTATATTCGGTATTTACCGAACCGTAGCCATAACCATAGGTTATGAGCAGGGTAAAAATGATTAAAAATCTTTAAAAATCCCCAAATATTATTTTACAACAGTAGGTAAAAGTTTTGAGGACGAAATCTTGGTTTAGGTAGGCGTTATGCTAAATGCGCTATTTAATTACCAAAGTTCCGAAATTTGCGCCATTTGGCATAACTCCTATTCTGGACCTCGGATTGACATGAAATTTTAGGGACATGCTTAGAAATCAGTAACCAAGGTCATGATCCGTTCACATGTCCGAAAACCTCGTTTAAATTTATAAAGGGCGTTACGGTCAACTTTTAGGCGATTAGCGGAAATGCGTAAAAGATTCGGTCAAACAATGAACCGGTCACAGAGGGTTATACCATCATGTAACCTGGTCCTAAGAGAGTCCTAAGGCATATCTATACCTCACTAAAACGGGTCAGAACTGAAGTCAATGCAAAAGTCAAACTTTTGCGACATTCGGCTCCGAACCGGTTCAATATAGCAAATGGTCGATTCAAACGAGCGCAAACAAGTTTATATACTTAATATCATGTTTTATGAGTGTCTAAACAGGTTTCATAGCATATACATTACAGATTATGCAAGATTCGCCAAAACGACATTCTGTTGACTTTTTTAGGTGCACGTTTGACTCGACATTTGACATGGTTAGAGTGGTGATCAGGGGAAACCCTTTTAGGGGTTTATTACCCACATAAATACCAACTCATAACTACTTTTGATCCGCAATAAGACTGAGCCATTACGGATTTATTTTGAAGTCAAACCGTAGTTACGACGGTTTGGTTTCTAGTAGTTATCTAAGCATAAATCAAACTACAAAGGATCTAGACGACTTACAGAAGTTGGGTCTTGCTTAGAGTATACAGAGAAATGCTTGAGAGCCTTTAGAATGACCAGAGGAGTGTGTTTTGAGTTGTGTGTTGGTTATGAACCAGACATGCCCTTTTATAGTAAGGTTTCACAACAAATTTTGACACACAAGTCCCCCAACTAACCCCAACCTTCCAACATGTGTCCCTAGTGTTTAGGAATTGTTTAGGGGTCACTTTGAAGGTTTAAATGCAGGTCATCGCTTTTAGAAGGCTGAACAGCCAAGTTAAGCATGTTTCTGCATCTGGGCGCCTGACGCGGCCCGCATGGGGGAACCATGCACCTTGTACGCGGGTCGCCTGGTTTTTAAAATCATGCGCGTATCTTAGGGGGCTCGCGGCCCGCCTTCACTTACCCCAAATCTCAACGCGGGTCGCGAGAGGGTGGTTTTTCAAGGCTTTTAAATCTTTTGAAATGATTACGAGAATCTGGTAATTAATAACGAAATCTTTCGTAATCATTAACCTGACCTTTCGGGTTTTGAAGGGGTAACTTGAATATTTTATAATCATGACTAAATCTTGGTAATAATGATAAAATCTTTGGTAATAAATAATGAAATCTTTAGTAATCATCAACTTGACCTTTCGGGTTTTGAAGGGGTAACTTGAATCTTTTATAATCATGATCAGAATCTTTGTAATTAATAACCTGACCTTTCGGAACCGAAGGGGCAACTTTGCGATTTGGCCCTTGGTTATTTACAACTAAGGGCCTCGTGTTATTTATATGTATTATTCAGTCCCTTGGTTATTTTCAATATTATTAGAAAGGTTTTAACTTTTATTATTGACGCTTTTTACCCCTCGCATACGGATTTGATCATAACTTTCTCGTTTTAAAACGGAACTTCGCGAAATTTATATATTACATTCTAGTGAGCGTATTTTACTGTTACAAAGTCTCGGGTTCGTTAAATGGTCACTCAGAGGTATAATTAAACATGTTGACACGTTTAACCCCTATAGCTTGTAATCTCTCACTTTCTTTCGCGTTTCGTTTCCGTACGATCCATGATTTATCCGTTTGAAGGTACGAGCATCATTTAGGGATACTATAAAGTATATTACCCTTGATTGACATTTATAATCCTCGAATTTACATATTTTCAAGGTTTGTCAATTTTAGTCCTTCAATGCCACGTGTAAACTTAGGACACGTGTCGGCACATTATTGGACGCAAAAATTTCGAGGTGTTACATCCTCACCCCCTTAAAATAAATCTCGACCCGAGATTTACTCAAATAATTTGGGGTATTTTTCTTTCATCGTGGATTCAACTTCCCACGTATTTTCGGGATCTCTCCGGGCATCCCATTTAACCTTTACTATAGGCACATGTTTTCTTCTAAGCTTCTTCACCTGTCGGTCTTTAATTGACAAGGCTTTACCACAAACTTCAAGCTCTCATTTATACGTTCATCAGTATGAGGTATCATCAATGATCCATCGGTGAAGCATTTCTTTAGGTTGCAGATGCGGAGCACATTGTGAACTCCATTGAGCTCTTCCGGTAAGTTCGACTCATAGGCGTCGGACCCGACACATTTGGTAACATTGAAAGGTCCTATGTATCTCGGGCTTAGCTTGCCTTTCTTCCAAACCGCATCACTCCAATTAATGATTCTGGGTCTATGTACTCTTCTGCCTATCTCGGGCAGACTTGAGTTGGCCTCGAGTCTGGACAATCTTGTCCGTTATTTCGAAGGCTATTTCTGGTCCTGATAGTTGGACCTTTACAACATCCGTCCAACAAACAGGCGATCTATACTTACTACCGTATATGCCTCGAAAGGCGCAGCCTTTATGCCGGTACGGTAGTTATTGTTGTAGGAGAATTCGATTAGTGGTAGGTCTCATATTAATGATGCAGTCCTAAACGGGATATGCATCTTAACCCTTCTCACCTTTCGGGAGATAAACAGGATAATCTTAGAAAGAGATAATCGAGATACAGGGAGACTACAGAGACTTTCCATATTTCAGGCTCCTGTTCCTTCATTATTATTTGTGTTAATACGTGATATGTTTATGTTATAAGTCCATGAATTCCTTATTTCGGAACGCTTTACTTGGACAATATTATGGATATCTTCTTCGAATACTACTAGTCGATATTTGTATAATATGGTTATTGGGGTAGTTCCGGGGTTCCATGTATTAACTTCCATACTGATCAGGCATGGAAATAATCTATGGGACACGCCAGTATACGCCAATCCTCATATGGTACTTTTATCAAACATAGTTTGGCATTCGTAGGTGATAGAAAAACAATGAGAAATAATAACATATGTTGTCGTACTCTATTGCGAAGAAAGAGTACTTTTAGATTTTTCGGAAGGATTCTTATGAATTTTCCATCCGTAGGTTTTTACATTATGCTAAATATATAGGGTTTTATGAAACGTTTGTAAAAAGCTTGCTATATTTATTGTTTATGAAGGATTTATTGGTATCTGATTCAAAATAAAACTTTTGGCATTTAAATTTATGATAAAGGTTAGGGAAAGTACTCCAGATTTCTAATGCCATTAAAACAATTTATTAGTTGCAAACCAACAACTGTTACTCTTTATCTAGATGGCCTTAATATATACTAACCATGGTATTTATAGACCATATAGGTTAATATAGTACTAACATTCTCAATGAACGTTATTTAATATATATATATATATATATATATATATATATATATATATATATATATATATTCATTATGTTTAGTCTAGGTCATGAAAGACCATAAACGGCATTTAAGGTTCGGCCGAATTCATCATTTTCTTGACAGGGGATCAAAACGTCACTTCTGTCTTTATTATATTGATGAATTTTTGGACAGCTCAAAAGTCTGCCACGAGGATATCAGAACAGAGTGATTTTTAATAGATACAACATCGATCTAAGATTTGTTGGAGCGTTTTCTTAGGTACAAATGACAAATTCCTATCTCATATCCAATGATTGAGATCCTAAACATGCGGAGTCAATAGTTCTCAACAAATATGATCTCTTATGGAATTATATGTGCCAGTAGTAACTATTTTCTTCATAACCGTTTGATAAGAAAGGTACCCGCTGTATCCTTATAATACTGCACCATCTTCTGGCCGTTCATTCCGAAGACTCATGCGTTTGTTCTTTTGGCTTCTTCGGGTTTCTTCTGATTCTTAGGGCAGTTGGTCTTGACATGCCCCCTCTCGTTACAACCGTAACAGGTTGCATCTTTTAGCTTTTCGCAATCCAGGGTTTTATGTTCCTGTGATTTGCAAATTCCACAAGGTAGGGGCTGAGATTCGAATCTGCATTTCCCGAGGTGGTATTTCCTACAGGTTTCGCACTTGGTCTTCTCAACCGACTGCTGACTGTCTCTTTTTAACCCGGAACTCTTCCTATCGGAGCGACGAGAATTCTCATCCTCCCTTTTTCTCTTTCCATTTTCAGAGGCCTTGGCAGCCATGCCTCTGACTATATCAAGTGTAAGAGATAGTGACAGGTCTGCCGCTGACCTGAACGTAGCAGGCCTTGAGGCCTTAACACTGGCCTTGATTTCTGGGGCTAAACCCCCAATGAAGCGAGCAATCCTCTTTGGTTCCGGTGTTACTAGGTAAGGAACCAGTCTGGACAGTGTATTGAAATTGGTGAGGTACGCTTGACAATCTAAATTTGTCATAACCAAGGATATAAAGCCAGCTTCAATTTTCTCAACTTCATGTTGAGGACAGTAATTCTCTTTGATAAGAGTAACGAACTGATCCCAAGTCATGTTGTACAAAGGGATTTTCCCGGTGGCTTGAATCAACGACCGCCACCAGGCTAAGGCCTCACCCTTAAATGATTGCGACACGAACTTGACCACATCCCTCTCAGCGCATCCGCTGATGTCCACAACCGTATCCATTTCATCTAACCATGTCATACAATCTACAGCTCCATTCTCCCCAGTGAAATCCCGGGGTTTACATGAAACAAAGTACTTGTAGGAGCAACCCTTATCATGGGGTCCTTGATTCAGTATGATCTGTTGAGACGGATCGCTGTGATTATTAGAAGGGTGACGCTCGTCATCTTCCTTCTTGGGTTCATCCTTCTTGGAAGGAGGCATCGAATGTGGTATAGATAGGGTCCTACTACGAGTCCCACTATACTCTTCGTACTGCCGCTCTAAGGCCTTCTTAACTGCGTCGTCTACCAACGCTTTTAGTTCAGCACCCGTTAAATTAATTCGGGCGTTATCATTGTTCTCCATTGGGTGGCTATTAATTTTATCTGAGCCAGCCATTTAATTGAACTGTTACATAAAACAAGGACAATAGTTTACTTGGGAGCTTATTATGTAATTGTCTTTTATGGCAATTCATTAACCATGGTAACGGAGACCATATTTGGTTAATTTATTAATCACATTTGTTTAGGATTTGTATTATAACTTAACCTAATTATAAAAACAATAACAGTTTTACTAGTGGCACGAAAGGCCTAGTCACATGGACGGTTTAATTTATGGGTCATGATTTCAGAGAATCAAGGTATTAAGGTTTGAATCGCATTCAGTACCTTCTCTTGACAGGGAGTTGTAGACTTCAACTGTCTTTTGTCTTTTAGGACAATAGGTATAGCCCGTGGGCATTTCCCTTCTGAGGGATGGTTATAATATGATCATCTTCTCAGATGCTATTAGTCGAGATCGTATGGATCCTACCGATTATTTTGCTTGGACCTGGTCCAACACTTTTAGACAGGAGGTCACAGACCACCACTGTCATTGTCTTATCGGACAACAAGTTTAGCCCGTAGGCACTTCATCACTATCGGATGTTTATAATGTGATCATCTTATAGGATGACACAAGCCGTGATTTCTAAATCACTAGGCCAGATAAGAAAATTGGAAGAATCCAATATAAGGATGACTGTTGTGATTTTCCCGAATCACATTTGTCAATAGTGTTAACACGTGCTTAGGTGTTAACAAGGATCTGAATCCCTTGAGTAGGTTTCACCATCTTGGCCGTGTAGGCTAGGTCTCACCTTTAAGATTCTTTTTAAACTGCATACTGGCAGGGAAAAGAGGGATGTTTATTTTATTCAGGATTTTTATCATAAATCCTAATTTAATATTATATAATTATGGCACAAGAGACCAAGTCACAGGGACAACTTTATATTATCAACCTTGATTTTGTAGAATTAAGGTATTTAGGCCTGAACGTGTTCTTGCCTTTTCTTGACAGGGAGTTGTAAGTTACGACTGTCTTTATTAAAATTTCTGGCCTGGAGGCCTATCAATTAACATCTCGTAAGATGTTAAGACATATAGTCATTGCACTGATGATACGTTCAGCGGTCACAGTAATGACATGACGACATGATCAGTGCCATTAATTTAATCAACTGTCGCTCAGTGATCATAATAATGACATGACGGCAGGATTAGCACTTAATTTAATCAACTGACGTTCAGTGGTCATAATAATGACATGACGACAGGATTTGCACTTAATTTGATCAACTGACGTTCAGTGGTCATAATAATGACATGACGGCAGGATTAGCACTTAATTTAATCAACTGTCGTTCATTGGTCATAATAATGACATGACGGCAGGATTAGCACTTAATTTGATCAACTGTCGTTCAGTGGTCATAATAATGACATGACGACAGGATTTGCACTTAATTTGATCAACTGACGTTCAGTGGTCATAATAATGACATGACGGCAGGATTAGCACTTAATTTAATCAACTGTCGTTCATTGGTCATAATAATGACATGGCGGCAGGATTAGCACTTAATTTGATCAACTGTCGTTCAGTGGTCATAATAATGACATGACGACAGGATTAGTATTTTAATTTAAATCAACTGTCATTCAGTGGTCATAATAATGACATGACGACAGGATTATCGTCTAGAGGGCTTTGAGCATAGCTCATCCCCTTAGGATGGGGAATTTCAAAAGATCACAATTGTTGATGTCGCAATCGGACAGTGTATTATAGCCCGTGGCACTTCCTCCTTAAGGGATGATTATTTTAATAAGGAAGGTTTGGAATAACCCAATCTAGGGATGACTTACGTGATTTTATCGAACCACGTTTGCCAGGAGTGTTAACATTTTACGGATGTTAACAAGGATTTGAATCTCCTGAATAGGTCCTACCATCTTGGCCTCGTCATATAGGCTAGGTTTACCCTTGAGATTTCTTTTTAAAAATGCCTGCTGGCAGGGAAGGAAGGATATTTATTTTATTTAGGATCTTATCATAAATCCTAATTTATAAGTTAATAATAGCACAATTGGCCTAGTCGCGTAGACAAGTTTAATTTATAAGCCATGATCGTCTGGGATCGAGGCATTTAGTAATAGCACAAAAGGCTTAGTCACAAGGACATATATAATTTATAAGCTATGATTTCAGAGAATCACAGCATGAAGGTATTCTGGCACAATAGGCCTAGTCACTAGGACATTTATACCTTATAAGCTAGGATTTCAGAGAATCAAAGCCTTGAGGTTTGAACCTGGTTCATTACCTTTTTCTGACAGGGAGTCATAGACTACCACTGCCCTTTTGTTTTATATGACAATTTGTATGGCCTGTAGGCTCTACACCACTAATGGATGCTTTAATAAGTTTGGCCCGTAGGCACTACATCACTAATGGAGGTTTTAATAAGTTTGGCCCATAGGCACTACATCACCAATGGATGTTTTAATAAGTTTGGCTCGTAGGCACTACATCACTAATGGATGTTTTAATAAGTTTGGCCCGTAGGCACTACACCACTAATGGATGTTTTAATAAGTGATCATCTTTATTGATGACTTAACCCATGATTTATGAATCATTTATTTGGGTTTTGAAATCCTTTAAAGGATTATTGTATAAGAATGACGTGTGCGATTTTAACGAATCACATCTGCCATGATTTGTTAACATGCTTACATAGGTTAACAGCGAATCTGAATCTTTTAATTAGGTCGTACCATCATGACCGGATCTTAAAAGACACCAGGCTAGGTTTCACCCCCTTAAGATTCTTTATTTAGGCAGATCAAATAAAAGGAATGATTTTGATTTATTTAATATTTCTTATTTAGAATGAAAGTCTAAACTTAATCATTCCATTATATAAAAGTGGAAGTATAAAGTTGCCCTAAGCGGGACTTGAAAGGAATAATGTTGTCCTCGCAGGGACTGAAAGATAATTATGTCCTTATAAGGACTAATAAGGAAACGATCTTCAGCAAGAGGAGTTTCTTCTTCATTCATTTCCTGAATGCTTTCTCCTTGGTTGCACGTTTCATCCTGGTCGCGGTACGAAGCTCAGCAGTTCAAGACTCCGGATGTGGAGACTTCCTATTACAGCTCCTTCGCTTGGCGACGTATAAAAATTTGGAAGCAAAATTTCCAGATCAGAATTTAGAATATTCCTATGTTAAGTCTAGACTCAAGTATGTGCAATTGTGTCATTGAGATTAAACACATAAGGATAGTGTTTAATTCACTCAATGTTGGCTCTGATACCAACCTGTCACACCCCGATTTCCATGTGTATCACCGGTGGCCCGGTGGGGATTACCGTGACGTAGTTGGAGACATCATAGTCAAACCACACAATATAATAATGCACAGCGGAAGCATAAAGATAATTATATTCAACTATTGTTCGTAATATCAAATGTATTACAAATAGTCGAAAGGTATCCACAGGGGATCAAATAATAATATCGAAAAGTATTGTTCAACAAACTTTGACATCTAAAGCTTGCAAGACTTGAATAATGATGCCTGGAGTAGCCAGCCTATTACGTATAGCACCTGCACTTAATCTTTTTGGAAAAATACGTCAGTTTACACTGGTAAATACACTCAACTGACTCATTTTGGAAAATGATTGAAAATTTATTTGAATGCACATGGCACAAAATATCTTTTGATTAAAATACCCAGAGGCAAGATTAATCTTTTTATAACTTAGGACAATCATAGTTATGATCTTGTATACAGTTTTACATGTTCGTTGTACGTTCAGGGCCCGATGTAGAAACCGAGTCATGATTAATAGACACATCACAAGTATAGGCCCACTGAGCGTGAGATACCATTTCCCTTATGCAACTGTCAGGTGTATGCCTACACCCCGTGCATAAGACGTGACCATTTTATAATACAATGATGTCAAGGATATCCGGGACATGGTCATTAACCCCTAAAGGCTTTTATTTCAAACAATACAGATCAAACCGGGTTACCTCAATAATTTAATCACAATCCGATTAAATATTCAATACCCTACCAAGCGGTATTATTATACCGTATCCCAAGCCCGTATAGGGAAAATAAGTTAAGATTATTTACCTGAGCTAGCTCCTGTCTTAAATAGCAAGAATAATAACTCAGCCGTATATTCTAATCAGTAGTCGCAAGTACTTTTACTGGGCTCCTAATCTGGAACGAAGGTTTTACCAACCTATTAGAATCCTAACGGGTCTTTATAATAGCCGTAGCTTAGACCGGTCAGTTTCAAAGGTATATATACGGTTTAATCGCGTGAAAGGCGAAAACCGGGAACAAGTGGTGATTTCGCCCAAACAAGTTCGAAGACTTGTTTTATATGGGTCTTACATTCACACTCTGGATTTTGGGGTCAAAACAATATGGTTTGACCCGCATCGGCTAATTCATGTAAACTAGTTACGTACGCCGAACCGTACGCGCAAAAGGCGCATCGGGTAACCGTAAGAGTCTTACGCTTGTTTCCTAAGTTAATATGCCTTAAAGAGGTTGTGGTATCAGTAGGATACCTTCCGTAATGCCCGTAACGAGTTTTTGTCCTTTATACGCCCCGTAGGGGTTTTTCGGTCATTTTAAAGATTCTTAAAGGGGTTTATGAGTTCTACAGGGAATCTGAGTTTCCCGACCAGTTTATAAAGTCTAAAATACTTTATTTATTATTTAAAATCAGTAGCAACTGGAATCGGGTCAAAAGACCTTATAGAACTCAAGTTACGGCCCAAAAGGGTATATTCGGTATTTACCGAACCGTAGCCATAACCATAGGTTATGAGCAGGGTAAAAATGATTAAAAATCTTTAAAAATCCCCAAATATTATTTTACAACAGTAGGTAAAAGTTTTGGGGACGAAATCTTGGTTTAGGTAGGCGTTATGCTAAATGCGCTATTTAATTACCAAAGTTCCGAAATTTGCGCCATTTGGCATAACTCCTATTCTGGACCTCGGATTGACATGAAATTTTAGGGACATGCTTAGAAATCAGTAACCAAGGTCATGATCCGTTCACATGTCTGAAAACCTCGTTTAAATTTATAAAGGGCGTTACGGTCAACTTTTAGGCGATTAGCGGAAATGCGTAAAAGATTCGGTCAAACAATGAACCGGTCACAGAGGGTTATACCATCATGTAACCTGGTCCTAAGAGAGTCCTAAGGCATATCTATACCTCACTAAAACGGGTCAGAACTGAAGTCAATGCAAAAGTCAAACTTTTGCGACATTCGGCTCCGAACCGGTTCAATATAGCAAATGGTCGATTCAAACGAGCGCAAACAAGTTTATATACTTAATATCATGTTTTATGAGTGTCTAAACAGGTTTCATAGCATATACATTACAGATTATGCAAGATTCGCCAAAACGACATTCTGTTGACTTTTTTAGGTGCACGTTTGACTCGACATTTGACATGGTTAGAGTGGTGATCAGGGGAAACCCTTTTAGGGGTTTATTACCCACATAAATACCAACTCATAACTACTTTTGATCCGCAATAAGACTGAGCCATTACGGATTTATTTTGAAGTCAAACCGTAGTTACGACGGTTTGGTTTCTAGTAGTTATCTAAGCATAAATCAAACTACAAAGGATCTAGACGACTTACAGAAGTTGGGTCTTGCTTAGAATATACAGAGAAATGCTTGAGAGCCTTTAGAATGACCAGAGGAGTGTGTTTTGAGTTGTGTGTTGGTTATGAACCAAACATGCCCTTTTATAGTAAGGTTTCACAACAAATTTTGACACACAAGTCCCCCAACTAACCCCAACCTTCCAACATGTGTCCCTAGTGTTTAGGAGTTGTTTAGGGGTCACTTTGAAGGTTTAAATGCAGGTCATGGCTTTTAGAAGGCTGAACAGCCAAGTTAAGCATGTTTCTGCATCTGGGCGCCTGACGCGGCCCGCATGGGGGAACCATGCACCTTGTACGCGGGTCGCCTGGTTTTTAAAATCATGCGCGTATCTTAGGGGGCTCGCGGCCCGCCTTCACTTACCCCAAATCTCAACGCGGGTCGCGAGAGGGTGGTTTTTCAAGGCTTTTAAATCTTTTGAAATGATTACGAGAATCTGGTAATTAATAACGAAATCTTTCGTAATCATTAACCTGACCTTTCGGGTTTTGAAGGGGTAACTTGAATATTTTATAATCATGACTAAATCTTGGTAATAATGATAAAATCTTTAGTAATCATCAACTTGACCTTTCGGGTTTTGAAGGGGTAACTTGAATCTTTTATAATCATGATCAGAATCTTTGTAATTAATAACCTGACCTTTCGGAACCGAAGGGGCAACTTTGCGATTTGGCCCTTGGTTATTTACAACTAAGGGCCTCGTGTTATTTATATGTATTATTCAGTCCCTTGGTTATTTTCAATATTATTAGAAAGGTTTTAACTTTTATTATTGACGCTTTTTACCCCTCGCATACGGATTTGATCATAACTTTCTCGTTTTAAAACGGAACTTCGCGAAATTTATATATTACATTCTAGTGAGCGTATTTTACTGTTACGAAGTCTCGGGTTCGTTAAATGGTCACTCAGAGGTATAATTAAACATGTTGACACGTTTAACCCCTATAGCTTGTAATCTCTCACTTTCTTTCGCGTTTCGTTTCCGTACGATCCATGATTTATCCGTTTGAAGGTACGAGCATCATTTAGGGATACTATAAAGTATATTACCCTTGATTGACATTTATAATCCTCGAATTTACATATATTCAAGGTTTGTCAATTTTAGTCCTTCAATGCCACGTGTAAACTTAGGACACGTGTCGGCACATTATTGGACGCAAAAATTTCGAGGTGTTACAACCTCTATGGTGCTCTTGCCACAGGCGCAGTGCCTGGAATGATATCTATCCGAAACTCCACTTGCCTATCCGGTGGCAAACCGGGTAGCTCTTCAGGGAATACTTCAGGGAAATCTGAGATAACAGGAATATCTTCAATTTTCGGTTTCGGCTCATCAATGCTTGTGCCATATAAATGACACATCCTTTCTGTAGACATCTGGATGCCTTGAGCATAGACGCTTGCTCCGGCAATCCATGCTGAGTATCACCTTGAATAGTGAGTGACTCACCAGTTGGAGTCTTCACTACTACTTGCTTTCTGTTGCATAGAATCTGGGCTTGGTTACTTGACAACCAATCCATGCCTATCACAATATCGAATCCTGCTAACTTAAAGGGAAGCAAAGATAACGGGAAGGAATGATTCCTAATGGATATAACACATCCATCTAAAACAGTCGAGGCGGTTTCTATGGTTCCATCGGCTAGTTCCACCTCATATTTCACACTTAAAGTTTTAACAGGAAGGTTTAACAGTTTACAAAACTTATCATCTACAAATGACTTACCAGCTCCTGAATCAAATAGGACTCTAGCATATACATCATTTACAAGAAAAGTACCTGTAATGACATTGTCATCCTGGACTGCTTCCTTTGCGTCCATTTTGAAGACTCTCGCATTCGTCTTCTTTCCTTCCTCGGCCTTTCTAGCATTCTTTGGGCAATTTGGCCGAATGTGCCCTTTTTCGTTGCAACCAAAACAGATTGCATCCTTCATTTTCTTGCAATCCACAGCTTTATGATCTGTGGACTTGCAGATTCCACATCGCCTTTCCTGAGACTGGGATTTCGTCTCCAAACGACATTTCCCAAAATGGTGTCTCTTGCAGGTCTTGCATCTGGGTCTCTCACCCGATTGATGATCTCCTTTCTTAGATCCCGGCCCTTTCCTATGGTCGCTGTTCCCTTTGTGCCGTTTCTCAGACCTTCGTGAGGTGTCATCCTCACGTTTTCTTTTGTTTTCCTCTGAGCTCTTCATAGCTCTCAGTCTGACCACATCTTGGGTGAGGGAGAGAGATAGATCAGCTACGGATCTAAATGTCGTAGGCCTTGAAGCCTTGACGCTTGCTTTGATCTCAGGTGCCAGACCCCCAATAAATCTAGCAATTCTACGCGGCTCTGGGGTCACCAGATAAGGCACTAACCGAGATAAAGTGTTGAACGTAGTAAGATACGCTTGACAGTCGAGGTTCTTCATAACTAAGGACACAAAGTCCGATTCAATTCTTTCAACCTCATGCTGCGGACAGAAATTCTCCTTGATCAGGGCCACAAACTGTTCCCACGACATACCGTACAGTGTGGTCTTACCGGCAGCTTGTAGGAGTGACTTCCACCATGCTAACGCATCTCCCTTGAACGACTGGGACACGTACTTCACGACGTCCCTATCAGCACATCCGCTGATATCAACCACTGTATCCATCTCATCCAGCCATGTCATACAATCTACAGCTCCTTTTTCCCCAGTGAAATCCCTGGGTTTGCATGATACAAAATATTTGTATGTACAGGACTTGCTGTTCGTGTCATGCTTCGGCTGTACTTCCTGTTTAGGAACACTGCTGTGATTGGAGGAGTGATTATCCTCTTCGGCCTTCTTTGGCTCACTTTTCTTTGAAGGTGGCTTACTATGAGCCTTTGAGTGAGTCTTAGACCTTGCACGTTGCACAGTTCGGGTTCTACTCTGAGTCCCGCTAGACTCTCCGAATTGCTTTTCCATGGCTGTGGCAACAGCGGTTGCAACTAATGTCTGCAATTCCGCACCAGTGACAAGAATCCTGGTATTATCTGGGTGTTCCCCAGAATGACTGTTGATCTCCTCCGATTTGTCCATGTAGCTTTAAGCTACATAAAAGGACAAGGTCTATTTAGAAACCTAACAGTATTATCGTTCTAGACGATTTATTAACCATGGTATTAATAACCATAAAGGTTAATTTAATTTAAATTTCATTCAGCACTCTAATAGCAACTATATTATGGAATGAAATATACATATTGGCATCATAAGCCTAGTCACTTCGGACAACTACTAAATTATAAATTTAGATTTTTATAGGATTATAAATTGTATAATTAAACAAATAATCCTTTATTAGACAGAGAGTTATAAACCACAACTGCCAATATATGACATAGTCATAACCCGTAGGTATCAAGTCATAAATAGACTTGTGTACAGATAAAATCTGTAGATAATTTATTAAAATAAATGGCTTGTGCGAATTTACAAATCACGCTTAGCTGGAGTGTTAACATGTTTACAGAGGTTAACAGAGATTTGAATCTTTTCAACCAGGTTTTACCATCTTGGCCAGGCCTATTAATGAGGCATTTAGGCTAGGTTTTACCTTACTAAGATCCTTATTAAATGGTAAATCAAAAATAATATTTGATATATATTTTCATCTATTTGAATATTAAATTCATGCATATAAAATAATGAAAATTTAAATTAACCATTTAATTCAAAGTACTAGTACATGTTTGCCCTAAACGGGACTTTTTAGTCAAATAACATACCCACGCAGGGGCTAAAGTAAATAACAAACAATAATCGAAACAAACCCACGCAGGGGTTATACTGAAATGACATACCCACGCAGGGGCAGAATATGAGAATTATACCCACGCAGGGGTAGAGTACAGAATAAATGTCCTCACAGGGACATGAGTAAACGAGCTACAAACAAAGGATTTCAATAATCCTTCTTACCCTTACCCTTTATCAAATCCACCATTTTCTTGAACATCCCGCGGTTATGGCGGCGATCTTCTCTCATCTCATGTCTCAGCTCACGCCGCACATCATTGATCCCTTGCAGGATCTCTTGGACCTGTGGCGGCGACATCATAGGCGCCGGCGGCGGTGGCTGGTACTGTGGTGGCTGTGGAGGCTGATACTGTTGTGGCTGTGGCTGCTGGTATCCCTGTGGTGGGAAACCAAAAGTCGATGGTCCCGTAGCCCAGGGACCTCCAAAAGTGTTCTCCTGCTGGAGAGAGTTGTAGCCCGAGGCTAGCCAATAAGGATCTCCCGTGAAATCATAACCCGTGGGAAACGTCGGCTCAAACGGGTTAAACTGCGCTGCATTAAATGCAGGAATGGGCTCTCCGAAGCTCTGCGGCGGTAGCGGAGGAATAGGTGCAGAAGTGACCTCCGAGACGGGATGCTGAGAATCTCCCATCTCTGACTCCTCATGGAGTGGTGAGTAGCGGCTGCTACTAGATCGTCGAGGGGTGCCGATATGGATCCCTCCCCGCGTAGACATACGCGCGTTCCTCCTTGGCCTCTGAGGCGGAGGTGGCAAAACTGGTGGTGGCGGTGGTGACGGAGTGACCACGTCTCGCCAGAAGGCCTCTGATGGGTCCTGCTGCGGGGGTTGCTGCTGAAGCTGCTGCTGCTGCGAGTGGTGCTGCGAGTGCACGGGTGAACCGTGGTAAGACTGGTGCACCGGGGAGTTGTGATGGCTGGGGGTGAAAGCCCAATCATACTGCTTGAACTTCTCCTCAAAGCTATCGGGACCATGGTAAGGTGATCCCCTGAAAGGCGACCCATCCGATATCTCTATGGGATGGTTGGGAGTGCCGGACGGTGGTAACGATGGGTCTGTCTCCTCGTCCACGTCCATGTCGTTGCCACCAGGAAAGTGGTCTTCCGGTCCAAGTGGGTTATGACCCACTGGCTCATCCAGGTATGCATCAGGGTTGAACAGGCCCTGATAGGTAGGTGCTGGGTAGTGGTGTGGTGACTGCTGCAGCGGTATGTAAGACTGCTACGAGTGATGGGGCTCGTTCTCCGAGTACGGCCCATAGGAGTGTGGGAAAGTCGGTGAGGTGCTCAACGAAGCCGAGTGCCTGGCTGGCTCAGCCATGGATCTCCAAAGATCGTGGGCTGCTGTGCTGTGTGACGCTGATGGGGCTCGCCTATGCGAAGGCCCTGCCTCGTGATCGTTGCGGGTGGTGAACTGTCCTCTCCCTTTACCTCCTCTCACACGTGGCGGCATAATTCCTGTCAAAATTAAACAAGTGGCACAACAAAATATATAAGACAAAGTTAAAAATAAAATAAATAAATTAAACGAAATGTTGAACATTTCCTAAGTTCTTTGTCTAGACTCGAAAATCGAGGAATGTGCAATTGTGTAACTGAGTTTAAACACAAAAGACTAGTGTTTAATTCACTCAGTGTTGGCTCTGATACCAACCTGTCACACCCCGATCTCCACGTGTCACCGGTGGGCCCGGTGTGGGGTACGTGACGTGGTTGGCGTCGTCATAGACAAACAACACAACATAACATTGCACAACGGAAGCAAAATAGATTCATTTCAACTTTAATTCAAATATAATAATAAATATCATATGTCGTTGAAACGGATCCACAGGCGGATCAATTAAAATAAGATAAATGGTTCAACAGATATATGTCGTCCGAGCTTGCGAGACTATCGTGGACGCTCTAGGAAACAGCCAGCCTATTTCGTGTAGTACCTGCACTTAACCTTTTAGGAAAATACGTCAGTTTACACTGGTAAATACAAATCGACTGACTCATTTTAAAAATGATTGAAAATTGATTTAAATGCACAAGGCATAAATATTTTTATTAACTTGGGATAATTATGCAATATAAACTTGTGAACGATTTACATGTACTCGTATCTCTGGTGGCCCGGGATCTACTGTCCGGGCTAAAGATTAAATAACACACCACATTAAAGAGTTATACACGCCGGGTGTACGCCTACACCCCGTGCTCTGGTCGTGGCCATCTCGTAAGATAATGCCAAGGATATCCGGGACACGGTCATTAACCCCCCAAAGCCTTAAGTAAGTCAAGACTGTTTAAATGGGTCGCACAAGCTATTCAAGACTGTACACCCATAAGGAGCAGGACTTGTGCGCCCGATCAAGCGGTATTTTAAACACCGTACCCCAAGCCCGTATAGGGAAAATAAGCCAAAATGTATTTACCTGAGTAAGTATAGTTCAAAATCGGTAAGTGTAGATAGCTTTTACTGGGCCTCCTAATCTGGAACAAAGGTTTATAACAACCTATTTGATTCCTAACGGGTCTTGTATTTAAGCTTAGCTTAGACCGGTTAGTTTTAAAGATGATACGGTACGAACGCACGATTAAGCGAAAGACCGGGTAGAATGTGATTTTGACCCGACAAGTTTAAATACTTGTATAATATGGGTATACTAAATACATTCTGGATTTTGAGATAAAAATGATAACGTTTGACCCGTTTCGGTCAATTTACGCAAACTAGTTACGTAAACCGAACCGGACGCGAAAAGGGCGTTACGGGTAGCCAAAAGAGTCAAATGCAAGTTTCCTGAGATAATATGCTTTAAGTATAGTATAATATCAGTAAGTTATGTTCTATTATGCCCCGAGTGGTTTTAAACTCAATTTATGCCTTAGAAGGGCATTTTGGTCATTTAAAAGTTTATATAAGAGTCATATTAGAAATCTGGGTTTCGGGTCTGGTTTATACAGTAAATATACTTAATATAACTTGTTAAAACAGTAGGGTATGACCCATATACCAAACTCATCATTTAAATCAAACTACGCACCGTAGGGGTATTTTAGTAAATTCACAAGGGCTAAAAATGCCAAAACTGGAAATCTGAGTTCATATACTTATACTTACTGTTATTATATGAAAATATACTAATTACATCAGAAAGCACAAGTCTTATATGTTAAAAATAAGTATAACGCTTACTATGCGTTAAAAACGCTAAAAATACGATTTTGGAGCCGTTCCGGGTTTTTACAGGAAAGCAGGGATTTTTATATTTCCAGAATGCTCAAAATAATCCATTTAACAACTAAAATCAGTAGCAACTGGTTTGGAGTCAAAATAATGTGTAAAACTCATTTTATGGCTTAAACGGTCAAAACCGACATAAACCGAAATAATAAGCGATTCTATGATCCGATCTGCCAAAGATCAAACAAAAATCACCAAAAATCCCAAAATACTATTTAACATCAGTAGGTATAAAGTTTTATATCAAAATGTGGCCCGAAACAGGTTATACGCGAAAAGGGCCGCTTATGTAAATTAAGAACATAGTTTTACGCTAATGGCCATAACTCATAATCTGGACCACCAACTGATCCGAAATTTTCGGTACAAGTTTATAAACTGATAATAAAGATTTCTACTCTTTCACTTTTCCAAAAATCACGTTTTATATCAAAAAGGGCAAAATAGTCAATTTTAAGCATAAATCGGAAACATGCAAATGAATCGGCTAAACATAGACTTATGACATAAAATTTCCAGAAAGTTTAACCAAAATGTAAATGGTCAAAAATGCTCTAAAATACAGATCTCACACATGCATGTACGGATCCGAACCGATAGTTTACGAAAAAGTCGTTTATTAAGACTTTCGGTTCCAATCCGGGTTTACACTAAAGATTGTCGAGTTGATCTTGGTAAAACATATTCTTACATGTATTATAAGTTGTTTATGATGATCAAACAGGTTGCATGTAATCTATATCATTATTCATGTCATTTTTCACAAAAATCGCTTCTGTTGACTTTTTAGAAATAGGTTTGACTCGACATTTAGCATGCATGTAGTGGGAATCAGAGAGTACCCTTTTGAGGGTTTGTTTCCCATAATATTACCAACATGTATCTGGTTTTAATTTGAAAAATGGCCGAGTGAAACTCGTTTAATCAGAAAGTCAAAGTATATGAACAAACAGTTTGACTTTTACTAATAATCGAAACAAGAACGAATTAAGGACTGAATTAGGAGCTTACAAAGGTCCTATTGATGTTTAGTGAACACTAGGGATCAGCCTTGACGTTCAGAAATGCTCCAGAAAGCTTGAGAGAGTTCTTGAATGTAGAGAGCTCCTTGTTCACAACTTCAAGTGCCAAGAACAATGATCAAAATCTGATTTAAGGAGTGAAATCAGATGTTTGAAGTAGGCTACTGTTGAACTAGGCATGCAAGGGCACGTATTGGAGCAGATGGGAGGTGGAATGAGCTGTTATCAACTCAAATTCGGACCCAAATCAGCCTGATTCGCGAATTCTGGTCGCTGGGCAAGCCTTACGGACCGTAAGGTCCTGGCTTGCGGTCCGTAAGGAACCTGGTCAGACCAGCAACTTTCCCTAATTGGCAGAAATGGCCCTTGACCTCCGTACGTGATGTTTCGATGCTTATCTTGACTCGTAAACCCCCAAACTTGGTTCCTAGAACCCTGGGACATTTACCAACGTGGTAATGTCCTCGGATAACTTTGCGCTCAACCAAAAAGCCATGAAATTCGACGTTGACGCTTTTAGTCCCTTAATTACGGTTTTGGCCATAACTTTCTCATACTTTGACGAAACTTCATGAAATTTTTACCACATATTCTAGTGAGTATATTTTAGCTTTATAAAGCTTCGAGTCTGCCAAAAGTTCACTCAGAGGTATAAATTAAACATGTTGACACTTTTAGCCCCTATAGTTTGAAATTCCTCACTTTTGTGCAATTTCCGCGTCGTATGATCCATGAACCATCCGTTAAAGGTTATAAACATTATGTAGGGTTATCATAGAGTCTATTCACCCATTGTTGACACTTTGGACCCTTACGTTCCATAGTTTTTCACTGTTTGTCACTTTTAGTCCCTCTAAAGTATATTGTTACATACCGGAACCTCATGACACGTGTCAATATAATATTGGACGAAATTTTTCGAGGTGTTACATATGTTTTCCCCCTTAATTTGTCACTGGGTTTGAGAAAACTTCTTACCTTGATCTTGTGAACTCCACACCTTTGTTCTGGTGTATCAGGAAGTCTTTTTCATATAGCTTGTTCCAGTCCTCAGAGAAAAATTTGAAAGAAACTTATCTAAAAATAATCTAGATGTGTGGTTTTTTTAAGTTTCTTTGTATCTGATCAAATTTTGTTAAAACCTTCCTTTTTCGGTTTTATCTGGTGAATATCAATCAAATTCTGATGTTTTAATGAAGTTTCTGATAAATTTTATCAGATCCTGATGATATATTATATCCTATTAGATTTCATTTGATTCTTATCAGATTTTCCTTGTTAGTTAAAAAAAAATTTATTATCTTTCTTATTTGTCCATTTTCTACTTATAAAGCAAAATTTAAAGCAAAACATGTAGCATTATATATAAACATATTTATACGGCATACCATCTACACATATAAGATCTATTCATGAAGGGTTTTAATCAATATCTATTCCATCTCCATATTCAATCTCAAGAAGTACTCATTGTTCGGTTACTAAACCAAAAATTTTATTTGTTGGTCTAAGTAACGCTATGCTTGCATTTTGTTGAAGAACCAGTTTTGCTCTTTGATAACCAGCAGGAATTCCACCAAAACCCAGTTGGCTTGTGATTATCTTCATCAGAAAACGAGGATACATCAAAAATGGCCTGCTCGACCACATGTTGCTTGCAAAGTCTCTCATTAAATAATAAGAGAAGTTGTAAGGAACTTTCAATGTGACAGCTTGGGAAATTTCTAACAACTTATTAGATGCTTCATGATGATTTATGGTCTTCCTCGAGAAGCATACACCCAGTTGAGTGATTAGAAACTGCCATGGTTTGATAAAGCCATTTTTGTTGATTGCTCTGGGATCATTTTCAGGATTGTATCCCATGTGTTCCAAAGTTTCTTCAATCTCATCTTCTGAGAACATCAGAACATTATTGTCATCATTGAGTTGAAGAGCTGTTCTGATGGTATTTTCAGTAATTCTGATAGTTTGATTGAGAACTTTACTTTCAACACATATCCACCCTCTATCTTGACTTTCTGACAATTTTGCATTTTGCCAGAATGTTTGAAGGATTTCAGGGAATATTGTTATGTTGGCAGTGAGAGCATTTCCTAGGTTACTTGCCATAAGCATGTTTACCACAGTTTGACATCAATCCCAGAGAGGACCCTCAAAACTGGTTCTGAGTTTGAGGTTGTGGTATGGATGGAAAAGAAGTGGGAAGCGATCAGCTCGAATAGTAAGCTTTTTTTTGTGAAGATCTGTATCTGTGAAGAAAGAGATGAAGAGATTTTCTGAATTTCTAGATGAAGGTGATTATCTTTGCTTAATGTGGTAAACATATATAGTAAATTTAAGAAGTGTCATAAATGGTATCTACCCACTGTATCTTGTCTACCACAATCTTAGTTATTTAATTATTTTCTCAAGTGACATTAAGAATAACCCAGATAGAACCCTCTTCATTAAATGATTTAGGCGGCTATTTTTCAGTTTTTCATCATGATTGCCTACTGTTGTCATTTCAGTGTAATTAATGAAGAAGAAAAAACTCTACACCTATTGACAATCTTCAGAAAATCTTCTGTCATATGACGTTTTCCAAAGAAAATAAAATAAGATAAACTAAAAAATTAAAAGAATACACAATTTTAAATTATGAATTTGTCAATTTTGACTTATGGATAAAGGTAATGAAATGTATGAACTTGATTAAACAATTTTGTTTTAAGAAGATTTCTGATTTGTTACCAGAAATTCTGATAATTTGTTAGATTTTTCTGATGTTTTATAAAATTTTCTTATAATTTATCAGATCTTCTGGTGTTTTATCAGAAATGTACTTTTTCTTCTTATGATTCTTTTTATTTAAACAAGTTACAAATCAAGGAGAACTTTATCACAAATGTCAACCATGATTTAGCATAATATACCTTGAGCCTATATAGGCTACTTTCTTCAATGGTCAGATATTCCTTTCATTTATTTCATTTCCAAAATTCACCATTTTTACCCAGCTTTGAGACAAAGTTGCTGAGTAAGCTCCTATCTCCAGTCATGTGCTTGGAGCTTCCTGAATCGCAGTACCAGATCTGCTACACATGATGTTCCTGAAATGAAATGAAATGATTAGAGGGTTTTAGGTACCCAGGCATGCTTGGGTACACTTTCTGATGATATTCTGGCTCTACTATTTCCTCTAGATGATCTTTCATCAGAATTTCTGTTAAATGTTGAGCCATTAACATAATTTTTCTTTTTCTTTTGGAGATGGTGTTGAACAAGCTTCAGTATTTCAACACACATACAGGAATCATCATAAATTTCTGATTTCCCTCTTGTGATGGAATGAAGGGATAGTTTTGAAAAGATGAGTGAACTGCTTCTGGAGTTTTTACAAACTCTTGACTGTATTCACTTCTTTTTGGTTCAAAATTTGGCTTATCAAAGGAGTACTCAGAACATGTTGATTTGCAAGTTTCAGAATCAGATTCTGATAAGAATTTATCAGATTTCTTTTGAGTTGCTTTTACAAAGACAGTGGGTTTGTTATTATTTGATCTTACATAACCCAGCCCTTCTCATTTGTTCTTTGGAGTGGACTCTATGAAATTTATGAATTCTTTTGCCTCTTGAAAACCTCTTACGTTGATTTCTTTATCATTGATTTTCTTGTAAACATCTCTTATTTCATTTTCATAAAACTCAATTTTAGCTCTTTGATCTAAACTTTGTTCTATTAGTAATTGGTTTTCAAGAATTATTTTATTCAAGGTCCTCTACAACTCATCAGATTTTTTACCATCTGATTGATGTTTAACTTGCAAGTTTAAAAAATCTGACATGAGCTCATTTAGCTTGTGTTCAAGATCAAGATTGTCTAAACTTACCTGATGTCCTGAAGTCTCTGGTATGTCATCAGAAAGTGCCATGAGACAGAAGTTGGCCATTTCTTCTTCTTCTTCATCAGAAGAATCATCAGATAGCCATGTATCTGTTCCAGCAATTAAGCTGACTTGCTGTTGTTGCTTCTTAGCTTCCTTAAGCTTCTTTTCATAGTAAGCAACATCTTTCGGCTTCTTGGTCTTACACTCAGATGCATAATGACCTTTTTGCTTGCACTTGTAACACACCACCTCAGCATTTCCTTTATCCTGAGATCTAACTTTTTCTTTAGATATATCATCCATCCTCCTTCTATCACTCCTCTGGTACCTCTGGCCTCCTCCCCTCAACCTCTGCTCAAATGTTTTGGTGAGCAGTGCTATTGCATCAGCAAATGCTGAAAAATCTGATGAAGAATCAGAAGTTTCAAAGGCATGGCTGTTTGATGGTTGGGGATCATTGGAAGTTGTTTGTCTTTGTGAGTTAGAGACAAGAGCCAAAGATCCCCCTCTTTGAATGGTTTCTTCAAATATTTCTTCCTCTCTGGGGATCAAGATGCTATATAAGTCATGAAGACTCATGTTTCCTAGTTCTAAGGTTGAGGACAAAGTCATTGTAAGACTTCTCCATTCTCTAGGCAAAGCATCAAGAAATTTTATGTTTCTTTCATCATTTGATTTAGTTATTCCAAATTTCTTTAGCTCGTTTAAAGTTTTGTGAACTTTGATATGTGTCATTTAACTTTTCATCAGGTAAACTTTTAAACCTTTCATAGGATGAGACGTTGTTTGTTCTCTTGTTTCTTTTCATCCTTTCTCCTCCTTCACAAAGATTTTCCAACTGATCTCATATTTCCTTGGCTGATGCACAAGCATCAACTTGTGAAAAATATGTCATTGGGGATGGCCATTATTAAGAGTGATTTTGCTCTTTCATCCCCTGCTACCAGTTCCTTGTCTTCCTCACTCCAAAGTATTTCACTTTTGGGAGCTCGGGAGGCAGGGATAGCAGGTAGTTGGTCAGTTGCTGGAATTGCAGGTATTTCAGTCATTGGTATATGTGGACCCCTTTCAATGGATCTAAACAGAGTTCGATCATGACCATTAAGGAAATTGACCATCCTGATTTTCCATTGGGGGTATTCCTCCCTGACCAGAGTCGGAGGTTTGGACATAGAACCAATATTGAAAGCATTATTCCAGGTTTGAAAGTTGGCCATATTTAGAAAAAAGAAGAAGAGCGATTGATCGTTTGAAAATAATTTATTCAATCTGCTCTGATACCAATTATTGGACCCAGTATGGCCTTAACAACTTCTTTTTACATAATATGGCAAGTGATTTCAGTATATGTGAAAAAGATGTGCGGAAATGGAAATCACACTTTCAAGAAACAAGAGCTACAGAATTATCAAGTTTATATCACTTTGAAACAAATTAGTTTAACAAGGTGATTGTAAGATTAATATCTAATACAAATGAATCTTGATTTCTGTGGGTGATAAGAGCAGTGGAGTTTGGGTGTTTGTATGTGAATTCTAAGCTTCAAAACTCAAGTTTCTTCTGCCTCTCGAGCCTTCTATTTATAAACGGCTGTGGGCATGAATAAACAGTTGTTTATTCATGCAATAAGTCCTGCGTAAAGTAGCAATTTGACATATTCATTGAATCCATCGTTCAAGTTGCATTTGTAATCATGAAAACCAATAATGTCATGCTTCGGTCATGGGTGGCAGGATAGAGTTGTGATTTTTAGACAAGTGGGGCTTTTATCAGAATATCTGATAAACCACTTCATCAGAAATTCTGGTGAACAAATCATCAGAAAGTTTGATGATCAGAATTTGTCAGAAACTGATGATATTTCAGATCCATCAGAATCGACCTTCTCTGATAATCCAAATCAACTCTTGATCAACTTGTGATTCTTTGTAGTAGATACTTTGCTATTAGTTGTCCCAACTGTTTTTCTTCATCTTGCTGTGTTCTTCAGGACTGTTATCTTCTTCAGAGATCCAGTTGATTGAGATTTTCTTCAATACTTACAAATAAAGTTTCCTAACAGCTCTTGATGAAGGCGCATGTGTTTGTTCTAACATAGGAAACACACTCTTAAAATATGAGACGATATTAGGATTTGCCTCCATGATAGTGTGTTTGTGTACATCGGGATTCTTGGATTCATATACAAGAAAACGATGCGCACTACTTTGATGTGCATATCCAATGAAAATGCAATCAACAGTTTTGGGTCCTATCCTAAGAGCCTTAGGAGGTGGTACAATCACCTTAGCTAGGCATCCCCACACTTTCAAGTATTTGTACGAAGGCTTCCTTTTTCTCCATAACTCATATGGAGTTTCGTCCCTATTTTTCAAAGGTATCTTGTTCAAAAGATAGTTTGCTGAGAGAATGGCGTCCCCCCACATTTCTCGGTTCACTCCCGAGCTTATCAACATGGCGTTCATCATTTCTTTCAATGTGCGGTTCTTTCGTTCCGCAACGCCATTTGATTGTGGAGAATAAGGAGGTGTAAACTCATGTACAATGCCACTTTTTGCGCATAAATTCACAAAAGGTTCAACATATTCACCTCCTCGATCGCTTCTCAAAGCTTTTATCTTCTTTTTAAGTTGATTCTCAACTTCATTTTTGTTCAATATAAACTTTTCTATTGCTTCGTCTTTACTCTTAAGTAAATACACATAGCAATATTTCATACAATCATCAATAAACGTGATGAAGTACTTATTCCCTCCACGCGTGGGAATCACTTTTAAATCAACACATCGGTATGAATTAAATCAAGGGGTTCGGTTATTCGTTCAACCGATTTAAACGATGATCTCATAAGTTTGGATTCAACACATGTCTCGCATTTGTGATTGGACTCAATATGGAATGTTTGTATTAAATTTAATTTAATTAAACAGCGTAAAGAATTAAAATTTACATGTCCTAGTCTACCATGCCAAACATAAAAAGACTCAATCATGTAAGTAGAAGAAACATTTTCATTCATATTCTTGTTTTCGTTTACAACCGAAACATTCATTTTAAACATTCCATTAAGGGCATAGCCCTTTCCGATAAAGGTTCCACGTCTAGACAAGGCAAAATTATCTGATTCAAACACTAGACGAAATCCAAACTTGTTGAGCATCCATCCTAATACGAGATTCTTCCGTATCTCTGGAACATAAAGCACTTTGGTCAAGGTCAACTCCTTGCTAGAAGTCATCTTCAGGATGACTGTACCTTCCCCTTTTATACTTGCGGTAGCTTTATTTCCCATATAAAGTTTTTCTTCACCCGACACTTTCTTGAATGTAGAGAAAAGAGCCTTATCTCCACAAACATGGCGGGTTGCACCCGTGTCAACGAACCATCCTTTTGGGTTTTCACCCATCGCGTTGACTTCTTAAATCATAGACGCTTCCTCGGTTATCATTGCGATTAGAGGCATACCATCCTCATCAACCATGTCCGCACGCTCACGCTTAGGTTTCTTACATTGGTTAGCACGGTGTCCCGTCTCGTTACAATTGTAACAAGTACCTTGGAAAGGTGCAGACTTCTTTTTCACAGCCCCCTTTTTTAGGTCCAAGGTTGTTAACCTTTGCTTTCCCTTTGTTGTTGTTTTTTGCCCTTGCCTTTCTTGCCCTTTGAGGACTCCCCAACTTCCACCATGTTTGCCTTAGCCGAAGCTTGCAAAATGGTGCCTTTTTGGGCCACCCTGTTGTCCACTTCTATACGAAGACGGACGACAAGTTCCTCAATCGTTATTTCCTTCCGCTTGTGTTTAAGATAATTCTTAAAATCCAACCAAGCAGGAGGTAATTTCTCAATCATGGCTGCCACTTGAAATGTCTCGCTAAGTACCATTCCCTCAGCATGGATGTCATGTAGTATAATTTGCAACTCTTGGACTTGGTTCATAACAGTCTTGTTATCAACCATTTTGAAGTCCAAGAAAAAGGCGACAACAAATTTCTTTGTTCCCGCATCCTCCGTTCTCTACTTTTTATCCAAGGACTCCCATAATTCTTTGGAAGTCTTGATATTATAGTACACATTATACAATGCATCCGAGAGACCGTTGAGAACATATCCTCGACATATAAAGACCGAGTGCTTCCACGCCTCTACCGCGCTCAGAGCCTGAGCATCGGTCTCCTCTTTCGCAGGTTGGGGAACGGTCTCCGTCAAGAACCTCGCAAGGTTCATGGTGGTCAAGTAGAAGAACATCTTCTGTTGCCACCTTTTGAAGTGGAGACTCGAGAACTTCTCGGGTCGTTCAGCATGATTTGCCACTGTGGACGCTCCCACAGTGTTGGCAGGGGTTCCAACGACAACATTAGTGTTGCTCGTCTTCACATTTTCAGTCAACATTCTGAAAAGGTTTCAAGAAAACAAGTTAAATGTTGTTTACAAAATAATAAAGACGCTACTTTATTATTATTAGGAGTTCAAAAAAAAATTCAGCCGTGTAGCTTCTAAGTCCAACTTTGAAGACTACAACAGTAGGATTTTTAGAACTTCAGTGACAGAAAGGAGTAGAAGCAGATTATATTTTGACAAAGTCGCTACTTTGAATCAAAACAGGAAGAAAACCTGTTTTTTTAAAACACAACTGTATGAATTCAAAACTGGTTCGAATTCACAACAGAAAATGTTTGTGATTCTACACGAACGGTGTTTTAAAAAACTTGTTTTAAGATTGTAGGAATCCGTTCGAGTAAAATAAATAAAAATACTTTTATTAACTTGAATTACAGAAACAAATCAGAATGAAATGGAAGTACAATATAATTACAAACGAAAATTAGAAATACAAGAACTGAAAACTCGAACAGACGAAACTGTTCTTGGCTGAGGATCGTGTTAGACACGGGTCCCTTAAAACAAGTTTCGTGTCTCCCAGGAGAACACGTTTGTTTCTAGGATACAACAGCCGCAAGATTCAAATTGTTGTGTAAATCGGTGTAGTTCTTCAACAGGGGTACCACCCTATTTATACTAGCTGGACTTGAAGAAACTGAAAAACGAATTTCATGGATGAATTAAACTGCATTAAACGTCTTCAATGCACTTTAATTCGTCATTAAATTCTCAGTCAAACGTATTAACTTCGTCAGTTTCAAATGCTGAATCGTAACTGCACAGCATTAACTGCTGCTGGAAGCTTCTTCGCGCACGCGCGCGTGCAGGTTTGCACGCTCATGCGCGATGCGTCCATTTAGCTCACTGCCATGTGCGCGTGTGCCTCAGCACCTGCGCGCGTGCGCCACGTCACCTGGTAGCCTCTACGAGCACGCCACACAGTCGCGCCGTTTTGGCTCACTTAGGAGCGCCGCGCACGTCACCTCAGTGCCCATGCACCATGCGCAACCGCGCACCCCCATGCCATGTGTACTCGCGTGCGCATGCGCATGACTGCCACGTCATGCCCCACATCACCTACCACTTGGTCCTTGCAACCCTTGTGCTCCACCACGTGCACGCGGTCAAAAATACAAAGGCGGATCTCAAGCGGCGATGCGAAGTGCAAAGTGCGCCATCAAAGCGCCACATTGCGCCTCATCGCCCAGGCCACGCGCGCGCGTGTGCGAGTTAGGGTGCTTCGCACCCTTCGCGAGTACACTAGTGAGTGCTTCCATGAAACAATAAGGATGGAGATCCCACTTAAAAACCCCTTTAAGTTCCATCTCTCATCCGATGTGGGACAATGTGCCACTTTCCCACTTATTTCAGCATTCAAGTTTCAAACACCAAACTTTGAGCATCGATATCTCATTCATCTTAGCTCCGTTTTGGACGTGGTTTAGTTCGTTGCGAAGCTCTTCCAACATAGAACACAAACCCACAAATAAATACATAAAACCTGCTCATTTTATTATATTTATTTCTAGTCCAAAATAGGAAAAAATCATTTTCCTATATTTGTGAAAAATGCTATTTTCACAATATTTCCAACAATATTTTTGGGATTTATGTGATGGACATTATCATTATCAACAACTACAAATACAAATATAAGTGTCGGTTGTCAGCGGGAATAGGTGAGGCCTTTCATTAGGCTAAATGGGTGGCAAAGGTATAGTGCTAGGCAACTGTCTGGCACTCAGCTGTCTGGCACTCCCTATTGACCTAATAAATTTATGATTTTATCTCGCTTTAAAATTACGATTTTGCCATCAGTTCAAAATTATGTTTTTGCCCTTACTTAAAAATAAATTTATGCTTATGCTCCCAGCTAAGTATTTCAATTTTGCCCCGGTTAAAAAAAACGATTTTGCCTCATTTCAATTTACAGTTTTGCCGTTAGATTTTTCCTTTAAAAATACGATTTTCCCATCAGTTCAAAATTATGTTTTTACCCTCACTTAAAAATAAATTTACACCTTCGCTCCCAGCTAAAAATTCCAATTTTGCACTCATTCAAAATTATGATTTTGCCCCCTATAAATTTATAATTTTGCCATTAGTTTTTTTTTTCTCACAGCTAAGTTACGATTTTACCCTCAACTTAAATTTAGATTTTCCCCATCGTTTTTGTTTGTTTTCCTGGTGACATTACAAGTTTGCCCCAGTGTAAAATTACAGTCGTGCCAGCAGCTTCCTGGCACTCCCCCGTTGGTCCATTTAGTTTACAATTTGTCCCCGAATTAAAATTATGATTTGGCCCTTGGTTAAAAATTACATTTTTCCCATCGTTTTAGTTTTTTTTTACCAAAACTCTAAAGGTTTTTTGTTTTAATTGGTTTACTCGATTTAATTTTTTTCGTGTTAAGGAGCTGCCTAACAATAGCTCATTAGTCCTGAAAAGTACAATTTTGCCTTGAGCCCAAAATTACGGTCTTATCATCGTTTTTGTTTTTTTTTTCTAGCAAAATTATAGTAGTCTTTTTTTAATTGGTTGAGAATAATTCGGCCATCGCCCCGCAACGCGAGCGGTTGCGGGGCGTCTACTAGTTTTTATATAAGAAAGAATATACGCAAAGTTTAAAAGCTTAATGGAGTAGTGATGGAATTCAAACTTGAGGGCTAAAAATACAAAGTTTCAAAGTTGAGGGGTCGTTATAAAACATATGTGTAAAAAATGTAAATAACCAAATTATGGGTAAAAATGTAAATTATAGAAGTAAGGGGTAGGAGTAAAAACACAAAGTTTAAAACTTGAGAGGGTGGCGGGCGTAAAAATGGAGTAATAACGCAAAGGGTAAATACGCAAAGTTTAAAAGCTTAAGGGAGTTGTGACGGAATTCAAAGTTGAGGGCTAAAAATACAAAGTTTCAAAGTTAAGGGGCCGTTATAAAATATATGGGTCAAAAATGTAAATAACCAAATTACGGGTAAAAAAATGTAAATTATAAAAGTTAGGGGTAAAAAAAGAAAAAGACTATGGATCAAACATTTTGGTTAAGAAAAGTGGCTATAGAGACTCAGGTCGTTAAACATTTTGGTTTTAGACTCAAGTGGTTAAAACATCTAAAACACATGGATTCAAAAAATAATTTACCCTATAATTTACAAAACTAAAAGATAAAGATGAAAATTTTCAAAGTGTGAGGGGTGTGGATGCAAAGTCCATCAACTTTCTATTTTAAGATCCATAGAATTGATAAATTTAAGAAAAATTTATGTTATTTAAGATAGTGATTAGCGTAGTGTTTATTGGGTAACACTAAAAAAGTGGGGAATTATGGAATTAAGCAACTAACACGTTAAAAATTCAACTTAACATGTTAAAAATCAAATTTTATAAAGAAAATCGGCGCTTTTCCTTATAAATAAATAAATGTAGAAGCCTTTTTAATTAAAAAAAATCAAAAACTAAAAGTATACAAAAAATGATTAAAAAATCAGTTTTCAAAAGAGGTTTAAAAAATTACAAAAAAAAGAGTAAATTGCCAAAATAGTCCCTGAGGTTTGGGTATGGTTATCCATCTCATCCAAAACAACTTTTTTATACCAGATAGTCCTTCACTTTTTAAATTTTTTTCACTTTCATCCAAACACTTAATTCTGCTTTTTTTATATCAAATATTTGAATGAAAATGATAAAAAATCTAAAATCTCAAGGAAGATTTTGAAAAAAGAGTTGTACGTTGGGATGAAAATGGTAAAAAAAATCCCAAAAATGAAGGGCAATATGGTACAAAAAAATTAATTCAGATGAAACTAACAAAATTGCCTAAACCTTAGGAACGATTTTAACAAGTATTCTACAAAAAATGATTTTTTATTGGATTAACTTCTACAACTTTTTATATCCAAAAGCCCAAAATTGAATTTTAACGTATTAAGTTGTATTTTTAAAATATATTTAACATGTTAAATGTACTGTTCCCGAGTTCCCTGCTTTTTTAGTGTTCTCAAATTAATCTCACACTAGTGATACAAATTTATTCATGTAAGGAAAATGAAACATATAATGTCATGTATCAACTTTAACTCAAAGATCGTGTCAAATGTGTGCTTAGATTTTCATTCATACGTGAAACTACTCTTGTATTATTATTTTTCGCCACGTATCAAGAGTAAAATATACATTTTGATGATTAAAATTAAATTTATATTCGAATTAGCATCGTGTATTTGTTGTAATATTTTGTTTATCTTGTACTATTTAATGTGTGAAGTTTATACAGATCTATAAACCAAAGAGATATTTATCTTATGGGTGTGATTTTTAATGTCACATTGGTGATGGTACGTTACCGTAGGCATTTGATGATATCAATTCAGTTCTTTGCAGTACTAGTACGATACGTTGTTCGAACGGTATCCATCAGCTCAGATCGTACCAGTACCAGTACTTATATTTATTTATTATTACAGACAGAGTTGTATAAATGAAAAATTATAGAAATTGGAAACCATAAAGATTAATATAGATTTCGCCGGCACCGTTGTTGTTCGATACCGTACAAGAGTTATAAACGTTCCTATTGTACCCCGGATATACGTTAACGGGCCTAAATAATCTTTATATTAATTAAAATCAAATAAAAACAAATATATAAGGCTCTTGCAGGGCGCGACCCCCTCAGGTGTGCAAGTTGTGGGTCGCGACGGAGTGACACCAGGCGACACCCCCGTCCGCCATGTGTCCTCATGCGTGTAAAGCCTACACGCTTGACTCGACCAAGCTAGGGCCTAGCCTAGAGTCCTCGTGGGCCGCGAAGGACTGACCTAGGTTTGTCGCGGGGCGTGAGCCGCCAATATCCAGGCCTATAAAAGGAGGCTTCAGCCTCATTTCTCAAAGCGTTCTATTCTATTTCTCTCTCAAATCTCTAGTAGACATAATACTCGGGTATTATACCCTATAAAAAGCGAACCTATGCCTCGTTGTAAGTATTATAACCCCCAATCACGTATTTGTTACCCTACCTGATTGATCTAGGGCTCCGTAACACATGTCAAGGCTCTGCCTGACTCAGTCGTTGGAGTTCTGTCTCGTGTTGTATGACTAATGGAATTTGGGTTATCTTACTAACACGTGTGCATTGTTAAATTTTAATAGATAATAACCAGGAGAATCATCAGAAAGCTATAGTATTATCTAAGTCAGCAATGTGAGTACATCTTACTTTTTTCACCTTTTTGTGAGTCAAATATTTTACAAAACCCTAAATATTTATGAAGACACTTACAGTGATTAAGTTTTTGTAATTCTAAAATAATCATCAGTATGTGGGGTTTTGTATACATTATTTGACACTCGTTACTATTGCGAATAGTAGCATGACCGCAAGCACGGAGGACAAAGGTTGCCCAGTAGCAATATTGTATTGAATAATTGGATAGATATAAGCATTGTAAATCTTAATACCAATTAAACTGGGATGCACTCGCCAGTATTTCTTGCTGATAAAACTTTTTTAAAACGCGTTTCAGGTAACTTAATGTGAAGCTAATAGAAGCCAGCTGGAGAGCACTGAAGGCTTAAAGATGTGGCTATAAAAGTTACCAAAACAAAAAGTAGATTTTGTTTTGAATAAATTAGGATTTATACCTATAAATGTATTGTAACAGAAACTCGGATTTTATCCCATTTATTTATTATAAAAGTTTGGTGTTTTAACTCTGATAAAATATTTCCTAACTAAGGTACTGATGTTTAAATTCCGCTGCCAAATTAATAAACACCGATACCACTTGCTCTGAGCACTAGCGGCTGCCCGCTCCCGGAGCAGGGGTCGGGGCTGCGACAGGAGTGATACGATGTTAGTTTATCGAAAGCAAACACAACAAAAAATAATTACCCTTATCTATACAATGTTGTTCGATCTGTCTTGGTTTGGCACGATAACCTCACAATACTATGTTTTCAATAAAAATCATGTTGCAATGTTGTTCGATCGGTCTCGGTTTGGTACGATAGCTTTAGCGTTTAGTTTTTTACTTTAGGATTTAACTTTAGTTATTGGTCTAATAACCTAAACCTAATTCCTTTTAGTCATTTGCTCTGATTCCAGTATGTCACACCCCGACCCGCAACACATATGGTACTGGGCATGATGATTGTCCATAGCTTATGACACTATACTATGTTTAAATTTTTAAAGGCACAAAATAAAATTGTCACACGTAATCATAGAAATGTACAACAAAATTCATACAATATCCAAAAGATAATTAGTCATGAACAAATATCCAATTTATTACTAACACGCATCCTATGTGTCTTCAACTTCAAATCATCTCAAAGTTGTGTACCTGTATCATGCGTAAAAGGGTTTGGGTCAACATACAATTAATGAATAGATCTAACTTTAGATAAAATATTTTGCTTTATTATTTGATTTATTTTATTTAACAAAATAAACAAGCAACTTCATGTGCAAACATATATAACAATCCATAAGACAATGAATCATTTAATAAAATAAACCAAATCAACTGCTTGTGTCCCACACCCGTAAGGGCGTGACTAAATGAGGTTGTGATACAGACATCCCAAAGTCATGAGGAAAGGTTAGCCCACGAAAGAAAGTGTGAGGCGATACCACATCCCATAGTATGTGGAAAGGTCAGTCGTGTATCCATAATATGGTTGCTTGATTAAATTTAAAAACCAACATAACAACCAAATAAAAAACAACCAAATACTACACGTAATGCACACTAACATTGCATGCTTGGTAAATGATTTAAATAATCAGGAAATATTTTATGACGCAATGATACACCCCAAAAATTTTAATCGTAAAAAGGGGAAAAGAGATCTACTCAGATGATGTGTGTCACACCCCCAAAAATACCACAAGCGGAAACCCCCGCGAGGCGGGTGACGTACCAGGATCTAGCCACTAATCACATTGAACCATAGACATATAACATATGATAAAACATTTCATTAAATGAAATTGCATAATTCCAACACCATTTAATAAAATCAACATGTTTAGCGGAAGCATAATAGTTTGTTTTAAATAAAAGTGTTCAACAATGCAATATTGAGATACGTCCAAATGCCATGACCCATGACCACTCCAGCTTCCCAGAAAGCATGTTCCCTGACAGAGTACCTAACGACCTGCAAGCGTGCAGTAAAGTGTATCAGACAACGCTGGTGAGTTCACAGCTTGTTTTAACCGTTCAATACCAAGTAGTGACTTATGATATGTTATGTTATGCTATGCTGATAATAACTCGATACCGCAGACGGTCCTTTTTGCCCTTCTCCAACGCTCTATCAAACATTGGTCATGATTTAAAGTTATTAGTTCACGCCCGTCCTATCCAGGTACGTCGTGAGGGTGCCAAACCTAATAGCGCTATCAACTAATAACCCTATTGCCCTACAAGCAACTAACCCGGTAGTATGATGCGACTTAAGTGATAGAAAGTGAGTGTATTATCCAACATTAACGCGTACTAAAAACCGTTGCAAAATGTGGGTATTTGAGAGGTTGAGCGATCTTTGAAAAACCCTTCTGTGTCAGAGCAGTGAGAGGTTGAGCGATCTTTAAAAACCCTTAATAAATTTTCGATAGTACCCAATGAGACCAAGGAATTATCTCACCTCCGAAGGATTCTTTGGTGCTGCCCAATTCCTGATTGAGTCAATCTTAGCAGGATCCACGTCTATCCCCATTTCGTTAACGATGTGGACGAGGAAGTGTACTTCTCGAATCCAGAAGTCATACTTAAAAAATTTTGCGTAAAGCTGCTCCTTCCTCAAGAGCTCCAAGATAAGACGCAGGTGCTGTTCGTGGTCCTCCTAGCTCTTAGAATAAATCAAAATGTCTTCGATGAACACGATGATGAAATCCATGAATACCGCTGGTGCGTTAGTTAACCCGAATGGCATGACTAAAAACTCATAATGGCCATATCGCGTGCGAAAAGCTGTTTTTGGAACATCCTCCTCACGGAGTCTCATCTGATGATAGCCTGATCTTAGATCAATCTTCGAGTAGAATGTCACACCCTCAAAATCCACACGCGGAGTATTACTGCGAGGCGTGTGACGACCAGGATCTTAGCCACTAATTATTTTGAACGGATTAGTTATTGTTGTAAACATTAGCATAATTAGTGACCTAATTTAAATTTTTCAAAACATAGTTTAAGTTCACAGCGGAAAGGGGAAGAAAACGCATCATAATTGAAACCACAAGTTTATTAATATGTCACTTACGAACCACACACCCCATCCGATTGCAACATCTGTCCAAGGCTGTATCGAGCAACCTGCAAATCATGCAGTAGAGTGTCAACATAATGTTGGTGAGTTCATGTGTTTGCAGTTATCCAGTTTTAAATCCAAAAACTTGTTTTAACCAGTTAAATTACACGTTTATACATGCCATGGGGAGCTACCCCATTAGTAAGCGACTAAACTGTTTTTCCAATACCGAATACTAATTAACCCCACGTTTCCGAAGTGCCCCGTTTGTCAATGTTCTATCATCATTGACGGTTGCCGGAATCTATTAGTTCACGCCCGTTCCCAGTAACAAGGGTCGGTGTGAGGCTGGTCAGACCTAAATAGCGCTATCAACTAATAACCCGTTCGCCTGGCCCCGGCGACTAATCGGTATTAAGTAGTAGGGACTTAAGTGATAGAGTTTCGTTTAGTGTTGCTCGTTGCATTTCCATATAAACACTAATTAACTAAGAGTTCCCAGTAACAAGGGAAGAAGAGAAAGTTTGTTCCCAGTAACCAGGGAAGAAAAGTAAGTTTTGTTGGAACCTTAAGGTTTATACATAGAGAAGTCTGAAACTACAAGGTTTATTTTGTCTAGTTTGACCTGTTAACTTGGGTCGTGTTGGGTTTAGTGGTCTCGAGTGGGCTTAGGTCTTGTATACGGTCCATAGTGGTAGTATATAAGTAAGTTTTTGTTCTTGTGTTAGGGTTGTTGGTGTTACGAAGAACAACAGAGACCACTCGAGATCTCGGTTTTCATTATTCTTGTATTAGTCATCATTAAAGGTGAATGCAAGTATATTTTGTTTTGAATTATTGTGCTTATTTGTTTTAAACAGTTTTCTTGAATCTATACTTGTGTTTGGATTCTGCACTTACACAAGGTATTTGTGATATCATCAAGAGATCCTATCAGGATTTACAATTGGTATCAGAGCCAAGAAACCAAGTCTTGGTTCGGTTTTGATATCATCGGATTCAAGAAAACTTTTATCGGTACTAATATTGTTTGCTAAGTGTTCTACAGATTTTAGATATTTGCGAGTGTGCTCGGATTAAATCGTTCTTGTTGAATACTGATTAAAGTTGCTGATTTTGCTTTGTGATTCATTGTAAAGGTGTTTGCTAAAATTTCGGAAAGTTGTTGGGGATAACAGATTCAAAGATTTCATATCTTTGAATTTTGGGAAGCTGCTGAAAATCAGGAATCACGGTTGTTGTTATCTCATCAATTTGTTTTGCAGGTTTCGACACGCTACCAGATCTCGACTCGCTACTGCCAGTTCTCGAGTATTAAAGATTTGGGTCTCAATATCTGTCTCGACTCGAAACTACGCTGTTCTCGAGTATTGAATCTGTGGTATCGACATCTGTTTAGACTTACTGTCTCGACTTACACCCGCCGGTCTCGAGTTGTTACTTGACTCGCAACCTCTGTCTCAGTATTGGTCTCGACTCGCAACGTCGTCTGCTACGAGAATTTTGGACAATTTGGACTTTTGGACTTAATTAATTAATTAATCAAAAGAATTTAAGTAATCATGACTTCGAACAATCAAACTGTGGAACTGGCAGCTATGTCTAAACATCAAGAATTGGATTCCATCATTGGAACTACCACTCGTGTTCCCCGGTTGTTGGATGGAAATGAATTCCCTGAGTGGAAGTGGCGTTTCGAGAAAACATATTAAGGTCAAAGATGCAAGAATCTGGCGTAGTATTTTAAGAGGCCCAAGAGAAATTATGATGGACAGTCCAACTGATGAGAATGTGAAAGTGAAGAAACCGATTGATCAGTATACTGAAGAAGAATTTAAGATTGTTGAGGAAGATGATATGGCTTTTTCTTATCTGACCATGGCATTGGGACCAGACATTGCCATTGGTTTTCGCACCTGCAAGTCTGCTAAGGAACTGTGGGAATCTTTGATAGATGTCTATGAAGGAAATGAAGATATGAAAGAAAGTCGCAGGAATCTATTGAGTCAAAGTTTCAACAACTTCAACCATATATATGGAGAAACTGTTGATAATCAAATTCAGAGATTCGTTAAGTTGGTTACTCAAATGTAGATGGAGGAAATGCAGACGTCCAATGCTTCAACAAATAGGCAACTTCTGAATGCTTTACCAAAAAGCTGGGATCATCACGTCGCAATGATAAAGAAAACCAAGGATCTGGCAAGATGCAGTTTATCAGAAATGATTTCTCAGATTAAGGCTTGTGAGATGGATGATAAACAAAGAGAAAAAAAATTACAAGAACAGCATGTTGGCTGCAGGATTCACCGCAACAACTCCAAATTCAAGCAACAATACTGCCTTTCTATCCCATACTGGCTTTCAAATGTTCAGGAACTCTGCCTCTGCTAAAGCAGCTCCCACTCCTGTTGTGGCTACACCACCTTCTGCAAGTGTCACTCCTACCACTGCTGCATCGTCACCTCCTGCTGCTACAAAAGAGATGGTTGCTTTCTTCTCGCAACAGACAAAGGAAAATCTTGAAATAGCTGCTTCTGTCATAAACTGCTTGAATGCTTTTGCTGCTGGTAAACTTGGTCCTCCCAAGTTTTCCATGGATAACTTGGATCAAATTCATCCCGAAGATGTAGAAGAAATGGATATAACTTGGCAGATGGCTATGGCGGCATTTAGAGCCAAAAACTTCGTGAGGAAAACCGGGAAAAACAAATGGCAAGGTCTTACTTTCACAGGACCCACAAAAATGCCATTTGAGTTTCGTTGCTACAATTGTCAAGAACAAGGTCATTTGGCTAGAAACTGTACTAAACCTAAGGTCAATAGTGAACAAACTCCAATCCAACCTGCTGCACCAGCTACACCAAATCGAGAAAGGGCTCTCGTGACTACTTCGAGCATGTCGGCTGATGCTGCCAGCAGTGGAAGTCCTCAACCTTTGGGATTGGCCCAAGCCTTGGTAGTTCAACCTGATTCGCCCTTCGATTGGAGTTCGGAAATTGAGCGACTGAACATCTCAGCTCCTGAAAATCCAACCAACTCGAGTAAAAACCAACCTGAGGAAGAGCTTTCAGCTGAAAATCTTGCCTTCATGACTCAGATTCTGTCAGCTCCTGTTAAGGGTCTCACGAAAGAAGAGGTAATTTCCGTTTTCTGTACTCCTGATTGTAGAGAACGGGTTGAAGCTTATAGAATACACAATGCTGAGCTAATCGAAGACTACAATGAAATTAAAAGAAAAAATTTCACCTTAACAAATAACGAAAAACTTTTCAAAGAGAAAATCGAAGCGCAACGTAAGGACATCATTCAACTTAAGGATGATGTTAGTGTAGCTACAGCTCAACTTTTTATGGTTAAAGAAAAATTATGCATAGTGACTAAAGAACTGGAGGATGTCAGGGATAAATATCAAATTAATCAGCTGAATATTAAAAAATTTGATTCCTCTAGTAAATTAGTCAAAAATCTATGTGATCAACAACTAGCATATCATAAAAGGAAAGGGTTGGGATTGGGTTACCATCAGACTCCTCCTCCATATAATCACAATTATACTTACCTGCCTATGACTGAGGAGGAGATGTTGAATGAGAGCAAAATGACATATGGTCCCAAAAATAATAAGCCCTCAGTAATTGTAAATTCCGCTGAAGAACAGGTGAAACCAACAGCTTGTTTTGTATCAAAGGGTACTTTTGATTCTAACATTTCTTCATCATGTGCAGATAAAGTACCTGAAGTGATATGGGGAGACTTGTTTGGGGAAGAACAAGTTTTAGATTCTGATTCTTCTAAAACTTCTTCTGATAATACTAATTCTGGTTGTGTGTTTGGACAAGCGTTTTTGAACTCGTTTCATAGTTATGTTTCGTCTTCTTTTGGGCCTGATGTTTTGGGCAAAACTGTGAATGCTTGTGATGAACCTTTTAAAAATGCATGTGATAATGAATGTTTTTCAGTAGCTGAAAATTGTAATTCTAATGTTTCTAACTCTTCAGCTGAAAATAGTGTAACAGGTGAGGTCCCTCAGGACACATCCAGTGAAACCACTGAAACTGTTTCACAAGAGAATCAACAGCATTCCGATTTTTCTTCATAATCGATTTTCGTGGATGTTCCCACTGTTGAACCTAGTGGGACCCCATTAGATGCCAAAGTTGAAAAGGAACCAGTATTCGTTGATGAAGTCTCAACATCTACTGAGATTAAAACTGATAATGATTTTCAAAAGGAGAATGAGGCCGTTTTAAATGATAATTCGAAAGAAAATTTTTGTGAAGAGAAATTTGAAACGAAATCTGAAACACTTTCTCAAAATGATTTTGATAAAAATAATTCTAATTCATCTAACTCTCATGCTTGCATCAGTGCTAGTTCTGATCATCAGGTATCTAAAAACTCAAAAAAGGCACAAGCAAATCAAACAAAACAGAACAAGCATGCTCAATCTTCAAGACCCAAGAAATCCGCATCTGCTGTGAAACATCAAAATTTTCCCACACTGAAACGACAAACTTGTTTCAATTGTGGAATTGCTGGACACATCGCCAGAAACTGTGTTAATTCTCCTTTTGTGCAGTCTAAAAATAAACATGCACAAAATCAGAAAGTCAAACCAAAACGATATAGTTATTCAAAGTCAGTGACGACAAATAAGTCTAAGACAATGAAGAATAACTATCGTAAGGTCAGGCCTTCTGATCAAGATTGGAATGCAGCCAAACGTAGAAATCAAAATCAACAACATTATTTCTCAAAAAATCAATCCAAGGCGTTTGGTAGTTACAACTCTAAATGGTCAAGCAGGCTTTGGAAACCTAAATCTAAGGCCATGCATTCCAACTTGCCTCATGCACTTCATCAAAACTCTGCCAATAAAACTTCTTCAAAATTCTTAAATAAAGATAATTTAGTATGGCAGAGAGTATCTTATGTTGATGCTCAAGGGAAACCCAGATCCACTATGGGCTGGGTTCCTAAATCTAATTAATCCCGCTATTCGTGCAGGAACAGCTGTGGAGGACTACCGTGCGCCTCTGGTACATGGATAGTGGCTGTTCCAGGCATATGACGGGAGACTTGTCTCAACTGGTCAATGTTAAAGAATTTGACGGTGGATATGTCTCTTTTGCGGGAGGAGAATCTGGAAGAATCACGTTGAAGGGAACTGTGAGAAATGGCGTTTTAAGCTTCAAAAATGTGAATTATGTCCCTGAACTGAAACATAACTTACTGAGCATCTCACAAATTTGTGACCGGGGAAATTCAGTTCATTTTACAAAGAAGGGATGTTATGTACTGAAGCCAGGAACCGTTATTCCTGAAGATTGGTTCTTGATGACAGCCGAAAGACGGGGAAATGTGTATGTCAATGATATGAACAAGAAGCCATGTGAAGAAATTACGTGCCTCTTTTCGAAGATATCAGAACATGATGGTTTATTGTGGCATCGTCGTCTTGGACATGTGAATATGAAGAATTTGAATCGCCTTGCCAAAGGTCAACTGGTCCGTGATCTGCCAATCAAAGATTTTATGTTGGTAGAAAAATGTGTTGCTTGTGCTAAAGGAAAGGCTCATCGGAGGCCTCATAAATCCAAGACTACACCCTCAACCAAAGCTGTGCTTGAATTACTTCATATGGATCTGTTTGGTCCAGTGAATGTGTTAAGTATTGGCAAGAAGGCGTACTGTCTCGTGATTGTCGATGACTACTCTCGTTATACCTGGGTGTATTTTCTAAGTCACAAAAGTGAGGCTGCAGGCTTGATCAAACAATTTATTACTTTGGTGGAAAATCAAGCTAGTACGAGAGTGAAAGCTATTCGATCAGATAATGGGACGGAATTTAAAAATGTTACCATGGATACATTCTGTGCAGCAAAGGGAATAGATCAACAGTACAGTGCACCACGAACTCCACAACAAAATGGAGTGGCTGAAAGGCGAAATCGTACTCTTATAGAGGCTGCACGTACTATGCTGGCTGACTCAAAGCTTCCTAGTTTCTTCTGGGCTGAAGCTGTTAGCACGGCGTGTTATGTCCAGAATCATGCCTTAGTTAATAAACGTCATATGAAAACTCCTTATGAGATTCTGGAAGGACATAAACCTTCGGTTTCACACTTTCGTATCTTTGGTTTCCCATGTGTGTTACTACTAATGGACACCAATGGAAAGTTTGAAGTCAAAGGGGACGACTGTTACTTTGTTGGATACGCTAAAGGTTCAGCCTATAGAGTATACAACAAGGTAACTAAAAAAGTTGTTGAGTCGTGCAACATTGAATGGCTAGAAGAAAATATTACTGATGCTAGAGTTGGACCAGATTGGTTATATGATTATGCTACATTATTTAAATCATTTAACATATTGTCAAGTGTCCCTACAGCTGCAGGTGTGCCTACTCCAAAACAACCGTTGTCATTCGGTGACACTGAAGAAGAAGAACAAGCTGAAGGACGATCAAGAAATCATACCATCGATCCACCGGGAATGATTTTTACTCGAAAACCTACGTCTCAGCTCTCGTCCCATTTATCCCCTGAAGGTGCTTCATCTGGTGGTACTGTCTCTGATGGTTCAGGATCTGCATTGTTTCCTGAATCCATTCCTGAAGACTGCACTGTTACCACTCCATTCGTTCATCATACTGCAGCATCTAATGAGGGGGAGTCAAGCAACGCTAATGCTGATGATCAATATGCTATTCCAGAAGATGAAACTGTACCTGACATGGCTATACCCACTAACGTCCAACGAAATCACCCTATCGAAAATGTGATTGGTCTTGTCAATGCAGGAATTTTGACAAGGAGCCAATCGGAACCATCAATACATGTTTATATTCCTGCTATATTTCTCAAATAGAACCTAAAACTATTGATATAGCCTTGCAGGAACCAAGCTGGTTAGATGCTATGCATGAAGAGCTGAACCAGTTTGAGAAGCTTGGGGTATGGAAACTTGTCAAGTTGCCAAAGGGGAAGCGTAAACTTGGAACTAGATGGGTGTTTCGAAACAAGCAAGACTCTGCAGGGGTTATTGTTCGAAATAAAGCAAGACTGGTGGTTCAGGGTTTTCGACAGATAGAGGGTCTGGACTACGATGAGGTATACGCTCCGGTTGCTCGACTTGAAGCCATCCGAATCTTCTTAGCTTACGCGTCATATATGGGATTCACTGTATATCAGATGGATGTCAAGACAGCGTTTCTATATGGAGATGTGAAGGAAGAAATCTTTGTTGAGCAGCCACCGGGTTTTGTGCATCCAGATCATCCAGAATATGCCTACAAGCTCGACAAGGCATTGTATGGACTGCACCAAGCACCACGAGCTTGGTATGCTACCTTAACTGAACATCTTTTGGCTCATGGGTACACTCGTGGCACTATAGACCAGACTTTATTTATCAAGAAAGTGGGCAAGGATCAGATCTTGGTTCAAATTTATGTCGATGATATTATCTTCGAATCTACAAGCGAAGAGCTATGCAGAGAGTTTGAGAAAGTTATGAAAAAGAAGTTTGAAATGAGTGCTTTAGGGGAGATGACATTGTTTCTGGGTCTTCAAGTTAAACAGAATTCGCAAGGCATTCTTATTCATCAAGGGAAGTATGTTGATGATGTGTTGGCAAAATTCAAGTTTTCGGATGCAAAGTCAGCTGAAACACCAATGGCAAAGAGACCATTATTGACTGAAGATGAAGAAGGAGATCATGTTGATCAACGTCAGTATAGGTCTATGATCGGATCGTTGATGTATCTGACAGCCAGCCGTCCGGATATAATGTTTGCGGTCTGTAACTGCGCAAGATATCAGGCTAACCCTAAAACTTCTCATCTTTTTGCTGTTAAAAGAATCTTTCGGTATCTTAAAGGCCGGCCTCGGTTTGGTCTTTGGTATCCTAGGGATTCTATTTTTGATTTGTTTGCGTTTTCTGATAGCAATTTTGGAGGCACTGATAGTGACAGGAAATCTACATCAGCTGGATGCCAATTTCTAGGTGATAGGCTTATCTCTTGGCAATGCAAGAAACAACAAACAGTGGCGCTTTCTACAGCTGAAGTTGAGTATGTTGCTGCTTCTGCTTCTTGCTCTCAGGTGGTGTGGATGCAACATCAATTGCAGGATTATGATTTGACTTATCTCAATACTACAATTTACTGTGATAATGATGCTGCAATACAAATTGTTAGAAATCTTGTTTTTCACTCCAAAACCAAGCACATAGACATAAAGGTTCATTTCATTCGAGATTGTTTTGACAGAGGTCTCATTACACTTGAACAAATCGACACAGATGCAAATGCTGCTAATTTGTTTACTAAACCTGTCAACAGCTCAAAATTCAGAGTGCTTGTTGAATTTCTGAAAATGATCTGGTACACTGACTGAGCATGGTCATTTGTATTTAGGTAAATTTGTTCATAAAGTTTTCTATTCTTAGGTAGTTTTTATTTATGCACAAATTTAGGGGGAGATAAATACAAAAACAACATAAAAAAAAATTTGCCATGACAGGGAAATGAAATGAACTTTCACATTATGGTCAAGGGCTGACTCATGTAAGACCAGTATCGAAACAGTTTGACTCTAGTATCGATGTGTTGGTAGGATCTATCCTTAAGATTGGAAACATTGGCTGTTTCTGTTTAGAACTGAATTAGTACATGACCCCAGGAAAGAAAATCACTTGGATTTAGCTCATGTCTATTTGAATGTCGGTATGTTGTCCCGATACACACAATTTTGGTCTGACTCTGAAATCTTCTCTGAAAAAGTCGTGTACCTCCTCTGCTGCATCCAGATACATGCTGACCTGGAGGTGCTAGGAAACTACAGCTTCTGCTGCATCCAGATACATGGTGACCTAGCTGTACGTTGTCGCGCTATAGATCTAATACACCCGAAAGAGGCCCTCTTGTGCCCAAAAGAAACCTCAAGAAACCTATATCAAATTGAGAAAAACTCATTTCATCTGTATATTATACCATCTCTGCTTGAGATCTATTCTGTTCTCTTCTCAATCTATTCCAAGTTAAGCTTTCAGAGATCTGGATTGGACTTGTGAAATATGTGGTAGGGAAGATACTGGCATGATAGAGTGTGTTGTTTATATTTCCATGATTTGATTAATATTTATTTGGGTGTTCATTGTTAAGAAATTAAAACATGATAAATTATGTTACAGGCAGTTTTATGGAAAGGATCTAGGGAGATGAGTTTAGGTGGACAACTATACTGGCAATCGTCTAGATCTTTCGGTAGTAGATCAGTGTTGATAAATATGGTCAAGCCCAAAAGCCTAGTGATTTGATCCCTGAGCATCTATAGTGTTTCCTATTTTTTTGTAAATAATATCTTTATTATTTATTGTGTTTTAGGTTTTTGCTGTTGTGACACATGCTCAGGAAGTAGAGGGGTCATATAAGAATTTTTTTTTAAAAACAAATTGGATCTGTTAATTTAATGGTAATTATCTTTTGGATTCAAATTTTAAAAGAGAATAGTGGTCTCGAATCGAGATAGTGGACTTGGCCCAAATTCATTAGAGGTCGGCCCACTGACATGGTATTTAAAAGGGATCTCGACTCGAGACCCCTTTGTTCACTCGAAAACGTTTCAGTCAACGTTGAAGACTCTCTCAATTCTCCGGCAACTGTTTGTGTTTTTCCGATATATCTCCGGTCTCGACTTATTATTTAAGGTAATTTTTGGGTTTTATTGATATCTTGTTGAAGGCATGATTAAACATTTTCAGATTGTTTGAAGTTTTGATGAAGATCGTTGAAATCTTATGAATGTTTGAAGATTCTGATGAACCCTAGTTTGAGTATATGTTGGTCTTCATAAAATCATGGAGTGTTTGTGATGTTCGATCCAAAGTCTTAGTAAACTTGAGTTGTTTGTGAGGTTTCGACTGAGATTATGACTGGACAGGTCTGAGGACTCGAGACTTGTGGTTGCGAGTCGCAACCTCACTTGTCTCGACTGAGGTCTCGACTCAAAGTAATAGGTCTCGACTGATGTTTCGATTGAGGTTTCGACTCGAAACCTCATGGTCTCGACTCGAAACCTCATGGTCTCGACTCAAAATATTACAGTATCGAGTTAACTCATGACTATTTCAACTGTTTTGGAGGCTGATTTGTGTAATCTGTTTTATTACATGGATTAAATTTTACTTTCAATTTTGTACTAAGTGTTTTCATTTGGTGCAGAATATGGACTTGAAATTTATTTCAACTCACAATCAAGCTGGTTATCTGGCTGCTCCTCCAGCAAAGCATAGAGAATTATATACGTCGCTGATCAAAGGATTAAATAGCTGCAGATTGGTACATGCACTACGAGAGAATCCAGTTGTCTATGAAAATTTAGTTCAAGCGTTTTGGAAGACTGCTAGTTTTGACGCGCTTGGAGCTGAAGGAAAGGGAGCACTAATTGCTGAAATTGAAAAGAAGCCAATCACTGTGACTGAACAGATGATCAGAGAGGTACTGCAGTTTAATGATCAGGAGACAGATCCTATTGAGCTGCCAGCTGGTATAGTAGAAGCAATTCTGCCAAGACTTAGCTATGAAGGAAAGTACCCTCCATTGATGAAGAAGTTCGTGCACCCTTATTGGAGATTGTTGGTACACATGTTCGTTTTATGTATGACTGAAAATCGAGGGGGCACGGATCAATTAAACATCACTCAATCTGCTGCATTTACTTGTTTGATCACCAACGCACCATTCAACTACTCGAAGTACATATTCGAAGGAATGAAAAGGAATGTGACGGGAGTCCGAAAAGACAAATTTCTGATGTATCCAAGGTTTTTGCAGATGATTTTCAATGCCCGTTATCCAGACTTAGTGCGATCTGGTGACACTCTGGAGTTGAAACCTATGGGTCCTGCTTGCTTTGGTGCTTTAACTCCGAAAAAGGGTACTGAAAAGAAGTTCGAGTGTTTGATTCCTCTGGAGAAATTTGGTCAGTTTGCTGAGACAGAGGATGTGGTTGCTGATCCAGTAATAGTCCAACCTGTGCCTGTTAATGCGATGGTAGCTGAAGAGCATGATGTTCAGGGTGCAGTTGCTGACGAGCCTGAGACAGAGATCTTGACAATTAACTCTGACGATGAAGGCATAGAAATTATGTATGATTCGGGAGATGATGAAGAGCTTCCTCCCGAGAATGAAGCTGAGACTGCTGTTTCTACTGTTCCTCCGGTGATTACTGCTGAAAATCTGGCCTTGTTATTAAAATCAGTGACTGATAAGATAGGAAATCCTCCTTCCGATCTTACAGTATCAAATGAAGAGCCTGTTGAAAATCCAAAGGATTCTGATTCTGATTCTTTGCCTTTGAAGCGGAAAAGGAGGGATCCTCGTCCGGGAATGTATGTTGAGCAAGACAAAGATCAACCTGTGTGTACTGCTGAAGATGATGACGGATTGTATGACTTTGATTTTGAGAAAACTGTCACTGACACCACCACCACTACTGAGGATATTTTTGAGTTCAATACTGATTCTCAAGGAGATGTTTTGAAGACTGCTACTGCTGATGCTCAGGTTACAAGTGTTAATGTTGATTCTGTTGCTGAGTCAATGCCACTTGGTGTTTCTGAATCTGCAAGTCCTTCTAGAGTCGTTCTTGATGTGCCAAGCAGTTCAAGTGGTAAGAGACCTGAGGAGCCGTTTAGAATGCCATTTGATAATGATTCGAGTGATGATGATGAGTTTATAAGTATGAGAGAAATGAAGAAGCGGTTAATTGTTGTTGAGCAAGATTCAATTCATAAAGATGCCAAGATCATTCAACTTGAAGATACTATAGTGCTAAAGAATCAACAAATTGAACAGCTTCAAGAAGATATTAGTTTGTTGTTCAACATGGTATATGATCTACGTGGAAAGTTGGAGAAGAAATTTGGAAATGAATTTTCAGATCCAACAGATGTAGAAAACAGAAGGAAAGCCTTTGATAGAGATGATGCTGAGCGAAGTGCTGCAATGGAGAAGTATTTTGAAAAGGTTGTTGATCCTGTTGTAGAGAAGAAAAAGGCTGAGAGAATTAAGAAGAAAAGGGAGTTTGTGATACTGAAGAACAAGAATCTTAATCCAGATGATGATGATGCTCAGGCAACACATCATTTGATGGATGTCGGTGAAACTCCCTATGACAAAGTTGGAAACAGATCTGGTGTGGTTAGCTGGGATTTGATCATGATCGCAAAAGATGGTGGATTAAGAGAAAAGTTGGTCCTGTTGAATGGTACAAGGCTCCAGCTCAATTTCAGACGTTTACCAAGATTGATCTGACAAACTTAGCTAACGCACCTTATGTGGATGACAAGCCGGGTGGTCGTGGTCATTTATTTTGCGAGAGGTTGAAGAGGGAGGTTCTTCGTGGGTTTCCTTCTATGCATACTGCTGAATCACTTGTAAAACCACTCAAAGGTGTTCGAGATCCTTATACTAACAAGCGAATGAAAGCAGTTCACTGGCCTGCTACTGATAAAGAGAAGATGATTCCATTGGTGAGGAAGATTCCAAAAGGTGCCTTGAAGACGTTGCGTTTTTGGGCATATGATGAACGATTAGGGCAGGCTGTGATTGTGTGTGATGACAATGTGAATTTTCGCTTGGTGGATCAAGTCGATTTGTTGAATGTTGATTATGAAGATCTGCAGGTGTTAGCTCAGAATCATATTAGAGCTACTGAAAAATACGAGGAAATTGCTAAAGGATGGACTGCAGCTGTTACTTCAGTTATTCATATTCGTAAGAAAGGATTTGGTGGATTGAAGGATCGTTTGGGTGGTGCTCGTGAAGATTGATATCTCAAGTCACTCTATGCATATACCTAGGGGGAGATTGTTGGAACCTTAAGGTTTATACATAGAGAAGTCTGAAAGTACAAGGTTTATTTTGTCTAGTTTGACCTGTTAACTTGGGTCGTATTGGGTTTAGTGGTCTCGAGTGGGCTTAGGTCTTGTATACGGTCCATAGTGGTAGTATATAAGTAAGTTTTTGTTCTTGTGTTAGGGTTGTTGGTGTTACGAAGAACAACAGAGACCACTCGAGATCTTGGTTTTCATTATTCTTGTATTAGTCATCATTAAAGGTGAATGCAAGTATATTTTGTTTTGAATCATTGTGCTTATTTGTTTTAAACAGTTTTCTTGAATCTATACTTGTGTTTGGATTCCGCACTTACACAAGGTATTTGTGATATCATCAAGAGATCCTATCAGGATTTACAAGTTTGTATAGTGTTGTTACCCGTATCCCACACAAGGAGATAGAAATACCGTATCCCGCACAAGGAGATAGAAATACCGTATCCCGCACAAGGAGATAGTAAGCAATTCCAAACCCGGAATAGTGGTTTTGTTCCGTTTCCCAACCACCGGGAACGCATGCTTAAAGTAAAAAGTAGTGAACTCACCTTTGCTTTGCTCGGTTGACAATTTACTCGTGTTACGTTGGTCAACCATACCCTATTATGGTTGTTAAATACTTATTAGGTTCGTATGCAAGAATGTCACGTATAATTTACACGTATCTAACACATAGCATGTAAGTCCACAGTTCATATAATACACACATATAATTTACAAAAATGGTGGCAGTAACACGTATCCTACCAGCATACATGTTATTGGGCATATCCAAGCATATAACGGATAATCAGTAACAGTTAAACATTTACAACAGCATAAGGTTCAAAACATCAGCTTATGCGGCCCAATAACTCAGCGGGACAGTCCAGTCGAAACCGGGTGGTCTCGACTCGAGATCATGAGGTCTCGAGTCGCAACCAAGAAGTCTCGGGTTGCAATGGAAGGTCTTGAGGGATGCATGCACGAGTCGAAACCTCGAGTCGAGACCAAGAGATCTCGAGTCGCAACCTAATTGGTTTCGAGTCCCCTAATGTGCATGCTTGGTCTCGAGTAGACGTTCAATGTTCCCGAGTCGCAATCTCGCGGTCTCGACTCGTAACCATTGATGCAAGAACGGGTGCCTTCTCGAACATTCCCCAAATTTTGTACTATCCAATCAGAATTCATTAACATGTTTTATTCTACCGTACACTCATCAGATCAGATTAAACCAACATATTTCAAATATTTTCATATCATTCAAACAGTTCATCATTTATCAAAATGGATCTAATACTACAACTTTCCGTCAAAACGTATCGACATGCTCGCAACATCATGGTAACACATATAACGAATGTCATCGAATCATCACTATTTCATTCGTAACCTCCATGCTCATTATGACTAACCACATTTCTTCTTATTTCCATTATGGACAATTAACATGTATGTTGATTGGATAACTTTAAGAATGCAAAGCCATATATAACATATTTGTAACTTTTATTTATACTAAAGATTCTATAATATGCACATAACTACAAGAAATTTGGAATCACAATTGGCCACAAGCAAACTTATCAGGTTTCATTTACAGTTTGTCATTATTCATCATTCTATGCAAACACTTTCAGATCCTACTTATTTAAACAAACACACACCTAAGAATCACAAGTAATGACGGAGTACTGACCAAAATACGCCTACTCTGACATACCCGATCCATGCTTGACCCGAACCATACTTGACCGTCGTGTCCAGGTTTCCGGAGTTGACCGGGTTGACCCAAACTTTCTCGAACAGCGGCTGATTGAGGCCCAAGCAGGACCCAAGACCGCCGCCTCTGCTTCTTTCCTGAACAAGGACTCTGAACGTGACCCGAGCCTTTAATAACATCAGCTCAGGTCGGTGAGGTTCGTTGGATTCACACCACCACTGCCGCCTGAAGCATCGCTGTCATCGAAGACGATACCAGAGAAACGATGCCCCACCGCCGCTGGTAGAAAAGAGAAGGAACGGCTTCAGTCGTAGTCGACCGTTGCCGCCCGTGGGGGTTTCGTCGCGCCGCCCGTTTGTTGTCGCTGTGCGCCACCACCGGGATGGTGGTGGCCAGCTGTTTCCCTTCGCGAGAGACGAGAAGGAGAGAGGTGCAGGAGGTAATCGGGTGTTGGTGTGGCTGGAAAAAAAAATCATTGCAGGGGGGAGTGGGGTTTGCCGTCGGATTACATGACACCCGCCAGCCGGAATTCCGGCTCCGGTCGCCGGACAGGAGAACTGAGAGGAAGAGATGGAGTGTGCGGCTGTGATCAGTCTTAGGGTATTGGTTTCTTTTGAACACAAATGAAAAGGGTGAGGTTTTAGGGATATTTTATAGTCTAGGGTTTTTAGGTGAGTTGGGTTGGGCTTGGGCCCGAGTGTGCCTGAATCCGCAATGTTATGTGCCTCGCTCCAACGTATCGGCCCGTTTATAATAACTCGTTCGTACATAATTGGAATTCTCGTCATAGATTATTATTGTTTCACAAATAATAATAATGATAATAATACTAACAATAACTATAATAATGATAATAGCAATAATAATAACAACGACCATAGGCTCGTCTCTCGACGATCAGGATCAAGGGTTCGAGTTGTCACATTCTCCCCATGTTACAGGAATTTCGTCCTCGAAATTTAAGCTAAGGCATACGTTTTGCTCTAATTATAGACTCGCTGATTACCTAGTGTCATACGTTCATACACGTAGTTTACAAAAGTTCACAGAATAAGCATATAAGCCACGCAGCACATAAGGTCACATAGCACGTAAAATCATGTAGCCCAAGATACACAGAGTTCGTATGTATTTCACATAGCATAGAATTCCACAATTTTAATTGTAACATCCAAGTAATGTACAGGATGACCCGAAGTGTCACATTATCCCCAAGTTCAAGAAATTTCGTCCCGAAATTTAGCATTCAGCCACTGACAAGCTAGTGCGATTAAACGTTTTCGTGGGGTGTCACATCATCCCCTTGTTGGCTTGAAATTTCTTCCCGAAATTCAGTTGTAGCTTCAGTGCTGGAAGTAATGTTTGTAAACAACTGGGGATACATGTGCATCAACTGGTTTTCCCGTTCCCATGTAAAATCTGGGCCACGGCGTGAGTTCCAACGAACTCGATATGTTAATTACACGACGCTCGAGAGTTTTGATTTCTTGATCCTGGATCTCAATCGATTCCTTAACGTAGCGTAGTTTGTTGCTGATCACGAGTTCCTAAAAAGGAATAACGAATGTTTCATCTGACAGACACTTCTTCAGATTAGGCGCGTGAAAGACGTTGTGTACTGCCCTCAGCTCTTCAGGCTGGTTTAGTCTGCAAAGCTACCTTACCGATCCTTTCGGTAATTTCAAACGGTTCAACATATCCCGGATTAAGTTCGTTCCGTTAGCCAAAATGTACCACACCCTTCCAGGGTGGAACTTTAAGTAAAACCCAGTCTCCGACTAGGAATTCTAGGGGTTTCCTACGCTTATCCGCGTAGCCTTTCTGACGGTCTGGAGCTGCCGCCATGCGTTCCTGGGCAATCCTACCCTTTGTGTCAAGTGCAAATCCTGGGTCGGTAATTTGGCTTCCGCCCAACACAGAGGTGCCCGACATCTGCGTCTGTGCAATGCCTCAAATGGTGCTACCTGAATGCTAGTGCGGTAGCAGTCGTTGGAAGAGGATTCTACAAATGGAAGTATCACTCGTGTCCAAGGACGATAACACATGTTCTCAGCATGCGTTGGAGTGTTTGGATGGTGCGTTTGGCCTGGCCATCTGTTTGCAGGCGATAAGTGGTGCTCATGCCTAACTGTGAGCCGAAGGTTTTTGTATACAGCTTGAGACGAATTGGATACAAAACCTAGGTTTTGCTCAAAAGTGATAGAAGTTTGGCACTCCGTGCCCAGCAGCTGCTATCATCAAGTGGATGGTTGCAAGTTCGAAAACTTGTTGGTTTCCTTGGTCGCATGTCATCGCGTGTCGTTACTAGCAGACATCTCATCAATGCCTTGGGCAGGTTAGAATTAGATGGAAGCATCTCATAGATCATCTTCCAATTGCTGAAGCTCCAGACTATCGAGCATCTCCCTAATGTGAGGTGATACTCTTTCGAGTTTAAATCATGAGAGGTTGCTTATATGGTCGAGAAATGCGGGCTTCGCGATGCCCAAAGTCACGTGTTGAAAACTTAATAAGGCGGTTTGCGTCGTAAAAGTACCAGGGTAGAGCGTAGGAGTCGTCCTGGTTCCCACTGATTTTCGAAATAGGTTCGGACGTCTTCGAAAGAATCAAGTATCGAATTTTGACAGGATGGAATAAATTCGAGTGTCGTAACTAGGGGTTGATTGTATCGAGTTTGAAAAATAATGCTTGCAATACCTTTTACCTCTGGGGTATACTTGGCTCGTTGCTCCAACAAGTGACGTTCATAGAAAGTAATTCGTCAAACGTAGAATTGTGTAGAGTAGGGTAGGATAAGGATCATCGAATCCGTGAATCATAATCACGAGTAGTGAGATAATGCAAGAAGGGTAGTCATAACTGTTGCGTTCAACTAGAGACAAATCATGAAGGCTTTGGGATCGGCAATAGGGATTTATCTGACGTCGACGGGGTAGCTGGTCGTACACAAGTTGTATGTAGTTAGAAGAACGTCGCTTGTCGATAAGGTGTGTTACGTCGATGTGGTTAACACCATAAGAAACGGCTAGAGAGGGATGATCGTCGTGCGGGTCTGAAGGTTTAAGGGTCTACTGAGACGTTCGGTAGGATGTGATTCCTCAAATTGGTAAGAGACCAAGTTCGAGTGGGTTGTTCTAAGTCGTGTGAATGAGTTTGAAGTAGCGCTGGCGTCGTCGAGGGGTTTCGATGTGAAAATACGGGGACAGGCTTTGGGAAAATTCGAGATTGAAGTAACGTGTTTGCCAAATTTCGGGGATATAAGAAGTTCGTCGACTAAAGGTCGAGCTAGCTGGATTCACTAAACTAAAGAGAGATCCGGTCAAGGCTTCTATATGAAGAAACGTGGATGTCACGAAAACGAAACGCCAGAAGTGAGGATACCATCTGTGCAATAAACGCGGATTCGTACGAAAGCTGGCGAAAGGATTCACATAATCAGAAAAAGTCATCAAAGAATAACGATCTGGAAAATGTAAGATAAGGTAAGCATCTAGGTCACCGTGCTCGTCATTAGGTTGACTGGCTCGTGTCTTCGTCTTGCCACACTTTCAAATACGCCGATTTGTAAGAAAGATGCCAATTTGCTGGGTTTCGGGGCGTGCTATTGTATAAGGTTCAACTTGAATAAGGACTAACCATGTAACGAGGGATTAGGAGGAAATAACTTCATGGTCGATGGAAAGGCGATACGATTGCTGGCACTGCAATGTGAGGTATACCCCACGCATGCTTTTCATGTTCGGGACGTGCAAACAGAAGCCCGAAAAGTGTAGACTTACCAGAATGATTCAAGATTCCAGGTGATCGGTCGTGTGAGGGAACAAGTCTCACTACTTAAGTCGAGAGAGAAATACGCAAGTAAAAAGGATGTGAATGACGTCGTCATTCCTTCTAACATCACATGATATAAGAATGGCTCCTTTTTGTCGATTCGTTCTCGTAACTCCTCTATGTGGTCCATAGCAGACCTTTCCTGAGCAGGTTTATCGGGGAAACGTCCTTCGCGTCGATTTGCGGTCCAAGGATGATATCAAGAAATACGTGGACGAGGGCTTGGAATAACTGGTTCCTTGCCCTTAGTGTATCGTGGTTTCGAACCAGGTTTAGGAGGACTCACTCCTTTTAGCACGTAACACGCTAGCCTAGCCTTCGTATGGTCCACTGTTGTTTAATACTAAATATACGCATACGTACTAACATATATATGCCAATTATACACCTACCCACATGTGTGTTCACACACATAAGTTATGCACAAGTAAATGCTGATAGCCTACCATTACCAGGTGAGCATCTGAGGTTGACGAACCTTGCAATCCGGAGTGTGGTGTCGTTGTGGTTTGCACTAAAGAACGGTTATAGTCTGGTTTCATATAAAAATATTTTATTTCCCAACCAAGAATATTTTATATTTAAAACCTAGTTCGCTATAACCAATGGCTCTGATACCAATCTGTCACACCCTCAAAATCCACACGCGGAGTATTACCGCGAGGCGTGTGACGACCAGGATCTTAGCCACTAATTATTTTGAACGGATTAGTTATTGTTGTAAACATCAGCATAATTAGTGACCTAATTTAAATTTTCAAAACATAGTTTAAGTTCACAGCGGAAAGGGGAAGAAAACGCATCATAATTGAAACCACAAGTTTATTAATATGTCACTTACGAACCACGCACCCCATCCGATTGCAACGTCCGTCCAAGGCTGTATCGAGCAACCTACAAAGCATGCAGTAGAGTGTCAACATAATGTTGGCGAGTTCACGTGTTTGCAGATATCCAGTTTTAATTCCAAAAACTTGTTTTAACCAGTTAAATTACTCGTTTATACATGCCATGGGGAGCTACCCCATAAGTAAGCAACTAAACTGTTTTTCCAATACCGAATACTAATTAACCCCACGTTTCCGCAGTGCCCCGTTTGTCAATGTTCTATCATCATTGACGGTTGCCGGAATCTATTAGTTCACGCCCGTTCCCAGTAACAAGGGTCGGTGTGAGGCTGGTCAGACCTAAATAGCGCTATCAACTAATAACCCGTTCGCCTGGCCCCGGCGACTAATCGGTATTAAGTAGTATGGACTTAAGTGATAGAGTTTCGTTTAGTGTTGCTCGTTGCATTTCCATATAAACAGTAATTAACTAAGAGTTCCGAGTAACAAGGGAAGAAGAGAAAGTTTGTTCACAGTAACCAGGGAAGAAAAGTAAGTTTGTACAGTGTTGTTACCCGTATCCCACACAAGGAGATAGAAATACCGTATCCCGCACAAGGAGATATGTAACACCTCGTAAAATCACGTCCAATAATGTATTGACACGTGTCATAGACTTAGAATATGTGAAAACATACTTTAGAGGGACTAAAGTTGACAAACAGTGAAAACTATGGAATATAAGTGTCCAAAGTGTCAACATGGGATAAACAGGCTCTAAAATAACCCTACATAGTGTTTATACCCTAAACGGATAAATCATGGATCATACGAGGCGGAAAATGTAAGAAAGTGAGGAATTACAAACTACGGGGACTAAAAGTGTCAACATGTTGAATTTATACCTCTGAGTGATCTTTTAACAGACCCGAAGCTTTGTAATGCTAAATTATACTCACTAGAATGTGTGGTAAAAATTTCATGAAGTTTCGTTATCGTATGAGAAAGTTATGGCCAAAACTGTACTTGAGGGGTTAAAAGCGTCAACGTCAAATTTCATGACTTTTCGGGTGAGCGCAAAGTTAACCGAGGACTTTACCGTGTTGTTAAAAGTCCCAAGGTCCTTAAAAATCAAGTTTGTAAGCCTAATGAGCTAAATAGGTGGCAAAAACCTAGTAACTAAAGAGCAGGGACCAAACTGCAACATTTAAACAAGTTTTGTGGATCAGCAGACCCCAGGCGGCCCGCCTGGGCACCCTTAAGCGGGCCGTGTGACCTGCCCAGCGACAGAAAACCCACATCTGCCAGTTGCAGGTCTGTTCTTGGGTTGATTCCAGCTGCTTTCGGTTATAAGAACCCACCAATGGATTTACATGCATTCACAAACCTTTGTCCACCCTTCACAACCTCTGAAAACCTCTAATTAAGCTCTTGATCAGATCAAAACTTCATAACAAAGGGTCTTGTGATAGTAAACCAAGAACACTTGAACTTTCAAAGTTCACAAGAACAACTTCTGGAGCTTTCTGGACGACGAGGCACCTTCCTAGTGATTTCTAAGCTTTGTTAGGACCTTTATAAGTGTTCATAACCTTCTCTAATTCGTTCTAGCTTAGTTTATTTACCGAAAGTCAATCCGTCGTAACTATAGTTTGACTTTTTGATTAAACGAAAATGGCTCAGTCATTTCTCAAATTGAAAGTACCTACAAGTTGGTATTTATGTGAGGAACAAACCCTCAAAAGGGTATTTCCAGATTCCCACTATAAACATGTCGAATGTCGAGTCAAAGTTGTTCTTAAAAAGTCAACAGAACTTGTTTTTGCAAAATCTAGCATAAATAGTAATATAGATGACATGCATTCAGCTTGATCATCAAAATAACTTTATAATAAATGTAAGAATATGTTTTATCATGATCAACTCGACAATTTTGATATAAACACGGATTGGAACCGAAAGTCTTACAAAATGACTTTTTCTTTGACTCTTGATTCGGATCTGTGCATGCATGTTTGAGATCTGCCTTAGAGCTTATTTTGGACCATTTTATTTATGTTCAACTCTCTGGAATTTTTACAACTTGATTCCATGCTTAACCGATTCATATGCATGTTTCCGATTTATGCTCAAAGTTGACTATTTTGCCCTTTTTGTCATAAAACGTGATTTTTGGAAAAGTGAAAGAGTAGAAACATTTATTACTGATTTATAAACTTGCACCGAAAATTTGAGATCAGTTGGAGGTCCAGATTTGGAGTTATGTCCGACATCGTAAATCTAAAGCTTTATGTTAAATAAACGGCGTAATTAGCATATAGCCTAGTTAAACATACTTTTTGATATAAAATTTTTACCCACTGAAGTAATATATTATTTTGGGATTTTTTAAAGATTTTTATGTAATTTTTGGCTAAGCATAACTCGTAGTCGTAGACTTAATTCGGCAAATGCCGAATTTACCCTTTTAAGCCATAAAATGAGTTTTATAAATCCTTTTGACCCCAAACCTTTTTCTACTGATTTTATTTGTTAAATAAAATATTTTGAGCATTCTGGAAATATAAAAATCTCAGCTTTCTTTTGAAAACCCGGAAACGGCTCTAAATCGCCTTCTAAGCGTTTTTAACGCATAGTATGCGCTATAACCATATTAAACATATACGGTTTATACCTACTGATGTATTTAGCATATTTTTATATAATAACAGTAAGAATAAGATTTTGAACTCAGGTTTCCTGTTTTGTCACTTTTAGCCCTTGGGAAATTACCAAAATACCCCTAAGGTGCCTAGTTTGATTTTAAATGGTAAGATTTGTATATGGGTTATACCCTTCTGTTATAAAATTTCAAAATGAATATTTTTACTGTATAAATCAGACTTATAACTCAGTTTATCAAATTAACCCTTTTATGATCTTTTAAATGACCAAAATGCCCTTATGAGGCTTAAATTGAGTTTAAAATCACTTGAGGCATAATAGAACATAACTTGCTGATGTTATAACATATTTAAAGCATATTATATCAGGGAACTTGCATATGACTTGTTCGGTTAACCGTAACGCCCTTTTTGCGTTCGAATCGGTTTATGTAACTAGTTTGCATAAACGGGTCGAAACGGGTCAAACATTATCATTTTAATCTCAAAATCCAGAATGTGTTTAGCATACCCATATTATACAAGTATTCAAACTTGTCGGGTCTAAATCACATTCTATCCGGTCTTCGCTTAATCGTGCGTTTAAACCGTAATCTTCATTTAAGAACTAACCGGTCTAGGCTTACGCCAAATTAAAGACCCGTTAGAAATCTAATAGTTTATTAAAAACCTTCGTTCCAGATTTAGGAGCCCAGTAAAAGCTATCTGTACTTGCATTTGGTGGTATACGGCTGGGATTAAATTTATATTTAGCTCAGGTAAATACTCTTAACTTATTTTCCCTATACGGGCTTGGGATACGGTGCTATAAAAGTACCGCTTGGTCGGGTTTGTGTAGTCATTTAAATTGGATTGTGATTAATGTATTTGCATGACCCGTTTGATATGTATTATTTGGTGTATGGCCTTTGGGGGTTAAATGACCATGTCCCGGATATCCTTGGCATCATTCATGAAATGGCCACGACCTAAGCACGGGGTGTAGGCGTACACCTGACAGTTGCATTATGTAAAAACTGGTATCCCACTATAAGAAATCGACATTGTGGGCATTATACCTGTGGCGTGTCAGTTAACTTAAGTCCGGCCCTACAAACCGGCCCTAATGGACGACAAATGAGTAAAACTGTATACAAGATTATTTTGAATAATTGTCCCAAGTTATAAAATATTTTTGCCGAAGTGCATTTAAATCAATTTTCAAACTCTTTTCAAAATGAGTCAGTTAAGTTGTATTTACCAGTGCAAACTGACGTATTTTTCCAAAAAGGTTAAGTGCAGGTACTAGACGAAATGGGCTGGCTACTCCAGGCATCATTACTCAAGTCTCGCAAGCTGTAGATGTCAAAGTCTGTTGAACAGTTTTCCTTTTTATTTTCGATCCGCCTGTGGATCTGTTTCGACAGTGATGTATTACTTAAACATTACACTTTATTCAGTTGAAATAAATCTATATCTTTTGCTTCCGCTGTGCATTTGAATTTGTGTTGTTTGACTATGATGATATCAACTACGTCACGGTACTCCCCACCGGGCCCACCGGTGACACGTGGAAATTCGGGGTGTGACAGGTTGGTATCAGAGCCAACGCTGAGTGAATTAAACACTAGCCTTTTTGTGTTTAATCTCAGTTACACAATTGCACACTCTTGAGTCTAGACAAGAACATAGGACAAATTCTAATTCGTTATATTTTGTTTCCTTGTTATTTTCTGATTAGCCTTTGCATGGGCAAGTCATTTTTTATAGAAGTCCTGTTTAGGGCAACCATGTACTTGTTTAAATTTTAATGGGATGATTAGATTCCTATATTATAAGATCTACCATTGTGATAAAACGGCAAAATCTAAAAAGGACAAGACCTAGCTCAGGATAGGGCCAAGATGGTAGTTCCTCAATTAGATTCAGATCCTTGTGAACATCTCAACTTAGGATTGCTCTGCGTTAATATTAAAAGAATCTTAAAGGTAAAACCTAGCCTAATTGTCATTACAGACATGGCCAAGATGGTAAAACCTAGCCTAAATGTCACTGCAGACATGGCCAAGATGGTACAGCCTATTCAAAAGATTCAAAACCTTGTTAAACATCTGAAAGCATATTAATATGCTTGACAAAGTGTGATTCGATAAAATCACATAAGTCATTCTTAAACTGGGTCATTCTTAATTTCCTTAATAACTTAATCATTCCTTAAGGATGAAGTGCCCACGGGCTATAATTAACGTCCTCTGGGACTAAAGACAGTGGTAGCCTACAACTCCCTGTCTAGAAAAGGGTAATGAACTTTGATTCAAAAATTAATACCTCGATTCTATAAAATCCTGGTTTATAAATTTAATCCGTCTACGTGACTAGGCCTTTTGTGCTATTATTAACTTATAATTTAGGGTTATGATAAAAATCCTGAAAAAAAATTAACTAAAATGTGTATTAAAAACCATAGTTAATAAATCGTTTTAAAACAATAGAAACTGTGTAAGCTTCTATATAAACCCTGCCCTGTTTTCTTTTATGTAGCAATTAAAGCTACATGGCGAGGTCGGAGGAAGTGAACAGTCATTCCCTGGAAAACCACGATGATGATGATGAAAGGATTAATATAGCCAAAGGAGAGCTCCGTGACCTGATTAATACGGCTGTATCTAAAGCTGTAGAGGAGCAATTCAAGGAGTTTAGTGGAACTCATAGTAAAGCTTTTTCTGTGCCTCACTCTAAGTCAGTTAGAAAAGCTCATTCAAAATCTCATAGCAAACCACCCTCTAAGAAGGATGAACCTAAGAAAGAGGATGATGAACATTCCTCAAACCAACACAGTGTTCCACGTAAGAAAATGGTGTTCGATGATGAGCCACGTACCAAGTCTTGTACTTATTGATCGATGTCGTAAGGTCGGTCAAAAATAAAGTTAAAAGTGTCCTATTCACCTTTTACTAGTAAAGGGCAAGTAGGGTGTCGAATCCACGGGGAATCAGTGGAAAGTATGAAAGTTCGTTGCTTTAATTACCATCTACGTCTAAACTAATTGCTTTTTTGCAGTTTTGAGAATGATTGCGAAAACAAATGTAAATTAGAGTTGTAACAATTATGAGAAGAGGGACCAATCTCCGGGTTTTCAGGTTATGCAGAAAATCAGGTTACTTAGTTACAACCAGTTGAAAATCACATAGACATGATTTGTAAAACTTGTTTTGATAAATAATTAACAGACAATATATTTGATTGCAATGATCCACGATCGAAACCGAAAGATTGATGCAAATGAATAGTAGTCCAATTAATTACCAATTTCAGATTTCATACACATAGTGAAGTTCAATGATTAAAGGTTTAAACAATGACATCCTAGAATTTAATCCCGGTTGTTGATGAACAAACCAAATAATTGATGAACACGAATGAATACGATAATCAAATAATGTTTAATCAAAACAAAAACAATAGGAACGACTAACCGAAAGTTTAATCGAATCCTAATCCAAAAAGTTGTAACAATAAGCAAACCAACGTTTCGTACATAAACCCTAACCCCGAAGATGATCACAGGTGGTTTAGCCGCTCATGCTCTTGATTTGATCTTCAATCTTGATGAGAAATTGCATGATTGATGATTAGGAGATGATTGGAAGGTGTGGAATTGTGGAAGAATGCCCCAAAATCCCCTAATGGTCTCCCCAAAATCGTCACAGGTCGAATGGAGTAAAAGATCCCCATAAAAACCTAATTTTCGCATATTAAACCTGATTTCCGTAACCCCTGAACCGTAGGCTACTGTCAGATCCGTAGGCTACTGTCGGCAGCTTATTCACAAAACTGTTTTCTTCATAACTTCTTCGTTTTAACTCCGTTTTCTTCCCCGTTTGCGCCCACGTCTTTGTAATCCAATTCTCTATCATATCATGCTTTGATATCTTTATTTACTCTCCATTTGCATTCTCCAAAACACCTCTAATCTTCACATTTAACCTGCAAAGCATCATTTTCTCATAGTTATCCAATTCCACACATATAAACACTCAAATATGCATAAGATTGGACATTAAACGCATATAAATCACAATCCAAATACCATCCATCACATCCCCACACTTGACCTTTGCTTGCCCTCAAGCAACTCCATTCGAAACGTTATCACGGACAAATAACGAATACCCCAAACGCCCCCACTATGCATTAGCTAGGGTCCAAAGTCATACCCCATCCTTGATTAGCATTAGATGTGTTAATTCAGCAAGCAAACACAGTACACATTTTTAAACAGAACTCGCCCAACTAAGCCTAACATGCTCCCGGTTTTTATTTTCATGCAACACACCCCTCACAATCTGTCGCTCCCCTCGGTTTAATATCTGAACTAGCATGTAATGCGCTAGTATGAAACACTCATTAACCGAACATGAAACTCTGTATTCATATGCTTGTATGACAATCACACCTCCACTCTATCACATAGACAACGCACATATCTAAAGGACTTACGGGTTTTGGGCTTAGGGTAAAGGTGGTGATTTTTTTTTTTTTGTTTTTGCTATTTTAAGTGGCTAAACGAATAGGGAGATACCAATACATGACAATCTTTATTCACACTAACTTAATAAATAACAAATATATATTTTTCTCCAGCCGCCTATTTCGACCATTTGGCCTATTTACTTGACTGAATTTTCTCTTTTTCTCTTTTTTTTTTTCTTTTTTCTCATCGCTACTACTTTTTTTTTTTCAACAACATAAACAACTGAACACATAGATTGTCATTTACGGTTGGTAATGTAACGGGTCGGTTTGGATAATGACTTGGGTTTGACAAACGAACAGGTATAAGGCTCAAAGTTGGCTACTATGGTTAATTTTTGGGTAATCGGTTATCAAAGGTGTAAAAGAAAAAGGAGATCCTAATGTGCCTTTATCATTTATGTGCATATATCTAGCCCAAAGTCTCAGCATGTATCGAATCACACAAGTTCTAAAACAGAGAAACATACGACCTACTCTCAACAAATGAATATATAAATCTCAATTCAACTAACAGTCTAGTAGGCTCAAAATCTCACTAACGTGGGGAATAAGGTTACCGATGTGTGCATGCATTTATTACCAACAACTTGTCACCCCTAGTTAGGCAAGTTCTAAACATTTTTTTTCTAAAAACACCTGCTGAAAACGGCTCATATTACTATTCTATTCTGTAAGATTAGACCATGACTAAGGACCCGCGCACCACAAGCAGAGACGAGTAGATGTACTGAAAAAGCCGCTTTCACGCCCGATTAGACCGCTTTTAAGACAAAAATTTAAAATTTTTCAATTTTTCAAAAACTTCCCTCATCCCCACACTTGGGATACATTGTCCCCAATGTATAGGTTTTATGGTCAAATGTGTGATTTACCAACATGCAATTTATCCCATTCAAGCGACTCATTTCAACCACCCATCCATCTACACAAGACAAAAACCCACTAATACCATACCCAACACATAGTATAATGTTTTACACCACCAAAGAGACAACCACATAAATCCTACACAAATAAACAAAACAAAACACCGCCAAACCGCCTATGGTCTAAACCACCACCCAACACACAATATAAGAAAAAAAAATACAAAACACAAGAGATAGGAAGAACACATGGACCTGATCGACACCGATCAGCGAGTGCTCAGTGATAACGATGCTGAGGAGGTCCAAAGATGGACGTCAACGTGTCCACAAATTCCCCGAATCCAAATGCTCCTACTACCCGACCTTCCTCCTGATTTTGAGCGCGCTCTTGGTGTGGGTCCACCCACTCTGAATGGTGAACCGGAGGCACTGGGTAGTCAACTGAACCATCATAAGGCGGAAGGGAAGTGTAGTCAATGTGTGGTGGGTTTTCCACCACCGGCTGACCTGTACGCCATGCTGTGTGCAACCGCCTCTGTCGATCATCCTCAGCCCTGTGATTGATCTCCCTTTGGTGAGTATATTCATGAATGCGGTTCCAAAGCTCCTGCCTACTATAATTTCGCTGAGCATCCCATCTTAATTGCGCAAAGCCTCGGGTATTCTGATCAAAGATTGCCTGATAATAAGCAGGCCATTCGCCATAGTCGGAAGGTCTTGCCTGCTGCACCAACTGATCCAACCCTGGACAAGTATCCTCAAAGCCAAACTGCATACCCCTAAGTTGAAGCATGCTCGAACCAACACCAGCCCTGGCCCTATCAGAAGGCCCCTCATCAACCTCAGCGTCTTCACCATCACTTTCACCCATCACTGAATCATCACTCTGAGGTTCATCTCTCTCACCCGGCTCCAATTGCCTAGCATCGGGTCTCAAAACCCTCCATTTTCTACCTTGATGCTTTAACTTGTGGTAACGTTCTGTTCGGGTATACTTCCATCCAAATTTGTTCAACCCATCCAAGGTCCATGGTGTGAACTTTTTCTGCACAATGTGAAAAGGAGAACCCTCTCTAATTGCCCCATGTCGTTTCAGCAATGCGGTAATCAAACGAACATGTGGGATCTGCCACCTTTTGAAATCATTCCTAGACATCCAAATGTTCATCATAACAAGATATCTAAAAGAGATCTTCGGTCTGCTCATGATCAAAGAGTACAAAATAGGCACATCGGGATTCCTCACAGATGCTCTGTCACTTTTTCTTGGCATGACTTGTTGTTGCACTATTGTTAACAATAACCTCGCTGGTACTCTTAGTTCCTCCTTCTTTTTATCTGCACCTCTACCCTTCCCCTCTAGAAAAATCTCATCCAACATTACATCCCATGTCGACTGCTTCTCAGGATGTTTTAATTCTTCCTCAGTAGGGTAACTGTATTGACTGGCTGGTTTTGAATAAAATCGAGCGATTTCATTAAGTGTCTCCATTGACATTGTTACGTCAACTCCACCAGCTCTACCCGTCAACGACATTGTTTTCGGTGGACGTCTACCAGGGTCCATTTTCAAAGTCCCAACCCATTGTTGAACATCATCCAGATACAACCTTTCACTTTCACCATCATAGCAACTTAAAGCGGCTTCCCAACCTAATGCTTCAAATTTCTGAACTATCCCAAACAGTCGGAACTGATCCATAGTCATCTCCTTCTCCCACTGAAACCCAGCCTCTCTACTAGAATTCTTCGCCATTTTTTCATTAAATGCGTTTAATTGCCAGTGTGAGTGGATCTTCAGCAATGAACCACCCGTCCATTCAGCTCTACGTGGAATGTCACTATGTTCATGTTCTACAAGTTGTGCTCCACCTGACGGACCATCCTGACCCCTTGATGTCCCAACTCTCTTTTGTCTTATGGATCGTGATGACGCTGGTTCGGACAAACTAACAACACCCTTATTCTTGCTTTTGATTGTCCTGCCCATCCTACACACATAACAAGCAACAACCAAACAACCAAGTCAAGACAAGAATTCAAAGTGGAACGTTTCAAAACGTACGTATCAGTTAAACATGGGTGCACCATTTTCCAATAACCTCCCCAAACTTATTTAAAACTCTGGCTACTTGGTTTATCGAGTCCAACCGTGTTAGTTAACTTAGCGATCCAAAACACACAAGTTTTTTTTTCTCTTTTTTTTTAAGCATCAACAAATTACCACATTCAAAAGGTTCATGAATTCTCAATTCGTTGACTTTTAGAATCAACAAAATTGCTTTTATGAACATTCGATAAACCATTAACACCTGCTAGTAGCCATAGAGATACCCCGTGCTAGCAACAAAGCCTAGCATCCATCACAATCTCATTATTAACACACAAAAAAAATGCACCCACATTCTTATTTGCAATACCTGACCATCACTATCAAGACATATACTGATCATACCTTACTAATCATATGATTCGGTGGAGAAACACATACCTTTGTTGCTGAAAACACTTGCTTGGACCTAAATTGAACGTCAGGAACTAAAAAAACGAAAACCCCCAATTTTAAAAATTAGGGTTCGTCCCTTCCTTCTCTGATTCCTCACAAACGAGCGAGAATCGTATAAAACGAACACTGAGGTTTTGTTCTCCTCGAAAAACTAAGCAAGTTACACCCAAGAACCACTCGATTTGGTGCAGGTTTGGCGAAACTAGAGGTTGAAGATGACAATGGCGTCTAGGGTCTTACGAAGGAGATGATCAGATACTGGCATGCAATTCGTTTTATTTTAATGTGGTTTTTATTTTTTATTTTTACAATTCGGGTTATATCCTGACCCGACCCACATAAATAATCCGGACCCATGACCAACTAAGACCTCTTTTAAATATTGTTGTTGAGGACAAACCGTAGGATACTTTGCCTACGGAAGTGATTTTAATTGTAAATATTACAAACTTGCTGTTTAATTTCCACCGTAAGGCATGGACTCCCAAAGTAGCCTACGGTTTCGTGTTTTTTTTTTTGTTTTTTAATTTTTGCACTTCATTCACCGTAAATAAGATTCTCAAGACCATTTCTCTTTCTTTTTTTTTTTTTTTTTTTTGAACTTGCTATTTAATTCCCACCACTAACACCCATAAATACATTCTCAAAACCAATTCTCAACGACATTTTTTTTTTCAAATAGAATGAATGGTTTTTTTTTTTTTAATTCTATTTTTTTTTAACTAAATAAATAAAATAGAATGAATGGTTTCAAATGGTTTGAAACTGATTCTCTTTGATTCCAATACCGAACAAACTTTCCTTTCGGTTTACTCGCCCGCTCCACACCCCATAAAAAAAACGTGTCGTCCGCGACACACAATTGAGTCCGAAAACGTACCTGAGCGGTTTCAACTTCCCCACACTTGGGTAATTGTATCCGTGACGAACGATACAGCGTTAGAATCTGCGAAATATCATATGCAAACGAAACCAAACCAACGAAACAAACAAATGCACAATAGTCTACAACCTCGGGCTGCCTCCCGCGAGCGCTAAGTTTAAGAGTCTTCAGCCAGACTTCATACCTGACATGGTTATTCCGCATCATGGATCAAAGTGCTCAACATGAAGCACTCCGACTGTTTATCCGGTCCGTTGATATCATTAGCTTCCAAATACGGTTTTAACCTATGCCCGTTCACAACTTGCCTCAAATGGTCATCAAAATCTTCGATCTCTATGTCTCCGTAGTTTCCGATCCGCGTGATCAAATATGGACCCATCCACTTGCTTTTCAGTTACCTGGAAACAATTTAAGTCTAGAATTGAATAACCATACCTTCTGTCCTACCTCAAACTTCTGTAGCCTTAACTTTGCATCGTGCACTTTCTTCGTCTTGTCCTTATACGCCATTGCACTCTCATACGCTTCATCCCTTAATTCTTCAAGCTCTCCCAACGACAATTTCCTTGCTTTACCTGCACTTTCATAATCCATGTTAACTTCTTTCACAGCCCATAGCGCACGATGAGCAAGCTCAGCAGGTAAATGACATCCTTTTCCATAGACCAACCGATACGGTGTGGTTCCAATAGGCGTTTTATAAGCCGTACGATACGCCCACAAAGCATCATCCAACTTAGTGGACCAATCCTTGCGGTCGGGTCGCACGGTTTTTTGTAAAATCTCTTTTATTTGCCTGTTGGAGACCTCAACCTGCCCACTCGTTTGTGGGTGATACGGTGTAGCGATTCGGTGGTCTATGCCAAAACGTTTAAGCAATTTTCCAAAATGAAAGTTTTTGAAATGTGATCCCCCATCACTTATGATCACACGAGGGATTCCAAATCGCGAAAATATGTTTGTTTGGACAAATTTGCAAACAACTTTATGGTCATTCGTCTTGGTGGCAATCGCTTCTATCCATTTTGAAACATAATCCACGGCCACCAAGATATAATAATTTCCCAACGAATTAGGGAATGGGCCCATGAAGTCGATTCCCCAAACGTCAAAGATATCAACCACAAGGATCGGCTGCATGGGCATCTCATTCCGTTTTGAGATACTCCCTAATTGTTGACATCTAACACAATTCTTTGCAAATTCAGCTGCATCCTTGAAAATTGTAGGCCAATATAGCCCACACGCAAGCACTTTATGCCCGGTTTTCTGTCCGCTGAAATGTCCACCACACGCCGATGCGTGCAACAACTCCAACACACACTTTATCTCCTCATCCGGAATGCAACGTCGGATTATCTGATCAGCTCCAACTTTAAAAAGATCCGGCTCATCCCAAATGTACGTTTTAGCTTGAGCTATGAACTGTTGCTTCTTCTTTTTCGGCCAAAACTCTGGAATGTCACCTGTAACAGCAAAGTTAGCGAAATTAGCAAACCAAGGCTTAGTTGAAACAGCTAATATGTGTTCATCAGGAAACGTTTCGTTAATTTCAACATCCGGTGCATCTGTTTCATGCACCACCCGTGATAGATGGTCTGCTACGACGTTTTCACTACCCTTCTTATCGCGAATTTCAAGGTCAAATTCCTGCAATAACAAAATCCATCGGATTAATCTTGGTTTAGCGTCCTTCTTCTCCATGAGGTACCTGACACCTCCCTTTCCGAGGTTCATTTGAGCTACCTGCCGCTCAAGCAATAAATTTTGGTGCCTCAACTTCTCGACCCGTTCCTCAGCTTCATAATCGACTGACTTTGCTGAACTTGATCTTGCCCTCCTGCTTGATTGTGTCTGTCTCTTTGAAGTGGTACTTTGTCTCTCCAAATATGCCCAATCCGCAGCTTCTATATTTGTAAGAAACGTACCATTGCTGATGGCTATAAGATCTCTTACATCATCAGGAAGTAGCCCATCATAAAACACCTTAATTAATTCCCATGTCTGAATTTCATGATGTGGGCATTTCCTAAGCAACTCCTTAAACCTTGTGAACGCTTCATGGAACGGTTCCCCTGAATGTTGTTGGAATGCTCTGATTGCATCTCGAGCTTCACTAGTTCTATTCATGGTGTAGTATTCCTCCAAAAACACCAGCTGCATCTCCTGCCAAGTGTATATACTACCTGGAGGTAATGTGGTGAACCAGTGGCGTGCTTTGTCTTTCAGGGTGAACTGAAACAACATCAGTTTCACATCATCTTTTGTAAACCCCGAAACCCCAATCGTCTGACAAATCGAATCAAAACTTGCAATGTGCAAGTATGGTTCTTCGGTTCTTTTTCCATAAAACTCCGGCAAATGGCCTAAGTATTGAGGCCTCACCTCGAAAGGTCTGTTATTGTTTCCAACCGGTGTGACTATAGCCGACGAGTTAGGTACTACAACTGGTCGACAGTGACCTTCAACGCCTTGAATTGGTGCCCCTTGAACGACTTGTGGGACACCATCCACAAACTGTATCTGATCGCCCCTAAACCGATTATTAGCTCTTCCCGCATTAAACTGTGGGACTCCATTATGAACTTGATTTTGTGGAATCGGCCGCTGGATGTGATTTCTTTGGTTGACCTGTTGTTGTACTGGGTGTCCTTGATTCACATTGTATCCCTCATCGTATCTGTAATCCGCGTACCTCCCATCATACTGATTCTGATAATCATCTTCTTCCCAACCAGATTCCCAAGTATGCACACTGCCTTCTCTGTGTTGGAAACCCTCATCATACCCGTGTTGATGCTGTGGTTGGTTGAGACGAATAATTTCCCCATGTCGGAGATTCAGATTTCCCGGTTGGTTTTGTGGGCCTGGGTTGAATTGTGGAAATGGTTGTGGTGGTGGTTGATTCTGGTTTTGGTTATTAGGCTGGTTTTGGTTTTGAGGGATTGGTGGATCTGGAATGGGCGGGATTGGTTCGTTTTGTGGAGCTTGGTTTTGTGGCTCTTGGTCAGCCATCTCGTTAGCTGCTTGTTCAAGGTCTTGAGCAACTGTTGACGACTGAGCTTTAGCTTTCACTGCTGAACGTAGAAGAACGCGATTCTGTCGAGCAGTCTTTTCTATCTCTGAATCAAACAAAAGCGGTGATGATTTCTTGGAAAACCTGGTATGCATGCAACACGAGATTCACCTGCACACAGACAAACAAGAAACCAAGCGTAATATGGAACGAGACAAATAAAAGACCAACAAAAGGAAATATTTTTGGGTTTTTTGGTTTTTTTTTCTAATTTTTTTAGGTTTTTTTTTTTTTTAATTCTCTTAAGAAAAACAACTAACTAAACTAAGCGCACCGATTCCCCGGCAACGGCGCCATTTTGATCGATGTCGTAAGGTCGGTCAAAAATAAAGTTAAAAGTGTCCTATTCACCTTTTACTAGTAAAGGGCAAGTAGGGTGTCGAATCCACGGGGAATCAGTGGAAAGTATGAAAGTTCGTTGCTTTAATTACCATCTACGTCTAAACTAATTGCTTTTTTGCAGTTTTGAGAATGATTGCGAAAACAAATGTAAATTAGAGTTGTAACAATTATGAGAAGAGGGACCAATCTCCGGGTTTTCAGGTTATGCAGAAAATCAGGTTACTTAGTTACAACCAGTTGAAAATCACATAGACATGATTTGTAAAACTTGTTTTGATAAATAATTAACAGACAATATATTTGATTGCAATGATCCACGATCGAAACCGAAAGATTGATGCAAATGAATAGTAGTCCAATTAATTACCAATTTCAGATTTCATACACATAGTGAAGTTCAATGATTAAAGGTTTAAACAATGACATCCTAGAATTTAATCCCGGTTGTTGATGAACAAACCAAATAATTGATGAACACGAATGAATACGATAATCAAATAATGTTTAATCAAAACAAAAACAATAGGAACGACTAACCGAAAGTTTAATCGAATCCTAATCCAAAAAGTTGTAACAATAAGCAAACCAACGTTTCGTACATAAACCCTAACCCCGAAGATGATCACAGGTGGTTTAGCCGCTCATGCTCTTGATTTGATCTTCAATCTTGATGAGAAATTGCATGATTGATGATTAGGAGATGATTGGAAGGTGTGGAATTGTGGAAGAATGCCCCAAAATCCCCTAATGGTCTCCCCAAAATCGTCACAGGTCGAATGGAGTAAAAGATCCCCATAAAAACCTAATTTTCGCATATTAAACCTGATTTCCGTAACCCCTGAACCGTAGGCTACTGTCAGATCCGTAGGCTACTGTCGGCAGCTTATTCACAAAACTGTTTTCTTCATAACTTCTTCGTTTTAACTCTGTTTTCTTCCCCGTTTGCGCCCACGTCTTTGTAATCCAATTCTCTATCATATCATGCTTTGATATCTTTATTTACTCTCCATTTGCATTCTCCAAAACACCTCTAATCTTCACATTTAACCTGCAAAGCATCATTTTCTCATAGTTATCCAATTCCACACATATAAACACTCAAATATGCATAAGATTGGACATTAAACGCATATAAATCACAATCCAAATACCATCCATCACTTATAAGTACTTTGTTTCCTGCAAACCCCGGGATTTCACTGGGGAGAAAGGAGCAATTGATTATATGACCTGGTTAGATGAAATGGACACTGTTGTTGATATCAGCGATTGTGCTGAAAAGGATGTAGTGAAGTATGTATCCCAATCATTCAAGAGAGAGGCACTAGCATGGTGGAAGTCTCTCATTCAAGCTGCTGGGAAGATCCCACTCTACAATATGTCATGGGAACAGTTTGTTGTTCTCATGAAGGAGAATTATTGTCCACAGCATGAAGTGGAAAGGATTGAATCAGATTTCTTATCTCTGGTGATGGAAAATTTAGATTGTCAAGCTTACCTCACCAGTTTCAACACCATGTCTAGGTTGGTCCCATACCTTGTGACACCAGAACCCAAGAGGATTGCTCGCTTCATCGGGGGTCTAGCCCCAGAAATCAAAGCCAGTGTTAAGGCTTCAAGACCTACTACTTTTAGATCAGCAGCTGATCTTTCTCTATCCCTCACCTTAGATGCGGTCAGGCTGAGATCGCTCAAGAACTCTGAAGAGAGTAAGAGGAAGCGTGAGGAGGATAACTCACGAGGGTCGGAGAAGAACCACAAGGGAAACACTGATTCCAAGAAGTTTGGGTCTGGAAAAGGTAGTCAGCGAACTAAAGAAAAGCCAAAATGCACAACTTGCCAAAAACGCCACTTTGGAGAGTGCAGGCTTGAGACCAAGTCTCAATCAGGACCACCTGCATGTGGGTTGTGCAAGTCCAAAGAGCACAAGACCATTGACTGCAAGAAGATTAAGGATGCTACCTGCTATGGCTGCAACGAGAAAGGGCACATTAAGACTAACTGCCCTAAATACAAAAAACCTGAGGAAGCCAAGAAGACCAATGCTAGGGTCTTCCAAATGAACGTACAGGAGGCAATGAAGGACGACAACGCAATCACATGTACTTTCCCTCATAAATAATGTATATGCTAGAGTACCGTTTGATCCTGGTACTGATAAGTCATTCATAGATAACAAGTTTTGTAAGTTGCTAAATTTATCTGTTAAAACTCTAAGTGTTAAGTGTAAAGTAGAATTGACCAATAGTACCCTATTCCATTAACCAAGAATCTAAACTTGAATGCAAGCAATTGATGGTGGTTAGCAGAGGTAACACCTTGAAAATTCGTGTTCAGTAAAATAAAGACACGCGTCTCATGGGACAAACGTGTCAGGGACCCGGGTCAAATACGGACGTATGGTAGGGTTCAAAAGGGCGTCATGTTATTAAAATACCCCTGAACGACCCATGGGCTACATGTTATTAAATTACCTCTGAGCGACCCAAGATATAAATCCCAAGACCATAAATCGTTACGATAAGTGTCCGATAAATTAGCCGGTTGTTCCTAGATAAATTAATTTCATAGGTCTCAAACCTGCTCATCATAAATCCATTAAGGATCTACCTCAGCTACTCACGTTATATAGATTAAGAAATAACCAGTCAAGCTGAGACTGCCTGAGACTGTTAAAGATTCCGCGACAAAGTTAAAAGGGATTAAAAATGGAGGCGCTTAATCCTCCTGGTGCATAATTTGAAGCAGTTCACGTTAGTGACACCAGATAAATCCTTTATTGTAATTTTACTGCTAGGAGTTCGTTGGCTCCAATTGCTGCTAAGTCTCTCTTAAAACCATAAGCTTAGCAAACTTTTAATAAATTCTCTCGTAAGAACCCCGGACATTAAGTGTAAGGTGAGACTTACAAGCGAAATCATGAGAACCATTCCTTCTGCTCCTGTTAGAAACTTCCAATTGCAGAATTCTAGGAGTATCCTCTCTTTAAAGGAAGTGCGTTTGCACATGTAGTTGATATCTCTCTAAATCTCTAACGATTACGAATACTAGACAGTATGATAAAAGCGCCATATGAGGATTGATGTATCTTAATGTGTTCCATAGATTGCGTCCATGCCTGATCAGTATGGAGGTTTAATGCATGGGACCACAAAGATATCCCGGTGGTCATACGGTACTAAAATCAACTAATGATATTCAAAGAAGATATCCATAATGGGATTACCCAAGTAAATGTCCCTGAATAAGGAATTCGTGGACTTGTAACATAAACGTGTCACTTAATTGACACGAGTATTGGTGGATAAACTGGAGCCTGAGATTTGGAAAATCTCTGTAATCTCCTTATATCTTGGTTATCTCCTCCTAAGATTACCCTGTTTACCTCCTGAGAGGCAAGTAGAGTTAAGATTTATATCCCAGTTGGGGGCTGTATTATTATGAAATCTCCAAGACGGCTAGTGCCATCATTGGAAGAATCGAAACCCTGATTAAGTAAGTTTTAAAATAAGGGATTCTTATAACCTAACTCAATATTCTGAGAATTTGGTATAGTTAAAATGAAAGACGGTTCGTTTTGCTTATGCAATTAATTATCGCAACCCTAATTAGGCAACGATTAAGAATTTTCATCAGCCGCCCAGGATCGTCGATTTATTCGACTGACTTAAATGATTAGCAATCCCTTAAAATTAGCTTTAAGCAGTGATTCGAATAACCATCTCGCCTTATGATAAGCTTTTCCATAATAATTGATATAAGTGTTAAGGCTGCTCCTTGGGAGACCTTGTATAGATGAGATGTTAAACATCTATTGTTAGCCAGAAAATTGGTAAGTCCAATTACCAGGATCTGAAAGTTGCCTTTGAAACAACGAATAAGATCGTGCAAACCCGTAATCATCTATAGATTGCCAGTATTCGGCAGAAAAATCAAGGATTAATGAATTTAGCAACCCTCCTAAGTTTTGATTGAGGGATAAAGTTCAACAAAGATATCACTCTGGAAGAGTGTACCAATCTGATAAATATCAGGCTAGTTGAGCTCTGAATATATAGAACCATTCGAAGGAACCGAATGTATTAAGATTAAATAGCTTATAAGCTAAAACCTATATAAGGAGCTTAGTGGAGCTCGCAATGCGACCCACAATAATGACTTAAGAATATGATAAGAAACCTGTGTCGATCAAGGATCGACAGGTTAAAAAGGCTCCAAAGAATATGTATACCTGTTATAAAGGTCAACTGGAGTGCTTGGAAAAGCCCCAGATATGCTATAGAAGTTAAGTCCATTATGCGACAAGAAGTATTTCTATCATTTTAGTAAATCTCGAGGTCGAGATTTCTTTTAAGGGGGTGAGGATGTAACACCTCGTAAAATCACGTCCAATAATGTATTGACACATGTCATAGACTTAGAATATGTGAAAACATACTTTAGAGGGACTAAAGTTGACAAACAGTGAAAACTATGGAATATAAGGGTCCAAAGTGTCAACATGGGATAAACAGGCTCTAAAATAACCCTACATAGTGTTTATAACCCTAAACGGATAAATCATGGATCATACGAGGCGGAAAATGTAAGAAAGTGAGGAATTACAAACTACAGGGACTAAAAGTGTCAACATGTTGAATTTATACCTCTGATTGATCTTTTAACAGACCCGAAGCTTTGTAATGCTAAATTATACTCACTAGAATGTGTGGTAAAAATTTCATGAAGTTTCGTTATCGTATGAGAAAGTTATGGCCAAAACCGTACTTGAGGGGTTAAAAGCGTCAACGTCGAATTTCATGACTTTTCGGGTGAGCGCAAAGTTAACCGAGGACTTTACCGTGTTGTTAAAAGTCCCAAGGTTCTTAAAAATCAAGTTTGTAAGCCTAATAAGCTAAATAGGTGGCAAAAACCTCGTAACTAAAGACCAGGGACCAAACTGCAACATTTAAACAAGTTTTGTGGATCAGCAGACCCCAGGCGGCCCGCCTGGGCACCCTTAAGCGGGCCGCGTGACCTGCCCAGCGACAGAAAACCCACATCTGCCAGTTGCAGGTCTGTTCTTGGGTTGATTCCAGCTGTTTTCGGTTATAAGAACCCACCAATGGATTTACATGCATTCACAAACCTTTGTCCACCCTTCACAACCTCTGAAAACCTCTGATTAAGCTCTTGATCAGATCAAAACTTCATAACAAAGGGTCTTGTGATAGTAAACCAAGAACACTTGAACTTTCAAAGTTCACAAGAACAACTTCTGGAGCTTTCTGGACGACGAGGCACCTTCCTAGTGATTTCTAAGCTTTGTTAGGACCTTTGTAAGTGTTCATAACCTTCTCTAATTCGTTCTAGCTTAGTTTATTTACCGAAAGTCAATCCGTCGTAACTATAGTTTGACTTTTTGATTAAACGAAAATGGCTTAGTCATTTCTCAAATTGAAAGTACCTACAAGTTGGTATTTATGTGAGGAACAAACCCTCAAAAGGGTATTTCCAGATTCCCACTATAAACATGTCGAATGTCGAGTCAAAGTTGTTCTTAAAAAGTCAACAGAACTTGTTTTTGCAAAATCTAGCATAAATGGTAATATAGATGACATGCATTCAGTTTGATCATCAAAATAACTTTATAATAAATGTAAGAATATGTTTTATCATGATCAACTCGACAATTTTGATATAAACACGGATTGGAACCGAAAGTCTTACAAAATGACTTTTTCTTTGACTCTTGATTCGGATCCGTGCATGCATGTTTAAGATCTACCTTAGAGCTTATTTTGGACCATTTTATTTATGTTCAACTCTCTGGAATTTTTACAACTTGATTCCATGCTTAACCGATTCATATGCATGTTTCCGATTTATGCTCAAAGTTGACTATTTTGCCCTTTTTGTCATAAAACGTGATTTTTGGAAAAGTGAAAGAGTAGAAACCTTTATTACTGATTTATAAACTTGCACCGAAAATTTGAGATCAGTTGGAGGTCCAGATTTGGAGTTATGTCCGACATCGTAAATCTAAAGCTTTATGTTAAATAAACGGCGTAATTAGCATATAACCTAGTTAAGCATACTTTTTGATATAAAACTTTTTACCCACTGAAGTAATATATTATTTTGGGATTTTTTAAAGATTTTTAAGTAATTTTTGCTAAGAATAACTCGTAGTCGTAGACTTAATTCGGTAAATGCCGAATTTACCCTTTTAAGCCATAAAATGAGTTTTATAAATCCTTTTGACCCCAAACCTTTTTCTACTGATTTTATTTGTTAAATAAAATATTTTGAGCATTCTGGAAATATAAAAATCTCAGCTTTCTTTTGAAAACCCGGAAACGGCTCTAAATCGCCTTCTAAGCGTTTTTAACGCATAGTATGCGCTATAACCATATTAAACATATACGGTTTATACCTACTGATGTATTTAGCATATTTTTATATAATAACAGTAAGAATAAGTTTTTGAACTCAGGTTTCCTGTTTTGTCACTTTTAGCCCTTGGGAAATTACCAAAATACCCCTAAGGTGCCTAGTTTGATTTTAAATGGTAAGATTTGTATATGGGTTATACCCTACTGTTATAAAATGTCAAAATGAATATTTTTACTGTATAAATCAGACTTATAACTCAGTTTATCAAATTAACCCTTTTATGATCTTTTAAATAACCAAAATGCACTTATGAGGCTTAAATTGAGTTTAAAATCACTTGGGGCATAATAGAACATAACTTGCTGATGTTATAACATATTTAAAGCATATTATATCAGGGAACTTGCATATGACTTGTTCGGTTAACCGTAACGCCCTTTTTGCGTTCGGATCGGTTTATGTAACTAGTTTGCATAAACGGGTCGAAACGGGTCAAACATTATCATTTTAATCTCAAAATCCAGAATGTGTTTAGCATACCCATATTATACAAGTATTCAAACTTGTCGGGTATAAATCACATTCTATCCGGTCTTCGCTTAATCGTGCGTTTAAACCGTAATCTTCATTTAAGAACTAACCGGTCTAGGCTTACGCCAAATTAAAGACCCGTTAGAAATCTAATAGGTTATTAAAAACCTTCGTTCCAGATTTAGGAGCCCATTAAAAGCTATCTGTACTTGCATTTGGTGGTATACGGCTGGGATTAAATTTATATTTAGCTCAGGTAAATACTCTTAACTTATTTTCCCTATACGGGCTTGGGATACGGTGCTATAAAAGAACCGCTTGGTTGGGTTTGTGTAGTCATTTAAATCGGATTGTGATTAATGTATTTGCATGACCCGTTTGATATGTATTATTTGGTGTATGGCCTTTGGGGGTTAAATGACCATGTCCCGGATATCCTTGGCATCATTCATGAAATGGCCACGACCTAAGCACGGGGTGTAGGCGTACACCTGACAGTTGCATTATGTAAAAACTGGTATCCCACTATAAGGAATCGACCTTGTGGGCATTATACCTGTGGCGTGTCAGTTAACTTAAGTCCGGCCCTACAAACCGGCCCTAATGGACGACAAATGAGTAAAACTGTATACAAGATTATTTTGAATAATTGTCCCAAGTTATAAAATATTTTTGCCGAAGTGCATTTAAATCAATTTTCAAACTCTTTTCAAAATGAGTCAGTTAAGTTGTATTTACCAGTGCAAACTGACGTATTTTTCCAAAAAGGTTAAGTGCAGGTACTAGACGAAATGGGCTGGCTACTCCAGGCATCATTACTCAAGTCTCGCAAGCTGTAGATGTCAAAGTCTGTTGAACAGTTTTCCTTTTTATTTTCGATCCGCCTGTGGATCTGTTTCGACAGTGATGTATTACTTAAACATTACACTTTATTCAGTTGAAATAAATCTATATCTTTTGCTTCCGCTGTGCATTTGAATTTGTGTTGTTTGACTATGATGATATCAACTACGTCACGGTACTCCCCACCGGGCCCACCGGTGACACGTGGAAATTCGGGGTGTGACAAGATAGAAATACCGTATCCCGCACAAGGAGATAGTAAGCAATTCCAAACCCGGAATAGTTGTTTCGTTCTGTTTCCCAACCACCGAGAACGCATGCTTAAAGTAAAAAGTAGTGAACTCACCTTTGCTTTGCTCGGTTGACAATTTATTTCGTGTTACGTTGGTCAACCATACCCTATTATGGTTGTTAAATACTTATTAGGTTCGTATGCAAGAATGTCACGTATAATTTACACGTATCTAACACATAGCATGTAAGTCCACACTTCATATAATACACACATATAATGTACAGAAATGGTAGCAGTAACACGTATCCTACCAGCATACATGTTATTGGGCCTATCCAAGCATATAACAGATAATCAGTAACAGTTAAACATTTACAACAGCACAAAGTTCAAAACATCAGCTTATGCGGCCCAATAACTCAGCGAGACAGTCTAGTCGAAATCGGGTGGTCTCGACTCGAGATCATGAGGTCTCGAGTCGCAACCAAGAAGTCTCGGGTTGCAATGGAAGGTCTCGAGGGATGCATGCACGAGTCGAAACCTCGAGTCGAGACCAGGATATCTCGAGTCGCAACCTAATTGGTTTCGAGTCCCCTAATGTGCATGCTTGGTCTCGAGTAGTCGTTCAATGTTCCCGAGTCGCAATCTCGCGGTCTCGACTCGTAACTATTGATGCAAGCACGGGTGCCTTCTCGAACATTCCCCAACTTTTGTACTATCCAATCAGAATTCATTAACATATTTTATTCTACCGTACACTCATCAAATCAGATTAAACCAACATATTTCAAATATTTTCATATCATTCAAACAGTTCATCATTTATCAAAATGGTTCTAATACTACAACTTTCCGTCAAAACGTATCGACATGCTCGCAACATCATGGTAACACATATAACGAATGTCATCGAATCCTCACTATTTCATTCCTAACCTCCATGCTCATTATGACAAACCACATTTCTTCTTATTTCCATTATGGACAATTAACATATATGCTGATTGGATAACTTTAAGAATGCAAAGCCATATATAACATATTTGTAACTTTTATTTATACTAAAGATTCTATAATAAGCACATAACTACAAGAAATTTGGAATCACAATTGGCCACAAGCATACTTATCAGGTTTCATTTAGCAGTTTGTCATTATTCATCATTCTATGCAAACACTTTCAGATCCTACTTATTTAAACAAACACACACCTAAGAATCACAAGTAATGACGGAGTACTAACCAAAATACGACTACTCTGACCCGCCCGATCCATGCTTGACCCGAACCATACTCGACCGTCGCTGACCAGGTTTCCGGAGTTGACCAGGTTGACCCAAACTTTCTCGAACAGCGGCTGATTGAGGCCCAAGCAGGACCCGAGACCGCCGCCTCTGCTTCTTTCCCGAACAAGGACTCTGAACGTGACCCAAGCCTTTAATAACATCAGCTCAGGTCGGTGAGGTTCGTTGGAGTCACACCACCATTGTCGCCTGAAGCATCGCCGTCATCGAAGACGATACCAGAGAAACGACGCCTCACCGCCGCTGGTAGAAAAGAGATGGAACGGCTTCAGTCGTAGTCGAGCGTTGCCGCCCGTGGGGGTTTCGTCGCGCCGCCCGTTTCTTGTCGTTGTGCGCCACCACCGGGATGGTGGTGGCCAGCTGTTTCCGTGCGCGAGAGACGAGAAGGAGAGAGGTGCAGGAGGTAATCGGGTGTTGGTGTGGCTGGAAAAAAAATCATCGCAGGGGGGAGTGGGGTTTGCCGTCGGATTACATGACACCCGCCGGCCGGAATTCCAGCTCCGGTCACCGGACAGGAGAACCGAGAAGATGAGATGGAGTGTGCGGCTGTGATCAGTCTTAGGGTTTTGGTTTCTTTTGAACACAAATGAAAAGGGTGAGGTTTTATGGATATTTTATAGTGTAGGGTTTTTAGGTGAGTTAGGTTGGGCTTGGGCCTGAGTGTGCCTGAAACCGCAATGTTACGTGCCTCGCTCCAACGTATCGGCCCGTTTATAATAACTCGTTCGTACATAATTGGAATTCTCGTCATAGATTATTATTGTTTCACAAATAATAATAATAATAATAATACTAATAATAATTATAATAATGATAATAGCAATAATAATAACGACCATAGGCTCGTCTCTCGACGATCAGGATCAAGGGTTCGAGTTGTCACATAGAAGCTCGACCCTTGCAACTGGTCGAACAGGTCGTCGATGCGAGGTAAAGGGTAACGATTCTTGATCGTCACCTTGTTGAGTTCTCGATAGTCAATACACATACGAAAGGACCCGTCTTTTTTCTTCACAAACAAAATTGGGGCTCCCCAAGGCGAAGAACTGAGTCGAATAAAGCCTCTATCGAACAGTTCTGGAAGTTGATTCGACAATTCTTACAACTCCCCAGGTGCAAGAAGATATGGTACGCGAGCAATCGGAGCTACTACTAGTGTGAGATCAATATGGAACTCCACCTGACGATGTGGAGGTAAACCTGGAAGTTCTTCGGGAAAAACATCAGGAAATTCACGAACAACAGGCATATCTTCGATTTTCTTTTCTTCAGACAAGGTGTCAGTAACAAGTGCTAGAATAGCAAGGTATCCTTTTCATAAACATTTCTGGGCTTTCATGGATGAAATGATGTTGACGGTTGCACCGCTTCGATAACCCTGGACAGATAATGATTCCCCGTTTGGGAGAGGTACACACACGATCTTCTCCTTGCAAAGTACATCTGCTCTGTGTATGGACAACCAGTCCATACCAATGACTATATCAAAACTACCAAGAGTGATACAGAGAAGGTCAATGTCAAACACTTGACCCATAAGGTTGAGTTTACACCCTAAAAGTACATGCGAGGCTTCAATGGACTTGCCATCAGCCAATTCCACTACGTGTTTGGTTTCGAGAGGGATTAGAGTTAACCCTAACTGACGACTGAATCTCAAAGACACATAACTCCAGTCAGCACCAGCGTCGAATAATACAGTAGCTAAAATACCGTTGATAGAGAACGTACCAGTCACGACATTGCCATCTTTCCTTGCATCACCTGCTCCAATCGTAAATGCTCTCCCACGAGCACCATTCCCACCGTTGTTCCTATTGTTAATTCCCCCATTGTTGTTCTGGCGATTACCCCCATTGTTGTGGTTGGCATTCTGGTTCAACTGTGGGCAATCCTTCTTGAAACGCCCTTCACTGCGACACTGATAACATCCCCTCTGATTACCTCGATTCTGCTAGGGTTACTGCCTCTGTTGCAGTTGTTGAGTGTTGGTGCATATTTGTGACAACAGATTGTAGGTCCCCTGTTCGTACGGATCGTCACAAAATTGTGTATCTAACCTAGAGTGCGGAATCCTCTAGATCAGATTTGTCATAGAAACGAGTAGAAACAGCAATTCACAATAAAACAGGTCTTCTATTGATTATCCAAACAATCAGTTTTACAATCAATTCAAGACCTTCACAACCTCACAGCCATTCTATGTGATCTTGTCTCAAGAACCCTAATTTCGAATTCTCTCTCTCTCTAGACTTTCTCTCTCTAAAACTCTCTAACCACTAAGAACTCTTCTAAAAAAACTAAAACCCTAACCACAAAACATGTTTATATACCACATGTTTATGAACTGGTCTTCCTACTAGGCTAGGCCATTTTCCAAGCCCATTACAACATATAAACTCACTAACCAATAAGCTAAGCCTAATACAAAATATCCAAAGACTAAATAATCATACTATTAAATTGTTGTCAACAAATATGCACCAACATCTCGGCATTGAAAAATCTTCGTAAATTAAATCACACGTGTATATGTTGACATTTAAGAGATATACAGTTAAGAAAATCAAGAGCAATGGTGATATATATGTGGATTAGACACCAAAAAATAAACCCTCAAAAATGGCTACAATCTAACGAACGTGTTTAGTGAAGGCATCAGATTCCTAATTGATGGAGAAAGGTCAGGTGTCAAGAAAAGCTGCTTCCAGGAGGTTGTCAAGTGTTTTCGCTCGACGATTCCATTCTTGGGTGGTTGGTTTGGCCCTTATTACTGTAACTCAAATCCTAGCCCGTTATATCCCATTTTATTTTTACACCATTGTGAACCTTACGCCTTTTTTACTCTCTGATCGAGGTTCTCGGCATTGAAAAATCTTCATAAACTAAATCACACGTGTATATGTTGACATTTAATAGATATACAGTCAAGAAAATCAAGAGCAATTGTGATATATAAGCGGATTAGACACCAAAAAATAAACACTCAAAAAATAACTATATTGGGCTGTGCACTGACCAAGTGGGTTTTATCGTTGGGCTCGCATATGGGGTAGTCAACAGTGTTGATTAATGGTACATGTAGCTAATTACGAATTTGTATATAATGTGTGTAATGGAACATCGACATGGAAAAGGTTTAATTATCTGCTATATGATATATAATGAACCAACTTTTGTGTGTAACTTGTTTAATATGTAATTGGAATAAACGTGAATCTAATGGTCGTTGATAATATTGTTAGGACTCGATTGACTGAATTAGAAATCAAGTAACTAGTCTTACCGAGAAAACCGAGGTGAGTTCCTTACTTTTGAGCATGCGTCCCGGTGGTTGGGACAGTCAGTGGGTATCCCGGGGAGGGATAAATCTTTTGGGTAAAACTGGGATGTTGGATAATATTCTCATTCTCTATCTCTTAAGTTCCATCTTTTGCTATCGTGGGTGGTAGCGGGGTATTAGTTGGTAGCGCTACTTAGGTTTGGCACCCTCACCCCGTTCCTGAGAGAGGGCGGGTGTGAACTAATAACCCAGCCGGGCCCAGTGCTTTGATAGGAGCACTGGGGAACGGGCAAAACATATATCAAGAGTCGTCTTGTTCAGTATCGAGATATTATCAACATTACTTATGGAATTAACTTCAATGGATTAACTACATACTTGGTAAGCAACGTTTTTGTAAAACTATGAACTCACCAGCGTTGTCTTATACACTTGTTGCATGCTCGCAGGTCGTTAGATTATCTGGATTTGGAACTTGCTGTCTGAAGTAGCTGGAGTGGTCATGGGTTGTGCTGATTGGATACGAATGATGGGTTTAATGGTTACATACATTTAATTTGAAACAGTCTACTATGTTTTCTTTTATTTGTTTCCGCTGAACATTTTGGTTTTCATTCAAACTTATTGACGGTACTTTTCAGTAATAAATGACGATTTTATTTAACTCTTTTGATTGGTTCAATATGATTAGTGGCTCGTTATTGGTTTGTTACACGCCTAACAGGGGCACTCCCTAGGTGGTATTTTGGGGGTGTGACAGATCAAATTTGCTCAATTTCTTCATCTTTTCATCTCTTTCACATTTTAACTGAAAATCGCCAAATTAACCGAGATTTTACGGTTAAAATGGCCTGATTTTTACATATAACACGTGAAATACTGTTTTTAATCAATCCTTGAACATATTAGACCCTAATTCGACCTAAATCTTGATCAATTTTGTCAAAAACATATCCGATCGTGTGACATCAGCATCAGTTCGTGTGGAATTACACTCAGTTCGCATGTATTGACCCCATGTCGTTTGAATAGCGTGATCAGTTCGCACGGATTGAGCTTTGTTGAATCAGTTCGCTTGGAAGGTTAAGAGTTCGCACGAGTTGAGTTTGAATTAAGGTTCCCTTCGTTCGGTTTTACCCACTTCGCATCAAATCAGTTCGTTTGAGTTTGAATTAAGGTTCCAAGTCGTGTGAAATCAAGCTCAGTTCGTACAGTGTGGGTTTAAAAGCTTCCAGGTCATACAAATTGTGAGCCAGTTCACACATATTGAACACTAAATCATCCAGTTCGCACGTATTGATTCCAATTCGCTTGAAATTAGGTCAATTCGCATCAAGGTCAATTCGATTTTGTCGGCCAGCTTTAATCGTAGAAATGAAATTTCCACGTGATAACAGTTTGCATATGAGATTATAGTTCATTGAGTCAACTGACCACCCGATCGACCAGCATAACTTTGGTCATATAGTGTCACTCGATCGAGCAGCGGGTCGTTCGAATTGCCACTCTAACCGTTCGACCAACATAAGCATTTTGGCTTATTATGTCGTTGATCGAACATCAACTCGTTCAGAGTACCCGTCCGATTCAAGTTGTTTGATAATTTTTAAACTGATCGTGTTTATTCGTGATTCAGGTGATTCAAAGGTGCTATGATTCGAGGTGATTCGAGGAGTTAGCATCATGGCTGAAGAGTTTTACAACACGTTTTACAAGGTGTTTACGTCGGAGTCTTCCGAAACCTCAACTATCACACCGAAATCCATTACAAAAGCGATCAATGAAAACATTAATCATGACAACTTTTATGGAACTCAGTCAAAACCACCCAAGCTTGATAGTATTGAGGACTACACTTGGTGGAAAGAAAATTTCATCAACTAGGCAAAAGCTTACGCACATGAAAGTTGGTTTTGTTTGGAATTTGGTTATGATAGGCCGATCAATGTCAAAGGAGAAGAAATCCCTCTCAAGAGCTTAAACATTGAATACAAGAGAAATTTCTCATATGAACAGAGAATGATTGCTTTGATCCAGTCATCAATTAGAGATGACATTTTCGCATTAATGGGTCATCAAAATCTGTTTGCGAAGCTTTACGGGTTAAAGCTGAGGGGGGTAAACAAATCAAGAAAAACAAAATTGCTTTATTAAAGAAAGAATTTGATTTATTTGATAGTTTGAAAGGAGAGACCGTAAGACAAATGATAGAGAGGTTTTGTCAATTGAAAATTGTACTTGATAGGTTTGGTATTGTTAAAACACGAGAGGAAATAATTGATAAAATCATAGAAGCGTTACCACGAGCTGATCAGTGGCAAACATTTGTTTTTATTTTGAAAAACGATGTGTTATATGATACAATCACTCTCGATGTATTGATTGAAAAGATTGAAACTCATGATCTTGAACTACAGAAACAAAGCAAGATGAGCGGTTCTTCACATCAACAAAATGTGGGTCTTTACTACAAAGGTAACATACCTTCAGTGAAAGTTGGTGAATCACCGAAGACAACATTTAGTGTTGAGAAGACTAAAGAACCATAGAACAGCTCATCAAGCTACAATCCGGGATATCATTCATCTTCTTCAAAAACAAATCCTGATGAATCAGAGGAGATACTATGCAACATTGCTCTCAAATTGAAGAATTCTCCTGTCATGAGCATTAACTCTGCCAAGTAGCAAATGAGTTTCCTTGCATCTGTCCTAGAATTGTATGAAGGTCTAGTGGCTGGCAAAATTGGAAATTCCGAATTGACCAAAGAAGACTACGACCAGATTGATAAGGAAGAGATGGAACTTATCGATATCCGCTGGTGTTTAGCGAGCTGCATCAGAAGAGCTTAGAGGTACATGGAGATTACAGGCAAACAGACTATTGGTGGACCATCAACTAAGCTGGGATTTGATAAATCCAAAGTGACCTGCTTCAAATGCAAGCAAAAAGGTCATTTCAGAGAGAATGAAATAATTCTGTAGTTGATGAAAATGAACATCCTTTCAGAGATGATTATTATCGAAAGGTGATCTACCACCGAAGCAAAGAAGAGCCAAAATTGATTGAAAAAAATACACAAGAAAAGTCAAGAGCTTGTGCAATTTTCCATGATGATGAAGGATATGACTGGAGTGAAATTCTTCCAGAAGAAGATCGTATTAATTATCGATTCAAAATTAGAACAAAGGAAGATGCAGAAATTCTTTACAGAAAACATGATCATTATGCTTTTGTTGCTGAGGTAAAAGAGAAAAGCAGAGAAGAGATTTTGAAGGAGAAAACATCCAGAGAAAGAAGTACAGTTGGATACAGAATTGATAAAATGCAAGAAGAGTATGAAGATGCTGTCAGCAGTAAAAGATGGGACAAGAAGCGAGAGTGTTATGTCAACAGAGATGGTGAACTTGTTGTCCACGGGAGGGACATAGTCCATGATGATGTTCTTGTAGTAATTCCTCAATCCGGCGAATACTATTCAAATGTTGAAAAAGATAAAACATATGTGAAAAGGCTGGATAAAATCATAAGAGATGCCATGACATCAAGTTTGAGGAAGAGGGATGAAGCAAGAATGAAGAAAAATGTTGAGGGTATGGTAGAAGAGTTGAAGAAGGTGGTTGAAGAAGTGAAAGAAAAAGGAAGAAAAAGTTGTGGTGAATGAAGAAGCTGTGAAAGACGTTGTTACTGAAGAACAGCAGGTTGAGAAAGAAAAGAAGAAAGAAGAAGAAGAAGAAGAAGAAGAAGAAGAAGAAGAAGAAGAAGAAGAAATAAAGAATGATAGTTTAGTTGCTGGTGATGTTGGTGATGAAACTGATGATGGTGATAAAGCTGAAGGTAAAGAAAGAAAAGAGAATGATGCTGATCGGACAGAAGTTGCAGCAAACACCGAGGTACCAATCAATGAGGTAAATTCTAATTCTGAAATCTTAATCAAAATCATTGAACGATGCAAGAAATGCATGGAACCATGCAGTGCTTGTACTGAAAAAAAAAGGCATTGGTTCTGAGTATCATCAAGTTCCTCCACCGGAAAAGTTTTCATTTTATGATGATGAAAAGTCAAAAAAGCTTTCAACATGGTAGATCAATTGCCAGATAACATTGACGTAACCTATTCCAAATCTGATGATTCTAGTGATTCAGAGGTAGTAGGTAAGGTCGTTGAAAGTGTGTTGAAAGAAGAGTCGGTTGATACAGGTAAATTTGAATTACATGATGAAAATGAAAGAAGTTTTCATGAAAAATATCTGAAAAACTCAAAATCTGAGAAAAATTTGAATGATGATTCAAAAGGATTGGTTTATTCCATGATTGGATCGGACAAATTATTCTTAGATATTGTATTCCCGAATCAGAATGTGACTTCAGAAAAGATTGACAGTTTTTAAAATGGTTGAGATTGAAAAGTCTGAAATTCCAAAGTTTGTTGGAAAATGTCACAAAACTTTTTATAACAAACCTGGTTTCACGAAGAAAAACATGAAGGTTGGGTTGGGTTATAAAAAGAAACAGAATTGGAAGAAAAATGAAACGCCAAATTATCTGGCAAAGATGAATTTTGTTCATGGAACAAGTTCCGAAAAAGAGAAAGAACTCCAATTTAGACGACAGTCTAATGAAGAGTTCTATGCTCAAAAGAAAAATCAGCAACAACAGGTCAAAGATGTCTCAAAAAGAACAAGCTTTAAATGTGATCAAACAGGACATCTTGCTCGCAAGTGTCCAAATCTGAAACCTGTTGGTGTTGAGACGAAAAAAAGTCTGTTTATGTTCAAAAACAGAAATCTAAAGTTGTGACTCAGAAGTCAACCAAGTTTGATTCAAAGCAAACTTGGAAGCCGAAAATGTCAAAGACTGACTCACAACAAACATGGAAACCAGTGACGTCCAAATTTAGAACAACACAAAGTTGGAAAACAACTGTTGATGCAACAAAACCAAACCAGTTTTGGAAACCAAAAGTTGTTGTTCAGAATCAAAATGTTCAAAAAGAGTCACATTTTTACAACAGATGGACTCCTAAAGGTCAAACATGGTCTGTTAAGAAACAAATCACTTTGCTAAATGATGAAAAAGTTGAAGTCAAATTTGACTTCAAGTGACTGAATAGTTGAATATGCAGGTGCTTCCGAAGAAATTTGAATGTCAACAATAAGGAGTGTCGGAGCAGCCTGGCACGGGAAGAGGAGGCTGTTGAACCCTAAGTTGGTTGAAAAGGGGAGTTTATGTTTATGTACATAAATAAACAGTATTTCTAAAAACCCTAAAAACTTAAAAATTTAAAAACAAAAAATATGTTTTTATTTTGTCAAAATTTTGAAAAATCAAAAATATGTTAGTTTTTAAATTTGTCAAAAAATCAAAAATTCAAAAATATGTTGATTGGATATGCCGAAACCCTCACGGCGGAACAAACATGATTAATTTCACAAGATTGAAAAACGGTTTTCAAACTATAAAATATCAATGTGGTGTAAATCATGGGGGTACATTATGCATTACATGGTATATTTTCTGCAAAACAGAGCATGTTAAGCAGAAAATGGATGGCGAAACAAAGCTATCTACATTGGTTGTCAAATTTTTCTTTAAATGTTTTGAATTTTAGGGGGAGTAAACCATTAGAAAATTTGAAAAAGCCAAAAACATGATAAAATTCAAAAATGAGTTTTTGTGTAAAAAGAGAAAATGATAGTACATTAGTAGACAATCACAATACGCTAAAGAAATGGAATATTTTAATTTGATAAACGGTCTCACTGATGATATGCCAGTAGGTTTTTACATGCTTAGTAGATTGTTTTCGAGATATAAACCTAAATATAAATACTTTACTTATCTCGTGGGGAATATCTCTCGGATATATGGGTAACCCCTGAAATCTTGTTTGAGAGATTTCCTGATTCTGAGATACTAGGTCTTTATACTTTTTGATATCTGGGGTATTATACCTGGACTTCTGTTAATGCGGAAGCAATGGCCTAGTCCTCGTATAATACTTTTCGCGCTTTTAAAGCTTACCCTCTACATAAAAATTGATAAAATATCGAAAGATACGAATCAATTGCAGTTGAAGAAAAGATTCCCTAAAGGGAACACATCTAAAGTCGAGCCTTCATCTCTTTGACTGAATGGAAGTTCATACCTGAGCTCTCAAGGTCTCGCACTAACCCAGATACAGATATCAAATTGGTATACTCGCCTATAAGACTGGATCTAGGGAATTTTGATACGGTAGTATATTCTGAGGTGGGACACATGAATAAGTTAAGTCCTTAAAACACTAATCCGTATCTCGAATCAGTTGAACTTTGTGTGAAAATTTAAGTGGATCAGTATACTGACAATCGAAGTGAATCGTTTAGAACTTAAAGTGTTTAAAGCTCAACGGTACTAGTGATTTGTCATAAACTGATATGATCCTCTGACACGAACTCAAACAAAAATATTGTCTGTAAATATGTTTGTAAATATTTCTTTACTGCTTTATGTTTCAGAAAAATACAAAAAGATTTTGATTTCTGCTTTATTTTCGACAACCGATGTCTGGGATGCTGAGTTTCAAAATCTAGTATGTTGATCGTGTTTTTGAAAATAAATCAAGTTCATTAATTTAAAACATGTAGTTTTAAAATCAAAAATCAAAAACAGTTTGCGATATCTCCAAGGTCATTAAGTTGGACTTGGATGATTAACTATGAGGGATTTGGATGCTTATATTGTTAAAATCTGTAAAAGAGCCAGTTTCCAATCCTGTTTTCTAAACCTGCCAAATCTATGAAGATTGTTGATAAGGGGAGTGAATTAAGTATTTCTGGATATATTCATATTATTATATCTTAAAGCCAGGATCTTGATTTAGAAAGTTTAATAGAGCCAGGTTACGATTCCTAAAATCGAAATTGCTTTCATTGTCGAAATATTTTAGCATATGTTGAGAAAGCCAGGACATTAATCCTGGATGTTCAAATAGTTGTTACTTATAAACGTTTGAGATTTGCAGATGTTGTACCAGACTACGATCCCGACAGCCGAGTCTAAGGGGGAGTCTGAAGGCGAGCTCAACAAAAGAGGAAGAGTGCATTCAAGGTGCCAGGAAACTATCCTGAAGGAGCTTGTATCCGGAAAGCCAGGTGTCGATCCCAAAAGCACGGAAGCTTGATGAAAGGGGGAGCCTGAAGAAAAGAGTCTATAGAAAGGGGGAGCTGAAGCTGAAGGCAGATCCACGGGGATTCTGTTCAAGCAAGAGGGAGTCTACGTTGATGAAAACGTGTTAAAGCTTCAAGAAGACTCAAAGAGAGAGAGTAAGACAAGATGCTATGGATTGACTGTGGCAATATCCAATGGGGAGTCTGTTGGTGCAGTAATGTCTATCGCCTCCGTCAATACGAGTCGTAGCAGAAACAGTTTAATTCAAGCTTTATATTTGTCACACCCCGATTTCCACGTGTATCACCGGTGGGCCCGGTGGGGGATTACCGTGACGTAGTTGGAGACATCATAGTCAAACCACACAATATAATAATGCACAGTGGAAGCATAAGAGTAAATATAATTCAACTTTTATTTGAATATAATATGTTCAAAGTCGTTGAATATATATCCACAGGTAAACAAAATAAATAGGTAACGTTCCACGTTCATGAGCATCGAAGCTTGCGAGACTTTCTAGGGATGCTAGGAGTATTACCAGCCAATTTACGTATAGCACCTGCAATTAATCTTTATGGGGAAAATACGTCAGTTTACACTGGTAAATACGTTCAACTGACTCATTTGAAAATGTTTGATAAAATTGATTTGAATGCACATGGCACAAACTCTTTTATAACTTGGGAAAATTATTTAATATATAATCTTGTAACGAATTACATGTTGTCATGCGTTTGGTAACCCGTGTCATGCCGGGTTTAAAGTTTAATAGACACGCCACATGCGTAAAACTGAGGGGGGTAATCCTCAGCTACGTCTTTTATGAATTTAGACATATTGTCGGGTGTACGCCTACACCCAGGTGTCTAGTCGTGGCCACTACTTCGAGTGATGCCAAGGATATCCGGGACAACGGTCATTAATCTCCCAAGGCCTAGTCAACAAATCAAATTTAAATGGGACACATTGATTTACACCCAACTAGCATTAAGTTGGGGGTCAATTGCCCGACCAATCGGTAATTTAGATACCGTAACCCAAGCCCGTATAGGGAATTAAGTCAAAAGTATTTACCTTAGCAAGTATAATTCCTTAATCAATTCAATCACAAGTGTCTTTTACTGGGCTCCTATTCTGGAACGAAGGTTATAAAATAACCTATTAGAATCCTAACGGGTCTTTATATTTGCCGTAGCTTAGACCGGTTATTTTAAGGATAGACCCGGTTTAATCGCGTGAAGAGCGAAAACCGGGAACGAGATGATTTCGCCCTGACAAGTTCGGAGACTTGATTCATATGGGTCTTACATTCATACTCTGCACTTTGGGGTCAAAACAATATAGTTTGACCCGTATCGGCTAATGTATGTAAACTAGTTACACGGGCCGAATCGTGCGCGCAATAGGCGCAACGGGTAACCGTAGGAGTCCTACGCTTGTTTCCCAAGTTAATATGCCTTAAAGAGGTTGTGGTATCAGTAGGATACCTTCCGTGATGCCCGTAACGAGTTTTAGTTAATAAATCGCCCCGTAGGGGTTTTTCGGTCATTTTAAAGACTTTTAAAGGGGTTTTCGAGTTCTACAGGAAATCTGAGTTTCCCGATCAGTGTATAAAGTTTAAAATACTTTATTTATTATTTAAAAACAGTAGCAACTGGAATCGGGTCAAAAGACATTGTAGAACTCAAGTTTTGGCCGAAAATGGCATATTCGGTATTTACCGAACCGTAGCCATAACCGCAGGTTATGAGCAAGGTAAAAATTATTAAAAATCTTTAAAATTCCAGAAATATTATTTTACCACAGTGGGTAAAAGTTTTGGTGACGAAAACTCGGCTTAGATAGGCGTTATGCTAACTGCGCCGTTTATTACAAAAGTTTAGTAAAATTGCGCCTTTTAGCATAACTCTCATTCTAGACCTCGGATTGACGTGAAACTTCAAGGACATGCTTATAATTTAGTAAGCAAGGTTATGGTCCGTTCACGTGTCCGAAATACTCGTTTTTATTTTTAAAAGGCGTTACGGTCAACTTTTAGGCGTTTAACGGAAACGCGTAAAAGACTCGGACAATCAACGAACCGGTTACAGAGGTTTATTCCTTCATGTAACCTGGTCCTAAGAGTGTCCTAAGGCATATCTACATTACTCTAAAACGGGTCAGAACTGAAGTCAAAGCAAAAGTCAAACTTTTGCGACATTCGGCTCCGAACCGGTTCAATATAGCAAATGGTCGATTCAAACGAGCGCAAACAAGTTTATATACTTATTATCATGTTTTATGAGTGTCTAAACAGGTTTCATAACATGTACATTACAGATTATGCAAGATTCATCAAAATGACTTTCTGTTGACTTTTTATATGCACGTTTGACTCGACATTTGACATGGTTAGAGCGGTGATCAGGGGAAACCTTTTTAGGGGTTTATTACCCACATAAATACCAACTCATAACTACCTTTGATCCGTCATAAGACTGAGTTATCACGGATTTATGTTAAAGTCAAACCGATGTTACGACGGTTCGCTTTTTAGCTAATAACTAAGCATACAATGAATCGTAATGGATCTAAACGACTTACAGTAGTTGGTTCTTGCTTAGAGAACTCAGAGAAGTCTTGAGAACCTTGAGAAATGCTCAGAGGATGGTGTTTGAGGTGTGATGAAAGTTATGAACATAAGGGTGCTATTTATAGTCAAACATGGCCCTTAAGATCATCACACATTGGCCTATGAGTGACCATGGATGATTGGCATGTGTCTCAGAGGGTTATGGGTCGAGTAGGGGGCACCCATGCTGCATTAAAGGCCCCCATACCGTACAATAACGTTTAAAACAGCCAACAACCAACATTCTATCGCTGGCACCTGCTTACGGACCGTAAAGGCCGGTCCTTGCGGTCCGTAAGCCTTGGGCGGAACAAGCCAAATTATTGCGCACCCTTGCGGTCCGTAAGGGTTACCCCTTGCGGTCCGTAAGGGCTGACCGGTTATTTTAAGGATAGACCCGGTTTAATCGCGTGAAGAGCGAAAACCGGGAACGAGATGATTTCGCCCTGACAAGTTCGGAGACTTGATTCATATGGGTCTTACATTCATACTCTGCACTTTGGGGTCAAAACAATATAGTTTGACCCGTATCGGCTAATGTATGTAAACTAGTTACACGGGCCGAATCGTGCGCGCAATAGGCGCAACGGGTAACCGTAGGAGTCCTACGCTTGTTTCCCAAGTTAATATGCCTTAAAGAGGTTGTGGTATCAGTAGGATACCTTCCGTGATGCCCGTAAGGAGTTTTAGTTAATAAATCGCCCCGTAGGGGTTTTTCGGTCATTTTAAAGACTTTTAAAGGGGTTTTCGAGTTCTACAGGAAATCTGAGTTTCCCGATCAGTGTATAAAGTTTAAAATACTTTATTTATTATTTAAAAACAGTAGCAACTGGAATCGGGTCAAAAAGACATTGTAGAACTCAAGTTTTGGCCGAAAAGGGCATATTCGGTATTTACCGAACCGTAGCCATAACCGCAGGTTATGAGCAAGGTAAAAATTATTAAAAATCTTTAAAATTCCAGAAATATTATTTTACCACAGTGGGTAAAAGTTTTGGTGACGAAAACTCGGCTTAGATAGGCGTTATGCTAATTGCGCCGTTTATTACAAAAGTTTAGTTAAATTGCGCCTTTTAGCATAACTCTCATTCTAGACCTCGGATTGACGTGAAACTTCAAGGACATGCTTATAATTTAGTAAGCAAGGTTATGGTCCGTTCACGTGTCCGAAATACTCGTTTTTATTTTTAAAAGGCGTTACGGTCAACTTTTAGGCGTTTAACGGAAACGCGTAAAAGACTCGGACAATCAACGAACCGGTTACAGAGGTTTATTCCTTCATGTAACCTGGTCCTAAGAGTGTCCTAAGGTATATCTACATTACTCTAAAACGGGTCAGAACTGAAGTCAAAGCAAAAGTCAAACTTTTGCGACATTCGGCTCCGAACCGGTTCAATATAGCAAATGGTCGATTCAAACGAGCGCAAACAAGTTTATATACTTATTATCATGTTTTATGAGTGTCTAAACAGGTTTCATAACATGTACATTACAGATTATGCAAGATTCATCAAAACGACTTTCTGTTGACTTTTTATATGCACGTTTGACTCGACATTTGACATGGTTAGAGCGGTGATCAGGGGAAACCTTTTTAGGGGTTTATTACCCACATAAATACCAACTCATAACTACCTTTGATCCGTCATAAGACTGAGTTATCACGGATTTATGCTAAAGACAAACCGAAGTTACGACGGTTCGCTTTTTAGCTAATAACTAAGCATACAATGAATCGTAATGGATCTAAACGACTTACAGTAGTTGGTTCTTGCTTAGAGAACTCAGAGAAGTCTTGAGAACCTTGAGAAATGCTCAGAGGATGGTGTTTGAGGTGTGATGAAAGTTATGAACATAAGGGTGCTATTTATAGTCAAACATGGCCCTTAAGATCATCACACATTGGCCTATGAGTGACCATGGATGATTGGCATGTGTCTCAGAGGGTTATGGGTCGAGTAGGGGGCACCCATGCTGCATTAAAGGCCCCCATACCGTACAATAACGTTTAAAACAGCCAACAGCCAACATTCTGTCGCTGGCACCTGCTTACGGACCGTAAAGGCCGGTCCTTGCGGTCCGTAAGCCTTGGGCGGAACAAGCCAAATTATTGCGCACCCTTGCGGTCCGTAAGGGTTACCCCTTGCGGTCCGTAAGGGCTGACTGGAGATCATTTTTACAATCTTTTTAAATCTAAAACTCATGATTACGAAATCTTCGTAATTAATTACCTGACCTTTCGGGTTTGAAGGGGTAACTTTGCGGTTTAGCCCTCGGTTAATTACAACTAAGGACCTCGTGTTATATACCCGCGCTGTTAGGCCCCCGGTTATTATAACTATTATCCGAAAAGCTTTAATTTTTATTGTTGACGCTTTTAACCCCTCGCATACGGATTTGATCATCATTTTCTCGTTTTAAAACGGAACCTCGCGAGATTTATATATTTCATTCTAGTGAGCATATTTTATTGTTACGAAACGTCGGGTCTGTTAAATGGTCACTCAGAGGTATATTTACACATGTTGACACGTTTAACCCCTGTAGTTCGTAATCTCTCACTTTCTCTCGCGTTTCATTTCCTTACGATCCATGATTTATCCGTTTGAAGGTACGAGCATCATTTAGGGATACTATACAGTATATTACCCTTTGATTGACGTTTATAACCCTCGAATTTACATACATTCAAGTTTCGTCAATATTAGTCCTTTATTTATAAATCAGTGCCACGTGTAAACATATGACACGTGTCGACACATTACAGGACACAAAATTTCGAGGTGTTACAATATTGTAATAAGTAGAGAAAAAGGCAAGGTGGAAATATTGTAATGAGAAATCTCATTAAAGCCCTGGCCGATAAATAGGAGGCTTATGCCTTAGACTTTAGACTTTTGGCATTTGGAGCTTTGGAGAGCTAGAGCTAGAGAGAGAAAGTGACATCGTGATTCAGGTGCTTAGAACGATTTCATACATTTCAATAGAATCACCGATTATATTACGTCTCGTGTGTTCGGTCACGTTCGTGTACAGATTCCGCACGTCACACGTTCAGTTCGCAATCGTTACGGAGTCAAAACCAGTCCTAACAATTGTGGATACCCTCAATACTGTAAAGTGATATAAATTGATTTAATTAAACTGGGATGCACTCGCAAGTATTTCTTGCTGATAAAACATTTTAAAACGCGTTTCAGTTAACAAAATGTGAAAGCCATTAGAAGCCAGCTGTAGAGCACTGAAGCCTTGGAAAAGTGCCTTAAAAAGTTACCTAAACAAGAAAGAAGTTTTATTTCAATAAAATAGGGTTTACCCCTATAAACATATTATCAATGGAAACTTGGGTTTCTCCCAAGTATTTATTATTTATAAAAGTGTGGTGTTTTAACTCTGACAGACTATTTCCTAACCACGGTCCTGATGTATTTTTCGCTGCCAAATTAATAAACACTGATACCACTGATAATTTCCTCGCAGTCGTCCGCTCCCGGGGTAGGGGTCGAGGTTGAGACAAAACCACACGTGTATATGTTGACATTTAAGAGATATACAGTCAAGAAAAGCAAGAGCAATGGTGATATATATATGCGGATTAGACACCAAAAAATAAACACTCAAAAAATAGCTACAATTTAAGGTATGTGTTTGGTGACGATATCAGATTCCTAATTGATAGAGAAAGGTCTGGTGGCAAGAAAAGCTGCATCAAGGAAGTTGTCAAGTGTTTTCGCATGACGATTCCATTCTTGGGTGCTTGGTTTTGCCCTTGTCCCTGTAACTCGAATCCTAGCCCGGTATATCCTATTTTAGTTTTACACCATTGTGAACCTTACTTCTTTCTTACTCTCTGATCGTGGTTCTCAGCATTGAAAAATCTTCGTAAACTAAATCACACGTGTATAAGTTAACATTTAAGAGATATACAGTCAAGAAAATCGAGAGCAATTGTGATATATATATATATATATATATATATGCGGATTAGACACCAAAAAATAAACATTCAAAAATAGCTACAATTTAAGGTATATGTTTAGTGACGGCATCAGATTCCTAATTGATGGAGAAAGGTCTGTTGGAAAGAAAAATTGTTTCCACGAGGTTGTCAAGTGTTTTTGCTCGACGATTCCATTCTTGGGTGGTTGGTTTGGCCCTTGTTTCTGTAACTCAAATCCTAGCCAGGTATATCTCATTTTAGTTATACACTATTGTGAACCTTACGCCTTTTTTACTCTTTGATCGAGGTTCTCGGCATTGAAAAATCTTCATAAACTAAATCACACGTGTATATGTTGACATTTAAGAGATATCTAGTCAAGAAAATCAAGAGCAATGGTGATATATATGCGGATTAGGAACCAAAAATAAACACTTAAAAAATATCTACAATTTAAGGTATGTGTTTAGTGACGGCATCAGATTCCTAATTGATGAAGAAAGGTCTGGTGGCAAGAAAAGCTGCTTCCAGGAGGTTGTCAAGTGTTTTCGCTCGACGATTCCATTCTTGGGTGGTTGCTTTGGTCCTTGTTCCTATAACTCGAATCTTAGCCCAGTATATCCCATTTTAGTTTTACACCATTGTGTACCTTACGCCTTTTTTACTCTTTGATCGAGTTTCTCGGCATTGAAAAATCTTCGTAAACTAAATCACACGTGTATATGGTGGCATTTAGGAGATATACAGTCAAGAAAATCAAGAGCAATGCTGATATATATGCGGATTAGACACCAAAAAATAAACACTCAAAAAATACCTACAATTTAAGGTATATGTTTAATAACGGCATCAGATTTCTAATTGATGGAGAAAGGTCTGTTGGCAAAAAAAACTGCTTCCAGGAGGTTGTCAAGTGTTTTCTCTCGACGATTCCATTCTTGGGTAGTTGGTTTGGCCCTTGTTCCTGTAACTTGAATCCTAGCCCGGTATATCCCATTTTACCTTTACACTATTGTGAACCTTACACCTTTTTTACTCTCTGATCGAGGTTCTCGGCATTGAAAAATCTTCATAAACTAAATCACACGTGTATATGTTGACATTTAAGAGATATACAGTCAAGAAAATCAAGAGCAATCGTGATATATATGCGGATTAGACACCAAAAAATAAACACTCAAAAAATATCTACAATTTAAGGTATGTGTTTAGTGATGGCATTAGATTACTAATTGATGAAGAAAGGTCCGGTGGCAAGAAAAGCTGCTTCCAGAAGGTTGTCAAGTGTTTTCGCTCGACGATTCCGTTCTTGGGTGGTTTCTTTGGCCCTTGTTCCTATAACTCGAATCCTAGCCCGGTATATCCCATGTTAGTTTTACACCATTGTGAACCTTACGCCTTTTTTTCTCTTTGATCGAGTTTCTCGGCATTGAAAAATCTTCGTAAACTAAATCACACGTGTATATGGTGACATTTAAGAGATATATAGTCAAGAAAATCAAGAGCAATGGTGATATATATGGGGATTAGACACCAAAAAATAAACACTTAAAAAATACCTGCAATTTAAGGTATGTGTTTAGTGACGACATCAGATTCCTAATTGCTGGAGAAAGATCTGGTGGCAAGAAAAGCTGCTTCCAGTAGGTTGTCAAGTGTTTTCGCTCGACGATTCCATTCTTGGGTAGTTGGTTTGTCCCTTGTTCCTGTAACTCAAATCCTAGCTCGGTATATCCCATTTTAGTTTTACACCATTGTGAAACTTACGCCTTTTTTTCTCTCTGATCGAGTTTCTCGGCATTGAAAAATCTTCTTAAACTAAATCACACGTGTATATGGTGACATTTAAAAGATATACAGTTGAGAAAATCAAGAGCAATGGTAATATATATGCCGATTAGACACCAAAAAATAAACACTCAAAAAATGGCTACAATTTAAGGTATGATTTTCTAGACTGTATATCTCTTAAATGTGAACATATACACGTGTGATTTTGTTTACGAAGATTTTTCAATGCCGAGAACCTCGATCAGAGAGTAAAAAAGGCGTAAGGTTCACAATGGTGTAAACCTAAAATGGGATATACCGAGCTAGGATTCGAGTTACAGGAACAAGGGCCAAACCAACAACCCAAGAATGGAATCATCGAGCGAAAACATTGGACAACCTACTGGAAACAACTTTTCTTACCACAAGACCGTTCTCCATCAATTAGGAATCTGATGTCGTCACTAAACACACACCTTAAGTTGTAGCTATTTTTTGAGTTTATTTTTGGGTGTCTAATACATACATATATATATATATATATATATATATATATATATATATATATATATATATATATATATATATATATATCAACATTACTCTTGATTTTCTTGACTTTATATCTCTTAAATGTCAACATATACACGTGTGATTTAGTTTACCAAGATTTTTCAATGCCGAGAACCTTGATCAGAGAGTAAAAAAGGCGTAAGGTTCACAATGGTGTAAAACTAAAATGGGATATATCGGGCTAGGATTCGAGTTACAGGAACAAGGGTCAAACGAACCACCCAAGAATGGAATTCTTGAGCGAAAACACTTCACAACCTCCTGGAAACAGCTTTTTCTTGCCACCAGACCTTTCTCCATCAATTAGGAATCTAATGCCGTCACTAAACACATACCTTAATTTGTAGCCATTTTTGAGTGCTTATTTTTTGGTGTCTAATCCGCATATATATCACCATTGCTCTTGATTTTCTTGACTGTATATCTCTTAAATGTCAACATATACACGTGTGATTTAGTTTACGAAGATTTTTCAATGCCGAGAACCTCGATCAAAGAGTAAAAAAGGCGTAAGGTACACAATGGTGTAAAACTAAAATGGGATATACCGGGAGAGGATTCAAGTTACAGGAACAAGGGCCAAACCAACCACTCAAGAATGGAATCGTCGAGCGAAAACACTTGACGAGCTCCTGGAAGCAGCTTTTCTTGCCACCAGACCTTTCTCCATCAATTAGGAATTTGATGTCGTCACTAAACACATACCTTAAATTGTAGCTATTTTTTGAGTGTTTATTTTTTGGTGTCTAATCCGCATATATATCACAATTGCTCTTGATTTTCTTGAATGTATATCTGTTAAATGTCAAATATGTGAAGAAAGAAAAGTTTATGAAAAGAAAGTGTTCAATGAAGTCGGATATGAGATAAATGTGGAAGGTTTAAATGATGAGCGTGAAGAACCTATAAAACAGTGTTGTTACAAACAAATGAAAAGAAAGAATAAAGACGGACCAATAATAGAAATTGAAGAGTTGAGAGTGCTATTTGGTATTCAAGACTTTGGCGGTACAAGTCAAGAAAGTTTGAGTCGAGTTTTTGGATTAAGGGGGAATGTTGAAAGTTAATCCTAAAACTCGTATGAGTTGAAAGTTGAAGGGCTAAAGTGAAAGATTGATATAATTTGTTTTTATTAAAGATTGGTTTTATTTTAGATAATTATATTGTAATTGGTTTAGGAACGATTTAATACTCTTTGAGAGCAAGTTTAATAGTACTAGAAATAGGAGTATAGGTTATTGTTTTTATTTGTCCCTTTTCTTTTTTAAGTTCGTATGTTCGTTTGATTGAATAGAAAGAGTCGCGGGTTTGTCCCCCAAATATCTTGTGTCCGTGTTTAATACGATTGTTTGAATCGTCTGGGTCAATAGTGGAATAATGCTTTTGTCTGACCATAGAATTTAATATTTTGGTAAAATTCTGAATGGATGGAATTGGTCGTCTTTGAAGCATTTGATCGAACACATGCAATGCATCAAGTAGACGTAGGTCATTGGAATAGGAACTAGAATGAAAATGTTTATTTGCACGAAGATTTGTGTAAAATGTGCAAGGGTGGATGATGGAAATGTCCGAATTTGGGGGTTTGATAGGAAGCTTCAATGGCAATTTTCCTCAATATCAAAGATCATGCGGTACTCTGTTTCTTCCTACTGGAATTTGATGGTAGCAACAAATGTTGGTGTTGTATTGATCTGATTTTAAACCAACTTGATGCCGGATTGAAACTTATTTCACAAACCATCTAGTGTTTGATCGAATTGGAGATTGTTTAATAGTTAATACACTGAGATTTATAGACAGAAGGTTAATCTAAAAAGATGTAATCAATTTAAAGGGGTGCTCGCGCCATTTGGCATGGAGCACAACACTTGGTGATTTTAAGGGTGTGCATAGGGCGGTTTGATTCGATTTTGAGTTATAACTGTAACCAAAACCAAATTTTTCAGATCTGTTCCATTTTAACCAAGAAAAAAATTAAAACTAAACATACCAAATGGCCTATCGTCGCAACTAAATAAAGCTGCTAAGAAACTTTGTTGAGTTACTCTTCTCTAGGTATAAGGGTTTTATTTAGCAATGTTTTTTCAGGCAAACAATGTGTTACAAAATGTGTTTGGAAGTTTCAGCTTTAAGCCAAAGTTGATTTTGGACAGAAAGGTAATTTTACCCTGTTTTATGATTTTTTTCGAGCTTTTCCTCGAGAAGCTCACGACCCGCATAACTTGCTTGCACTCCTATTTTTTCATTTTCACATCATCACGTACCACTTTTTACATGTATTAATATCAATTATTTTAAATATTTAAAATATATATTGTACTTTATTTTAGAAAACCTATAATATTATATATATATATATATATATATATATATAGTGAGAGTTGGCTACAAAGTGGATTTTTTTTACGAAATCTGAGAAGCCATATATGAATGACATGTGGCATCTCTATTATGTGAGATTTTCATGGAAACTCGTTATTTTGATCTAAAACAAATGACAATCTTCAGTTAATTTATCATCTTCATCGTAGCAACATATCTATGCATAATATTAGAAAAATTATTAATTTTGGTTATTCCAGATGTCTAATTCAATTATTGACCGTGGGAATGATAAGTTTAGTGTCTTCAGATGTCTAACTTTCTTTTCAAAGCTACAATGTTTCATCCTTCTATAAATTTTCTTTCATTTTCACATCACCACTAGTTACTTATATATTACTATCAAATTATTTTAAATGTTTAGAAAAGTCAAAATAATAACAATATTTGTTACTTACGTATAAGAATATTATATCTTATATGTTACTAATCTCACAAATATTAAAAAAAAAATAAAAATTATGAAGAAAAATTACATGTGTAACATAAATGACATAACATGTGTAATATATATGTTACACATGTGTAACGCCACATGTGTTACACATATATAACGTTTTTGCAACATTATTTTCTCCGGTTGCTCTTGGTAATATGTTAAGTATACTAGTCGTTAAAAATAACACTGACCGAAGGATTATTCAATTAGGATACATAATGTATGTATAAAGCAATTAACTTCAACAACATAGTGAACGTTATTTTTTATTTTTTATTTTTTGAACTGAAAACTTCATTAAAAAAAACACGGGCGAGCCCTCAAAACAAGGACCGCCACCAAAACCACTTACAACATATATAGAGGGTTAGAAACCCATCTTTTCCAAACCAAACTATCAAACTTAGACCTGTTTTTTAACCATAAAAAAGACCATGACTTGACTAACGCCACTGCGTCAACCACCTTAGGAATAGAACCTTGAAAAATCTTCTCGTTCCTTAACTTCCATAAGACCCAGCAGGCGATATATATGATACCTCTAATTACCTTTTGAGCCCATTTACCTCCCTGAATCTAATCCTGCACGTGAAGGAGATCCTTAAAATCAAAAGCTATAACAGGACTGATTTTGCACCATTGCCCCACCGCCAACCATAAACCACAAGCAAAATAACACCCTGTGAATAAGTGTATCACACTTTCTCCACCTGAACTACATAACGAGCACGACTCATCTTGAATATTAACTCGTCTTCGGCTCAACGCCTCCCTAGTTGGGATACGATCCATTTCCGCTCTCCAAATAAAAAGGTTAACTTTATTCGGCACCCACGATTCCCATCTCATCAACTGATCAGTACCGACTTCCGTTCCTCTTCTAATCCAATCTTTAACTAACGCTACCAACATAGGCTCGTTGCTATCTATACCCCAAAACCACCGATCTTTGACTCCTGATAACTTACAATTCTCAAGCAGAAAATCGACATCTTGCATTTCGGAGAGCTCTTCCACAGTCGATATATGTCGTTTCCAAACCGGTAGGAAACGCCACTCACCATTGGTACAAATCAACCTATCTGCCACTGAGCACTGTTTATCCTGTTCCAAGTAAAAGAGCTTCAGCCACCTATCCTATAAAACCGTCATCCCCACCCAGCGAACATACCAGATTTAACCGATGTTCCGTTACCACCTTAGCCGAAAGTAAACCATGAAAATTCTTCCCACTGACCACACGCCCATCTATCTCCTTAACTAAATAATACCAACAACCTTTGTGCCGACGGTTAAAAGGCATGAACGTCCACCGACCCCTCCCCCCGTGAACTACCTCCACCACTTTGCGCCAGATACTGTTATTTTGAACTTTAAATCTCCAAGCCCATTTGGACAAAAGGGCAAAATTCACATCCCTTAGTTTCATTATCGGAAGCCCCCCATTTTTCTTAAATTTAGTTACAGAATTCCAAGCCACCCAACTCATTTTCTTACCTTCACTGGTGCCAGCCCACAAAAAGTTCCTCATCAGCCTCTCGATTTGATCTGTCACCTTTTTTGGGGCTTTAAAAAGCAACAAATAGTAGACCTGCAAGCTAGCAAGCACAGATTTAATCAAGACTAATCTCCCCCCCCCCCATCGAAAGAGTCCTGGCCTTCCAAGTAGCCAAACGCCCTTTAATCGTGTCTATCACTGACTCCCAATGACAACTTTTATTCATGTTCGCCCCCACTTTCACTCCTAGATATTCAAAAGGAAACTCACCGATCCTGCACCCCAAAATATTAGCCATCTCCATCACCTCTTCATTCGCCACCCCAATACCGAACAAAAAGGACTTCTTAATATTAATTTTTAAACCTGAGCAAATATGAAAAACCCTTAGTAACCTTGCCGTTTTCTCAATATTCTCTCTTGACCACTCCCCCAATATCACCGCATCGTCCGCGTAAAGTAAATAAGAAATATTAAGACCCCCGTTAAATAATCTAACATCTTTAATCTCCCCCAAATCACAAGCCTTCCGGATTAAACATGAAAAGGCCTCCATGACTATAAGAAAAAGAAAAGGGGACAGTGGGTCCCCCTGTCTAACCCCCTTATGACATTGAAAGTCAAAAGTGGGAGACCCGTTGACCAAAACTGTCGATCTAGCTGAACCAAGAATCCCTTTAACCCAAAGACACCACCTGCTGGGAAACCCCATCTGCTCCATCACTGATAAAAGGAAACCCAAATTAACATTATTGTATGCCTTTTCGAAGTCGATTTTCAAGAAAAAACCTTGTCTCCCTATCTTCTTTATCCACCCATACAACTCATTGATGATAAGAGGGTCGTCTAAAATAAATCTTTCCTTAATAAAAGTCGTCTGAGTCTTCGATATAATCTTCCCCATAATGTCCTTCACCCTAGCTGCAAGAACTTTCGAAATAACTTTGCTAATGACTCCAACTAGAGTGATTGGTCTATAATCTTTTAACCTGACCGGAGAACTAATCTTCGGAATCAGCGTTATATACGATGTACTACAACTTCTACTAATCTCTCATGTGTCGTAAAAACAACTGAACATCTTGTAAAAATCATCTTCCAAAGCATTCCAAAAATGTTTAATAAAGTTAAAGTTGAAGCCGTCAGGCCCCGGGGCTCTATCTGAACCACAGTCAAAGACTGCCACCCTAATCTCCTCTTTAGTGAACGGTCGAACTATATTGATAGCATCTTCACTCAGGACTAGTTTAAAACCTTCACATACTAGCTCCGGTCTTCTCACATACCTTTCAGAAAAATGATTCCTGAAAAACTTTAACACTTCTCTCTTGACCAGACTAGGCTTTGTAATCCATTGACCATCCACACTAAGACCCGGAATGTCATTCGCCGCTTTCCTCCCATTCACTATCCTATGGAAATATGCCGAGTTATCATCTCCCTGCGAAGCCCATCTAACCCGAGATTTCTGTTGCAAATCCCTACATTTCCACTACTCAATTTGGATTACTCCTTTCTTACATTCCTCCCAAATCCACAACTCCTCTTCCTCCAACTCCCTATCCTCCATAATCCTTTCTAACCTCTGAATGTCACTTTTATAGTTTTCTAACAATTCTCCTTCCTTCTGTAATTCCTCAGCCCACGATATTCTAATAGCCTTCCGAAACATTTTTTAATTTACCGGAGATAACAACATCCGGCCTTCCTTCAATCGAGCATTCATTGATCGCCTTCATGACCACATTATGACATCCTTCTCTCCCAAGCCACGAATTGAACCAGCGAAATGGCTTGAAACCGAAACTCAAATCCACCAGAGTTAACAATAACGGCGAGTGATCCGACATATCGCGCGGTAAAGATCTAAGACATGCTCTCGGCCACTTATTAAAGAAACTTTGACAAACAAGTACCCTGTCTATCTTGCTTAATTTAAAAACCCCTTCCACCGCAGCTGCATACGTGAATTTATTACCCCTCATACAATATTCGTGTAAGTCTACCTCATCAATAAACGAATTAAAATCTGACGCTGCTAAATGATTGAATCTGGAATTCTTCCTTTCATTTGGATAGCGGACCGCGTTAAAGTACCCCGAGACCACCCACATGCCATGGTTACTACCAATCACCGTTTTTAGTTTATCCCATAACATCCTTTTTGCCACTACATTTTGCGGGGCATAAACATTCAAGATATTTAAAGTCGACCCATCTTCAACCAACAACCCCGAAGTAAATAAATAAATTGGATCAAACTCAGCAGAAAGTTTCTTAAAAACCTTAGGATTCCAAATACTAATAATCCCACCAGACCTGCCCGACACTTCCACCATATCAAAATCGAAACCACCCCCCCCCTCCCCCAGTAAGCACTACAATCAAACCCCTCCGCAGTTGAAACCTCAGACTCCTGGATAGCTAAAAATTCCACCCCATTTTTGGCCTTTAAATCCTTAACGTATCTCTGTTTTCCATGCCCTCCCAAACCCCTAACATTTAAAGAAATGAAATTCATTGATTACCTGATTGTACCCATTCTTCCTCCACTATGTTGGTAACCAAGGTTCGAAAATCTTCCATTTGTACCCCCATGACCCTCCCCATCCTAATAGTCTTCTCGACTTCCTCCGACAGATCCCTGCTACCCCCGACCTGCTTCGCTTGCTCGTGTGGTTGAGTTTGATCGTCGACTTCAACGTCAGAGTTAACGAGTTCGTCACGTCTTTCAGTAGTACCTTCCTCTATTGTGACCTCCTTATCTCTAAGTGGTTGAGAGGACTCTTGTGTCGAAATAACCCCACCCTCTAAAGAATTATCAACGTTGCCCACTGTATTCTCCTTAATAAATTGATTGAGACCCAAAAGGACATCAAGCCCAAATGGGTATAAACCGTTAGGATCCAAGTCTAGTCTGGCTCTCTTCCTAGAGCTAGGCCTATTGTCCACAGAAAGTAATTTAGGTTGTATCTGGCCCACTCTCCTTCCAGTTTTATTAATAGAATTCCTACTGCCTTTTAATACGTGGGGCCTACTTTCTCTCTCCACATTATTACTTCCCAAAAATATTTCCCCAAAAATCACGCCACCTTCCATACCTACCCCCTCAGACTCTTCTACATTTATAAAAACTTCAATATGATCACCAATCATTGATTGGCCATGCATACCACCTTCCTTACTCGTATACGTAAAAGTAGGACTTTCCAAAATCCCGGAAGCAGAGGGCCGAACAGAAATCTCCGGCCTTTGCACCAGACTCCGGTTAACCGGAACTTCCTCATCCGTAATTGTTAGGACCGGTTTGACTCCGATTCGATTGCGTAACGACACGTTCGACGTGCGGAAACCGTGAACGTGAATAACCGAAACACACGAGACGTACTATTAACGTGATTCTTTGATAGATCTGAAAAAAATACAAGAACCGTGAATCACCTTTTGCCTTACTCTCTCTACTTTCTCTCTCTAGCTTCTCTCTCTAACCTCTAAGCTCCAAAGATCAAAATGGCAAAAGTCTCTAACTAAAAGCCTAAGGCTTCTATTTATAGGCCAAGGTATAAGGAGAGTTCTCCTTATTTACAATCATGCCACCTTGCCTTTTAATAACAAGATATAACAATATAATCACTAAAGATCTTCTGTTTCTGCTACGAACTGAGATGACGAAGGCGATAGACATAAATGTACTAACAGTCTCCCCCTTGGATATTGCCGCAGTCAATCTCAAACATTCAGACTCGTAGCTTCTTTTCTTTTCTTTCTCTCTCTTTAGCTTGAATATAATCCTGGTGGATCTGTCTTCAGCTTCAGCTCCCCCTTTCGGTAAACTCTTCAGGCTCCCCCTTTCGTCAAGCTTCCGTGCTTTGGGATCGACACCTGGCTTTCCGGTTACAAGCTCTTTTAGGAACGATATCTGGCTCCTTGCACGCTTCCGTTTTAGAATTGAGCTTGTCTTCAGACTCCCCCTCAGACTCGGCTTTTGGGATCGTAGTCTGGATTTTTCCTGTAATCACTCATACAAATGATAAGTAACAATATTTTCAAATTCATTAAACATGTTCTCTAATATACTCCCCCTGTCAACAAACTTAACAGATATGGCAATATAAAGAATCCAATTTTCTCACACATTATCATTCAAGTTCAAGTTAATGACCTTTAAGATATCATACATGTTTATGAAGATATTCCAAGAAATTTCACGTTTCAAATTAATGAACTCGTTTTGTTTTCAGAAACACAATCAGCATACTTCGATTTTGAAACTCAGCAACTCAGACATCGGTTTATCGAAAATAACGCAGAAATCAAAATCTTTTTGTGTTTTCTGAAAATATAAAGCTGTAAAGAAATATATACAAACAATATTTACAAACAATATTTTTGTTTTGAGTATGCATCAGAGGATCATATCAGTTTTTGACAAGTCACAAGTACCGTTAAGCTTTAAATCATACTCAGAATTAAACAATTCACTTAGATTGTCAATATACTGATCCACTTAAATTTTCATACAAATTTCAACTAATTCAGGATACGATTTAGATATTTTAAGACTTAAACTCATTCATGTGTCCCACCTCTTGAATATACTCCCGTATCCAGAATCCCAATATTCAGTCTTACAGGTAAGAATACTACAATGATGTCTGTACATAAATTAAGGTATGCGAGAACTGAGGGATCTCAGGTCAGAACTTCCGTTCAGCAGAGAGATATCAGCTTCGACTTTGCAGTGTGTTCCCTTTAGAGAATCTTTTTAGCTACAACAACTGAGTATCAATTTTATTGTCTAATCAGCTGAGGGCTTTATGCTATATTTCAAGCATTTTGGTGAAAGTATTAGCCAGGGACTAGATCAGAACCACCGTTCAGCAGAAGTCCCGGAATAATACCCCAGACATCATAGAGTATAAACACCTAGTATATCAGAATACGAGACCTTTCAAACGAGATTTCAGGGGTTACCTATATATCCAAGTAGTGTTCCCCACAAAATAAGCAAGTTTCGAATTTAGGTTTATATCCCGAAAAAACTTACTAAATGTATAAAAACCTATCGACATATCATCAGTGAGACTGTTTAATGCTATTTAATCATTACATTTCTTTAGCATACTGCAACTGTCTACTGATGTACTATCATTTCCTCTTTTTACGCAAAACTCAAATTTTTTATTTTATCATGTTTTTGGCTTTTTCAAATTTTCTAATGTTTTTGGATTTTCTAACAATTTTTCTCCCCCTAAAATGCAAAACCATTAAAGAAATTTGACAAACCGATACTGATAGCGTTGTCTCGCCATCCATTTTCTGCTTCTCATGTTCTGTTTCGCAGAAAATATAACGTACCCCCATGATTTACAACCCATGGATTTTGACCATTAGAAAACCATTCTTCAACCTGTGAGTAATCATGTTTGTTCCGCCGTGAGGGTTTCGGCATAGTCCATCACCACTTATTCTAAGTAAACTAACATCAAACATCCCAAACATCAATCCAAACCAACACAACCAACAAACATACAACAATCATCAAAACCAACACAAATTCATAGAAAACAACAAACAAACTCCCTGTCTGACCAAAACCAGGGATCTTCAATCTCTTTCCATGCAACACTCTCACAATCTTCATCTGCATATAGCACCTGCACATTCAAATTTTATCAAATACTCAAACAAATTGGCATAAAATTTCAAACAATAAAGATAGATGCCGATTCATGCTTCGCGATCCAGGAAGCTCCGGCAATTCAACCACTTAATCAAACATGGTGTCCACCCAGGCCTCAGGAGCCTTAGGTGTAACCTTGATTCTAGCAATCTGAATTTTAAAATTTTCAGCCTTGAGCGGAGGAAAATTTGCATCATAGACAACCAAAACTGAATCCTCAGACGTTTTCACCTCAGAAGTTGAACCTTTCGTTACAGCTTTTGGTTTCCAAATTTGTGTTTGTTTTTCAGATTTCTTTTCAACATTCTCAGTTTTTATCTCATCGACACGTTTCTTAACCGACCATTTTTGACCTTCTGGAGCACCTCTTTTATAAAAATTTGTTTCTTTCTGAACCTGTTGCTTTTGAACAACATTTTTAGGTTTCCAGATTTTTCGAGATTCTGTCACAACAACTATCGGTCTCCAAATCTGTGTTGTAGTCGATCTGGATGTATGAGAATTCCAGGTCTGTCTTGAATCGAACCTGTCCGATTTTGGTTTCCAAATTTGATTTGATGCAAACTTGTTTGTAGTGTACCTCCAAGTTTGTCTCGAATCAAATCTGGTTGACCTTGGTTTCTCATTACCAGATTTCTCTTTTTGAACATCAACAGATTTTGGAATTTGACATTTCTGTGCAACGTGTCCAATTTGATCACATTTAAAACAAACTTTCTTTGACACATCTTTTGGCTGTTGTTGTTTCTTTTTCATGGCCTCAAACTCTGCATTAGATTGTGTTCCAAGTTTGAGTTTTTCTTCTTCAGTGAAACTTTTTCCTTGAACAAAATTCATTTTTGTCTGAAAATTGGTCCTTTCAGTTCTGTTTCGATTATGTTTCTTCCTATACCCCAAACCAGACTTCATGTTTTTCTTCTTAAAACCAGGTTTGTTATAAGACCCTTTGAAACCTTTACCAGCAAACTTCGACATTTCAGACTTCTCAATTTCAACCATCTTGAAAACTTTGTCAATTTTCTCTGAAATCACATTCTGAATCGGGAAAACCACATCCAAGAATAGTTTGTCCGATCCAATCATGGTATAGACCAATCCTTTTGAATCATCATTCAAATTTTTCTCAGATTTTGTATCTTTCAGATATCCATCATAAAGATTTCCTTCATCTTCATCTTGTGATTCAGACTTACCTTTTGTAGACTCATCTTTCAAAACACTATCAACCACCTTATGCACCACCTCTGAATCATCAGCATCATCAGATTTGGTGTAAGTAACATCAATACTGTCAGGTAATTGGTCAGCTATGTTCAAACCCTTTGCCACCTTTTCCTCATCATAAAAAGTATAATTGTCTCTCAATGGTGGTGGTACCTGATGATATTCTGAACCAATACCCTTTTTACAAACATTAGTATCTTTGTTATCAGGTGTGATATTGAAAATACGTTCGAGAATGTACGAAGAATCATGATAACTTTGAAGTTTTGTAACAATCTTTTCTTTTTCAGCCAAGACTTGTTTAAGATTCGCAATTTCATCAACACGTTTGTTTAATTCAATTTGCTTTTCTTTAAATTGTCTTTCATATATTTCTTTAGTTGTTAAAGTTTCAGACAATCTTTGATCAAAACTTTTGACTTGGCTCTTCAAAGTATCATAAGCTTCTTGTACTTTCTGACTTGACCATTTTAAAGAATCATACTGTTTTTGTAACTCTAGAAACTTAGATTCTTTCTCAATACAATCAACACATTTTGTATCACATTTTTCTTTCAAAACTGTATTTTCTTTTTCAAAATCATGACACTTTTGTGTTAGTTTCTCCACTTTTAATTTTAGACTTTGCTCTGTGTCAATCCTTTCTCTACATTTCAGTTTTAACACATGTTCAAGTTTGTTCATTTCATTATCTTTTGTTTTGATTATTTCTTCTTTTTCAATACAGGCTTTGCACTTTTCAATGCAATTCCTGCACTTGTTTTCCTTTTCTTCAACTAAATCAACATCTGGTAGTTCAGAAGATTTTGTTACCTCAGTAATTGGCACCTTGACATGATCAGCTGCCTGTGTCTCCTGTATTTTCTCAACATTTTCTTCCATATCTTTCTGATTCTCTTCACCAGCAAGCTTTGCAACAGTCTTTACTTCTTCAATCATCTTCTTCAACTCTTCTTCTTTTCTCTTCTTCATCTCTACCACCTTCGGTAGACTTGTTTCAAAGACTTCTTTCAACTTGTTCATCAACTCTGGCAAATAGCTGCTATCAGAAAGCCTTTTTGTGTTGAAAACACGCTCACTTGGAAACACATTAGCTACTGCATCAAAATCAACTTTTGACGGATCTACCACCGGATTCCCCTGTGGATCCAAGTAACACTCCAACTCTTCATTCCATCTCTTGGCTCTCTGTGCTTCATGAAATGGTTCATACAGCTTGCCAATTTCCCATCTTGCACTATCTTTTCTCCACCATGTATCATGATCATCTTTTGCCACGAATGCATAACCAACCGCATCCTGTTCTGGAAGAACTTCTTTGCTCCAGTCATAGCCTTCATCATCATAAATGACTGCTAGAGCCCTTGATTTTTCTTCCTGCTGTTTCAACCTTGGTGGTTCAGACTTATTTTGATGATAAATCGCTTTCTTGTAATAGTCTTCGTTGAACGGATTTTCAGAAGCTTCAGCAACATATGAATTTCTGCACTCGCGCTTGAAGTGACCTTTTTGTTTGCATTTAAAACATGTCACTTTGGATTTGTCAAAACCCAGTTTAGTAGATGGTCCTCCAATTGACTTCCTCCCCGTAATTTCCATGAACCGTTGTGCTCTTCGAACTGCACTGGCCATGCACCATCTGATATCCATCAGTTCCATCTCCTCTGGATCTATTTGATCATACTCTTCTTTTGTCAAATTGGTATTTCCAATCTTCCCTGCAACGAGGCCTTCATATGCTTCCAGTACAGACGCTAAGAAAACCATCTGTTGTTTTGCTGATTCTTCACTGAAGTTCTGCCCATTCTTCAAATCGATTGCAATATTACACTGAAATACATTCTTTGAAGCAGTTTGATCTGAAGTGTTTGAAGAAGCACCACTGTGAAAACCACTGTGAAGATTTTCATTGTTCACTGTATTCGAGCTTTCAGCAGAAAAAGCTGTTTTTGGAGACCCAGCTTGTGGTATATGACTTCTGTAGTAAAGTTCCACATTCTGCTGATGCGATGGAATGTTGACTTTCGATCTCTTCAATTCTAACTCATGGCTTTCAAGCCTTTCAATCAGCAAGTCAATTTTTAATTCCTCTGGCTTAATTGTGTTTTTCAGCATAAGCGCGAAATATTGCCATTCCTGATCATTTGGTAACGAATCAAACAACTTATCTACCATCAGATCTTCATCATAACTAATTCCGTGCCTTGTCAACTCCATCTTCAAATGTCCAAACCTTTCAAGCATACTACAAACCGATTCATTTTTCATGCAGCTAAACAAATCAAACTCTCTACGCAACAACTTTTTCTTGTTTTTAACAATCTCATTACTCCCAATGCATTTTCTCTCCAATGCTTCCCACAATTTCTTTGACGTTTTTTCTTGTTCAAGCAATGAAATAATATCCTCTCTTACTGACTGTTTAATCAAAGTTATCATTCTGTATTCAGCAACAACATTCTTTACATCTTTTTCTGTATAATCTTTCTCCTCGATTAACTCTCCTCCTGCTTTTTCTGGTGCTTGATATTCAGTTACTAACTTCAACCAACTTTCAGGAGCGAAAGCTTTCACCCATCCTTCAAACCTATTCTTCCACCAATTGTAATCTTCGACTTTCATCAATTTCGGTGGTTTTTGTTGACTACCATACATATTTTCATACTTCAAATTTTCTGATATCTCTTTTGAAACTTCTCTCATTTCAGTTCTTCTTTCTGACGATTCGGAAGTAAATGCGTTGTAAAATGTGTTGTAGAATTCCTCAGCCATGATTTGAAATTCTTCAATTACCTGAATGAATTATGTAAACACCGATTAGTTCAAAGACTTTTAACAAACTTGATTTTGAAAGTTAATTGATTTGATATGATTTAAAAATTTATATGATCCAAATCAATTCTAAAATACTTTCTCAATTTGATTATTATCAACCAATCGGATGGGGTTTTGCTAGCCGATCGGGTGGAAATGAATGCTAGTCGATTGGGTGAGAAGTGAATGCTAGTCGATCGGGTGGGAGGTGTTGTTAGCCGATCGAGTGGGAAAAGGTTTCTGTTCGATCGAGTAGGAAGGTATTGCTGTTCGAGTGGGACTTTGCTAGCCGATCGAACAACTGTTCGATTGAAGTATTGTAGCGGTGGTGCTAGCCGTTCGGCTAGGAATGCTGTGCTGTTCGATCGAACAGAGTCAAAAAGTCAAAGTGTTTAATGAATGTTATGACTTTCTAGCCGATCGAACAACTGTTCGAGTGAAAGAAATTCTAGTGATAATTGCTGCTCGATCCAAGTAAAGTCTAGCCGATCGGTTGGGAATGGATGCTGTTCGATCCGTTGAAAAAGGAGGTGAGTCCTAGTCGTTCGGCTAGGTCAACAAGTCAACGTTTTTAATGAATGTCAAAAGTTTCTATTCGATCGATCAGGAAGTGCTAGCCGTTCGATTAGGCCAATCGATCGAACAGCTGTTCGATTCAAAGTTCCTGTTCGATCCAAAATTCCTGTTCGAACCAAAATTCCTGTTCGAACCAAAATTCCTGTTCGAACCAAAATTCCTGTTCGATCGGTCAGGTCAAAAGTTCAACTTTTTATGCTGTTCGATCGAACAGAGTCAAATAGTCAACTGTTCGATTGGAGTGCACTAATATGCTGTTCGAGTGAGATTTTTCTGTTCGAACGGTTAGCACTTTGCTAGCCGTTCGAGTAGCCTAACCGAACGGTTGGCCTACTCGATTGAAGACATTTGCTGCTGTTCGTTCGGTGTAGCCAGCCGATCGAATGTCACATAAGACTTTCTTTGCTTTTGCTGTTCGATCAAGTCCTATTCGAACCAAAATATTGCTGTTCGATTCAAGCGGCTTGTTCGAACGAGTGGCTTGTTCGAACGAATAAGAACTGATGAACAAGTTGACGAACGGTTTCAGCAAAAAATTCACAAAAACGCAGATTTCTCCCAAACGGCTTGGAATTTTGACCTGAAAATTTGTAGGATTATAGATCAGATATATGCGCACAACATATCAAAATTTCAGCCAATTTGAACCGTAAAAACCCGTTCAAATTTGTAAAATTCATAGAAAAACGTGAAGAACAAGAAAGTTAAGAAGAATTTGACAAATCTGGAGGTTTTTGGCTCTGAATCTGCTCAAAACTTGTACGAATCTGTGAGTTTGATCTTCGCAATCGAGCTCCTGCTCTGATACCACTTGTTAGGACCGGTTTGACTCCGATTCGATTGCGTAACGACACGTTCGACGTGCGGAAACCGTGAACGTGAATAACCGAAACACACGAGACGTACTATTAACGTGATTCTTTGATAGATCTGAAAAAAATACAAGAACCGTGAATCACCTTTTGCCTTACTCTCTCTACTTTCTCTCTCTAGCTTCTCTCTCTAACCTCTAAGCTCCAAAGATCAAAATGGCAAAAGTCTCTAACTAAAAGCCTAAGGCTTCTATTTATAGGCCAAGGTATAAGGAGAGTTCTCCTTATTTACAATCATGCCACCTTGCCTTTTAATAACAAGATATAACAATATAATCACTAAAGATCTTCTGTTTCTGCTACGAACTGAGATGACGAAGGCGATAGACATAAATGTACTAACAGTAATAGGAGAACCATTCCAGCCAGCCGGAGCTTCTTTATCCGACAGTCCCCTATTCTTAGACACAAAATCTGGGATCCAATCTGCTACCTCCTCTGCCGCCCACACCCTATACCTTCTACCTTTCCATTGCACAACAACCTCTTCCTGGATCCTTTTCCCTTCTGAGACCAGCACACCAACATAGTCAAACGACATATCGGCATCCAAAACATCATGAAAGCCGCCTTGCACCACTCTCCCAAACCTCTCCTCAATTCTATCAATGACTACATTATGGAGCAGGTGTAAAGGGATGTCGTGTACCCTTAACCAAGCAATTCTCTCGAACGGCAGAGATTGACCTACCCACTTCTCCACCGACTGAAACGTCTCACCTTTCTCTTTCGACAAGGCCAAAAATCTTTCAACCTCCTCATCGAATTTAAACGAAACCATAATAACCATACCTCCTACATATTGTACCATACCTGCTCTTTCCATCATACCTTTAAGTATTTCATCAGCCTCCTTAAGTGTTTTAAAATCCTTCATTCTTGCAATCACAGCTTTTCCATTCCCGAGTTCCGGTAGTTTAAAGTTATCTTGAATTATTATCGTTTTCTCCTCCTTTGATTCCGAATATCCACCCAACATAACATCCTTGAACGTCCTCACTCCCACATAGGTACCCCCATTAACCTCCTTTCCTGTTGTTACACCTCCACTCATCGCCTTTGCTATCTTTGGTTTAATACGTTCAGATTGTCTGTTGTTAATTTCTCCATCTTCTAGCGTGAACCTGGCAACGTTAAAGAACAACTTGTACTCCCCCATCCTAATATCGGACAACTTCCTCTCCATCTCGCTAGTGTCCTTAACATCCAATAATGAGACAAAACCAAACCGGTTGCCCATCTTGTCCCTCTTCCTAGCGATGTAATCTTTCCTCGCTAGTGTCCTTAACGTTATACTAAAAGCAAGAAAATCACATACTTAAATGTGCAATTTGGAAAACTTAAACTAACTTGTATTCTTAACAAAAATTATCTCCACGAGCTATAAGAAGATAAAGATTATTAATGAGACTTAAAAGTCAAATAAATTAACATGTATTCAATAAAATAATTGTAATATTAAATATATTATGTTTAATATTTAATCTAGTAGTCATTATAATCATTTACATTATATAGATCAAAATATATAATAACCTATTAAATAATTAGTTGGTAATTGTTGATGGACCATATTACCCTTATTAACTAATTAGGTTTCCTCTTGGGTGCTTATATAAGGAGAATTATGTAGAGGTTAAAAGGTTACACACTTAGACATAACCGAATACGCATAACATCATTCGACCTCTTCTCCATAACCGAATTCCCCTATTCGGTTCTCATCATCACCATTATCAGTCAACACCCTAAGGAGGAACCAGACCACACTCACACTGACAACTATGTTGAACTCGATGCCATCTTCTCTGACTGGATTCGCCACTGCACTGTCTGCTGTAACAGGTATGTTTTCATGTTTTCCATTATGATTAAACAGAACTGATCCAACATGTGGTATCAGAGCGTATGTTGATTAGTCAGTTCTGTTTTGTATCCATCAATTCTGGGATAGAAATCTGGAAGACGGAATTTTGATAACTTAATAAAACCAACAGCCATTTTCGAGTCATAAAGGACGACTCGAGATCTCTGTTTTCGGAAAAAGGTTAACAATATGTTCACTCGAAATCAACTGGGTTATGTTTATAACCGAAATCTATTTAGAAACTATTAAAATTTAGGTTTCAGGTTCCAGAATTTATGTTTTAATTTTTTTAGGGTTCATCATGTTCTTAGGAAAATTCGAAAATTCCTTTATGTTTTGGAATGTAATTAGGATTGATTAGTGTTTTTCCTGTTTGATCCAATTTTATCTTTTAAGTTTATTCGAAAATTGTTAAAAGGATATACAGTTATAATTTTCGAAATCCTTGATAAATTTAGATGTCCCACCCCTATTTTCCATGTGTCACCGGTGGGCCTAGTGGGGAGTATCGTGACGTAGTTGATATCATCATAGTCAAACAACACAATTTGAAATGCACAGCGGAAGCAAAAGATGAATATATTACAATCTGATATCAAGTAATATCAAGGTACTAGTAAAGGAAAGTAAAGGATCCACAGGCGGATCAAAGATAAATGAAACATTGTTCAACAGACTTTAGGCATCTAAGCTTGCGAGACTCTTTATTGATGCTAGGAGTAGCCAGCCTATTCCGATTAGCACCTGCACTTAGCCTTTTTGGAAAATACGTCAGTTTTCACTAGTAAATACAATTTAACTGACTCATGTTGAAAATGTTTTTAAAAATTGATTTGAATGCACATGGCACAAAACTTTTTATAACTTGGGATAATTAATAAACTTTAAACTTGTAAAAGAATTACATGTTTGTTATGCGTTCAATCGCCCGGTTCGTGCCGGGTTTAAGATTAATAGACACGTCACATAGTATAAATCCGCGGCGGGAAACCAATGGATTATACCTTAATAAAAATGGACACACTGTCGGGTGTACGCCTACACCCGCGTGTCAAGGTCGTGGCCATTTCATGAATGATGCCAAGGATATCCGGGACATGGTCAATAAACTCCCAAAGGCGTAAAACAAAAAAAAACAATTTTTAAACGGGTCACATTGATAATACTCAACTACTAATGAGTTAAGGTCAATTGCCCGACCAAGCGGTATTTTATATATCGTACCCCAAGCTCGTATAAGGGAAAATAAGTTAAAAGTATTTATCTGAGCAAATTTATAAAATTTATCCCAGCCGTATACCACCAAGCAAGTACAGATAGCTTTTACTGGGCTCCTAAATCTGGAACGAAGGTTTTTAATAACCTATTAGATTCCTAACGGATCTTAATTAAGCCTATTCTTAGACCGGTTAGTTTTAAAGGAGGATACGGTTCAAAATGCATGATTAAGCGAGAACCGGATTAGAATGTGATTTAGACCCGACAAGCTTGTATACTTGTGTCATTAGGGTAAACTAAACACATTCTGGATTTTGAGATAAAAATGATAAGGTTTGACCCGTTTCAGCTAATTTATGCAATCTAGTTACATAAGCCTATCCGAACGCGAAAAGTGCGTAACAGGTAACCAAAAGAGTCATGAACAAGTTTCCTAAGTCAATATGCCTTAAATATGTTTTGATATCAGTAGGATACCTTCCATTATGCCCAAAACGAGTTTAAGACAAATTTATGCCCCGAAGGGGTATTTCGGTCATTTTAAAGGTTATAAAAGAGGTTTAATATAAATCTGGGTTACATGTCTGATTAAATCAGTGGATACACTTAATTTAATAAGTCATAACAGTAGGGTATCATATATATGTGAAATTTATTAATTATAACCATACTATGCACCGAGGGGCATTTTGGTAATTTCACATAGGCTTAAAAGGTCAAAACTGAAAATCTGAGTTTAAAACTTTTGCTTACTGTTAAAATATAAAAATTTACTGAATATATCAGTAGGCATCAAACCTTATGAGTTTAAAATAGTTTTAATACATACTATGCGTTAAAAACGCTTAAAAAGGCGATTTGGAGCCATTTCCGGGTTTTCAAAGGAAAGCTGATATTTTTATTATTCCAGAAGGCTCAAAATAATTTATTTATCATATTAGATCAGTAGAAAAGGTTTGATATCAAAAGGATTTGTAAAACTCATTTTATAGCCCAAAAGGGCAAAACCGACAACTACCGAATCAAGCTTAGAACCCTATGTTATGCTCAACCTAAAAATAAATAAAAATCTCCAAAAATCCCAAAATATTATTTTATATCAGTAGGTAAAAAGTTTGGTATCAAAAATTGGGTTTAGATAGGATATATGCTAATTATGCCGTTTAATTAATAAAAAGCTTTGCATTTACGCTAATGAGCATAACTCCTAATCTAGACCTCAAACTGATGTCAAATTTTTGGGACAAGTTTATAAAACATCAATAAAGATTATTGTTTTCTCACATTTTCAAATTTCTCGTTTTAGGGTCAAAAGGCATAACGGTCAACATTTAGGCATTTAACGGAAACATGCATGAACTAGGATTTCTATGGAACCAAGTTGTATAACCTTGGAGGGTTACACTAACTTATAATACGGTCCTTGATGTGTTGAAAAACACCGTCATTTACCCGTGTATTTTGTATTGTATTTTTATAGTTTTTGAGTTATTTTTAGTCTTTATACAGTTGTATTTGATTATTTATGTGTTTTGGTAGGTTCTGGTGCAAATGGCACGAAAAAACGAGCACACGAGTAAAAGTTGAGTGAAACAGTGCGGTATAAAAGAATCGGAACTTAAAACGGCCATATCTTGAGTTAGAAAATGAGTTACGGGATGTGTAATATATGAATTTGGGGTAGCTCGACGAGGAGAAGCCAAAAATAGGGTTTGTTTTCTTTGTTCCATTACGGACCGTAAGTGTTAGGCCTTCCGGTCCGTAAGGCGTGCGAATTACGAAAAAAAAAACTATAAAAGGCCATTTAGCTCTAGGGTTTGGAGGGACGCAACACAGGCGGCATTGGAGCATTGTTGGACGATTTTGAAGCATCTTGGTGCTGTGCAAGAGTCTTGGAAGCTTTCGGTTCAAGTTTTGGACGTATTCGGTTCGTTAAACATTAGTTTTTCGGTTTCTTTGTGTCTTGAACTATGAATTCAGTTGTTTTCAGACCTTGTTCAGTTGTCTTCTTGAATATTATGAGTAGCTAAACGTCACAACTACCTAGGTTTTGATGAACTAGAAGATTGTAATGCGTGTGTGACATGTTTTCGGTTATTTGATGTGATTTACATAACTTTGCTTTGAGATTGATCTTGATATTGCATGTTGGTATATTTTGATTGTTTTATTAGTCAATAAATTCAGCGGTTTTGGCACGAAGAAATTCCTCCTAGACTTAGAATTTAATTTAATTCGGTTATCTTAGGATTTTCGGGTTAGGTATTGTGTTGAGAAATTGACCAAGTTGACTAATAATTAAAATCTTGATATTAAAACTTGCATCCTCATCTTGTGACTCGAAAGACGATTGGGGTGAGCTAGGTTATTAGCTAATTATTGTTGGGTAGATTGGGTGACCGATAGCTCGGGCTCGTTTATTGCATCGTAATTAGGGTTTCCTAGGATTTCAATTATTAAAGTTGGGTTTGCTTTGCGATTTTGGGATCTTCTCTTAACATAACTGTCTCTGAGGTCAATAGGATTTTATTTTCGTAGGACTTGGTATCGATAGCTCGAGCCGGTTCATTCTAGCACTTCACATTTAGTCTTGCTTTCTTGTTTGGGACATCTCTAGCGGGGGTCAAGCGAGGGAAATAGATATTTAACCGTTATCATTGTCACATTAGCATTGCATGATTCTAGGGATTCGACACCTAGGTAGCCTTTATTCTCATCATATTTGATTTACACCTAGCCCCCGAGTTCGTTTTTGTTTCACGTTGTTTGTCGTGTCTGCCATTTTCTTAGTCATTTAGTTTAATTAGTTAAAACCTCAAATTCAAAACAAATTAAAACCAGTTAAGTAATTAGTTGAGTCAGAGTATAGTTTAGCGTCGCTAGTGTCTCGTGGGTTCGATACTCGGACTTCATTAGGCTTTACTACGTACGATAGGTACACTTGCCTGTTAGTGGTCTAGCATTTAGAGAGTCTTAGTTTATAAATTTAAAACTAGGGTGTCTAGATTAGGTTAGTAGTTTTTACAGACCACATTCACCACATCAAGTTTTTGGCGCCGTTGCCGGGGACACTTAGGCGATTGTGTTATTAGCTTTGACTGATCTTATCTGTTTAATTGGTCTTATTTGTAGTTTGAGTCTTAGGGTTTGTGTCTAATAGTAGTGGGTCTAGTTATTTTTGTAAATATATTTTTATTGGTTAATTTTTATAGATATATATTTTTTATCATGTGTTTAATCTGTGGAGGGGACCATTACACTAAATATTGCCCAATTCGAACGGGGTACCCTCCCTGTGTTACGGAGTTTGCGGATACAATTGCAGGCTTCATTCAGAAAACTGAAACGGCAAAAGAGCAAGGGGATCAGAGATTTCCCGACATGCTCGCCTTTTCTAAGCAAGCGCTTGTGTTACTGCAACTATTGGCGGATAATTGGAGGATTCAGCAAGTGGATCCGGAGTGTGAGGGCTGCGCTGGACCGCACAGGTATGAAGATTGTCCGGTCGCTTTTCGATGGTCAATACCTTCGGTTACACGAGGTATATACTGGGATGATGATTGGGATTGGAATCGAGGTATGAATGATGAATCGATAGATGCCACCGAGCTTACCAATATGAAGACAGTATTGTGGGATGCTGAGGGTACTTGTGAAGATAATGAGGTAGAAATAGAAGAAAAAGGAGTTGAGGTTGAAGAGGATCCTACTAGTGACCCAGAGTTGTTAGATAGAGAATTAGAGACGAAAATGGACGAATTAGTCCCACCTCCGGTTCAACAGGACGTGAAACTCCCTTGGTATTCCACGCCATGGTATTACGGTCCTGAACCTATTGATGATGACGTCTGGAGTGAAGATGATGAGGGAGTGGTAGAAGAGATGGAATTAGAGATGCCTGACTACACCACGTCCCCTAGAGTTGGAGAAGTTGAAGAAGAGCCACTTGACAAGATGGAGGATGAGAATGAAGAGCATATACCATCTTGGGAGGAGGAGTTTGGTGATGAGTTGGTAGGTTTGCCAACTCTTGAAGATGAAGAATTTGACCCGGTTGGTGATCTCACCTATCTAGAGACATTACTTGAAGAGAAACCGACCATGGAGATCAAATATACACCAAACGAAGAAGAACAGCGAGCAGATGAGGAGTTTGATAGCCGGCCCGTAGAGAATCCAGGAGATGGACGCCCACCACGATCAAGGACACGGGAGAAGGTGAGAAAGAGCTTGGATCAACACCTTCTGAGGATTCGAGGGTGGTACCGAAAGAAGAAGGAGGAGGAATCGCTAAAGTTTGCACAACACCATCCTTCTCATTACATGCATCGTATCAGGTTTGGTCCAGGTAAATTTAAGTTTCGGTGGTCTGACCCGTTAAGATTTTTTAATATATTTTATTATTCCACTAAAAAATTTTGAAATGTTTATGAGGACCGGGTGGAATTAAATGGGTTAGACCGGGTTCAGATAAAGGAGAAACCTCCTGATTAAATTCCAGTGTGGGGAGGTTTTGTAGAGTTTGTTAAATTTATATATTTTGTATATTTTCGGTAGTTTGTAGAGTTTGTATTTTGAGTCGTTAATTTTGTACCATGAGTCTAATTTAGTAGTTTTGAGTCATTTTTTAGAGTCGGTACTGCTTTGGTTTTTGCTTGTTTTTGTTAATGCAGGTTTGGATATGTACCACCCGTACTCAATCTCCATTCGGGTGATTTTGGAGCTGCTTTTCAAATTTCAAGGCATTTACCAAGTGTACTAGTCAGAGTCAAAGCCGATCGCGAATGGAATGCTATACGATCAAGCTGGATTGGACGAGAGTTTGGAGCTTACGCATTATAAAACCAGCTAAGTCCTTTCCAATTATGCCCTTAGTCTTTTTATTTCTTATTTATTTTTAGTTTTTTTTAGTCGGTTTCCATCCTACATTGAGGGCAATGTAGAGTTTAAGTGTGGGGATGAGAAACTGTCGTTTAGGTCTTAGTTAGTGAGTCTTGAGTCATAAAAAAAAAATTAAAAATTTAAAAAATAAAAAAAATTGAAAAAAAATAGAAAATGTTCCTGTTTAAGAAGTTTGCAAAATTAATACGGAAAATGATAGAAAAGATGGGTTTTTGTTCGGGTTCAAATAATGATAATATGAGATTAATTAAATTGAGCTTGTGTCTAGTTAGGGATATGTGAATAGGCCCGGGTTTGGTTTTAGGTCCCTTTGAGTTAATATTACCTTAATTGTCGGTCTACTAGTGGGTACTCATCTGGGAAATATGGGAAATTGAACCCGCCAATAAGAGTATAAGGAACACCGTTATAAGTTAAAACCGTTAGAATTTGTAATCATGAAAAAAAAGAGAAAAATGAGCTAGAAACTGAATGAAAGTAGCGCATTTCTATGTAATCTAGGTTGGGGATAGCGACTCTACAACCGGATCACCTCTAGGATGTGTGAAATCGAACTTGCAAATAAAAAAGTACCGAAGCCTAAGTAATCCGAGTTGGGGATAGCGACTCTACAGCCGGAATGCCTCTGGGTTAGGGAAAGCAACGTCTACGCTCATTAATAAGAAAAAAAAAGAATGAAAAGAAAGAAAAAAAAATAATCCTGAAAAAAAAATATTTGATTTTAAATTCTCTTGGTTTTGATATAAGACGGTTGGGAATTGGTCCAGCGATCGTTCCTTTTGTTCTATAAGCTTGAGGCGGGATTAGGTGGACCGTAACTTCTAGCGTGAGACCCTAGGTAGATTGACCGCACTTGAACTAAATTTGCATGATAAGGGGCTTAGAACTGAGTTTGGGTTTAAAGGGACAAGCATATTTGCAATCGCGGCTAACACAAGTTTTGATTTTAACAAGTATAAATAAGTTTTTGACCCGAGTATTTATCCATCTCTGATTCCGTATGCATAGATTCTTTTTCAGGGACGAAAAAGGTTTAAGTGTGGGGATATTTGATGTGTTGAAAAACACCGTCATTTACCCGTGTATTTTGTATTGTATTTTTATAGTTTTTGAGTTATTTTTAGTCTTTATACAGTTGTATTTGATTATTTATGTGTTTTGGTAGGTTCTGGTGCAAATGGCACGAAAAAACGAGCACACGAGTAAAAGTTGAGTGAAACAGTGCGGTATAAAAGAATCGGAACTTAAAACGGCCATATCTTGAGTTAGAAAATGAGTTACGGGATGTGTAATATATGAATTTGGGGTAGCTCGACGAGGAGAAGCCAAAAATAGGGTTTGTTTTCTTTGTTCCTTTACGGACCGTAAGTGTTAGGCCTTACGGTCCTAAGGCGTGCGAATTACGAAAAAAAAAAAACTATAAAAGGCCATTTAGCTCTAGGGTTTGGAGGGACGCAACACAGGCGGCATTGGAGCATTGTTGGACGATTTTGGAGCATCTTGGTGCTGTGCAAGAGTCTGGGAAGCTTTCGGTTCAAGTTTTGGACGTATTCGGTTCGTTAAACATTAGTTTTTCGGTTTCTTTGTGTCTTGAACTATGAATTCAGTTGTTTTCAGACCTTGTTCAGTTGTTTTCTTGAATATTATGAGTAGCTAAACGTCACAACTACCTAGGTTTTGATGAACTAGAAGATTGTAATGCGTGTGTGACATGTTTTCGGTTATTTGATGTGATTTACATAACTTTGCTTTGAGATTGATCTTGATATTGCATGTTTGTATATTTTGATTGTTTTATTAGACAATAAATTCAGCGGTTTAGGCACGAAGAAATTCCCCCTAGACTTAGAATTTAATTTAATTCGGTTATCTTAGGATTTTCGGGTTAGGTATTGTGTTGAGAAATTGACCAAGTTGACTAATAATTAAAATCTTGATATTAAAACTTGCATCCTCATCTTGTGACTCGAAAGACGATTGGGGTGAGCTAGGTTATTAGCTAATTATTGGTGGGTAGATTGGGTGACCGATAGCTCGGGCTCGTTTATTGCATCGTAATTAGGGTTTCCTAGGATTTCAATTATTAAAGTTGGGTTTGCTTTGCGATTTTGGGATCTTCTCTTAACATAACTATCTCTGAGGTCAATAGGATTTTATTTTCGTAGGACTTGGTATCGATAGCTCGAGCCGGTTCGTTCTAGCACTTCACATTTAGTCTTGCTTTCTTGTTTGGGACATCTCTAGCGGGGGGTCAAGCGAGGGAAATAGATATTTAACCGTTATCATTGTCACATTAGCATTGCATGATTCTAGGGATTCGACACCTAGGTAGCCTTTATTCTCATCATATTTGATTTACACCTAGCCCCCGAGTTCGTTTTTGTTTCACGTTGTTTGTCGTGTCTGCCATTTTCTTAGTCATTTAGTTTAATTAGTTAAAACCTCAAATTCAAAACAAATTAAAACCAGTTAAGTAATTAGTTGAGTCAGAGTCTAGTTTAGCGTCGCTAGTGTCTCGTGGGTTCGATACTCGGACTTCATTAGGCTTTACTACGTACGATAGGTACACTTGCCTGTCAGTGGTCTAGCATTTAGAGAGTCTTAGTTTATAAATTTAAAACTAGGGTGTCTAGATTAGGTTAGTAGTTTTTACAGACCACATTCACCACATCAGTCCTAATGGAATCCTAAGGCATATCCAAATTAATCTAAATCGGGTCAGAACTGAAAGTCAAAGAAAAAGTCAACTTTTGCGACTTTCGGTTCCGGACCGAGCCTAGAATTGTCGGGTTGAATCATGCTTAGGCATGTTCAACTAATATTTACCAAGTTGTTAAAGTGAGAAAACTGATTTTATGACATTTATATTAATCGCTATGTATTTTATTTAAAACTAACCCGTTTGACTTTTATTTGACCTGACAATTAAACTAAGTAAACGTGGTAATTAGGAGGTGCCCTTTTTGGGGTTAAACACCTACCTAATTACGGTCACGTAGCCATGTTCGTTGCGAGCAATGACTCAACTGATTAAAAGTCAAAGCGTTTATCGAAACACTTGACTTTCCGGTTATAACCGCTAAATAATTAAACTAAGCACGAAAGGACACTTACAAAGGGTCCAAGCAAGGAGGGTTGATCCTAAATTCTCAGGTATGAAGAGCAAGGTCTCCAACTTAGAGAATTCAAGATCAAGGTGTGAGTTTGGGTAAAGTTAAGGTGGGTATTTATAGGTTTTTCGGAACCGTTAAGATCGTTCATCGATAAACGAGCTATGATCCGAATCGTACACCTCTTACCCACTGATTTACAAAACCATGGTAGCCCATAGATTTCTTAGAATACCATTTACAACACCCACAAACAGCTGGAAACAGCTTCTGCTGGTCTGGAGAGGCTTTACGGACCGTAAGGTCCACATCATACGGTCCGTAAGGACCAGGTCTCCACATGGGAACCTTCATTAGTTGACAGTTTTGGCCCCTGCACCTCCAAATGCCATTTCCGACACATCCAAGGCCTGTTAAACCATTTTTAAGGCTCTACAATGATGCCTAAGCATAGGGAACATGAAACATGCTCAAAAATATGTCGGATGTCTGTTCGTTTGGTCGTACGGTCCCGTTGTTCGGCTAATTACGACGAAACACGGACGGACGCTAAAAACGATCCAAATTGCGCGACGAATGGAATTTTATCAAGCCAAACAATAAAATAGAATATTTTAGTGCTTACATAAATTTTTGGGTGACTGGGGATATTCAGAATGCGAGATATGCGCGAAAATGCAAACTTGTGCACTTTTTGACACTTTTAGTCCCTGCATGACGTAAAAGTTTATTTTTGCGCACTAAACACCTATAAGCCTATATCTAAGCTATATAAAGGATAATTAGGGTATGTTTAACTTATGGTCATATTCCGGAAGGTCCCGATTCTATAAGGATCGACATACTTTTGCGGTTTTACGCAATTAGTCCTTTAATTGCGCAAAGTAGCGCGAAATGCCGTTTAATGATATCTAAGCCTTCCATGGCCCATAATAATCATTCCCAAGCATATATTTAAATATTATTACGCTCCCGATTGCTTAAATGGTCACCGAATGGCGTAGATTCAAAAGTTGACGCTTTAGGTCCTTCTATTGCGCAAACTTGCGCATCTCATCATCTAATAGCATTGAAGCCTCATCTAATCCATATTAGGCATTCTTGAAAGTGTTATTAAACATCACGATGCTTTGGGTTCGCTAAAAGGTCATTCAGATGTATAATTAAACATATTGACACTTTTAGTCCCTCTAACTTGCAAAGTTACGCGTAACATCACTTAAAGGCATAAAAACCTTAGATGGCCATTATTTGGAATTCCCAAGAGTATAATTAAATATTATGAAGCTCTTAGTTTGTTAAAAGGTCACTCAGAGGTAAGAATTAACATGTTGACGTTTTTAACCCTTTATTGCGCAAACTTTCAATTAATTACGCAAACGGCTATACTTGATCGACAAGTGGCTCATTTGTGAATATAATCATCGTGAGAGGTTATCAAGAAACTTATTTTAGGTATGCTAATACTTCCAGTCCTTTCATAATCAAAGTTTTCGATTTTTTGAAAAAATAGTCCCTTTAAATTCAATGCTTGACTTTATTAGGGCTTATTACACGTGTCAATACATTATTGGACGTGATTTACCAGGTATTACATTAGATCAACAATAAAACAAGAAACACTATCACACAATCCCTTAAATTTCAAATTTTCAGTTATTATCACATTAACAGCTGTTAACAGGAAGTTTCGAGGTCCTTTTCAGCAAGCCGAGACCAAGATCTCGACTCGAGACCACGAGATCTCGACTCGAGACCACGAGATCTCGACTCGAAATCATAAATGTTCTCAATCTTCACAACTCGAGACAACGATTTCGACTTGAGACCATAAGGTCTCGACTCGAGACCACTAAGGTTTCAACTAAGGGCTTAAATCTTCATAACTCGAGACCGTGGTTGCGACTCGAGATCGTGGTTGCGACTCGAGACCTAATTATGAGTCGAGATCTCATAAAATATAGTAGTCAAGACCATGGTTCCGACTCGAAACAACAAGGTTGCGACTAGAGACCTCATAACTGACTCGAGATTTCATAACTCAGTCGAGACCTAACTCGAGACCTGACTCGAAACCTCATTATTTTAGGCTGTTTAATGTGAACTAAGACTTAGCTGGTTTTGTAATTACTTAGTTCAATCCGCGCTAACAGGTAGTTTGCTATTAAATAGTTGGTTTTGTAATTATTTAGTTAATTAATCAGAATCAGATAATGTTTTACGAAACCAAAATGGCTTAACTTGAATGAGTTTTTGATGTATCATTTCTGGCCAAAGTGTTGGTGCACTTGTGTCTGTACTTTGTCTGTATTCAGTCTCAATGTAAAACGATGTCTAAGTTAGCGTTGTGAGTTTGACCAAGTCAACTATCCTCCTAGTTTGACTTGGCCAAACAGTTTGTTCATGAATGTAACATGTTTGGTTCGAAGGATATCTCATCGAAGGATAGTTAGATCCTTCGATGAGCTCGGAAGTTGAACCTTCGATGGATAGACCTCGATACATGATCCTTCGAGGTCACTGTGAAACCTTCGATGGAAGCATTTTGACAGGTCCAACATCGATAGATGATCCTTCGTGACATCTATCGGATCCTTCGGTCAGACATAATGTGTATGGGTATAAATACCCATGCAGTGTGTTCAAGACAGATAGATGCACAGATAGAGAGATAGAAAAGTTGAGAGCATTCTGTCCGAAACACACACACATAGTGAGAGTTTGCAATACTGATTTGTAAACATTGTGCTTGTAACCGGAACCTTCATACGCATTAATACAGTGGTGTTAATCGGTGAAATCTTGTGTGTTTGTGTTTATACTTGTCTCATCCCGGTTTGCTTGCTAGCTTGGATTCCGCACTCGCTAGTGGGTTTGTATAACAAGGTTTAGGTTCGTCATCCTCCGGAAGAAAGGGACCTACAAGTGGTATCAGAGCCTTGGCTCTTTACCTTGTTTAAAACCGGGTTTGTTCAAGTTCTTGGTGTGTTTGAACACTTGGTTTAGCACCCGTTTTTAGTGGTTTTCTTGCATTTTTAAACTGAAAAACGAGTTCTAAACCTTTCGGGAGTGTTCAAAGGCGGGTTGGGTAACTTAAAACCTGTTTTTAAGTGACTTTGTGATTTCCGGCCATATTTCCGGTCAAAATTCCGGTGACTGGTTCTGGATAAGGGGTGTCCATTTTGGGTAATATTTTCAAAGTTGGTAGAAAGTACAGTCTGCCCATTCCTTTTGCCGAAAGTTGACCTTACCAACCTGTCACCTTTTCACCAACCCATCTGCTTTTTGTCAGTGTGTCAGTAAGCAATCGAAAGATAATCTTTGTCATCGAAAGATATCCTTCGACATCGAAAGATATCCTTCGACATCTTACGATCAAAGACAGCTCGATAGATAAGCATCTTTCGAGTGGTCTTTCGACGTGTAAGCATTATCTTTCGGTTCTGGAATCTTTTCGAAAGATAAGGATCCTTCGTGTTGGTGAATCTTTCGAGATTAGTGTTCGAAAGATAAGGATCTTTCATTGTGAATCTTTCGAAATCTGTGTTCGAAATATCAGGAGAATCTTTCGAAATCATCTTTCGAAAGATAAGGATCCTTCGTGTGATCAATCTTTCGAAGTCAATCCTTCGAAATCATTGTTCGAAACTCAACAGGGATCTTTCGAACCTTGTTGATCATTCGAACAAGTATTGATCTTTCGAACTAGTCAGTATCTTTCGATTTGTGTTTGTTTGTACTTAACAGTTTGTGGTTGTGTTTGTTTTTCTATTAGTATTTGATTAAAATGAGCTGTACAAGTCCGTGGGATTGGAGTCTGGACTCACGATATAGTCAAGAGTTAATCACTGCTGCAGATTGGGCGAAAAGTATGGTTCCACCGCCATCGATCAGTCCAAGTCAATGGGCTTTGGTATCCAATCAAAGTCAAAGTCTTCAGAACCTTCTGATTAGTGAGAGTGAAACGGGCAGTAACAATCGTCCACCAAAGCTGAACCACATGAACGACTTTCCATCATGGAAAAGCCGCTTTCACACGTATGTTCAAGGACAAAGCACCGATCTTTGGATGTGTTTTGTCAATGCATTCAATGAAAATCTTGAAAGTAGAGCATCCACTTCAGAAGGTTACGCCAACATGCTCGAAGATGACAAGAAGGCTTATGAATTGGAGAAAAAGGCCTTTGCTACTCTCACACAAGCACTCAGCAAAGATATTTATCATCAGTTCTCCTACTGCAAGACCACGAAAGCATTGTGGGATTGCTTAGTTGCTAGAGGAGAAGGCAATGCAGCAGCTCGAAAGTCTCGTCATGATTTATTGAAGAAAGAGTTTGAGTCGTTTCAGTTTTTGGAAAATGAAACTCTAAATGATATGATAACTCGTTTTTATCATTTGCTAAGCGAAATGTGTGCTTATGGGGTGGCAGCTACTCAACAAGACATGGTGAATAGGTTTGCTGACGCCCTACCTCCAAAATGGAGTTCGTTTATTGAGTTGTTGAAGCATACTAAAACTCTAGAAGAGGTTAACATCTATGAGTTCATTCAGAAGCTGGAACATAAAAATGATGAAGAAATCAGGAAAGCAAAGCGAGCTCCCGCTCCTCAAAATACAGAAATGTACCTTCCAGGCTTCGATGCTATAGCAAGATTAGCTGCAGCTCAGCAACCTAAACCGCAAACTGCATTTGTGTCCAACACAAGTTCAAGTTCCTTTCCGTTTCCTCAATCAACTGCTGCTCCGGCTTTTGATCCAAGGTCTTACATTCCTGTCCCAACACAGCCACAAGTCCAACCACCACAACAACAACAACAAGCTCATTATACAAGCAATCCTCAACCTCAACCCCAAAACCCTAACACGATCCGAGTCGATAATTCAAACCTTTCACATCTCAGCATTGAAGTTGCTAAGGAACATATGGAAATTATCAACACAATGGTCAGTGCTTATTGTGGTTTGGTAGCTGGTCAGCTTGGAAACATCAACATGACCAATGAAGATTATGATCAGATCGACAAGGAAGAAATGGAGTTGATGGATATTAAATGGGCTTTTGCTAGTGCGGTTAGAAGGGCGAAAGATTTTATGGCTCGAACTGGAAGAACTTCGTTGGAAGGAAAGAAAAACACGAAGTATGGGTTTGATATTAATGTTGTCACATGCTTTAACTATGGCGAGAAAGGGCACTTTAAACGTGAGTGCACTCGACCAACAAAACAAGGCAATCACAGCCCTTTCAGAAACCAGACGAGTACTGCAAATGTGAATGTCCAGCAAGATAACCGTGAAAGGAGGATTGTGGCGGTTAGCAACAATCAGGCCCAGTCTGGGACTTCAAATTCCAATCGGGCTTTGACTGTTCAAGCAGATGAGGGATGTGACTGGTCAGTACAGTTTGATCAAGGTGGTCAAGGAAATGGCAGAGCTTGTTATGCCAAGATCATAAAAGAAGATTCCTCTGAAAGCGACAACAGTTCTGGTATTTCTGGAAGTTCTGATGAAGAAGACTCTGTTTCTGGGGATAATCACTCAGAGTCTGATGTGAAGGAGGAAGGAGGTGATGATATTCAAGATCTGCTGAATGAAGCTGATGAGCTTAAATGTCAGAAATCAATTCTGATTGGGAAGGCGGCTACTGCATCAAAGGAAATGGAGAAGTTATTTTCTGAAGATGGAGCTTTTTCTTTTCAAACTGCCTTTATGGCAAACGTGTCAGCCTCTTCGAGTCAGGTAAATTCTGAACCTCCTGCTCCTGTTGTTTGTGAATCTTGTGCTGAAATGAAGCTTGAACTAGAAAAGCTTCATAGTCATAATCAAAATTTGGTTATTGAACTTTCAAAATGCAAAGAGGCAAATATGGCTTTAACTCGGAACGAAAAAGATTTTAAGTCTGTAATTGAAACTTTAAAGAAAAATGTGTCCGAAGTTAACAAAGTAGTTTACCACAAGCAAGTAAGTATAAATGAATATATTAACATTGTGGAAGAAACTAAAAAGCAATTAGCCATTGCCCGATGCGAGCATGATGCGATCAAACAAAAATTGGAAAGTTATTCTAACTCCCAATTTGTGCTTGATCACATCATTGAAGTTCAACAACCAAAGGGAAATCTGAAGGGCATAGGGTATAAGAAATGTCCGCCTCCATTGATGAATAATTATACCAAGATGCCCGATGAGGAGGAAATGCCCCGATATGAACCCCGTGTGCCTCTAAATTTTGAGGAATTTACTACTGGTTTAGGGTTCAAATCGGACAGTTCCTCAAACACATCCTCAGAAGAACATGAACCTTCAACATCCGTGAAACATGGTGCTCCCATTATTGAGGACTATGAGTCATCGGATGATGAAACAGATTTGGATGTAAGTGATCAGGATAAATTGCTTGACAAAGGTAAAGGAGTAGAAATTCCACTTGAGAATCACATTCTGTGTGATCCTGACTCTCCTGCAGTCCCTTCAGTCATAAAGCAAGCAAGTGATCCTGTCACAGTTGAAAATGAGACTGTGTCTACTGTTAAAAGCAGTAATGTGTTGTGCACGTTGGTTGGTGGTAAACAAAAATCATCAACCACTCAACAACCTGGTGCTTCTAATGGTAAACAACCAGTCAAACGAGCTCCACAGCCAAAGGCTAAGTTTGAATCAAAAGGAGCTCGTTACAAGAAGAAAGCAAAAGATGTTAAATTTGTAGCATCAAGGGGTACGGATAAAGTTGAGACTTTTGAAAACAAATCAAACACCGATTTTGTACAAAAAGTCAAAATTTTGAAATGTAATAGCGATAACAATTACACCCAACACACAAACGGGTGTGATGAAAGAGCAGGTACCTCAGGTTCTACAGGTTCGACATCTGCTAGTCGAACAAATTCTCCTAAGTTTGTTGAAAGGAGAACTTGTTTCAAATGTGGGAAGGTTGGGCACATCATTAAAGAATGCAGAAATTTGCCCAAACCAAATTTTGTTGAAAGAGCTCCACCTGAAACGGCCCACCCTCAACGTCGACCAGTTTCACCTAAACATGATAAACGAACAGTGAAAGAAAAAGAAACTAAACAACGACGTAAGCACATAAAGACTGTTGAAAAGGCTTTAAAATCTGAAGTTAAAACAGTTAAAAGGGAACCAAGTGTGTCACATCCTGTAAAACCAGAAACTTCAAAATATGTTTATAAAAATCAATCTGGTAGACAAAAACAAACTTGGATACCTAAAGCGGGTGACAATTCAGGGGGAGCAGTGGTTCTCAAAAATCATCAAGAGATTGAGATCACATATCGTGATGCTCAGGGACGACCCAAGACCACTAAGGCTTGGGTCCCCATCCTCAACTGATGTTCTCAAATGACATGTGCAGGGTGTTCCAGGAGGAACTATTAATAGTCATTGGATTGTTGATAGTGGAGCATCAAGGCACATGACTGGCGACTTACGGCTCCTATACGACGTGAGAAATATTAGAGGAGGGTATGTTGCATTTGCAGGTGATAAAGGTGGATATATCACTGGAGAAGGAAGTATTTCCAATGGTATCGTGTGTTTTGATAAGATCAATTATGTGAAGCAAATTGATCACAATCTTCTGAGTGTGTCGCAAATCTGCGATAAAAAGTTTTCAGTGATTTTCGATGATGCTGGATGTTATGTGCTGAAACCTGGATTTAAAATTCCACAAGAATGGATTCTCTTATCGGCTCCGAGAGTTAATGATCTTTATATTCTCGATATGAGCCAGGCGATTACAACTTCTGCACAAGTCACTTGTTTTGTCTCTAAAGCCACGGAAAAGGAGTCTATATCTTGGCACAGAAGAATGGGACACATTCACTTGAGGAAGATGAACCATTTGGTGAAAAATAATCTTGTGAATGGTGTGCCTGTGAGAAGTTTTCATCTACAAGATATCTGTGTCTCGTGCCAAAAAGGGAAGCAAACGAAGAAATCCCATCCTTTGAAGAAAATCAACACAGTCAGCATGCCTCTCGAACGTCTTCATATGGACCTTTTTGGACCTATGAAACACAAAACAATGTTCGGTGACGCCTATTGTCTAGTAGTTACTGATGACTACTCTAGATTTTCTTGGGTATCCTTCATGGCACACAAGAGTGAAACTCCTGGCATCCTCAAGGATCTTCTTACAATGTTGGAGAATCTCTATTCGTTGAAAGTGAAGAGGATCCGAAGCGACAATGGAACCGAATTCAAGAATCAAGTTATGGATGAGTTTTGTACTTCTAAAGGCATTCTTCATGAGTACAGTTCTCGTTATACTCCACAACAAAATGGTGTCGCAGAGAGGAAGAATCGGACGATTATAGAAACTGCAAGAACAATGTTAGTAGAGTCGGAACTCCCTATTCAATTCTGGGGAGAGGCTGTATCGACTGCATGCTACACGTTAAACAGAGTTCTTACAGTAAAGAGACATGGCAAAACTTGTTTCGAACTCCTTCAGAAAAGGAAACCGGATCTTTCTTACCTTGAACCGTTTGGTGCTCCATGTACTTTGATTGAGCCGGATGGCAAATTTGGAGCGAAGGCTATCGATGGTTTCTTTGTTGGATATGCCACTCCAAATTTTCGTGTTTGGAATCTAGCTACCAAAAAGATTGAGCTATGGAGCGAGGTGAGAGTTCAAAGGTACACGAGTCCTGTTTGGGCTCCGGGTGATCCGTGGATGTTCGATTATGATGGGCTATTTGACTCCTTCAATCTGCCAACCTTTGACGTGGAATCAGCAGCTGCTAGAATGTTGTTTGAAAGTGACAACGCTACTGACTCGCCATTGGTTAGACCTATTATTGTTGACCCACAAGCTTCTTCATCTGTCAACAATATGGTTCAAAATGAGGTTTATGAAGATGCTGCTGATTATAATGAATCTTCTGAAGATGATGAATATCATGATGCAGCTGAAGGTTCTTCGGCTCCAGTGGCTCCTGTTCAAGGTGCTTCTGTTGATACACCTCATGTGCAGAATGTGGATACTGCTGAAGGGAATGCATCCTCTTCTACAGAAATTCCTGGTGTAGATTTGGTTGTTGATCTTAATCTTAACAATTTGGGTATCAATGCTCGTGTGCCGGATAATCCTGAAATGAGGATTCATGATACCCACCCCCAGCAGAATATTATAGGAGATGTCCATCGCGGTGTGCAGACGCGTAATCAGCTGAGAAACAACCGGAATGCTGGTTTCTATTCAGCTATAAGAGAATCTGGTCTTCAAAATGATTGGTCCTTCGCGTGTTACGTATCACAAGAAGAACCAAAATCGTGGAAAGAAGCATTAAAAGACAGTGCTTGGGTTGAAGCTATGCAGGAAAAACTTCAGCAATTTCAAAAGTTTGGTGTTTGGAAGCTTGTTGAAAGACCTGAGAACTACAAGAAGATTGGCACACGATGGGTCTTCAAATGTAAAAAGGACGACCGTGGAGTGGTTATTCGTAACAAGGCAAGATTGGTCGTTCAAGGTTTTCGTCAGATAGAGGGTATTGATTACAACGAAGTTTATGCACCAGTTGCACGTCTGGAAGCTATTCGAATCTTTCTTGCTTATGCATCATTCAAAGGATTCAAAGTCTACCAGATGGACGTCAAAAGTGCATTCTTGCACGGTGTGGTTGAAGAAGAGGTGTACGTCGAACAGCCTCCAGGTTTTGAAGATCCTATCCATCCCGATCGGGTTTGGTTGCTCAACAAAGCTCTCTATGGTCTTCATCAAGCACCACGAGCTTGGTATGCAACCTTATCTACTTATCTGCTGGAGAACGGTTTTCGACGGGGTCTCATCGACTGTACTCTCTTCATCAAAGAACAAGATGGAGATCTTCTGCTGGTGCAGGTATATGTTGATGACATTATTTTTGGTTCCACTAATGATGTTTTGTGTAGGAATTTCGAGCGGATCATGCAGGATAAATTCGAGATGAGTGCTATGGGGGAAATGACCTTCTTCTTGGGCCTTCAAGTGAAACAAACTGAGTCTGGGATATTCATCCATCAGACTAAATATGTTGGAGACGTCTTGAGCCGGTTCCAGATGTCCGATGCAACGCCCATTGGTACCCCCCTGCCACAAAATCATGGAATTACTCCTGACTTGAAGGGTGAAGCCGTTAGCCCCTCATACTACCGCGCGATGATTGGATCGCTTATGTACCTCACAGCATCAAGACCAGATATAATGTATCCAACATGCCTGCTTGCCAGATATCAAGTCAACCCGAAGGCCTCACATCTTACTGCTGTCAAAAGGATTTTTCGTTATTTGAAGGGTTACCCTGACACCGGTCTACGGTACCCTAGGGATAATAACTTTGACTTGGTCGCGTTCAGTGATTCTGATTTTGGCGGATGCAAAATCGACGGTAAATCCACAACGGCTGGATGTCAGTTTTTAGGAAATCGCCTAGTTACATGGCAGTGCAAGAAGCAGACGTGCGTTGCTACATCAACATGCGAAGCCGAATACATTGCTGCCTCAAGTTGTTGTTCTCAAGTTCTTTGGATTCAACAACAATTGCGGGACTACGGTTTTGAATTCCTAACTACTCCTATTTTCGTTGATAATTCTGCTGCATTACAGATCACTAAAACTCCTGTGCAGCATTCAAAGACCAAACACATCGATATCAAATATCACTTCATACGTGATTGCTTTGATAAAAGGCTAATCGATGTTGTTAAGGTCCACACCGATGACCAACGTGCCGACTTATTTACCAAAGCTTTTGATAAATCAAGATTTGATTATTTATTACTGGTAAACGGCATTAAGGTCAAGCAAGAGTAAACCAACATCGGAAAATCATTTTTGTAAATACCTTTGTGTTTTAAATTTGTCTTAGTTTATTGATTTTAGGGGGAGTAAATTAAAAAAAAATTGAAAAATCCAAAAACATCGAAAAATTTAAAAACACAAAAACAATAGAAAATCAAAAATGAGTTTCCTGGCGAGAAAAAGAGAAAATGATAGTACATCAGTGGTCTATCCAAACCTCTTTAAACCTTAAATGAAAAACGATAAGCAGCTCTATATAAGATGTATCGGTAGGCTCACAATCATTTTAAAGTGTGCAGGGCGATATAAACTTAAATCGACTGAAGACCAGGTGGGAACCATTCATTGGCATATGGTCTTAGTACCGAAATTTCGTTTGATAGATTGCCGAGGTTCTGAGATATTCGGTCTTTATGCTGCTTATCATCTGGGTATCATGGTTGTATCTTTTACCGAAAAAATAACGGGGACGCAAGTCTAGATCTTCCATGATACTATACATACGTGTACATATTGCATACTGCATTCGACCTCAATAAGTGATAAACAATCACATGTCCAATCAAATAAGTGATAAAATATCACATTATCCGGGAGTCAAGTTCGTCTCTCTGCTGTACGGAAGTACTGACCTGTTCACAGACTTGCTCCTGTGCCCTCATGCATTGAAAATCAAGTTCCTCATCAATAAGTGATTATATCACAAAGGGCTTGTTTTCAAAACAAAATAAGTGAGAATCTCACATCATATACGGTCAAACAGATGATAATCGGTATACTCACCGGTAAGATGAACCCTCGTGCATACCTTGATACGGGAATGTGTCGTGATGTGGATGAACACCGGTCGGTAAGTATAAATTATACCTTAACGTATCCCCTAAACATGATTACATCTGATAAGTTGAGCTTAAGTGGACAACAATACCGATAATTGTTATAGGATGCTTATCTTAATGTTAACTAACTGAACAACAAGAGTGTTTTGGCGTGACCGTACACTGATATGATTCTCTTACCCTCGAAACTCGCAAAAAGAATGTATGTATATATTTATTTACTGCTTTCAGTCTTTACTTTTGAAAAACTCAAAAATACCAAAAAGATTTTATTTCTGCTTTATTTTCGATCGTACGATGTTGGAGCTCAAGTCTTCGTTACCTGAAACCTGAACGAAAACCAAACTGACTAAATCTTCATAAACGGTCGAAATTTGCATGTTTTGAAAGTTAAAACTTAAATTGGTAAATTTGTTCAACTTTCAAACTGTCGGACGGTGTTGATTGACACATGGTCATATGTGTGTCGTGTTTATGTTAACTATATTCCAAGCAGTTGTTCTCATTACGCGTTTAGATTTCTTGCATGTGCAGATTCTAAAGGCTGGGAGAACATGGTCAATGACAAGCTTTGGAATGAAGACACGACATGAAAGGCACTCAAAAGATGAAGATGATCGAGTTGCCGCAGACCATCATCAACACCACAAGGATCTCACTTCATAAAGATCAAGTCATTCACAAGCATAACTCAAGGGGGAGCTTATGTTAAGGGGGAGTTTGTCAACACACTTCCTACATGATACGGGTAGTTTGTTGATACACTCTCTGCTTTCAAGACGTGAAGACTTTGAAGATCCTCCGACATTGAAGATTCGAAAGGACATCAGAGTCTTGAAGACATGAAGATCAAAGATGATCAAGATCAAGACAAATCTGCAAACATCGAAGATCGAGACAAAGCTACAGCCAAGGGGGAGTTTGTTGGTGCACTTGTGTCTGTACTTTGTCTGTATTCAGTCTCAATGTAAAACGATGTCTAAGTTAGCGTTGTGAGTTTGACCAAGTCAACTATCCTCCTAGTTTGACTTGGCCAAACAGTTTGTTCATGAATGTAACATGTCTGGTTCGAAGGATATCTCATCGAAGGATAGTTAGATCCTTCGATGAGCTCGGAAGTTGAACCTTCGATGGATAGACCTCGATACATGATCCTTCGAGGTCACTGTGAAACCTTCGATGGAAGCATGATCGAAAGATGATCGAAAGATGATCTTTCGATCAGTATTCCTGATCCTTCGACAGGTCCAACATCGATAGATGATCCTTCGTGACATCTATCGGATCCTTCGGTCAGACATAATGTGTATGGGTATAAATACCCATGCAGTGTGTTCAAGACAGATAGATGCACAGATAGAGAGATAGAAAAGTTGAGAGCATTCTGTCCGAAACACACACACATAGTGAGAGTTTGCAATACTGATTTGTAAACATTGTGCTTGTAACCGGAACCTTCATACGCATTAATACAGTGGTGTTAATCGGTGAAATCTTGTGTGTTTGTGTTTATACTTGTCTCATCCCGGTTTGCTTGCTAGCTTGGATTCCGCACTCGCTAGTGGGTTTGTATAACAAGGTTTAGGTTCGTCATCCTCCGGAAGAAAGGGACCTACACAAAGCTGATTTGATACATCTACTTATCGTTCAAGTATTACGGAAGCTATGTTAAGTGTGCATCATAAACATGAATGTCTTAATATCTGGCGAAATCTAATTTAATTCCTTCATAGATGGCATACTTAACAAGTGCATAATTAAAATGATTGTCTCAATTTCTGGCCAAAGCTGATTTGTTACAATCATTTTGCACACATGCTTAAATGATTACACTTCTGGCCAAAGCTGATTTGTCTTCGTTTAAGTAGAATTTTTAACTAAGTCTATTATTTTGATGTTAGTACTAGACAATATCACAGCTTCATAATGTAAAAAATGGTCATTATTTATGCCTGCCTTAGTTTAACGTGCCCTTAGATCAAATTAGGACTTCTTCCTTAGTATCATAACTTGCTCATCTTATTTCCACTATCAGAGCCCAATTGCGGGATTCCACCTTTGACCGGTGATAAATTTGCTGCATGGAAGGATGCTCTCATGCTTACGCTTTGGCTGCTGGACTTTGACTATGCTCTAAGAGAGAATAAGCCAGCGGACCTTACTCCACAAAGTACTGCTGCTGAGCAGTTGACTCATGAAAAGTGGACTAGGTGTAACCGCATGTCTCTCATGTTTATGAAGCAGTCCATAAGCAATGCCATCAGGGGAGCTATTCCTGATTCTAAAGATGCTAAAACCTACTTGGCTTCTGTGGAGGCGCAATTCAAGGGGACGTCTAAAGCACACGCTAGTACCCTTATTCTCAAGCTGGTTACAACTAAGTATGATGGGAGGAGCGGCATTCGCAAACACATCATGATGATGAATGACATGGCCAATAAGTTGAAGGGGCTGGTAATGGAAATCAGTGATGGTTTCCTCGTTCATTTCATCATTACTTCGCTTCCTTCGTCCTTTGAAGCATTCAAGATCAGTTACAACACTCAGAAGGACAAATGGACGATGAGTGAGCTAGTCGCTATGTGAGTACAGGAGGAAGAGCGTATGAGGATGGATCGCACTACTAATGTTGCTAACTTCACCACCTCCAACTCTAAGAGTAGGAAGAACAATCATCAGAGGAAGGATGCTTCTAAAGTCCCCAATCCTAATACAAGTGCACCTTCCAGCTCTAAGAACTCCTTAGGCAGAATCCACTGCAAGTTCTGTAAAAAGGCAGGACACATGCAGAAGGAAAGCCCTGACTTTAAGGAGTGGCTGGCTAAGAAAGGTAACGATTATTTTATGATACTTGAGTCCTATAATTTAAGTGTTCCTGCTAATTCTTGGTGGTTTGATTCTGGTTCTATGGTTCATGTTACCAATTCAACTCAGGGATTCCTTACAATCCGGAAGCTGGAAAGAAACCAAAGAACGCTTAAGGTTGGGGATGATCGAGAATTAGAAGTGAAGGCCATTGGAACATTACAATTATTTATGAAAACTGGTTTATGTATTAAACTTTATGATACCTTATATGTTCCTGAGGTAACTCAGAACCTTGTATCAGGACCAAAGTTAGACATGGACGGTTTTATTGTTTCCCATGGTCATCGCAAACTCTCTATCCTCTATGATTCTGTTCTTTATAGTACTGGTATTCTGGATGGTGGTCTCTATAGATTAGAACTAGATGATAATTTTTCCAAATCTTTGTTGTCATATAACATTAATAAATCACTCACAAAGATGAAAGATGAAAGAGAAACGAGACTTGGAGACTTCATCCATGTTGTGGCATCAACGTTTAGGCCACATCTCAAGAGAGCGATTAAATCGCCTCGTAAAGGATGAATTCTTACCTCCTCTCGATTTCTCTGATTTTGGAACATGTGTCAAATGTCTTAAAGGCAAAATGACATTAGCGAATAAGAAAGGTGCCACTAGGAGCTCTAATTTATTAGAACTCATTCATACTGATATTAGTGGTCCCTACCAAATCGCTAGCATAACAGGACATACTTCATTTATCACGTTCATTGACGATTATTCTCGTTACATGTACATGTATCTTATTAAGGATAAATCTGAATCTCTAACAACTTTTAAAGGTTATAAGGCTGAAGTTGAAAAACAATTAGATCGTCATATTAAAGTTGTGAGATCAGATAGAGGCGGTGAATATTATGGAAGACATACTGATGTGGGTCAAGCTCCTGGTCCATTTTATGAGTTTTGTAAGGGCCAAGGGATTGTGAACCAATACACCATGCCTGGTACACCTCAGCAGAATGGTGTCGCTGAAAGAAGAAATCGTACCCTTATGAACATGGTGCGCAGTATGTTAGCCAACACTAATTTACCATTATTCCTCTGGACTGAAGCATTAAAAGCAGCTGTTCATATACTCAATAGAGTTCCTTCTCAGTCTGTCCCTAAAACTCCTTATGAACTTTGGACAGGAAGGAAACCGAGTCTTAAATATATGAAAGTATGGGGCTGCATTGCTGAAGCAAAACTTTACAATCCTTTCCTAAGGAAACTTGACCCTAAGACAGTTACCTGTTTCTTTATTGGGTATCCTGATAATTCAAAGTGTTATCGTTTCTATTGTCCTTCCCATGTCACCCATATTGTTGAAACCAAGCGTGCTGCGTTCCTGGAGGATTTCAAGGTCAGTAGGAGCAATACCAACCCTTACGAAGAATTGCAAGAAGTACAAGACGCGGGGGGGGGGAGATTCGTCGCTTGCCATTACTCCGATTACTCCTCTTGTACCCAATGCAAATACTGCACCTGAAGCTACTGCACCAACTCTAAATCTACCTCTACAATCAGAACCCATTATACCTCATGACGAAGGCACATCAAACGCTCAAAACCAAGACAACGTTGAACCCGATAATCCACTCAGGAGGTCATCTAGGAAAAGAAGGCCTACTAATTGGGATGATTATATTACCTACCTGACTGAAATGGATCCCGGAAAGGTCAATGATCCTATCTCTTACAATGAAGCCATAAGCAGTGATCAGTCTTCTGAATGGAGTAAAGCAATGATTGATGAGCTTGATTCCATGAAGAAAAATGACATTTGGGATTTGGTAGAATTACCCAACGGTGTCAAACCCGTAGGATGTAAATGGGTGTTCAAAACAAAACTGGATCCGAATGGGAACGTTGAACGCTACAAAGCGAGATTGGTTGCAAAGGGCTACACTCAGAAAGAGGGAATTGATTATCAAGAGACGTTTTCACCTGTCTCTCATAAAGATTCATTAAGGATCATCATGGCCCTAGTAGTTCATTTTGATTTAGAACTGCATCAGATGGACGTTAAAACCGCTTTCCTTAACGGAGATTTGGACGAAGATGCTTACATGAAACAACCTGAAGGCTTTAAACCTGAAGGCCATGAGCATCTAGTTTGTAAGCTGAAGAAATCCATTTACGGGTTGAAACAAGCATCACGTCAGTGGTACCTCAAGTTTGATGAAGTCATGAAGAAACAAGGTTTTATGAAGAATCAAGTGGATCAATGCACCTACCTCAAGATGAGTGGGAGCAACTTTACTATACTTGTCCTTTACGTAGATGATATTCTATTGGCAAGTAATAGTTTAGACATGTTGCATTCGTCGAAGCGGTTACTCTCGCATAACTTCGACATGAAGGATCTCAGAGATGCTTCTTACGTCATTGGCATCAAAATTCACCGAGATAGACACAAAGGGATCTTAGGATTGTCCCAAAGGGCTTACATAGATCGTGTCCTTACACGTTACAACATGCAACAGTGCAAACCCTCCGTCGCTCCAGTAGTTAAAGGAGATGTTTTTGGTTCATTCCAGAGTCTGACAACAGAGGTTGAGAAGGAGCAAATGAGCCAGATACCTTACGCGTCAGTAGTCGGGAGCTTGATGTATGCTCAAGTCTGTACTCGTCCAGATATTGCTTATATTGCTGGAATGCTAGGCCGTTATCAGACTAATCCTGGACTAGATCACTGGAAAGCAGCTAAGAAGGTACTACGATATCGGCAAGGGACGAAAGACTATAAACTGACTTATAGAAGAAGTGATCATTTAGAAGTGGTGGGCTATTCTGATTCTAAATCCACTTCGGGCTATATCTTTATGTTAGCATGCGGCCCTATCTCATGGAAGAGTCATAAACAACAGTTGACCACAACTTCCACGATGATGGCAGAGTACATTGTTGTTTATAACACAACCTGTCATGGAATGTTGCTAAGAAATCTGATTACTGGACTCAAAATTGTTAATTCCATTTATAGACCATTGAAGCTTTATTGTGATAACTCAGCTACCGTTAGTTTCTCGAACAGTAACAGTTCGACTGGAGCTGGTTTATATCTTGATACAAAATATATGTTCGTACGTGAACGAGTTGAGGAAAATAATCTTTGTATCGAGTATATTAGTACTAAAGATATGCTTGCGGATCCGATGACTAAAGGTCTCCCTCCTAAGGTTTACAAAGAACATGTTCGGAATATGGGATTTAGTAAAAACCTTATTTGAGCATATTTTACTAGCTTATGTTTTATGATTAATGAAATTTCCTCAGTTTGATTTTGTATGTCTCTTAGAATATGTTCAACCGGTATAATGGCATATAGACAAATAAAGTTACAAATCAAACAAAGGGCTTATGCGTATTTTGATCATAACGATTAGGTTTTAAATTAAGGCTATAGTATGGCTAATGGGGGTCCTGAGTCGCATAATGATTCAACGGCTATATTTCTCTGCTACAGTACTTGTTTAAGGCTAAAATGAGTGTTAACTCCTGATCAGGCTTATCTAATACTCATAGTGAATGATTACTCGGATAAGTGGGAGAATGTAAGATTAAATATATTATGTTTAATATTTAATCTAGTAATCATTTACATTATATAGATCAAAATATATAATAACCTATTAAATAATTAGTTGGTAATTGTTGATGGACCATATTACCCTTATTAACTAATTAGGTTTCCTCTTGGGTGCTTATATAAGGAGAATTATGTAGAGGTTAAAAGGTTACATACTTAGACATAACCGAATAAGCATAACATCATTCGACCTCTTCTCCATAACCGAATTCCCCTATTCGGTTCTCATCATCACCATCATCAGTCAACACCCTAAGGAGAAACCAGATCACACTTACAACTATGTCGAACTCGATGTCATCTTCTCTGACTGGATTCTCCACTACACTGTCTGCTGTAACAGGTATGTTTTCATATTTTCCATGTTTTCATATTTTTCATTATGATTAAAATGTACACATTATTAATGAAGGGTGTCTTTATAATAATAGATTTAATAATAGTTTTGAACGCATGGTACTAGTTCTTACTAATTATTGTAAAAAAGTAGATATTAAAGTACATACATATCCTTTATAAGCAACACAACATCTTTAACATGACTTCAGCCTTCAGGTGACCACACTATCCCCGGTACCGGCATCTGGTGATGGTACTCCTACCCATGCGGGCCTACTGTTACCATACAGGAAATGTGAGGTGGTGTAATCATACGTATCCAAAAGAAAAAACAATCTCTGACCTCAAAGACATAACACACAAACATACATAGAGTCAAATATGAAGAGGAAAAATCATGCAAAGTGCTATTATGAGGTGGTGACAATATTTGATATTTATGCGCAATAGTCATTTTTTTAAATGTATATACTTGTTAACTACTAAAAGTTATATCATAAAATCATATCCATTTTAATCTTGAAAGTTCATATATAAAATGTCACGCAAACGATTTTTTAAGAACATTGATATACTTTACGTGCGTATATTATATGTGTGTGGATGTATATATATAGAGAGAGATAATTGTGCGTTACTATATTTATAATAGTATGTAATCCTATACATAATTTTGGTTTAATAAAAACACGTCTACGTTGCGTAATTATAAACACGTGATGCATAATTATATCTCTATCTTGACATGATTATATTCATTTTTTACCCAAACTACCCACTATGTATGGAACTCGACGGGCATTGGTAAGCTCATTCTTATACCCGATTGTAAAACGTTGTCAATACCTAGCCAACCCTGTCATATATTTGTCGATTAATCTCCCGGCTGGTATCCATAGATATCAGGTATACATATAAGTTTTTTTAAATGCTAGTGCAGATTTTCAAGTGTATAAATTTTTTTCATTCTAATTTTATATTTTTAACGACTACAATATATTAAAATATAATAAACTACATGTATCTCATCACCATAAATTTACTAGATATCCAGAATATGCAAATGAAACAAATCTCTAAAAATAGTTTCATATTTATTAGCATATGAATACAAATATTCTATATCTTACATTTTCAAAGGAGATGTACAGTAACTTTAAGGTGGCAATCTCCTATTTGCTATTTTTTTAGTATTTTTAACTTTACTTATTTTTCTTTTGGGTTATTTTATCACTTATTAGTTATTTCCTTTGTATTGTTGTTAATATACTAATTATAGCATATTATTAATGTTTAATCTAAGATAAACTAATCATCATGTAAGTATATAAAACAATTAATATTATGATATTATCTTATTCCATTTTCCTCTTTTCATTTTCTCTCAATATACCAGTCATTTTATATGATTTGATTAAAATAAGAGAAAAGCTATATAATTATTTTTAAAGATAAATACAATGCATTATTTCTCTAAATATATTTTTATGATTTCTCTTTTAGTTTTGAATACATTATATTTATTTATAAAGTTTAATGCGCCACAACGAGTTAGTTGAAGCTTTCTTATTGTTAATTTTGTTTGTCTTTTTACGTTATAAGATTATAAAACCTCTTAAAGACTAGAGTATTATCTTTTTATCAACCCTACGTGTTTCTATGGAATTCATCGTTTTTTTCCCGCTTCAGTTTTACTTTTTGCATTCTACTTTATCATTGTTGCTATTTTCATTTGGTGCGCAAGAACATATAAAGGTCATATTTGTTTTTCTTAGAGTTAAGGGTATACACGAACTGATTATTGTTTTTGGTAGATCGTATTTCGCAATTGATAGCCACTTGACTCCTAACTAGCCAAACCGCAGCGAAGCGCGGGTTCCATTACTAGTTAACAACATATACATCTAAAAATAAAATCATATTCCACATAATGAAAAGCTAGTACAACCTATAAAATGTGTATATATAGTTTCGGAAAATAATGCATAGCATCACAAATTAGAAACTTTAGGATATGCTTCGGATAAATGTTATGCTTCGGATAAATGTGTATAGAGTTTCGGATAATAAGTCATAGCATCACAAAATCACATACCTATAAAATATTTTTTTTATTCAATCCATACCGCAGGGCAATTCCTGATAATCTTTAGAAAAAAAAAATCTTTAGGCCCTCGAGTAGTGAATATTGGACCCTAAAAAACCTTAAAATATATTAAAAAAAACGCTTAGAATATTTAATAAAAATTATATATATATATATATATCATCTTTTTAATTTCAGCCCTCAGAGATTTAGGCCTCAAGTCTGCGGCCTGCCAGCCCTTTAAGCCGACCCTGCAATCCTGGATATTTTGGGTAATCCCTTTGGACATCGGATTTTTTTTTTCTTTTTTCATCCCTACCACCCTCTTTATAATAGTATATAAGGGTGTTCGGGGCGTTCTCGGTGACCCCATTCGGGGAATGCTTTTGCCGTGCGGGTACACCTCCACCAACAAAATTTTACCGCGCGGTGATGGCTTGGCTCGGTGGGTGGTCACCGATTGAGAGAGAGGAGAGAGAGAATGGGTGATTGGTTGTCAATGTGGGTCCACCCTTTTTCCACCAATTATATTTTTTTCTTTTTTTTATAAAAAATAATTGTGTGAGTGGAGTGATGCCAACGTTTGAGTGCAAAATAGGGACTTAAGAGGGGAGTTGACATGGAATAATCTGATTGGTTGTAACTAAGTGGGGAATACTCCCCACGTGGGGAGCGCCTCAGACACCCTAATGTGTGTGAAGTTATAAATTCTTTGAGCAAGTGGAAATTACTGTAGGTTTTTGTGAATAGTTTTAAAAAATTAAACATGAGCAAAACATTTCCATGAAAACAAAAAAAAAACATACAAGAAGCACAACTGGTTTTGATTTTCAACAAATTATTATATTTTTTTACAGAAAAAAATATGACCTTTTCTCATGTGGCATCTACGATCACCCCAACACCTCCAGCTACCGCCCCAGCCAATGGCAGGACCCGGTTGGTGTCCTATTCCTGCTTGAAGAACTGTAGCTATGGAAGAAACTATGACAAATGCAAAGAATATAACCAAGAAGAAAACAATGAGACTCTTTGATCTCATATTCATTAATTATTAATTACACAATGAGAAATAATGCTTTATATTGTTAGAATATGTGTGTGTTTACTGTTTATATATGGGGTTATATACATCTTTTGAAAGACTTTGGATTTTTGGAATGAATTACTTTTTCTTTTGCTTCAACTTAAAATTTGATTCGTTCAAACCTCATTATATTTAATTGACACTTGGTTTTTTTTCGTCTGGTTTTATTTTCACTTAATTTTGATTTATTTAAGTACTTACTTTAACGCTCTCTTCTCGAGTTAAATTAACAAGGGAAAAGATAAGAAAGTAAAAGTGAGAAAGGAATGGACGAGAAAGAAAAAAAAGATGCATGGGTTTAAGTTTTAATGTATTTGGTTTTATTTAAATCCTATTGGTTCTTTGTGTTTATACTGGAACCGGTTCCGGGTAGGAACCTACGGGTTTTTTGAACCCGGAATTGGTTCTTCTATACATCGGGTTGGAAGTGGAACCGGTTCTAGATAGTTTCTACCATGTCTGGTTTGAAAGTGAGTATTATGCCCATCTCTAGTATAAACATTAAATGTACCTTATGTATTCAACAAATTTGCGCAGATAATATTATGTAAATTAATACTATGTATAATAGTATAAACATTAAATGTACCTTATATATTCAACAAATTTGCGCAGATAATATAATTTTTGTAAGATCGGAGAAATTACTAGCAATAGGACTTTTTCAACTATTGATTAAAATATAAATTTTAAGCCACATGATTCGTTAACTAGTGGTCACATGGCCTACTATGGATTTACGGTTATATACGCGGTTTGGCTTACTTGTATTTTTTTTTTTTTTGAAAATTAAACTTCATTCAAAAGAGCGAGCGGACCTCAAAGTAAGGACCACCGCAAACCAACTACAACATATACAACGGATTTAAAGCCCAATCTTTCCAAACAATATTCTTAAATCTGGAGCGAGACCTAAGCCACAAAAAAGCCAAAGATTTAATAGAAGCAACAACGTCGACCACATTCGCCTCCTTTCTTCTAAACATCTTCTCGTTACGAGCTTTCCAAATCACCCACATAGTTATCATAACAATACCATGAATGACTTTCTTGACCCATGCATTTCCTTTCTTGTTCGAAGCCATATTCAGAAGGTCCTTTATCTCAAGAGCAAACAACGGATGACTTGCATACAAATATAAAGTTATAAACAAAATTAATAACTTGAATTGGTGTTATATTCTAGGAATAACTAATACTTAACCGACTTTCGAGTTTCATCTCAGTTCAAATAAATAATAGTTATGGATTAATTAAATTGGTAAAACTGTTTTATCGGGTACCGTTTTTAATTCAGAATGTTATCTGTTTTAAATTTTAATTATCTTTAACCAATGACGAATAAAAGAGATCTTTGGTAGAGGGTAAAATTTGGCCAGTTAAAAAAAAATTGGGTCAATTAAAATGGGTGATAATTCAAAATTCATATCCTATCAGTCACATAGCAAGAAAGATTATTTATCTAAATCAACTAACTTAGCTAGCTATGTTTAATCACAATACACAAAAAAGAAGATGTATAAAGCTCAAATGCGAGGTCGGTTTGATTTGAGATTTTAACGAGTCAATCTTAAGTCTTAACTAGTTTAGAGCGGTTTGCCTATAAGATCATGAGAACATGAGTTGGATATAACCGGGGTGCCTATTTTAAAGGGAAGACTTGGTGATAACAAGGTCCTTAGAAGGTATTTAAAAGAAAAGAAGCTTATGCTTTGTTCTCAGAGCCAGCCCAATAGGCTTAGTAGACCAGGCAAAGGCTTAGGGCCCTGAAAAAATAGAGGCCCCAATTCTTTTTTATGCATTACATGTTTATATGGCTCAAATGAACAAACAAATAAGTAAAGGCATAATCGCTCAAACAAGTAAAATGTCTAGGCCCAAAACTTGAAAAATGTATCAAATCCCTCCTTTTTCTTGAACGTTGTCGTCTACCTTCAATGCATCCTCCGCTCCTATCCTCATTCCTCGCGAACTCGCTAATTGCAACCGGCGTGAATGGCAATTGGGTGTGAAATTAGGGGTAATCAATTGGCGTCGATGGTTGCTCAATGTCTCAATTGCAAGCTTCGCAAGGATTATCCAGGTAATTAGTATGTTTTTATAGTAATCTACTCATTTGTGTGTGTAATGCGGTTTGCAATTGAGTAAGCATAAGAAAATCATTTTTGTAACTTGATTTTGCGATTTCATATTGCCTACTGATAATCTTTTTGGGATATCAAGTATTCAAGCCTCACAAAAGGGATTGGTTATTAGTATTGCTGATTTACTGGGTTGAAAGAAACCACTTAAGATAGTTATAAAAAAGACGAGTTAATTACATAGTTAGTACATGTGGTTTGCACAAAATAACATACTTAGGTATTAATAGTTTACAATCACATTCTAGGGTATTAACTTTTCATTTTATAACGTTTGAGGGTATTAACGTTATTTGTAGGCTTAAAATCACATTCTATTAGTACCTAAGTATTTTATTTTGTGCAAAGCACAGGGACTACCTATGTTAATACCCTAGAAGTTAATACCTCCAAATGTTACAAAATGAAAAGTTAATACCCTAGAAGATGATTTTAAACTATTAGTACCTAAGTATGTTATTTTATGCAAACCATAGGGACTAACTATGTAATTAACTCTAGAAAAGACACTACTCAGATTCCAATTGCTAATTTTAATTTGCTATTAGCATATTGGTGAACTAACTACAAATTAGATATCAGAAAAGAAAAAAAGAAAATTGCTTAGGGAATTTGGTATTACATTGTTTTCTGTTTGTGGACTGGAAAAGATTTTTTTTTTATTAGAAATCGATTATATGATTTTTTTATCAAATAATTTGCACCAATTAACAAAAGAAAAATGAATTCAATCTAAATATATATTATATTTGTACACAACATAAAATTTAAAAAAAAATTAACTCGGCCAATTATAAACTTTTTAGTCATAATTGCCGGTTCCAACTCCCAAGTTTGGGTAAAGGAGGAGGATTTACATTGAAAAGATTTTTTTTTTTTGAAAGGATCTTGATTTTGTAGTTTGCTCAAGGTCTCCAAAAACGATAGAGCGACCATGTTTGTTATTATTATTTATTTATGATATTACATAAATAATCGTGCTAATGTTGTTATTTTTTGTTTTTTAACGGTAAATTTCTTTTATAACTGTCGTCTGTGGGACTTGAACCCAAGACCTCCCCCTAAAGTGTCTAAGACTTTGCCTTTGCCAATGGACCACCACCCCATTTATCATGTTGTTAGTTGATTAAGAGAGAAAACTCGTATCCAATGTAGTTTTGGAGGGACTAGAATCTTTTAGCAAATATTGTCTTAAAGTCGATCTCAATTAGCATTTGCATACTTGCATCTAGGTAATTCGTCTAGTTATATTGTTTTCGGTTAATACCAACTTCCATTAAAAAAATTAAAAACGATGTTACCGAAGTTTAAACTCTTACTTGAAATTGGACCCAACCCTTTACCCATACAACTTCTTATAACTAATGAAAAGCATACTTATTTTAAGGTTGAAAATTTCCATGATCTATTATTAACTTTTTGCAACTATGAAAATAGCTTCAAGCTCCTAAGTCTTTCGTATGATATTAAATAGGAGCGGACTTATTAAGAAACTACGGGTTCCCGGGAACCCATTCAGTTTTTAATTTTTAGTGTAAATATATTTAACAAACTGAAAAGGAACTCATAAATAAAATTTAAAGGGAACCCATAAACAAAAGAATCCTTGGTTCCACTTGTTATTTCCATCTTATTCTCTTTAAGTTACCCTGGTTCGAATCCCGTACAAGACATTGATAATGTTTTTTTGTTCTTTTTTTCTTTTTTTTCTTTAATGTAATAAAACCCATTTAGGGTTATAACACAAACCAACCCGCCGCAGACAGAACAATAACGAAGAAACATCAGCAGCTCCACCTACCTTCAGGGCTCACTCTCTCAGTCACCTCCTCCGTCGATTGCTGCCGACACTGGCGTTCTTCCTCTCCGGCCTCCGCTGCTCCGCCTCCGCCGACGACAGCCTTCACTTTGTTTATCCGAATCAGCGATTAAGGTTAGTTTATCTTATTAATCGATTATCATCATCATCTCATTTGTTCGGTTAATCTGTTGATTACATAAATTGAGAATTAGATTTGTAGACTTGATCTGTTAACAACCATCTGTTAGTTTGTTTATACATAAATTGAGAATTAGATTTGTTAAACGTCTGTTGGATTAAGACTTGATTTGTAGACATAGCTTCACTGGTAAAGGGCGCTCTTTTCAAACTTGACATCTTGAGTTCGAATCCCATGTCAGCTCGTTTTTATGTTCTTTGTTCTTTTTAATTTTAAACTCATAGAGTTAAACAAAAGCGTGAACACATGGCTGAGCTTTAGTTGATTACTTGTTAGTCAAAAAGCTATTCTGTTCGTTGCAGGTCTTCTGGGTCATCGCTGAGCTTTTTTGTTATTTACTTGAAAATTCATTTTAGTTTTCTTGGTGGTTATTAGATAGAAATTAATTTAATTTCATTTAATCTCTATTAACCGATTAAGAGAATCTCTTAACTAATAAGCAATGGAAATGGTTCAGCTATAGATGCTTTTGTCATTGGAACTGTCAAACCGGCTCATTTGGTCAAGTTTAATGCTTTTGTCGTTGTAATTCGAACTAAAATGACCATTTTTAGATGTACCGGTCATAGTTATCAAAAGCGTGCGCTTTTGGCGCCTAGGCGTTTTTTCTGGGCGATTCCCAGTAGTTGCGCTTTTGCTTCCAAGCTAATTATAGCGCAGCCTAAATCCTATTGATATTTAATATTTTTCTTTATTAAGTCGTAAAATCCCCTTTTTCTGCAGGGATTTTACTAACAAATGATATCACTAAAGATCAAAATCCCGTTTAGTAATATTCAGTTTGTATTAATTCGTAAATTCCACTTTTTCTGCAGTATTTATAGGGCTTTACTGCAGTATTTTTTTGCTTACTCTTTTATTACTTTAATGAACTATTTGTTTTCGAATATTAACATGTTGGTTTTGAGTATTTTGTTATCTAAGACTTTTTAAATGCAAGTGTGAACATTTTTGTTTTGGTTTTGAGTACTTTATTGCTTTAATGAACTTTTTTATTTTATTTTTTATTTAAGTGCGCTTTTTTTTTCTCAGGCCCACGCTTTTTTTGCGCCTATCGCCTAGGCCCTAAGCGGAGCCTAAGCGCCTTGAGTGCGCTTCGCGCCTTTGATAACTATGGTACCGGTTCTAACTCGAATTCGTTCTTGTTTTTTAGAGACAAAGATAGATAGTGGGATAGGAATGCTTTGAAGCATCATAGGAAAAAAGTGACTTTAGTGGTAAAGCCCGGCCCGACCCGACCCGAAAAAACTAACGTCGGGTTGACCGAAATTCAGACACTGTTAAAAGTGAAACCAGTGAGAAAAATTCCTGGATCCGCCACTGATATTAAGGGGCGTTTGGTTTGCATGAATTCAATGGAATTCAAGGGAATTAGAATTTGAATTCCATCTCTTAAGATGTTTGGTTCACAAAATTTGATGGAATTAGAATCTCAATTCCAAACTTCATGTGTTTGGTTGACAATGAAATTGGAATTAGGCATGAATTTCTTCAAATTCCTTTAGCTAAAGGAATTCAAAATTCTTCCTATATGTGAAATAATTAAGGGGGCGTTTGGTTCACGGAATGATTTGGAATTGGAATTGGAATTTGTACAGGAATTAGAATTTGAAGGAATTGGATTTGGAATTTAAACATTCCAATTGTAATTGGAAATTGTTGGAATTGGAATCTTAATTCCATTTTTGTTGTGTTTGGTTGTCAAATGAGTTGGAATCCATCACCCCGGCACCCACAACCACTAGTTCAGGTCGAAACGATTCGGATCGAAGCGGTTCGATTCGAAACGGTTTGCGTCGAAACGGTTCGATTCGAAACGGTACTGGTCGATACGGCACCGGTCGAAACGGTACGATTCGAAACGGTTCAGGTTGAAACGGTTCGCATCGAAACGGTTCGATTCGAAACGGCACGGGTTGAAACGGTTCGGTTCGAAACGGTACTGGTCGAAACAGTTCGATTCGGAATGGTACGGGTTGAAACGGTTCGGTTCGAAACGGTTCAGGTTGAAACGGTTCGCATCGAAACGGTTCGATTCGAAACGACACGGGTTGAAACGGTTCGGTTCGAAACGGTTCGATTCGGAATGGTACGGGTTGAAATGGTTCGGTTCGAAACGGTACGGGTCGAAACGGTTCGGTTCGAAACGGTACGGGTCGAAACGGTTTGGGTAGAAACGGTACGGGTCGAAACGGTTCGGTTCGAAACGGCACGGGTCGAAACGGTTTGGGTAGAAACGCTACGGGTCGAAACGGTTCGGTTTGAAACGGTACGGGTCGAAACGGTTTGGGTAGAAACGGTACGGGTCAAAACGGTTCGCGTCAAAACGTTACGGGTCGAGACTGTTCGCGTCGAAATGATACGAGTCGAAACTGTTCGCGTTGAAACGGTACGGGTCGAAACGGATGAAGATTCAAATGAATTTACCTTAATTCCTTCACATATAGGAAGGATTTTGAAATCCTTTAGTTAAAGGAATTTGAAGGAATTCATGCCTAATTCCAATTCCAATTCCATTGTCAACCAAACACATGAATATTGGAATTGGGATTCCAATTCCATCAAATTCTGTGAACCAAACATGTTAAGTGATGGAATTCAAATTCCAATTCCCTTAAATTCCATTGAATTCCTGCGAACCAAACGCCCCCTAAAGTAAATTCATTGGAATCTTCGACCGTTTCGACCCGCACCGTTTCAACCCGGACCGTTTCAATCCGAACCGTTTCGACCCATACTGGTTTTGATCCGAACCGTTTGAACCCGTACCGTTTCGACGCGAACAGTTTTGACCCGTATCGTTTCGACGCGAACCGTTTCGACCCATACCGTTTCAACCAGTTGCGTTTCGAACCGAACTGTTTCGCCCCGTACTTTCGAATTGAACCGTTTCGACCCGTACCTTTCGAATCGAACCGTTTTGACGCGAACCATTTCGACCCGAACTGGTGGTTGTGGGTGCCAGGTGATGGATTCCAATTCATTTGACAACCAAACACAACAAAAATGGAATTGAGATTCCAATTCCAACAATTTCCAATTCTAACTGGAATGTTTAAATTCCAAATCCAATTGCTTCAAATTCTAATTCCTATACAAATTCCAATTCCAATTCCAGATCATTCCTAGTCTCACAACATACGAATCCTCAACCCTCAATCCGTCATCTTGTCGTTCCGGCTTGCAGCTATCATCACCAAAACGCCGTCGGTGAGTCTCCGGCGAATCTCGGCTCTGTGTTTCGGCGTTTTTCGTGGCCAGATTGCTTTCCGAATCTTGGTTTCATTCAACTTAAGGTAATTAAAGTCTGAATTTCAATTTGATTGTTGGTTTATTAGTAGTTAGTTAATGTGTTTATTGAATTGTAAGTTCAATCCAGGCTTAGGGTTTATGAAAAATATTGTTCAATCATAGCTGGTTAGCTAGTTAGGGTTTATTGAATTAGCTTAGCTGGTTATTGAATTAGCTAGATAGGGTTTATTGAATTACATTGGTTATGTAATCGCTTGAATTAGCTAGATAGGGTTTATTCAGAGGGGCTGAGGCGCTATGAAAGGCTGCGCCTCAGGGGATTTTCATAGTTGTTTTTGATGTTTTTGACTTTTTGTGTCAATTTCAAGCATTTCATGTCTTTTTTTATGTATGCTTTTGATGATTTTGATGAATCTGATGATGAAATTAGTTAGTCTTATTATTTTTATAATATATATATAATTTTTTTATTTGTTTATTAATACTGCCTCGGCCTTACGCCTCGTTTCGCCTCGAGGCTTACGCCTCGTGAGGCGAAGGGAAAACGCCTCGAAACTCGTTTCCGTTCTTTTAAACCTTGGCCGCATCCCCGTCTTATGTGATGGCGCTGCTTCAGCCATAGTGAAGCGCTTGGACCAATGCTTCACACCTGGGGCGCGCTTTTAAAACCTATTTTTTCATGCTAACTTATGCTAAAAAAAGTTTGAACTAATGTTTGTATCTTTCATAACCAATTTTCTTCTCCAAATGTTTAGTATTTGTTCATTTTTTTACTTGTATCTGTTAAGTATACCTTTGTTGAGTAAGTGACTTAATACATGCTCATCTCTTATTGTCATGTCAGTCAATGAAAATGGATAAGAGAAAGCAAGGAAACAAAAAGGAGGAAACTTCAACATACATGGATTTGAAATCCACCAGGATGGAACTGAAATCAATAATGAAAGATATCGAGTATATGGGTAATACTTTCATTTCTTTCTGTCATTCTTACGTTGATTACATAAAAAAGCATATATCTCATATACTTATACATTCAGGCCCCTCTCATATGACATGGAAAGAGAAAAAGGCTTTGGAAAACAAGAATATAGTTTCTCTCGGTGGAAAGGTGAGACTTTTATAAACTGTTCCGTTATATATAGGAAACCAAGTTTATTTTTATAAAAATTGTTATGGAAATTAAGACATAATCTTCTTTTATGTCATAGCCTCCGAAGAAGCCTGCCTTTAAGCGTAGCGCGAGCGGTGATGAAAAATCAGAAAGAAAGGGATCAAAAGGCGTTACAAGAGGTTTCTTAAGTTTCTCTTATAATACTCATTTGTTTTTTGTTAGTGACAACTTTTATATAGTGTAACTGAAATTGGAGGGAAGCGTGGAAACCGTAGCAAACGGGAATCTGCCTCGCACAAACCCGAGGATAGAGTACTGATGTCAACAGCTGGCCATTTTAGAAATGGTGTACTCGATGTTAAAGAGTTGTTGAAATCTAACGCGTCTTCTAGTGACCGTGGTGGCTCCAGAAGTCATGGGTTTGGTGGTGGTTCAGGTGATCACGGGTTTGGTGGTGGTTCTGGTGGTCATGGGCTTGGTAAAGGCGGCAAGAAGAAGGGTGGCAAAAAGAACCATGGAAAGAAAGGTGGTCGTCGGAAACGCCATTAGATTATAAAATAGTAGTTCACTGGAATCTGAAGGGTTCGCGAGTTTTGAAATGAGGGGTCAAATGGAAATGTTCTATTTTTAGAATTAGAGCTCCTGATTTTGATTTTGATACGTTTGATCATTTATAAGTTTATAACTTGCGTGTATGATGTTCGTGTTTCTAACATACAATTTATCTGTAAAAATCTGGGAGAAAACATTGTACTCGTTCACAAGGATTGTTCATTTGTTTGGTCACACACGCTCTCGAGGATATTCTTAAAAGAGTTTACATAGCGTTTGGTTCCAACGTTGGGATGTTAAATGCTGCATCGATTCTTAAAAAAATGGTGCAACTTCCGGGCGTTACTAGCTCAATGGAGAAGGGGCTAATCCCATCCTTGGCGCCCATTTGGATCGGTTTGGCAGGTGTCAATATGCCTATGTGTCTTTGCGCCCACTACGTTCACCTGAAGAGTAAACAATGTGAGAGTTTGTCATTTAAAATAAATATATATATTCTTGGTATATATGAACGTCTTAGCTTTGCTATTGATGTGATATAAAGAGTATGATGATGATGATTGGTGTATACTGTGTCAAAATAATGTTACTCTAATTTGCATGTATAATTTACACTTCTAGTGTCACATGTCCATACTTGTTTCTCCCTACAATATCTTGATTTCATTTTCCTGGCCTTACAATGCTATTAAGATGATAATAAAACACAAAAGTAGAATGTATCATTATTCATGCTGATGAAACATTTTTTTGTATAATTAATTTCACTAGAAGAATGCTTTAGAATGATATATTTTTTTTACCTTTATTTGCTATGTAAAAAGATAATTTCCTTGTCCCCCATGACAAGAGAATAAAAAATGTTAGCAATGAAGTAAATTTGAAATGATGCTTTAGAAGTCACATGGAAAGAGTGGAGTAGAAGCATTCTGCTAAAGTCAAAAAAACAGAGTACAAGGAACAGATTTGATTCATATCTTCCATAGCAAGTAAAAGTGGTGGACAATGGATTCCATGCATCAATTTGGAAAATAAAATGTCACCTACAAAGTATAGTTGTGGATAGGTTACATTTAGTCCCCTTTATTCCATATCCAAATACTATTTAACCATAAAAAACAAAAGAAATAAAAAAGATTAAAACTATTTATATACCATGTTAGAACAAGTTTATCTTCACTTATAAGAACATTTTGTATTTATAACATAAACTTAGTTGTTACTTATCATATATTTATTGAAGAGGCGAACCGGGACGCAAGTTCATGAGATGCCGGCTCGCAAAAACTCGTATCATAAGTTGGTGTAATATACAAGGCTTACAAGGGATGAGGTTTAAGTCAAATACAACACTTTCTAAAGCATTTCGAGTTTTCTACCATCATCTCGACATCAATATGAATTATGGGTGTTTATGATTAAATATGGATTACTCTAGTGGTCCGTTAGTGATCCACATTTGTCGTTGAAAGAGAAACGCTATCATATGGATATGATCAGGTGGTTCCACTGGTGGTACGATGATACTCTAGTGGTCCGTTAGTGATCCACATTTGTCGTTAAAAGAGAAACGCTATCATTCTTATAGGTGAAAAAATACGTCAATAAACCATAGCTAGAGTTGGGAACATTGGTGTATGTTTTCTTTGTAATAACAGGTGGTTGGTGTAATTTGTAAACTATATTAGGCTCTTTGTTTCTTGCTAAGTCCTTATATTAGGCTCTTTGCTACTTGCTAAGTCCTTGTTGCTTTTTAATAAAGAGTTCCATTTTGCAGGTAACTAACAAAAAATTGAGTATCAACTTTTTAGTATCTCGTGTCCATCAAAAACATTTGTTGTTTTGAAATAGACAACTCAAATGCATTCTAAAAAAGATTTAAAAGAACAAGATTTTCAATGTTGTTATTAGGTCATATGTAGTGAGGTTATATAAATAAGGGGTTATATGATAAATGTGTAAGAAAACAGGGTTATTGAGAGTTATATAACTTGAGTGTGTAGTAGGGGTTATGTAGTTGTGGGGTTATATATGTGCGTTTGATAGTTTTTTCTTGTTTGGCGCCGTGATAATCTTTGCGAGAATCCGGATTTAGGTGGTATAACGCCCCGGGGGCAGTGTGGGGGTGGCACTATAGGGCGCCATGTTCGGCTTTGGCACTATATGCTCCACAACTACGGAAGGTCTTAAATAAATAACGCCATTTAATTTTTATATGATTGATTTATTTTTAATAACTTATGCTTATTTTTTTGTAAAAACTGAACAAGCATGGGTGTTTTTTTAAAGTATCGTTATAAAAATAGATGAAAACAAAGTTATATTCAAAGTATAGTGTTTTTTGGCAGTGTTGGCTTTAGCAAGTGTTGGTACGACGTACAAAACCGATACCGACATTGGTACATCTATCGAAACTCGTAACGTTATTTATTTTTATGGCTTTTGATCGATGTATACCACGTGTAGATATCCTTTTAGGTATACTTACAACTTCATTGCTTTGGTTTTTATCTTTCGGTTGCTGTATTAAGTGTCGTAATAACCCTTCTCGCTTGCTTATTTTAATTTACATTGTCATATGAGCTTGCTTAAAATCGACCCGCCGCGGCTGTAACTTGTAAGTATTTAATTTGTTTTTTTATTAAACAAGTGAAAATAGATATATAAAAAATAAAAATCTAGCTGAAAATTACATTTTTATAAAGAGTGCTCAAACAGTTTTAAAAAATTAGATAATTTGACGAGTAAAGGCAGCATCGTCATTTTAGAAAGCCTAACTGAAGTAAATGTAAATGTTAATGTAAGCTATCACTTTTTAATGAAAAACAAAACATATAATTTTTTTAAATGATGTTAACAACATCCGTAGAAGAGGGTTTTTGAGCATTTTTACCCTCAAAAATGCCCCATCACGCCCCAAATATACCCTTGGTGTTTTTTCAAAAAAAAATAAAAAAAAAAATCCAAGAAGCGTCCTTTTTTTCACGACCCCACTTTTTTCTTTGGCCAATGACAGTTTTTCTTCTTTTTTGGTGTCCAATACCCTTTTTGATGGTTTTTTTTTATTTAATTTTTTTATATCCCTTTCAACATAATACCCCACAATGCCCACATCTCCACTATACTCATTTTAGAAAAACGCCTCATAATGTATCATTGCTGACTAAACTGCCACATAGCGAAAAACGCCTAAGGGTAAGGTGTCTTCCACTAACCAACTGGGGTAGCCCAGTTGGCCACCAACACCTCTTCCCAGAGGTACCGGGTTCGAGTCTTGGGAGTGACATATGTCGCCTAGGGTAAGAACTCGGCAAGGTGAATTCACTGCAGAGCTAGCTCAGTTGGGTAACGGCTCCCGGAGTGGGATCACTCCGGTGGTTGGGAGGACCGTGATCTAAGGATGACTTTTAAATGAAAAACAAAACCTATAATTTTTTATATATAAATGTAAATGTTAACGTAAGCTAACTCATTTGATATAAACAAATGTTTTTTTTAAAGGATGTATCATATTCAAACCTGAATAATGAAAGTAATTTATGATTATAAATGTAAAGTTAAGTTTATGTACAAAGTGTTTTATCGTACAAAACGTACGAAATGTATGAAAAAGCGAAAAAAAAAATGAGGTGGCATTTTCGTAATTATTTGCTCGTACGGCAATTTTGTAAAATGTGTTCGTAGGTTAATTATCAAAATTACTCTACTAATTTATCAAACAATATACAATTCAAAATTAACCTACAAGATCATTTGTAGAATAATTATAATACTCTACAAAATTACCCTAGAAGATCAAAATTAGCTTACAAGATCATTGGTAGAGTAATTATAATACTCTTCAAAATTACCCTACAAAGATCACAATTACCTTACAAGATAGTTTTACAAAATTACCCTACAATATCAATATTACCCTACAAGATCATTTGTAGAGTAATTTTGATAATTACGAAAATGTCACCGCATTTTTTTCAGCAAAACCTTCAGTTCATACGTTTTATACGTTAAAGGTACTTATATTTGATCTTTTGTCAATAAATGTAAAAGTAAACTAAAAGAAACATTTTTTGTCATTAAAAAATATATAAACATCTAAATGACGTTTTGTATAATGTTTTCTAAAAGGCTCTCATTATTTTCATATCTCTACATCTTATTCTTATACCATTTTTTACTCTATCTCTCTATATGTATCTATGTATGTGTAGGGAGAGATAAAGAGGAGGGATATGTGAATATTAACTCCCTTTCTAAAAACTAGAAAAAAACTCTCTTTCTAAGACCATGTGTAGTGGTACACATGAATAATGCATCTACCTATGGGCGTTGTGTGTCATGTGATAGTGCAGTCAGCAATTGGACATTATGGGGCATTTTTCTAAAATGAGTGTAGTGAGGATGTGAGTATTATATTAAAAAAAGGGTGTAAATAAAATTAAATTAAAAAAAAACATCAAAAATCTTTATTGGACAAGGAAAAAGTAGAACAAAAGTGATTCGCCAAAGCTTTTGAACACGAGCGTGAAAAAAAGAACGCAAAAACGAATTTTAGTGAAAAAAAAAACACCTAGGGGGCGAACTCCACGGCGTTTTGGAGCGTGGAATTCAACAAAAATGCCCACAATTGTAACGAGTACGGGTAGTCTAAGACCATGTGTAGTCATAAAGTCCTTTCGGGAGCGTTATGCGACAAGTGGTGAAAAAAGCAAGAGGGAGATTTTATATCACAAGAGGGTGTAGTCATAAAGACTCATACCAATCATTACTCAATTATAATTTTTACCCTTTTAGTTCAAAAAAGAATTTTTTAACATCTGAGCCCCCTACCTTTTTTTCTAACCCTTTTGGCCACTAACGTCTTTTTTCCTAACATTTTTGGCCTCTAACATTTAATGGATGAGGTTAGTATTAGAGGCTAAAAGGGTAAAAAAAGATGCTAAGAGCTCAAATGTTAAAAATTTATTTTTTAGGCTTAAAGGATAGAAGTAATATAACCAAGAGGCCAAAATCGGAAGTGATATGAGCACAGTAGCCAAATCCTAATTTACTCTTTTACGAATACTAGTGGAAGACCCGCGCGTTGCAGCGGGGTCAATAACATGAGACATGAACAAATCACCAACTTACCACTAACACTTACCATCTACAATACTCTATTTTAAGAAAATATTTGTTATAAAAAAGAATAGATTTGTCAATTAAACAAATGCACTACTTAAAACATGATGTTTGCCTTTAAGAACCGGGACCGGGGTTGCAAGATTTCTCATATCCCATAGCCTACAAGTCTTGTCTTGATTGCCTGTAGAAAAGATTCGGCCATCCGGATGCCATGCGGATGCAAACGAGTAGTCTAGGTGGCCTTCCACTGTGGCAGCCCTCTGCCATGCGGATGCAAACAAGTTCCTGGCTTTCCACTTGAAGAGTGCACAAGCAATCCGCTAAGATGATCCCCAACTACATCTATGAGTTTTCGATCCGGGCTCAAGGATATATGCTGCAACGATAAGGAAACGGGTCAGTCAGGTTAAAAGACATACAAAATGTATTCTATATTATCATAGTAACTAAAATCTTTAGTGGGAAACCCGCGCGTTGCCACGGAGTCGACAATATGGGGCGTGAGCATACCACCAACTTTCCATCAACACTTACCATCTACAATACCCTTAACATAGATTACCATATTGGTCTATTTCTAAAAACAGTTGCAAAAAAAAAAAAAATCTAAAAGTAACCAGTTTTGGCCTAACAAGGAGGTATCCGCTTCCGCTTTTTGGGGCGCATAGCGCGTGCTAGCTTCTGTGTTTCTGCATCTTTCAGTAACGCACACGCCTTCTCTCCCCTAACAAAACCTCTAACTCGGGTTTTCCCCGGAACTGGAGATGGGGCCGTGAGGAGAACCAACAAAGTTTTTTGCTCTTTTGCAAAGACGACGCCATACGCCCGTCCATTCGGGCGCTAGTCATTCTCAAAACGGATATAGCCTTTTGACTATATGATCCCATCGCTGACTCACCAGATAGCATCAACGCGTCAGCACGTTGTCTAACCGCCTCAGAAACATCAGCAACCTATTTCCAACCTTTTTATCAATTTCAAATCTTTCTAATAATTATATTAAAATTATTAGCTAAAATCATACCTCAGCTCGAGTTGGGGTAGAATATTCGATCATTGATTCAAGAAGCTGTGAGGCAATAATTACAGGCTTGTTTAACTTTCTACACAGATCGATTATTTCTTCCTGTACTGCAGGAACCTATTCTAGTGGTATTTCGACTCCAAGATCACCTCGTGCCACCATGATTCCATCTGATACTTGCACGATTTCTTCAAGATTCTTTAGAGATTCTAAACTTTCAATCTTTGCCAAAACCTTCACGAATCTGTGCATAGATTTACACCGGGCCATTATGACCCATTTTGACCATAACCATATTAATACTTTATTAAAAAGGCCCGTTTAGACTCGAACTCATCATCGCGTCTCATTTTACCCATTACCCGTCCCGACCCACCAGTTTATTATAATATAACACAACCATAGAATTCAGTTTATAGAACTTACTTATTTTTGGTCAAGAGGTGATCCTTTAAATGCTTGAGAACAGCAGCAGCATCTTTCACAAACGAAAGAGCAATAAAATCAACAACTTCGCTGAAATTAATGTAAAGTTGCCAAAAGTGTAAAATAAATCCTAAATCACTTTATTAAAAAGAATGATCAGGTATTGAAAGTAAATATAAACAGTTTATTTTGTAGCAAAACCTCCTATCCTTATAACCTTAATAACATACTTTTAAGAAAGAATTTGTGAATAGAGATTGATGAAATCAATGGAAAATAACTGTTCAAAACACATTGTTAATACTTTAATTCACATATTTAAAACAATAAATAATATACATTTTTAAAATATAAATGGGTTAAAGGTAACCCATGAACCCGTCGGATTCGACCCAAACACGACCCGTTTAGCTGAGCGTGTTTGAATGAAACTGACCCGAAACCGTTTATACCAAACCCATGAATTTCGTATTAGGTTTGACCCAAACCCCTTCTGATCCCGTTACGGCGTTACCCCAACCAGAGATATGTCCAAGTTAACATCCTCTTAATTAAGGTTTCATACATCTCCTAGAGGTATTATGATCTATTATTAGTCCAAAGCCAAACCACATTAACAGATCGATCATGTACAATGAGAATTTACACTCTTCGGCGAGTTAAGGTCACCGAACTTACCCCTATTTTTTAACCAAAAGACTTTATAGAACCCATAATCTCTCCCAGATCGCATCTTCTATTACCAAACACTTTGTCGTGGGTTGACCCAAACACAACTCATTTGACCCAAAAGTTTTTTCTTATTTTTTTCAATTGTTGATACTTTAATTCACATATTTAAATTAATAAATAATATACATTTTTAAAATATAAATGGGTTAAAGGTAACCCACGAATCCGTCGGATTCGACCCGTTTCGCTAAACGGATTCGATTGAAACTGACCCGAAACCGGTTATACCAAACCCAAACCCACGAATTTCGTATTAGGTTTGATCTAATAAAAGCACAGAACTCAGACGATGATCTCCACAGCTGAAACATTAGTATTAATATATTAAACTTGAATAATGAAGATGTTAAGGTAACATGATATTCTAAAGAAAGAAATATGGCACCTCGAGTGTTGCACTTGGACCAGGAAAAGTCAACATGAGAGATCCTCTGTCTCCAAGCAAGCAAACCAGAAGATACAAAGAAATTCTAAGGTTTCTTAAGCTTCATCTCAGAGGTCAACAGTTTGGCCAGCTCATAATCAACATTCCACAAGTGCAAAACAGACAAAAAATTCTTATTTTAGATGTAACAGGCAAAAGTGCCCAAATATCAGGGACGATTTTGGCATTTTACTCAAAATAAAATTATTTCCTTTTAAGCTAATCAAAATAATTTTACTCTTAATTAACAAAACGTCTTCCCATCTTCTACAAAAATGTGATTTTAGTCATTTCATCTATTAATTAATTTCATAATAAGTCATAATTTTCAAGTTTACAAAAGACCCTCTAAGAACCAACTTTTATCATCTAATTCTGATTATTTAATATCAATTAACTTGTGAGAAATAGAAACCAATCGATCTAATCTTAAATTTATGTTGGTTTTTCTAACCATGCTAAGCTAATGAAAAGATTAAAGCTTGATGTTCCTTCTAATATTTTTTCCAAAAAAATAGTGTTTTGTAGTCTGCTGGAGATTGAAAAAGTGTAACCAAAAGAACTAATTCTTAATTACAATAAAAGCATATTAAAAATACTTACATCAAGCACAACAATCTGATTAGTATCAGAAGTCTCAATTAACGGCGTATTAGTCATGAACCACGGTTGCTGAAATCGTACAATTCACAGAGTAATTACCAGGCTTCAAACATAAAAGCGACACATGCAATGTAGATTCAAACAGATTACATGTATAATACGAATTCACCCATTCAGCAGTTCAGATCTAAAACCAAATATTACCTTCAACCCTAAATCAAAGTAATTCAAAATTCAACATCATAGACAGCAATTAAAAGCCCTAACTACAAAATCAGCATCATTAAAATGTAATTTGCTTACCTGTATCGTCATCTCACTGCATCTTCATCCTAACCCTAGGCTAACCATGTATGCGATAACCCCTCTTCAACCTCTGCATATTGATTTACATATACATGGATACGAATTCTAGGGTTCCAATAAGATTGAAGATGAATCAAACTGAAAATTTGAAAAGTAATAGAAACTCACCAGTGATTGATGGTTCCTAATAACGAACACAATCTAGCCCCACTCATCTGCTTTTCAGTGATTCAATAGAAGAAAACAAAAGCAAATACAAACAGGAGATTGATTGATGGTTTCTTAAAGGGGGAGGCAATTCAATTAAAGGGCTGCCGTGATGAATCAGAACACCAAGCATCGAATGGTTTTGACAATTGGGATTCAGGATGGATAGTAAATGCCGGAGGAGGAATTCTCTATTTTATCCCCAAGCCAAGACGTCTTAAAACTTTGCTCAAAATACAATTTCAACCCCTCTAAAAAGGCTTTATTTATTTGTACATGTTGCTATAAAGTTTGTATGCCATGTTAAATTACATTTCTATTCATAGGAAATGCTTATTTATAGCAATGTTTTAAAAACCGGTAAATACCGGCCGGTTATACCGGTATTACCGTTTCCAGATGCAAATCCGTTACGAAACACCCCGGTAAATAAGTGAAACGGCATAAGGTTTGTACCGGCGATAAAATCCAGTATACCGGTTTGAAATGTAATACCGGTACCAGCCCAGGGTTATTTAGTTTGAGTTGTTACTTATTTTTATTATATATGTTACTTATCTTACGTAATTTTTATATATCATGATTATTCGTAACTAAAAGTTCTTATTTAATATTGTATGAAACGAAAATAGATGATACATTCAACACTCAAATGGCTTAAAACACTCAAATGGCTTAAACATATCGTACACTTTTATTTAAAAGAGGTTGTTAGAAAATTGAATGATTTTCGATTATCTTTTGGATTATTTTTTATTATGGATTTACTTTTGAATCATCTTTTAATATGTAATCATGCATTTTTGGATTAACTTTTGAGTTGATGTTGTAATTTATGAAATTATAGAGTTAGCTAGTCAACCCGGTTGAACCACTCGGTACAACCTGGTTCAACTGGTTGAACCATTTTTAAGCCTAATCCGGTTTGATTTAAAAACCGGTTTTTAAAACATTGATATATAGTATATAAATTAAATGAAACGTTTTAGGTCTGGCAGCACGTGCCATAAGGAGCGCGTGAGAAATGAAAGAGACAAGAGCGCGTGGTTTATAGCTTCAAAAAGGAAAGGTGTGATCCCTAAAATAATAGAGGGTGACATCATCTATGTGATAAGAGAAAGAAATCAGAGCAGTGGTTCAAAAATCGAAAATCACTGCTTTCTTTTTTAGTCCCTATATTATCAATTAGTTTCATATAACCCCCAATAACTACGTTTCTATTATCTTCATGACTACGTGCCTACATCGCATGAAGAAAAGAAGAGCTCAAAATACCTTTCTATTTATGGATAAAGCTAAACAATTCAATTTCGCCTTTAATTTTTCATTTTTCTTCGTGGCCAACGAAATAAAAATCTGGTTATTTGGGTAATATAACGATAAAAGGCGACCCCATATTCTTACGAATGTAGACATCCCTAGATAGCCCAAACCTAACATCTAACATCTCCAGTTTTAAGAAAAACTCGTCATCTAAAGGTCTATTGCGTAAAATCTGGCTGAGATCAAATTCAAACTTAAGACCTATAGACCTATGGACTCAAACTCAAATCTTCACATCCCCATCAATGCTAGTTGAGTTATAGCTCATTGGCATCGTTAAAAGTATTAAAATAGGTTTTTAATATTGGTTTCGACAAAATAAAAATTAATCAATTCCAAAAAAAATATTAATAGTAGGTTGATTATAATACATTGATAAAGAAGTCAAACGGACAAGTTGTGCCGCAAGTGTTTTTAGATAGTAAAACTAAGTCTTTTAAAAACTATATTAATATATCTTGTAGTCATAATATTACTATGCATGATTCATTGATTGTGTCGTAAGGTTCCGGAGTACAGTTCTTGTTATGTGAGTTCCGGAAAAAACAAGGTTGGATGTTTTGAGAAAGATTGTTCCGAGTTATACAGGAGTTTCGAGAAAGAATGCTTTGCAGGTTTCCGGGTTTCATGTCTTCCGGGTTTTGTGAATCCCGAGTTATATACATTGTGTGATTCCGAGTTTTGATGTTAAATGTATTTAGGCTTGGCCTAGTTTTTGTTAAATATAAGTTCATGACATGTTTTATTAAAACATTTAACAGTCAAAACTTTATTTAAAACATAGCAAGCTATATTCACAGCTTCTCCCTAAAAAAGAACTAGAAGCTTAGAATCAGAAACCAAAGTCCTTGTGGTTTCAATCAACGTCCTTTTTTTCCTTTTAGCGACTCCATTCTGTTGAGGTGTGTCACACCCCAACCGACGGCGGAAACATCGGGGAGAGGCACTAAGTGAAACAGATTGTCCAGGAGAAATCCATAACAACTATAATTACCAAATATTTAACGTTACGTCCCATACCATAACATATAAAGTAAAACAGTTATTACAGACATAATGTTCTCAAAGACAAACATTGTTCCGACAACTCAAATATTATTTAATTCGTTTCTAGACTCCCTTAGCTGGATTCCACAAAAGCAAGCATAACAAAGCATCGTAAACATCTATCACATACGTTAAAATAGGTCAATACACATAGTGTAAAGGTGAGCATACAAGTTTAATAGCATACTAGTAGTGAAAAGCGGTTTACGCATAACCAGCATGTAACACGTTGAATGTGAAGCAAATAAGCTATCGACAATGAAATATGCACAGACATGACTGCGATTTGTAGAATGCGCAACACATATCACCACCGTGACACGTGAGAAATACCCTTAACAACCTTTGTCCATGACAGGTGCTGAGTCCAAACTATAGTACTATCGTTGCTAAGGTGTCAGGCAACAATCATTGTGTAAACATAACATACAAGCATTCATCGAATAACACGTATAACATGCAAAGCGGTTAGCGTATAAAAGTGGTTGCATTGTGTGTCAGAGTGATTTGGTATAAGTAACGTATGTAACACCCAAAAGTGCGTTAAGCAAAAAGGGATCGAGTAAAATATTTTTGAGAAATACCCTTAACAACCCCTGTCCACGACAGGTGCTGAGTCCAAACTATAGTACTATCGTTGCCCAGATGTTCAAAAAAGCAAAATGGAGGCCTTGTGGTTATATAATTTTTACCCTTTTAGTTCAAAAAAGAATTTTTTAACATCTGAGCCCCCTACCTTTTTTTCTAACCCTTTTGGCCACTAACGTCTTTTTTCCTAACCCTTTTAGCCTCTAACATTTAATGGATGAGGTTAGTGTTAGGGGCTAAAAGGGTAAAAAAAGATGCTAAGGGCTCAGAGATGCTAACCAAAAGTGCTTTCGCTGGTAAATACAATTAACTGACTCATTTTTAAAATATTTTTTTCAAAAAAAGAGTTTTATACATAGAGAAAACACGTAGGTAATCATTTAATATTTATTGGGATTTTATCTTGTCTCCAGATTTACTTACTTATCATACAATGGGAACCAGAGACCAGAGCCGGTCATTTTCAGTACTATAATGATTAAGGTACATACCCAAGTTAAATAACGCGTCTTACAGTCATTATGCCTACCCCGGCACTTTATTGCGTATAGCCATAATAGTTCATAAGTCGGGACGCCCGGACACGGTACCAATAACCCCCAATTGTTTCAGTTATCAAGTAAAATGGATTAAACCGAGTTTTTATATTTATAAGCAATCATAGGGCTCATTTATATAATACCCGCTCCAAGTGGCGTATTCGCCATACCTCAAGTTTTAAAACAAATAAGTTAAGAGTATTTACCTTTTTGCTAGCTTCCAGCCAATAACGGTTTTAATTTAGCAAAAGCCTTAAGTCAAAGTATTAGTAACCCAAGTCCAAATATCTGGGGGGGGGTTCTATAGTCTGGAATGAACATAATTAGTTATCTGTTAGAATGTATACGAGTCACAACTTAGTTCCTTAGACATGACCTGTTACTTAAGAACAGGATCGGTTTCGCTAGATGAAGCGTAGATCAGATAGAATGTGGTTTATACCTATCCGAGTGCAATGACTCATTGGATAAAGGTTTATTAGGCCAACATTCTATTTTTGAAAGGTTTTGAGAGGTTTTGACCCGTTACGCCTAGTTTATGCAAACTAGGTTCGTATAACTAGTTATGAGCGTAAAGGCGGGTTTGGAAGGTCGGATGGGTTTATGGCAAGTCCAATTATTAAAAATATATTTTTAGTTGACGTATATTCTGTCCCAAAGTCATAGTATAGCTTGGTTTAGTTCAAACCATTTAAGTAGCTATTTTGACCACATAAGGGTATTGTGGTCATTTTTAACAATATTTTTAAGACTAGTCCATTAATCCATCAAATGGAATGACCAAGTGGTATAACTTCAGAGAGTTATACTCAACAATAATATGGTCTCAAAACAAGTTTAAAACAGTTCTTAACGTTGACCAAACAGGTCAGAATCAAAAGTCAAAGCAGAAGTCAAACTGCTTGACTTTTGACATAGATTGAGGTTCTAAACTGAATTTGACGAGTTGGGCATGCTAATAACAGTTTATATAAGTTGTATAACTTGTACATATGTCAAAATAATTGAGTTATAAGTTATAGAAACCATTTATACCATTTATGAAGTTTAATCAAAAGTTTGACTTTTACATAGCCTACTTGACTCATCAATTCAACTAGTGAACGTGATAATCCGAGGGTATGATCACAGAGGGATCATACCATCGTTATTACGATCACGTAGGAAAGTTCGGATTGAACTTTGAATCGACCAATTTGGTCAGAAGCTAAAGTCAAACAGAAAGTCAATTATTTGACTTTAAACTTCAAATAATTAAAATAAATATGAAAGAGCTAGTAGAAACACTTACTTGGAAGTGTTAGAGCAGAAAAAGACTGAGATTGGGAGTCCTCTTGTCCAGAGAAGAGCTCCAAGAGAGTGTTTAGATTAGAAGTGAAGGTGTGAGCTTGAATCAAGGAGGAGGTTGCTATTTATAGTTGAGGGCAATGTTTTCAGAACCGGACCGGACATTGAACCGGTCATCTTATCAGTTCACTGTTCAGACCAGTCGGATCGGTTGGACCGGGTTAATAAACCGGATGACAATATTTAATTTAAATATTTATATATATAAAACATGTTACCCTAATTCTATTTCCCTTCTATACATTATTAAAATGGCACATATTAGGTTTACTTTAAGATTTAGAAAAGCCCAATATACATATTACAGAATTCAGAAATAGCCATTTTAAAAGCCCAGTACTAAAATAAGTTTTAAGCAATACTATTTTATATTTAGGGTTAAAAGTCATCTAGGTTGTCTTCTCTAAATTGCCGCCGTCAACCCCAAAGCAAAAATGGAACCTCTCCTTTTTCTCTACAGGAATCAAGATAGAAGCTGAGTAAAGTCGTCGTCCACCTCAAAGCCACAAACAACCCCAAACAACTTCTCTAGAAAGCCGTCATACACCCCAAAGCTCCACTCTTCACTTTACCGATTCTGCCGGCCCAACCGCTGATGTTTACCGGTTATCCGGTCTGGCCGCCGGCCATGGGTTCAACCGGCCGGCTACGTATCAAAGCGATCCAACTCTATGAACCGGACCGGTCAAGGCTGCGGTCCCCGGTTCAACCGGTTGAACCGGCCGGTCCGGTCCGGTTTTCAAAACCTTGGTTGAGGGAGAAGGATGAATGTATGCCAAGTGTTTCCAGAGGTCCATAGTAGGTACCAAGTGTCTTGGGACATGGAAGGAAGGCAGGAGAGGTGGCAAGAGCGGTCATAAGGTGGCAGAACAGCAGCAACAACAACAGCAACCAACTGTTTCTGTTGTATGCAGGTTCCATACGGACTGTAAGCCTCAAGCCTTACGGTCCGTAAGGACCTAGGGCGGTGTATTTTTCTTGTTCAGCACACACCCTTGTGGACCGTAAGCCATAGTACCTTGCGGTCCTAAGACCTCCTAGCTTGCAACATTTTAAATGCCATACGGACCGAAAGTCAATGTGCCTTACAGTCCATAAGGACTTCCAGAATACAATATTTGCACAATTTACCCCTTGGGTCAACCAGTTTTTGGTATATACAATATTAGTCCCTATCCTTCCTCACAATGGGGATTTGTTGGATATCCGGGACGCATTTCAGCTAACGCACAATAATAGTCCCTCTCCTTTCCAGAGTCGGGATTAGTCAGAGATACAGGACATGTTTCGGTAAACGTACAGTGTGGGTCCTTCCTCCATCCACATAATTGGGATTAGTTGGAGGTTCCTCCCTCTACATTGTCGGGATTAGTTGGAGGATTGGACAGAAATTTTCGGGGTGTTACACATATCCTCCATTTATTGATTCAAATTCACTTAGCAATCTCGCATCCCACGTCATGTGGCTGGAGCAGCCATTATATACATACCATAAGTTGATAATCCTCCTTAGCAGCTCCTGTATACAAACCAAAACAAATTTAGGTAGATAGGGGGACCCAAGCCTTGACGGTCTTGGGTCGTCAAAATTCATCAACGAAACTTAATTTTGTTCAATATCATTTACACCTATCAGGTGTCTTAGATCTGTAACTTGTTGATGGAAATGGTTTTTGAATTCCACTAGGTCTCTGGTCTTGAGGTTTCCAATATAAGTTTAAGCTTTGTGACCACTGTAAATTCTGATTATTAAAACTCCTATTCAGGTTTACAATGTTCTTGTAACGCCCAGGAATTTAATTATATGTGGTTATATATATATATATATATACATTGCTATAGTATGTCATAAGATATAACTAGGAAATGAACCTAGTTAGAATGTGAGTTAGAATTTTAACTAAAAGAATAAGCGCTGGCCATTTAAAGATAAGTGTGTATACTTGAGGGGTGGAATGGGTAAAAATGAAAGATAGGTTTTTAAAACACTGGAAAACACACAACACACCCACATATGCGTGTGTTGGGTCGCCAGGAACAAGAAGGAGATAAGAACTCCCCCCATCTTCACAAAGTTAGCAAATTGAAGCCCTAATTATGGCCATAACTCTTGCATGTTAATGGATTCTTGATCATCTAGTCCTAACAAAGCTCAAGGTAACAAGAATTTTATGTTTTGGTAATCTTGGATAATTGGGGTTTCAAGAAATCCTAGGGTCTAGATGAAATTAGTAGGATAATGAGTTAGAATCACCATTTGGAATATGATAAATCCTTGAAGAATGTTAAATTTGGTGTTTAAAGAGAAAACCCACTTAGATCAAGATGATGGTTCTATGTAATATGAAATCTTGTTGTAAAAATTGGTATAAAAATGTTATATGATGATGTTCTTGCTTAATTTTGATATGGGGAATTGAATTAGGATGAAGGTTATATGAGATGTTGAGTGAAATTGATGTTATTAGAGTTATTAATATGAATGGGTCAATTGGGCATAAAATAGTTGTACATTATGCTTAATTATTAGTATGCACGCCAAGGGTTTGTCAAATGCTCGAATGAATTAATCATATGATTTACAATGTTGAATGGTTAGAATAGAGAATCGGTTGTTTGCTAATGAAAGTATGTTGATATTGGAATGAAAGGAATGACATGAACCTAAAGCATGTGATTTTTGGATATAGGGATTAAAGAAGAAAGCTCGAGTCACTCCGGATCACATACAAACAACGACAAAGGCCAGTTCTTCGTTTACAAAATATTATTAGCATGTAACAATGTGATGCGTCAATGTTCTTTTGTCAAAGTTGCATAATTGTAATGAGCTTAGTGTAAGTTTATACATGATATGGATATGGGTCGAATAAGCAAGAAAGGATGTTGTGCTAAGTTGAGGAGTTCATGTTCGAATGACGGTTGAAAAAGAGTATATTGTAGTTCGACTAATAACTTGAGGTTGAATGAATTATCTAATTGAAATGTCTATTGGTTGGTTGTATGTAGGTAAAGCTACTTGATGGATGGCATAGTTGGACCGAACACACTTGTGATGCACGCTTCCGCGAAGTCTCTAGTCATGGTCTAAAATTTTGTTAAATGTTTTCTTTCGTTAAAAACGGGTCTTTTGTATGTAAGTTAACCCGGAAGTAGTTAGATGTTGAACTTGTAGTCAAGAACTTGGTTTATATTTTGTGAAACGTTTGGGGTTCAAAACTTGTTCATAACTATATAGTTGGTTAATGTGAAATTAAATGCAGAATTTTACTTATACATTATTTGACCCGTTTGGTATTTCGTTTAATGTAGTTCGATTGTCCTTTTACAAAGTTTGGACCTTACAAGTTGGTATCAGAGCCAAGGTTTGAGAGATTCGAGTAAGTGATGGTGCTCGAACTCAAACCGAAAGCTCTTGTGATGGTGTGTTCGTTCCAAAGTGCCACGCGAGTAAGTATTTTAAAATTTTCGTATTCTTAGTTAGAAACGGGAATGGGTTATGGTTTAGTTATTAGTATATCCTGGTTTTGGATGATAATGGGTGCTATGGAAGGTTTCGGGACTGCCCAAGACCATTTCGGATTGGAAAAAGAGGCTGAGAATGAAGGTTTTTGATTAAACAGCGATTGCAGGTCAGAAGCACCGTCGGCGACGGCCCTTTTGGGCGTCGGCGACGCACCTGGAGGCTCCGACGGCTTAACTCCCTGCCTACGGAGAAACTTCAGCGACGCATATTTTTTAGCACCGTCGCCGACGTAGCCTTGTGCCGTCGGGGACGCCCTCTCCTGAACTGCTTTGCTGATTTGTTTTGTTTATGATTCCGAGGTTTCCAAACCCATTCCAAACACTTTTTAAACTTTAAGAACACCTCAAATTCTCTATGAAATATAGATTACTAATAGTTATCATGCTTTAATAAGGAATGTGTAAAAGAACGGGACGTTACATACACGAATGAATGAAGTAAGAAGTGTATCTAGAATGTTTGTATAGAAAAGTTGGATGAAATTGCGACTTACGAGAATGAATTAATAATTATGTTTGAAGTATAGAAAGACTGGGGAAAACGAATGTAATGATGTTTAACATGAATGTTCAATTGTAGATGGCAAGTGGAGGAAACACGGATACTAGTGAACGTATAACTCGAAACGAGTTAAACAAGATGATTTCGGATGAAGTAACGGAGGCGTTTGATGCAAACGTTTCAAAGCTAGCACAAGAAGTGGAGGGTCAAGTACTAAGTACAGTGGAAAATATGATCACGAGCAAAGTGGATGAATTGAAGGAAATGATAACCGAGATTCAAGGCAAGAAGGAAGCAAGACGGTGCACCTACAAGGATTTCATGGCATGTAAGCCTACAACTTATAATGGGGAAATTGATCCCATCGAATGCCAAAGATGGATAGCTAACATGGAAGGGGTGTTTATTCGAAGTCATTGTGACAAGGAAGATCAAGTCATGTTTGCCACGGGGCAACTTTTATGAAGGGCAAAAGATTGGTGGGACTCGTATAGTAAGGAGATCAGAGAGAATCGGGTTCAAACTTTGACTTGGCAAGAATTCAAACAACCTTTTATCAAGTACCATTGTCCACAATCAGCCGTGGATCGAATCCAAGAAGACTTTCTCCGACTCCGACAAAGGGATGAATCAGTCAATGAGATCACGAACACTTTCCTTAATCAACTGAAGTTTTGTGAAGAAATAGTTAGAACGGAGAGGAAGAAGATTATCCGTTATCATGGCATGCTTAAGGCTGAAATTCGGGAGTTCATAACTCCTTCAAAATGTGAAACTTTGGACGAGATCATTGATCTAGCAAGGGATAGGGAAATTGAGATAAAGAGGCAAGATGAACGTGGGGAGAAAAGGCAAGCCGAGAAGGGGCAACACAAGGCTCTTCTAAGAAACCCAAAACGTATGATCAAGGAAAGAAAGAAGCTTCCAAAGGAGGGTTTCCACGATGTAAGACATGTGGAAAACCCCATTTGGGTGAATGTTTATTGGGAAGGAAGCGGTGTTACAACTGCGGACAAGAAGGACATCCGTACTATAACTGTCCGAATCCCAAGAGGGTGTGCTACAACTGTAACGAATCGGGCCATGTGAAAGCTGAATGCCCAAAGCTCAAACAAGGGGTGAAGAAGGAAGGAAAGAAAGAAGAACCCGCGAAAGCTAAGGGAAGAATGTTCCAATTCTCCACGGAAGAAGCAAGGGCTCACCCGAATGTGGTCTCGGGTATCTATATGATAAACTCTATACCCACTTATATATTATTCGATACCGGAGCTAGTAGATCATTCATTTCTAGTGAGTTTGCACGTTCCCCTTTATTCGCAATAGAAAGAATGTGTACACCTCTCGAAGTAGAAATTGCCGATTGTAAGAGTTACCTTTTGCACGAAATATGTAGAGGTTGTAGAATCACTATAGATGATGAAGATTTTGATATTGATTTGATTCCCATGGCTTTAGGAGAATTTAAAGTAGTGGTAGGTATAGATTGGTTATCCCGTTATCACGCAGAAATTTTATGCGAAAACAAAATTATTCATGTGACATCTCCTAAAGGGAAACGGGTAACCATTCATGGGGAAAGGGAAGTAGGGGCAAAATTTTATACTATCTTAGAAGCAGTCAAGTACGCGAGGAATGGAAGTAAAGCATTTTTAGCCTATGTTGTCGATACTAAATTAGGAGCCTTAAGAATTGAAGATACTAAGATAGTGAATGAATACCCAGATGTATTTCCGGACGAATTGCCGGGACTTCCACCCGAGCGGGAAGTCGAATTTCATATCGAATTAGAACCAAATGCCAAACCAGTAGCCAAAGCCCCTTACCGGTTGGCAACCGCGGAAGTACGGGAATTAATGGTCCAATTACAAGAACTTCTTGACAAGGGTTTCATACGCCCTAGCGTGTCCCCGTGGGGAGCGCCTGTTTTGTTCGTTAAAAAGTAAGATGGGTCGATGAGAATGTGCATCGACTACCGTGAACTTAACAAACTCACGGTAAAGAACCGATACCCACTTCCGAGCATAGATGATCTCTTTGATCAACTACAAGGGGCAAGTTGGTTTTCAAAAATCGACTTGCGATCGGGCTACCATCAAGTACGAGTAAGGGAAGAGGATGTACCTAAGACTGCGTTCAGAACTCGCTACGGACATTACCAATTCCTGGTAATGTCATTCGGGTTAACTAACGCTCCGGCCGCTTTTATGGATCTAATGAATAGAGTATGTCGAAATATGTTAGATCAGTTCGTCAAAGTGTTTATTGATGACATTTTAGTATACTCTCGTAGCGAGTCTGAACATGCAAGTCATTTACGTCAGGTACTTGAGACGCTTCAAAGGGAAAGATTATATGCTAAATTTTCTAAATGTGCGTTTTGGCTTAGGGAAGTACAGTTTTTAGGTCACGTAATTAACAAAAAGGGGATTTTGGTGGATCCCTCTAAGGTGGAAGCCGTAATGAAATGGGTACCCCCGAAGAATGTTAGTGAAGTAAGAAGTTTCCTAGGTCTAGTCGCCTATTATCGGAGGTTCATCCAAGACTTCTCCAAAATAGCCCTTCCTTTAACTAAACTGACAAAGAAAGAAGAAAGGTTCGAATGGAATGATGATCAACAGAAGGCTTTTCGAATGTTAAAGGAGAAATTGTCAAGCTCTCCCGTATTAACCCTACCAGAGGGAACGGAAGACTTAGTTGTATACGCGGACGCATCCTATCAAGGGTTGGGTTGTGTCTTGATGCAACGAGGCAAGGTTATTGTCTACGCTTCAAGACAACTAAAGCAACATGAAATTAACTATCCAACCCACGATCTCGAAGTGGCGACGGTAGTGTTTGCCTTAAAAATCTGGAGGCATTATTTGTATGGAACAAAGTATACAATTTATTCAGACCACAAAAGCCTTAAATACTTCTTCGAGCAGAAAGATCTCAACATGAGGCAACGGAGATGGTTGGAATTGATTAAAGATTATGACTGTGACATTCTTTACCATCCGAGTAAAGCTAATGTTGTGGCGGATGCACTTAGTCGGAAGGAATACCCACCGCCTATTCGAGTGAAATCAATGAGAATGATAGTTACCCCGAACCTTCTTGAAACAATTCGAGAGGCGCAAGATAAGTTCTTAAATATTGGTGATCCGAAAAGTGAAAGAACGAAAGGGTTTAAAAACGAATTTGAAGTAAACGCAAGTGGGTTAAGAACGAGGTTTGCGCGGATTTGGATACCGGGACACTGTGAAGCGAAGACCTTATTATTGGAAGAAGCACACAAGTCCCGTTACTCGGTTCATCCGGGAGCCACTAAAATGTACCGAGATTTGAAAGAAAATTTTTGGTGGCCAGGAATGAAACGCGATATTGTTAAGTATGTATCTAAGTGCTTGACATGTTCTCAAGTTAAGGCGGAACATAAAAAACCATACGGGAAATTGCAACCCTTAGAAATTCCGGTATGGAAATGGGAAAATGTGGCCATGGACCTTGTAACCAAACTGCCGAAGACAAAGAAAGGGCATGACGCAATATGGGTCATTGTCGACCGCCTTACTAAAAGCGCCCATTTTCTACCCATTCGGGAGACTTTTTCCTCGGAAAGGTTAGCGGAAATTTATGTGAATGAGATTGTTTCTCGCCATGGTATACCGGTGTCTATTGTTTCAGACCGGGATACGCGATTCACCTCCCGTTATTGGCGGAAATTTCATGAAGGAATGGGTACCCAATTGCATGTGAGTACCGCATACCACCCACAAACGGATGGCCAATCCGAACGAACGATTCAAACTCTCTTAGAGATGTTGAGAGCATGTGTGATGGATTTCGGGAGAAACTGGGATGAACATTTGCCATTAGTGGAATTTTCGTATAATAATAACTACCAAAGTAGCATACAAATGGCGCCATATGAGATGTTGTATGGGAGAAGGTGTAGAACCCCTGTTTGTTGGGGAGAAATAGGGCAAAGGGAACTCGCACCAAATGATGTGGTGGCGATAACCAATGAAAAGATCGACGTCGTACGGGCTCGATTAAAAGCGGCGCAAGACCGACAAAAGTCCTATGCGGATAAAAGAAGACGCCCTATTGAGTTCCAAGTGGGGGACCGGGTGTTCTTGAAGGTTTCCCCGTGGAAAGGCATAATTCGATTTCGCAAGCGAGGAAAGTTAGGTCCCCGATATATCGGACCGTTTAGGATTTTCGCTCGAGTTGGAAAGGTAGCCTACCGGTTAGAATTACCTTCCTCATTAGAAGGGATTCACAATACCTTTCATGTGTCACAATTACGAAAATGTTTAACGGATGAAACGGCTCATGTACCGCTTGAAGACATTGAAATAGACGAGAAAATGAATTACATAGAAAGACCGGTAGCTATAAAGGATTCCAAAGTAAAGACTCTTCGCAACAAGGAAATCAAGCAAGTTCTAGTCCAATGGCAACACAGAAAAGGGTCCGATCTCACTTGGGAACCGGAAGATGAAATGAGGAAGTTCTTCCCGACGTTATTCGGTACATAATCAGGTTTCGGGGACGAAACCTTTCTTAAGGGGGGTAGACTTGTAATGCCCCAGAATTTAATTATATGTGTTTATATATATATATACATTGCTATAGTATGTCATAAGATATAACTAGGAAATGAACCTAGTTAGAATGTGAGTTAGAATTTTAACTAAAAGAATAAGTGCTGGCCATTTAAAGATAAGTGTGTATACTTGAGGGGTGGAATGGGTAAAAATGAAAGATAGGTTTTTAAAACACTGGAAAACACACAACACACCCACATATGCGTGTGTTGGGTCGCCAGGAACAAGAAGGAGAGAAGAACTCCCCTCATCTTCACAAAGTTAGCAAATTGAAGCCCTAATTATGGCCATAACTCTTGCATGTTAATGGATTCTTGATCATCTAGTCCTAACAAAGCTCAAGGTAACAAGAATTTTATGTTTTGGTGATCTTGGATAATTGGGGTTTCAAGAAATCCTAGGGTCTAGATGAAATTAGTAGGATAATGAGTTAGAATCACCATTTGGAATATGATAAATCCTTGAAGAATGTTAAATTTGGTGTTTAAAGAGAAAACCAACTTAGATCAAGATGATGGTTCTATGTAATATGAAATCTTGTTGTAAAAATTGGTATAAAAATGTTATATGATGATGTTCTTGCTTAATTTCGATATGGGGAATTGAATTAGGATGAAGGTTATATGAGATGTTGAGTGAAATTGATGTTATTAGAGTTTTTAATATGAATGGGTCAATTGGGCATAAAACGGGATAACCAATCCATATCTACCACTACTTTAAATTCTCCCAAAGCCATGGGAATCAAATCAATATCAAAATCTTCATCATCTATAGTGATTCTACAATCTCTACATATTTCGTGCAAAAGGTAACTCTTACAATCGGCAATTTCTACTTTGAGAGGTGTACACATTCTTTCTATCGCGAATAAAGGGGAACGTGCAAACTCACTAGAAATGAATGATCTACTAGCTCCGGTATCGAATAATATATAAGTGGATATAGAGTTTATCATATAGATACCTGAGACCAACTTCTTTTACCTGAGGCCCGATGCCTAAAGCTTGATGCTCGCAGTTCCCTACTTCGGGTCGGGGTTAGGTACCACAGCTCAAAACAAGCTATAAGGAACAAGTTCCTGCAAAGCTGATTCTCGAACAAGAAGAGCATATTCTGTAAGAACAATAGGAGACTGTTAGGGCTGGATTTTTATTATACATGATCCTTACACGTGAAGGATCGTATGCAGCAGCAGGATGAAACTAATGAGAGAATCCTCAGGGAAATTGGAGATCTCAAAAGACAGAAGAAAACGGCAGAGGATCATTCCCCATTGATGCCCAAATCCTTGAGCTTTGATACTCCAATGATTACTTCTCAGCCATCAGGAATTCCAGACGTGCAAATTATGAGAGAATCAAGAGGATTGCACCTCGGATCGACAGCAATGACTCAGGCATCCGGCTCACACTTTCAGCCGGCAGGATCCTATCCCCAGCATATAGGATCCTTCATGAATTCGGGAGCCTATCCGGGAGCACAGCAGTTTCAAGGATGTCCATCAAGGGGACTTCATTCCAATGCAGACCATTGCTTCCACTGGTCCCTCCGTTATCCCTGAATCCCAGCAATATGGATTCACTAACATGAACTCAATGGGAGGTAACACTTTAAATAATCATCTTACTACTAACCATGGATTCATGCAGGATACAAGTGTCAATCATGCTATGGCCAGGGAATTGCAGAAGCTAAAAGATATGATCTCAAGTGTTCCAGGGGTAGTCAAGCCTATCCCGGAGATTGCAGATGGAAGCCACAAGGTATCTCGCTTTGCACCACCAATTTGTGATGCAGAGATACCCAAAAGGTTCCATATCCCTACTATGAAGCTGTATGATGGTACGACGGATCCAGAGGAGCACATAGCACAATACAGGGAAAGGATGTAGATCAATCCTATTCCAGAAAAGTTGAAGGAAGCATGCCTATGTAAAGGATTTGGATCCACTCTTATTGGATCAGCTCTTAAGTGGCTGCTAAGTCTTCCCCCTTACTCTATTACTTCATTTGCTAATTTAGTTAATTTATTCAATAACCAATTCTCCTGTAGTAGAAAATTTGAAAGATTAACCAGTGATTTATATAGGGTAACTCAAAGTCATAATGAATCATTAAGAGATTATATAACTAAATTTAGTAAAGAATCCTTGGACATTCCCAACTTGGATATGGCTACGGCTGTTGAAGCCTTCAAAATGGGACTGCTTAAGGATTCATTATTCTATGATGATCTTGTTATGACACCATGCAGGAATCTAGATGAAGTAAGAACTCGGGCACTCAGGTTTATCCGGCTAGAGGATGACAAGAGGATCCAGGAGAGACAAGTAGGATCCTCAAAACAGGAGAAACAAGGATCCTCCTTCAAGAACAACAAATTCAAATCCTACCATAGAAATGAAAACCAGAATGTGCATGCTGTTGACCAAGAAGAGGATGATGAAGATTATCCTCCAATCTCATAATATTATTTTTCCATTGATAATCATGAACTAATCCTTGCAATGCAGAATCTAGGTGAAAAAGCTAGGTGGCCCAGGAAGAATGATAAACCATCCGGGACTAAAGACAAGTCGAAATGGTGTGCATACCATGAGGATTTCGGGCATCTAACTGAAGAATGCATAGCTTTAAGAAAAGAGATTGGATATCTGTTAAGCAAGGGGCACCTAAAAGAATTATTGGGAAGAAAAAAGCAAAAGACTCAGGATCCTGAAAGGATCCCTGAAAAAGCTCCAACACCTCCGGCAAATGCACAAGTGATCAACTTTATTTCCGGAGGATCAGACATCTGTGGTACATCTTTCTCGGCGGCCAAAAGGCATGCAAAGGAGTCAAAAATGGATAATGGAGAAAGACCTATTAGAACATCAAGTGTCTCAGAAGGGAAGATGATAACGTTTGATGAGGATGATCGCATTAACATTCAGGATCCTCATCATGATAGTTTAGTTATTACTCTCTTTATCTCTAACCATTTTGTCCGCAGGATCCTTATCGATGGAGGAAGCTCAGTAAACATTATCCAGCTTAATGTTCTGAAGAAAATGGGTATTCCAGAATCAGACATCACACCAAGATCCTCCGTACTTGTAGGATTCAGTGGAGAAACGAAGAAAACTCTGGGGGACATCAAACTCCCAATCTACGTGGAAGGATTACATAATTATCAGAAATTTTGTGTTATTGACTCTTTATCTTGTTGCAATGTTATCCTTGGCAGGCCTTGGATACATGATATGAAAGCAGTCCCATCTACCTACCATCAATATGTGAAGCTCCCTAGCCCATGGGGAATAATCAAGATCGACAGTGATCAGCAGGAGGCTAAGGATTGTTATACCTCATCCATGAAGCCAACCTCGAAGCCAAGGGAGCAATAGCAATTACAGTATCCTCCGAGGAATGTCTTGGAGGCAAGGGAACAAGATGTGGACGAAATCCTCTTGGATCCTAGTGATCCTGAATCAAAAATCTATATCGGATCAGGGATCCTTGGCAAGATGAAAGAAGACTTAATATCCTTCCTCAAAAGAAGAAAATCTACCTTTGCTTGGAAACATGAAGATATGGCAGGTATATCTAAGGATATTATTACTCACAAACTTGGCATTGACAGGTCTATCAAACCAATCCATCAAAAAAGGAGGAAGTTTGCACCAGAAAGGAATGCCATTATCCAAGAAGAAGTAGAGAGACTACTTCGAGCAGGTATGATCAGAGAGGTAAAGTATCCAAAATGGTTAGCCAATGTGGTCGTTGTCCAAAAGAAAAACGGAAAGTGGAGGGTATGTGTCGATTTCACTGATCTGAATAAGGCATGTCCCAAGGATCCTTTCCCATTACCCCACATTGACTCCATGGTGGATGCAACAGCGGGGCATGAACTGTTGACCTTTATGGATGCATCATCTGGATTCCAACAAATTCAGATGGAACCATCTGACCAAGAGGATACAACCTTTATGACCCCAACAGGTTTGTATTGTTATATTGCCATGCCTTTTGGATTAAGAAATGCAGGTGCAACATATCAAAGGCTGGTGAATATGATGTTCAAAGATCAAATTGGACAAACTATGGAAGTATACATAGATGATATGGTAGTCAAATCAAAGAAAGCTGAGGATCACCTAAGGGATTTGGAGGAAGCATTTGATATCCTTGATAACTATAACATGAAGCTTAATCCTTCAAAATGCCACTTTGGTGTTAAGGCAGGAAAATTCCTAGGATATATGGTAACTCAGAGAGGCATTGAAGCAAGTCCGGAGCAAATTAAAGCACTAGTGAACATCAAGTCCCCTGCCAATGCTAAGGATGTGCAAAGGCTAACGGGCAGGATAGCAGCTCTGAACAGGTTCATATCAAAATCCTCAGAAAAATGTAAAGAATTTTACGATATCCTAAGGAAGAACAAGAAGTTTGAATGGACTAAGAAACATGAGAATGCCTTACAAGCCCTTAAAGAATATTTGTCCTCAGCACCAGCATTAACAAAGCCTGAAAAAGGAGATATGTTATCCTTATATTTGGCGGTATCCTCAATCGCTGTAAGTGCTGTCCTTTTTAAGGATCATGAAGGTACACAATATCCTATCTACTACGTAAGTAAGAGTTTACTTGATGCCGAATCCAGGTACTCACACCTCGAAAAACTTATTCTTGCATTAATCATGGCATCAACTAAGTTAAGGCATTATTTTGAAACCCATACTATTGTTGTTAGAACTAACTTTCCAATTAAGAATGTCCTCAGGAAACCAGAGATGTCAGGAAGAATGGCTAAGTGGGCAGTAAAGCTTAGTGCCCATGATATAAGATATGAGCCAAGAACAGCCATTAAATCCCAAGCATTAGCTGACTTTGTGGCTGATTTCAGTAGTGATCTACAAAAAGAAGCAGAATTGGAGGTCCAGCAGCTGGATGAGACCAAGGATCCTTGGATACTACACACTGATGGATCCTCAAATGTCAAGGGCACAGGGCTCGGGATACTACTAAAATCGCCACAGGGGGACATAATACCCCACTCCATAGCCTGTGAGTTCCAAGCAACTAACAATGAGGCTGAATACGAAGCCTTAATCGCTGGCTTGCAAATTGCTAAGGATATGGGGGTGAAATATCTTAAAGTATATGTAGATTCATTATTGATCACCAGTCACTTTAATGGATCCTATGTTGTTAAAGGTGAAAAACTAACCAAATATTTAGAGATAGTCAAGGAATTGGCACTCTCTTTTGTCTCTTTCAGCTTAACACAGGTACCAAGGGAGGATAACACGGAAGCTGATGCATTGGCCAACTTAGGATCATCCTTAAAGATTCCAGAAGATATAAGTATCCATATCATCCATATCCTGGCTCCTGCCATTGAAAATCAGGTGGCCATGGAAATAGAAGAGGATACTGCAGTGGTCCCTAGTGAAGAAACTCAATCTTATTCAGGATCATGGATCTCACCAATTATGAGATACTTGCAATACGGGGAGATTCCGATGGGAGAAAATCCTAGAGCTTTCAGGATTAAGGTATCTCAATTCACAATCTTAAATAATGTGCTGTATAAACGATCTCTTGCAGGACCATATTTAAGATGTATCGAGGATCCTGAAATTGAAGAAGTGTTGAGAGACTTCCATGAAGGAGATTGTGGAAACCACACTGGGGGCAGGGCATTGTTCTCAAGGATCCTTAGAACAGGATACTACTGGCCAACCATGAAAAGGGATGCTGTAGAATATGCTAGGAAATGTGATCCTTGTCAAAGACACAGCAATATCCTTCATCAACCAGCTGAATTGCTACACCCTATACCATCCTCTTGGCCATTCATGAGATGGGGGATGGATATAGTTGGCAAGCTCCCTAAAGCACCTGGTGGAAAAGTATTTATGCTTGCCATGACTGACTACTTCTCTAAATGGATAGAAGCTGAAGCCTTTGCTCAAGTCAGAGAAAAAGAAGTTATATCCTTTATCAAAAGAAACATTATAACTAGATTTGGCATTCCCTCTGAAATTGTATGTGATAATGGTTCCCAATTCATTGGAAGCAGAACCACTAAATTTTGTGACAGTTGGGGAATTAAGATGATAACATCAACACCAGTTCATCCACAAGCCAATGGCCAAGCAGAATCATCCAACAAGATCATCATCAACAATCTGAAGAAGAAGCTAGGATCCAAGAAGGGGAAATGGGCAGAGGAGTTACCTTATGTGCTATGGGCTGATAGAACAACTCCCAAGAATGCCACTGGTCAAACACCTTTTTCTTTAGTATTTGGGGCAGAAGCAGTGATCCCAACAGAGATGGTGATCCCAACTGCTAGAACAAGTGCTCGTGATCCTGAAGAAAATGCTGCAATCCTGGCTCAGGATTTGGATACTATTGAGGAAATCAGGGATCTGGCTAGGATAAGGATGGCAAGCTACCAACAAAGAATGGCTGGTGCTTACAACAAAAATGTTAGGATAAGGAAGTTCCAAGTCGGAGATATGGTACTGAGAAAAACATTCCAAAACACTATTAATCCTGCTGACGGGAAGTTAGCACCAAAATGGGAAGGCCCTTACTTGATTGAAGCTGAAGCAGGAAAGGGGGCATACAGATTGCTAACTATGGAAGGAAACTTGTTACCAAGAGCCTGGAATGCTGTTCACTTAAAGAGATACTTTATGTGAACATGATCCTTCAAGCATGTGATCCTTACATTGAAGTATCCTCAAAGAATCTCGGTGATGTCAGTGATCCTTACTCTGGTAATGTCCTTATCTTAAAACTATTACATTTCCTTACTTTTTACCAAAGGATAAGGATCCTGTATCCTTCATCCTCTTCTCACAAACCATTTGAGTTATGATAGTTCAGGTATCTACAGCATATCGTCAAAGATCATCAAAAGCAACGCAGATCCTTGGGTCTAACCCCAGTTATCCTTGGGATTATCCCCAGTTTCCGCCAGCAGCGCACGATGATCCTGATATAGTTCACGTCTTTGGGACCAGTACCCACTTCCGGGGCTGACAACCTCATCGTACTGGCTATACCCAGGATCCTACGTATAATGGTAGACGTACCATACATCCGTTCATAAGGTTTCTAACGTTTTCACGTTAGCTAAGGTTTTGACATTTTCATGTCACTAAGTTTGGATAGTCGCCAGTAAGGGCCATACTCCAGTTTACATACGATCCTTTGGGCTTGTCCCCAGTTATCCTTTGGGCTTGTCCCCAGTTATCCTTTGGGCTTGTCCCCAGTTATCCTTTGGGCTTGTCCCCAGTGATCCTTTGGGATCATCCCCAGTTATCCTTTGGGCATGTCCCCAGCTACTAATTTATCTTTTACATTGGCTTAGTCCCAAGTTATGTTCCATTTTTCAGGTTCTCGAAGTTAAACAAATAAGGATCCTTAATCCTTATTATCCGTTAAAATTTCACTTTTGGTTATCTTGATTAAAGGTTAGGATCCTAACTTGGATCCTCAGGTATGATCCTTGACTATTTTGATTACACTAAACAACCCTTACACTTTGACAACTAAACCTATGATCCTTGAAATTGATTGCTTCAAAAATTTTCAATGTCAGGATATTTGATCTAGGATCATATCCTAAACTTATTAAACATAGTTTGCTCAACTCTTGTTACTCTAACAAATATGTTTCTAAAACAAACTGGAAAATAAAAAGATAAATAAAGGATAACAACACGAGATAAGCCAGAAAGATTAAAAGTTATATTATTGACAAAAGGATCTTAAACCCTTTCAAAAAGTTGTCAAAATTGCCAACCCACATTTCTACCAGCAAAACGTGGCCCGTCCACATGGGTTGGCAAAGGGTGTCCATTGTCTTTGCGGTCTTAGCAGGTGCAGGAAATTAAAGGCGGCAGGATCACAAAGGCTTCATCCCCCAAACAGAGGATCCCTCCACCATTTGCGATCCTACCTATTGTCCAAAGGATCCAGGATCCTTAACCCTAAAAACTATTGTTCAAAGTTACAAACCATAATCGTTTCAAACATCACAACCACAAAAAAAAAACCACTACCAAACTCAAAAAAAATTGGGCTCCGGCTATGTCTAGAAGTTTCCATCATTGCCCAATCTTGCAGCTCAAACCTTCGCTGCACCATCACCACCAGCTCCACTTGCTTCACCCTGATCCTTACCAGCATCTCCACCTTCAAGCATACGGATATCCTCAGCATCATCGTCATCCTCCAACTCTGCCAGCCTTGCCTTCCAACCTTCCACGTCCCATGTGCCTTTGTCAAAGGAAGGATCCTGAGCCTCTGCAGCCATTTGCAGCTGGATCTTATACATGGTTATCGCAGCAGAGACCTTAGCATCCTGGGTGATATCATGCTTCTCGTAGTCAAACTTGATCAATGCTTTGACAGTTTCATCCCTGGTAGCACGGAGCTCCTTCTCAAGATCGGCTATCTTGAGATCCTTCAGCACACCCATCTGTTGGAGGTCGGTAATTTGGCGATCCTGATCTTCAACGTGGCTAACATAAGTTTCTATTTCAGTAAGTTTCTGCAAAAACAACAAGATATGACGTCAGACATAGGTGATCCTCAAAAACCATCAGGATAACCAACAGGGGCAGTGATCCTAACCTCGTTGACAGAATCAAGAAACTGCTGGCGAATCAGGGGAAATCCTTGGAGACCCTCAGCATCAGAAGTCTTTCTCTTCTTCCCTCCCTCTCACAGGTGCCTTGGGGACAGAGGTACTCGGGCTGGCCGGATTCTTCTTCTTCACAGATCTGACGTTAGCAAGATCATCGATACCAAACTTGGAGGCAGACTTAGCAGACTTAGCAGATTTCCCAGCGCCTACACAACCAAAATAAGATAAGTATTCTGACTAAATTAAAAATCTTACATAAAACTACTTTTTAAATAAGGATACTTACTTGACATTGTGGCAGATGCAGAGGATACTTCCTGTGAATCTTGGGTGGCAACTTGAAAACTTCTGGTTTCAGGATCAAGCTTTCTGAAGGCTAGAACTCTCTCTCTTGCAGCAGGGGTCAACTTGAGATGAGCAACGGATATAGCTGCACACAAAAAACAAAGAAAGTGTTAGTGATCCTCAGTCTAAGGAACAAGTCTGACGGTGATCCTTCAGGATCCTCTATCCTACCATGAGTAGCCCACTCCTTGGGCAGATCCTTCCCATTAGGGATGGTATCCCTCCTAACAAAGAAGAATCGTCGCTTCCAATTCGTGTCATTCTTGGTGACCTTAAGAACAGGGTGATCCTCTCCGGCTTTCTGTTTGAACAGATATCGACAGGATCCAAACGTTGTGAGATCATACATCTCAGCTAGCTCCGTCATTCCTAAATCAATCCCTTCTTGCTCAATGATCCTTTCCAGGGTATACAAAACCCTCCAGATCATCGGCATGGCTTGAATGTAAGATATGCCGGTCAAGGAAAAGAAAGATTGGGTGAAAGCCGGAAAGGGATACGTATAGCCTATGGTGAACGGAGTAACAGGAAAAGCTACCCAGGTGTTAGAGACAAAATCGCTTAAGACAGTGGGAGTAAAAGATTTGAAGATAGCATCCGCCGGAAAACAATGACGAATTCTATCGATGTGAGCATCGGTGAAACAGCACCTCTCGGTGGGAGAATCTTTAATGATCCCTTGACCTTTCAAGGGGCTGTTCCTCTCGGGATCCTTGTGAGGGGAATTTCGGAGCAACATCCTCACAGCAGAATAAAAACAGGGGAGCAGAAAAACAGAGCAAGAGAAGGAAAAATGAAAAAGAAAAGAGAATACCTGATCGATCTTCGCTAGAGATTATAAAGGGAAGTTATCTCGAATTTAAATGCAGAGTGATCCTCACCCTATCCCCTATTTATAATCATGATTTGCAGGGATTGTCACATCTATGAGGTAAGGGTTGCAACGGCTAGTTCGAGATTAACGGCTAGTTATTCTAGTCATTCGTTGAAGATAAGATCAAAGCAAAATATAACTTGTTTATTTACAATAAACTCCTTATATTTTGGGGGCAATTGTTAGGGCTGGATTTTTATTATACATGATCCTTACACGTGATCCTAACCAGTGATCCTTGTTTCTTTGGCAGACAGTGATCCTCAGCAGGACTTCAGGATCAGGATCATGGACCATTATAGAATCCTCATGCTAACGGTTACCTTCGTTTAATACAATGTTATCTTGCAGGAACATCTAGCAGGATACGCTCTTAGCATCATAACCAAGGGACGCGTCTTCACAATTATGGCATTAGCTTAATCGGAGAAAGACGTTGCAAAGGATATGGAAACTTAGCTTGATTTAAGGGCGGCAATTTAGGCTAGATTGTCTTTATTTCTAAAGGGGTAATGAGCTGATTATTAGTCTTTTTACCTAAAATAGGTCACCTACACTTGTATAAATACCACTCTTCCTCATTCGGAAGAACACACGACACAACTCTCACACGCTTAGACACTCGAAACTATAGTGATCCTTGTACTCAGCTCATTATCATCCGAAGTTGTAACTATATTTTTCTTATATTGAAGTTGGTGATCGGTAGTTGCCATCACCCGAGGTTTTTTATGCCGGAGATCATACATTGATCAAGGGCTTTTTCCTCGTATAAATCATTGTGTCTTTGCATATTTCTCATAAAAGTGATCCTTTACTTTTATAATTAACCAAGCATCATACCCCGTTTACATAAAGTTTGGTTACATTATCCTTGTGTGATTTTTGACCAAAACAGAGACGACGTCCTGTCAGAGGCGGTGAAAGCCCTATATATATAACGATAAATAAGCGCCTTTTCTCTTACAGACAAAAGAAATGGATTTATTCACCTCCCGTTACTGGCGGAAATTTCATGAAGGAATGGGTACCCAATTGCATGTGAGTACCGCATACCACCCACAAACGGGTGGCCAATCCGAACGAACGATTCAAACTCTCTTAGACATGTTGAGAGCATGCGTGATGGATTTCGGGGGAAACTGGGATGAACATTTGCCATTAGTGGAATTTTCGTATAATAATAGCTACCAAAGTAGCATACAAATGGCGCCATATGAGATGTTGTATGGGAGAAGGTGTAGAACCCCTGTTTGTTGGGGAGAAATAGGGCAAAGGGAACTCGCACCAAATGATGTGGTGGCGATAACCAATGAAAAGATCGACGTCGTACGGGCTCGATTAAAAGCGGGGCAAGACCGACAAAAGTCCTATGCGGATAAAAGAAGACGCCCTATTGAGTTCCAAGTGGGGGACCGAGTGTTCTCGAAGGTGTCCCCGTGGAAAGGCATAATTCGATTTCGCAAGCGAGGAAAGTTGGGTCCCCGATATATCAGACCGTTTAGGATTTTAGCTCGAGTTGGAAAGGTAGCCTACCGGTTAGAATTACCATCCTCATTAGAAGGGATTCACAATACCTTTCATGTGTCACAATTACGAAAATGTTTAACGGATGAAACGGCTCATGTACCGCTTGAAGACATTGAAATAGACGAGAAAATGAATTACATAGAAAGACCGGTAGCTATAAAGGTTTCCAAAGTAAAGACTCTTCGCAACAAGGAAATCAAGCAAGTTCTAGTCCAATGGCAACATAGAAAAGGTTCCGATCTCACTTGGGAACCGGAAGATGAAATGAGGAAGTTCTACCCGACGTTATTCGGTACGTAATCAGGTTTCGGGGACGAAACCTTTCTTAAGGGGGGTAGACTTGTAACGCCCCAGAATTTAATTATATGTGTTTATATATATATATATATATATATATACATTGCTATAGTATGTCATAAGATATAACTAGGAAATGAACCTAGTTAGAATGTGAGTTAGAATTTTAACTAAAAGAATAAGTGCTGGCCATTTAAAGATAAGTGTGTATACTTGAGGGGTGGAATGGGGAAAAATGAAAGATAGGTTTTTAAAACACTGGAAAACACACAACACACCCACATATGCGTGTGTTGGGTCGCCAGGAACAAGAAGGAGAGAAGAACTCCCCTCATCTTCACAAAGTTAGCAAATTGAAGCCCTAATTATGGCCATAACTCTTGCATGTTAATGGATTCTTGATCATCTAGTCCTAACAAAGCTCAAGGTAACAAGAATTTTATGTTTTGGTAATCTTAGATAATTTGGGTTTCAAGAAATCCTAGGGTCTAGATGAAATTAGTAGGATAATGAGTTAGAATCACCATTTGGAATATGATAAATCCTTGAAGAATGTTAAATTTGGTGTTTAAAGAGAAAACCCACTTAGATCAAGATGATGGTTCTATGTAATATGAAATCTTGTTGTAAAAATTGGTATAAAAATGTTATATGATGATGTTCTTGCTTAATTTCGATATGGGGAATTGAATTAGGATGAAGGTTGTTATGGGTGAAATTCTGAGCCCATATCCTGACTTTGTATCTTGATTTTTTATTAGTTGTATATGATCAGGATACCGAATCAGGATAGCGGATCAGGATACCGTATCAGGATACCGGGCTAGGATATTGGTAATATCCTGAGGCAGTATCCTGACTATTACTAATGATTGGCTTGTAAAACGTTGGTTGCAAGGTACCAACGTTAAAAGACTTGATCTACCTGAAGATTCGCTCAAGGTGGTTGAAAAATGGACGTTGATGGTGGAAGAATGGGTCTTGTAACGGTCAGAAAGGCATATTCCGCAAGAATATCGGATGTTGGTCAATGTTATTAACAATGTAACGGTTATATGAGCTAAAGACCCGGTTTTGTAGTCAATAAGCACGTGGAAAACGTGTAGAAGCAGCCCTCAACGTTCAGAATGGAATATTCCAAAGTATCCCGGAATAATAGGATAGTTTGTTGGTTTCTTTTACTATAAATATGGATGGCCAGATCTCGTAGGACACTTCACTTCAACTCACTCCACTTCTAACTCTCGAATTCATACACAATTCACTTGTAATCGCACACTAACACTCATCACTTGCAATCATTGTAACACTTAGTAGAGATCTGAGCTTCATCCTGCACTGTATCCTGGTTATTCAAGGAATAAGAAGAACAAGGCAGCTGCGATTGTCAGCTCCCGAGGTTTTATGCCGGCGATCTAGATTGATCAAGGGCTTTCCTCGGACATCTCGTGTCATTTACTTTACTTTTTTGCTCATTGTTTGATCGTAGATACAGCTCAATATCCTGAGCCGTATCCTGAAACTGTTTTAGCAAATAACTTAACTTGAATATTTTTCACACATATTTCTAGCACACTACCTCACTTAACTAATTTGATCACTTAATTACTTCGGTAATTTTTTACCAAAACAATTTGGCGCCCACCGTGGGGCAAGTGGTGCTCTCTTTACTAAAAATCTTTGTGAAATCGTTAATCAGTTTTTTGTTTTCAAAACTTTTGCCACATTGTTTACAATGTCCTCAAGATCAAACATGAGCTCTTCTACTGTGTCTGCTACAACTTCTGCAATAGTTGGTTCGGTGCCTCCCTCACCTTCACAAGTTCATACTTTTCAAAGGAGAAATGAAAGCCACACACCGAGAGAAATTTCTGCTGCTCAGAATGTTTCTAGATCCGGAAATTCAGGGAGAACCCATATCCTTGCTTCTAATAACGAAATTCTGTCTTTGTTTGGTAGTATACAGGAACAAATGAAGAGGCAGCAAGAAACTAACCAGAAAATCATGAAGGATATACAACTCTTGAAGTCAAACTCCAGGAAACCTATGGAGTATACAACTACTCCTCGATAGCCCAGGATGCTAATCTTTAGTTTATCAACATTTACCGAGGATAATCAAGGCAACATGATACCGAGTCAGTCCCGGAGCAACATGCTGGAGATACCATCATCCGCCAGGATATCGACCGTGAGGGATCCAGGATATGGCCCAGGATATGGTCCAGGATATGGCGAACGCCGACAGGCTGGTAACATGTTTGCCATTATCAATATCCCTGCTACTAATAATTCTGATTCTTTGCAGGATATAGGTGTAACACCAGTATTGACCAGGGAACTTCAAAAATTGAAGGATATGATATCAAGTGTTCCTGGAGCAGTGCAGCCTATACCGAAAGTATCCCAGGATAGTCACAGGATATCCCGATTTGCTCATCCAATTTGTGATGCTGAAATTCCAAAAAGATTCCAGACTCCCAGCATAAAGTTCTATGATGGGACGACATATCCTGAGGAGCATATTGCCCAGTATAGGGAAAGGATGGAAACAAATCCAATCCTACCAGAACCTAAGGAAGCATGCTTATGCAAAGGCTTCGGTTCAATTTTAACAGGACCGACCTTAAAATGGCTTTTAAACGTTCCACCTTATTCAATTACATCATTTTCTCATTTAGTTAATTTGTTTATCGGTTAATTTTCTTATAGCAGGAGCTTTGAGAAACTAACAAGTGATCATTACAGGATAACACAAGGATCACAAAAATCCCTAAGGGATTATGTTAAAAAATTTAGTAGAGAATCCTTGAATATCCCGAATCTTGATATTGCTACGGCAGTACAAGCGTTCAAAATGGGGTTACAGAAGGATCGTCAATTTTATCAGGATCTTGTAATGAATCCTTGCAGGAACTTGGACAAAGCTCGAAACAGGGCCTTGAGATATATCAGGCTGAAAGATGATAAGAAAATGCAAGAGAGGATGAATGCATCCTCAACATATGAATCAAATAACAGGAAGTCAGAATCCTCGTACAAACCATACCGCTCTAAGCCGTATGGTAGAAATGATAACAAGAAAGTGAATGCTGTTGAAGACGAGGATCCTGAGGAGTATCCTGAGTTATCTGAATATTGTTTTTCTGAACTAATGTATGCTATGCAGGGTTTAGGAGACAAAGCCAGGTGGCCTCAGAAGAATCAACAAAAGGCTGATTGGAAGGATAAGTCCAAGTGGTGTGCCTTCCACGAGGATTTCGGACATGTTACTAAGGATCGCATTGCTTTAAGGAAAGAAATAAGCTATCTCTTGAGCAAGGGATATCTGAAGGATCTCCCGGGAAGAAAGAAGAATAAGGGTCAGGATACTGAGAAGGATCCTGAACGAGCAACGTCACCTCCTGCGGATGCCAAGATAATCAACTTCATTTCGGGAGGATCCGACATTTGTGGGGCTTCGTATTCGGCAACAAAGAGACATGCAAAGAAAGCTAAGGCCGAAAGGGGAGACAAACCTGTCAGGATGACTACCCTCACAACTGACAAAGTGATCACTTTTGATGCAGATGACAGGGATACTGTCCAGGATCCTCACCATGATGCTCTGGTAATAACGTTATATGTGGCTAACCATTTTGTACGCAGGATACTGGTTGATAATGGCAGCTCCGTCAACATAATCCAACTAGAAACTCTGAAGAGAATGAATGTATCTCCAATGGATATCACTTCAAAGTTTACCGTGCTTGTTGGGTTCAGTGGAGAGGCTAGAAACACAGTGAGAGGGATAAAGTTGCCAGTATACGTTGAAGGAGTCAACTCGATACAACGTTTCTGTGTGATGGATTCTCTATCCTGCTATAACATCATACTGGGAAGACCGTGGATTCACGATATGAAGGCCGTGCCATCAACATATCACCAATGCATCAAGATACCTACCCCTTGGGGAGTTGTCAAAGTTGATAGTTATCAGCAGGAGGCGAAAGAATGCTACTCATCCTCGATGAAATCCTCAACCAAACCTAGTGCAGCATAGCAATTAAAGACGCGGGCCCAGGATATCGTGGAGGATCCGGAGCAGGATGTGAAGAAAATTATCCTAGACCAGGATGATCCTGATATTTCGGTGCTCGTGGGAACCAATATCCCTCAGGATATTGAAGAACAATTAATTAACTTTTTGAAATGCAGGATGTCAACGTTTGCATGGAAGCATGAGGATATGAAAGGCATATCCAAAGATGTTATCACTCACAAGCTTGGAATTGATAAATCATTCAAGCCTGTGCAACAAAAAAGAAGGAAGTTTGCTCCTGAGCGGAACACTATTATCCAGGAGGAAGTTGAAAGACTATTAAAGTCCAGAATGATCAGAGAGGTTAAGTTCCCAAGATGGCTAGCAAACGTGGTTGTAGTACAAAAGAAAAATGGGAAATGGAGAGTTTGTGTAGACTACTCAGACTTGAACAAAGCCTGTCCTAAAGACCCGTTTCCTCTTCCCCACATTGATGCAATGGTAGATGCCACTGCCGGGCATGAAATGCTCACTTTCATGGACGCATCTTCAGGATTTCAACAGATCCAAATGGAGCCTTCTGACCAGGAGGATACTGCCTTCATGACACCAACAGGTATTTATTGTTATACAGCTATGCCTTTTGGTTTGAAAAATGCAGGTGCAACATACCAAAGATTGGTAAACATGATGTTCAAAGACAAACTGGGGGATACCATGGAGGTATATATCGATGATATGGTGGTGAAATCTAAAAAGGCTGAGGATCACCTCCAGGATATCAAGGGAGCATTTGATATCCTGGATCAATACAACATGAAGCTAAATCCTGCTAAATGCCATTTCGGAGTGGAGGGAGGAAAGTTTCTTGGATATATGGTGACAAAAAGGGGGATAGAAGCAAGCCCAGAGCAGATCAAAGCTATCCTGGATATAAAATCACCCTCAAATATGAAGGACGTACAAAGATTGACAGGCCGAGTAGCAGCTTTAAACAGGTTTATCTCAAGATCCTCAGAGAAGTGCAAAGACTTTTATGATATCCTGAAGAAGAACAAAAGATTCGAATGGGGGGAGAAGCATGAAGCAGCCCTGCAGGATTTGAAACGATATCTCTCAACCGCACCTCTATTGATGAAGCCTGAAAATGGTGAACCACTATCCCTATACCTTGTTGTATCAGGGAATGCTGTAAGTGCCGTTCTTATAAAAGACCATGAAGGTCAGCAATATCCTGTTTATTATGTTAGTAAAAGTTTATTAGATGCTGAAACTAGGTACTCTCACTTAGAAAAATTAATACTAGCATTGGTCATGGCATCAACGAAGCTTAGACATTATTTCGAGACACAGAGGATACATGTTAAGACAAATTATCCTGTCAAAAATGTGCTTAGGAAACCAGAAATGTCGGGCAGGATGGCCAAGTGGTCAGTAAATTTGAGTGCTTATGATTTAGTATTTGAACCTAGAAATGCCATAAAGTCTCAGGCTTTATCTGACTTTGTGGCTGATTTTAGTAGTGACATTCAGGACGAGGTAGACCTAGAAGTTCAACAGTTAGGAGAATCCTCAGGATCCTGGACATTATATACTGATGGTGCATCTAATGTAAGAGGAGTAGGATTAGGAATACTACTAAAATCGCCATAGGGGGACATATTACCCCAGGCTATTAGGTGTGAATTTCCTGCTACTAACAATGAGGCAGAATATGAAGCTTTAATTGCAGGATTAGAATTGGCTAAGAGTATGAGTATCAAAAATTTGCAAGTATATGTTGACTCTTTGTTAATTACTAACCATTTTAATGGATCCTATGCAGTTAAGGGTGAGAAATTAATCGAATATCTCGATATTCTCAAAAAATTAGCAGGATATTTCGATGTTTTTATACTTGAACAGGTACCAAGGGGGGATAATGCTGAAGCGGATGCCTTAGCAAATTTGGGATCATCGATCAGGATACCTGAAGGGACCCAAATACCAATATTACATGTCTTATATCCTGCAACGAATCCTCAGGATAAAGAAGTAGTGGATATTCATGATCCTGGAGCAGAGCATCCTAAAGAAGATCCTATATCCTAGACGGCTCCAATCATGAGATATCTCAAAGAAGGATATATCCATGGAGATGAAAATCCTAAGGCATTTAGGATGAAGGTATCACGATTCACTACTATAAATAATATTTTATACAAGAAATCTCTTGCAGGACCGTATTTGAGGTGCTTGAAGGATCCTGAAGCCAAAGAAGTACTTCAGGATATACATGAAGGGGATTGTGGTAACCATACTGGGGGCAGGTCGTTATTCTCAAAAGTATTAAGGACAGGATATTATTGGCCAACAATGAGAAAAGATGCCGCAGAATATGCTCGAAGATGTGACGCATGTCAGAGACATAGTAACATACTACATTGTAACACCACGGTAAAATGCATCCAAATATACAAAGACACGTGTACCGGATTTTAAACGAGTTGTACCCATGAAAGAAATTATATTGACAACATAGCAAAATGTGAACTTCGGATGAACATTGTTGAAGACTACCCTTAATTAAAAGATTTTTATAAATGTGGAGCCGAGTTGTGTGTACATATAATGAATAAAGCAACGGGAATTTTAAAGCATGTCAACATGTTAATCCTACCTCTGAATGACTATGTTAAATAAATTCCTTGAAAGCTTTATAAAAAATTATATAAACACATTGTCATATGGCTGCTACAAATATAAGATTTTGGTTACAATTGATGGTTCACATATTCAAAATTTGGTAGAAATTGTAAAACCATTCAAGAAGCCGACAACTTTGCTAATATGGACAATTCTTTCAAACAAGGAGCCATAAGTGCATGGTTCAACTATTGGACATGCAGGACTGGCCTTTTTGGACTAATGTACTGAGATTATGACCAAGATTCGGACATGTGAATACTTGGGTGAAGTGTGGAAGTTTTTAAAAAAAATTTTGTCTTCTGGTCAACGGTTACGGACCGTATAGCCTTAGGCTTACGGTCCGCAAGGGAGCTAACTGGCGACATGAACTGAGTTCGGTTACGGACCGCAAGAGGACGGACTTACGGTCCGCAAGGGTTCATTACGGACCGCAAGGGGATTTCTTTACGGTCCGTAAAGATGTCGCTGGGCAGAATGTTTGGACAGGTGTATGTTAACCCGTATAACCGACTTAGATTGGTAAAAATTGATACCATGGATGCTTGAACGGTAATTAAAAACCACTAGGACACCTGGGGTGATCCTAGGGCCTTCACAAACACCTGGAAGTGATCCAAGATCAAGATGTTCACTATATAAGAGAGGCTAGTCATTTGTTCATAACTCACACTTGCAACAACTCAAGCTTGGGACTTGCTCTGGAGCTCTCAGCAGTAACAAGTGGACTTGAAGTGTAGAAAAGACAGCTTGGACCTTAAGTGAGCTTCTAATTACTTGTTTAGTTGTTTAATTTAGTTTAATTGCATTAAAGTCAAACTTTTAGTAAATTCAGTTTGACTTTCATTTTATTTATATAAGACTTAACCACTGATAAAATTGAAAGTGGTTATGAAATCTTATTAGCATAGGTGATTAACCCCTGAAAGGGTGTCACCTAATTATCTCGTTTGACTAATTAATTGTCGGGTCAAAGTAGTTTGACAAAAAGTCAAACTGGACAGAAATGATAAAAATGATTTAAATTAATAAATCTGAGTTTCTAAATTATGTTTGTTGGGGCTGGATTTTACTATAAATGATCCTTATACGTGATCCTGACCAGTGATCCTTGTTTCTTTGGCAGATAGTGATCCTCAGCCAGACTTCAGGATCAGGATCATGGGACGATATGGTGATCCTTACACTAACGGTCACTTCCACTTGTTACAAAATTGTTTTGCAGGAACACCTAGCAGGATATGCCCTACACATCATGATCCAGGGACGCGTTTTCACAAATATGGCAAGAGCTAAATTGGAGATAGACGTTGTACCGGATATGGAAACTTAGCTTGATTAATGGGCAGCAATTTAGGCTAGATTATCTTTATTTCTAAAGGGGTAATGAGCTGATTAGTGGTCTATCTACCTAAAATAAGTTACCTACACATGTATAAATACCACTCTTCCTCATTCGGAAGAACACACACAACATACGACACAACTCTCAACACTTAGACATTCAGTGATCCTTGTACTCAGCTCATTATCATCCGAAGTTGTAACTACATTTTTATTATATTGAAGTTGGTGATCGGTAGTTGCCATCACCCGAGGTTTTTTATGCCGGAGATCATACATTGATCAAGGGCTTTTTCCTCGTATAAATCATTGTGTCTTTGTATCTTTATCACAGAAGTGATCCTTTACTTTCATAGCTAACCAAGCATCATACCCCGTTTACATAAAGTTTGGTTACATTATCCTTGTGTGATTTTTGACCAAAACAGTTTGGCGCCCACCGTGGGGCAATTGGTGCTTCATTCATAAAGAAAATCTTTTGTTCGAAATCATTTCAAAGAGTTACATGGCTTCATCATTGAAGAACACCTCCACGGCGATGTCTGCAGTCACCTCAGCACAAACCACTCTACCTCCTCCACCGGCAGGATCCCAGAGAAATGCTGAGAAGAGACCAACCCCTTCTTTCTCTAAACCTCCATCTTCTTCTGCTATGAATTCTTCTACTCCCAGTACTAGTGATGTGTTTGCTTTAATTTTGCAGATGAAGGATCGTATGCAGCGGCAGGATGAAACTAATGACAGGATCCTCAGGGAGATTGGAGATCTCAAAAGACAAAAGAAAGCGGCAGAGGATCATTCCCCACTGATGCCAAAATCCTTGAGTTTTGAGACTCCAATGGTCACCTCTCAGCCATCAGGGATCCCAGACGTACAGATCACAGGGGAGACGAGAGGATCACATCTCAAGTCAGCAGCAATGACTCAGACATCGGGCTCGTATTTTCAGCCAGCAGGATCCTATCCTCAGTATATGGGATCCTTTATGAATTCAGGAGTATATCCGGGTGCACAACAATTTCAAGGATCCTACTTCGTTCCGGGCTTATCCCAGGTTCAAGGATCCTCCTTTGTTCCAGGATCATTCCAGGGTCAAGGATCCTCCTTTGTTCCAGGATCATCCCAGGTTCAAGGATCCTCCTTTGTTCCAGGATCTACTCAGACACCAGGATCCTTCCCGATGCCAGGATCCTTAAGAAGTTTACAAACAGGAAATCCAGATGTCCATCAAGGGGACTTCATTCCAATGCAGACCATTGCTTCCACTGGTCCCTCCGTTGTTCCAGAATCCCAGCAATATGGATTCCCTAACTTGAACCCAATGGGAGGTAACACTTTAAATAATTATCCTACCACTAACCATGGATTCATGCAGGATACAGGTACCAATCACGCTATGGCCAGGGAATTACAGAAACTAAAGGACATGATCTCAAGTGTTCCAGGGGTAGTCAAGCCTATCCCAGAGATTGCAGATGGAAGCCACAAGGTATCACGCTTTGCACCACCAATTTGTGATGCAGAGGTGCCCAAAAGGTTCCATATCCCTACCATGAAGCTGTATGATGGCACAACGGATCCAGAGGAGCATATAGCACAATACAGGGAAAGGATGGAAATCAATCCTATCCCAGAAAAGTTGAAGGAAGCATGCCTATGTAAAGGATTTGGATCCACTCTAACTGGATCAGCTCTTAAGTGGCTGCTAAGTCTTCCCCCTTACTCTATTACTTCATTTGCTAATTTAGTTAATTTATTCAATAACCAATTCTCTTGTAGTAGAAAATTTGAAAAATTAACTAGTGATTTGTACAGGATAACTCAAAATAATAATGAATCATTAAGGGATTTTATAACTAAATTTAGTAAAGAATCCTTGGATATTCCCAACTTGGATATGGCTACGGCTGTTGAAGCCTTCAAAATGGGACTTCTTAAGGATTCATTATTCTATGATGATCTTGTTATGACACCTTGCAGGAATTTAGATGAAGTAAGAACTCGAGCACTCAGGTTTATCCGGCTAGAGGATGACAAGAGGATCCAGGAGAGACAAGTAGGATCCTCAAAACAAGATAAGCAAGGATCCTCCTTCAAAAACAACAAGTTCAAATCCTACCATAGAAACGAGAACAAGAATGTGCATGCTGTCGACCAAGAAGAGGATGATGAAGAATATCCTCCAATCTCAGAATATTGTTTTTCCGTTGATAATCATGAACTGATCCTTGCAATGCAGAATCTAGGTGAAAAAGCTAGGTGGCCCAGGAAGAATGATAAACCGTCCGGGACTAAAGACAAGTCCAAATGGTGTGCATACCATGAGGATTTCGGGCATCTAACTGAAGATTGCATAGCCTTAAGAAAAGAAATTGGATACCTGCTAAGCAAGGGGCATCTAAAAGAATTGTTGGGAAGAAAAAAGCAAAGAACCCAGGATCCTGAAAGGATCCCTGAAAAGGCTCCAGCACCTCCAGCAAACGCACAAGTGATTAACTTCATATCCGGAGGATCAGACATTTGTGGAACATCCTTCTCAGCGGCCAAAAGACATGCAAAAGAATCAAAAATGGATAATGGAGAAAGGCCTATTAGAACCTCAAGCGTCTCAGAAGGGAAGATGATAACATTTGATGAGGATGATCGCGTCAATGTTCAGGATCCTCACCATGATAGCTTAGTTATCACTCTCTTTATCTCTAACCATTTTGTCCGCAGGATCCTTATTGATGGAGGGAGCTCAGTGAACATTATCCAGCTTGATGTCTTGAAGAAGATGGGAATCCCAGAATCAGACATCACACCAAGATCCTCCGTGCTCGTAGGATTCAGTGGGGAAACGAAGAAAACTCTGGGGGACATCAAACTCCCAATCTACGTGGAAGGATTACATAATTACCAAAAATTTTGTGTTATTGACTGTTTATCTTGTTGCAACGTTATCCTTGGCAGGCCTTGGATACATGACATGAAAGCAGTTCCATCTACCTACCATCAATGTGTGAAGCTCCCTAGCCCATGGGGGATAATCAAGATCGACAGTGATCAGCAAGAGGCTAAGGATTGCTATACCTCATCCATGAAGCCAACCTCGAAGCCAAGGGAGCAATAGCAATTACAGTATCCTCCGAGGAATGTCTTGGAGGCAAGGGAACAAGATGTGGATGAAATCCTCTTGGATCCTAGTGATCCTGAATCAAAAATCTATATCGGATCAGGGATCCTTGGCAAGATGAAAGAAGACATGATATCCTTCCTCAAAAGAAGAAAATCTACCTTTGCATGGAAACATGAAGATATGACAGGTATATCCAAGGATATTATTACTCACAAACTTGGCATTGACAGGTCTATCAAGCCAATCCATCAAAAAAGGAGGAAGTTTGCACCAGAAAGGAATGCCATTATCCAAGAAGAAGTAGAGAGACTACTTCGAGCAGGTATGATCAGAGAGGTAAAGTATCCAAAATGGTTAGCCAATGTGGTTGTTGTCCAAAAGAAAAACGGAAAGTGGAGGGTATGTGTCGATTTCACTGATTTGAATAAGGCATGTCCCAAGGATCCTTTCCCATTACCCCACATTGACTCCATGGTGGATGCAACAGCGGGGCATGAACTGTTAACCTTTATGGATGCATCATCTGGATTCCAACAAATCCAGATGGAACCATCTGACCAAGAGGATACAGCCTTTATGACCCCAACCGGTTTATATTGCTATATTGCCATGCCTTTTGGACTAAGAAATGCAGGTGCAACATATCAAAGGCTGGTAAATATGATGTTCAAGGATCAAATCGGAAAAACTATGGAGGTGTACATAGATGATATGGTGGTCAAGTCAAAGAAAGCTGAGGATCACCTAAGGGACTTGGAAGAAGTATTCGATATCCTTGATAATTATAACATGAAACTAAATCCTTCGAAATGCCATTTTGGTGTTAAGGCAGGAAAGTTTTTAGGATACATGGTAACCCAGAGGGGCATTGAAGCAAGCCCGGAACAAATCAAAGCATTAATAAATATCAAATCTCCTGCCAATGCCAAGGATGTTCAAAGACTGACAGGCAGGATAGCAGCTTTGAACAGATTCATATCGAAATCCTCAGAAAAATGCAGAGAATTCTACGATATCCTAAGGAAGAATAAGAAGTTCGAATGGACTGAGAAGCATGAGAATGCTTTACAAGCCCTTAAAGAATATATGTCTTCAGCACCAGCATTAGCAAAACCGGAGAAAGGAGATGTGTTATCCTTATACCTAGCGGTATCCTCAACCGCTGTAAGTGCAGTCCTCGTCAAGGATCATGAAGGTACACAATATCCTATCTACTATGTAAGTAAAAGTTTGCTTGATGCCGAATCCAGGTACTCACACCTCGAAAAACTTATCCTTGCATTAATCATGGCATCCACTAAGTTAAGGCATTATTTTGAAACCCATACTATTGTTGTTAAAACTAATTTTCCAATTAAGAATGTCCTCAGGAAACCGGATATGTCAGGAAGAATGGCTAAGTGGGCAGTGAAGCTTAGTGCCCATGATATAAGATACGAACCGAGAACAGCCATTAAATCTCAAGCACTAGCAGATTTTGTGGCTGATTTCAGTAGTGATCTACAAAAGGAAGCAGAATTGGAGGTCCAGCAGCTGGATGAGACCAAGGATCCTTGGATCCTGCACACTGACGGATCCTCAAATATCAAAGGCACAGGGCTAGGGATCCTACTAAAATCGCCACAGGGGGACATAATACCCCACTCCATAGCTTGTGAGTTCCAGGCAACTAACAATGAGGCTGAGTATGAAGCCTTAATTGCTGGATTACAAATCGCTAAGGATATGGGGGTAAAGTATCTCGAAGTATATGTAGATTCATTATTGATCACCAATCACTTTAATGGATCCTATGCTGTTAAAGGTGAAAAACTAACCAAATATTTAGAGATAGTCAAAAAATTGGCACTCTCTTTTGTTTCTTTTAGCTTAACACAGGTACCAAGGGAGGATAACACGGAAGCTGATGCATTGGCCAACCTAGGATCATCCTTAAAAATTCCAGAAGATATAAGTATCCCTATCATCCATATCCTGGCTCCTGCTATTGAAAATCAAGTAGCCATGGAAATAGAAGAGGATACTGCAGTAATCCCTAGTGAAGAAGCTCGATCTTATTCAGGATCATGGATCCCACCAATCATGAAATACTTGCAAAACGGAGAGATCCCAATGGGAGAAAATCCTAGAGCTTTCAGGATCAAGGTATCTCAATTTACAATCCTAAATAATATGCTATATAAACGATCCCTTGCAGGACCATATTTAAGATGTATTGAGGATCCTGAAATCGAAGAAGTATTGAGAGACTTCCATGAAGGAGATTGTGGAAACCACACTGGGGGCAGGGCATTATTCTCAAAGATCCTTAGAACAGGATACTACTGGCCAACCATGAAAAGGGATGCTGTAGAATATGCCAAGAAGTGTGATCCTTGCCAGAGACATAGCAATATCCTCCATCAGCCAGCTGAATTCTTACACCCAATACCATCCTCTTGGCCATTCATGAGATGGGGAATGGATATAGTTGGCAAGCTCCCTAAAGCACCTGGTGGAAAAGTATTTATGCTTGCCATGACTGACTATTTTTCCAAGTGGATAGAAGCTGAAGCCTTCGCTCAAGTCAGAGAAAAGGAAGTCATATCCTTCATCAAAAGAAACATTATAACCAGATTTGGCATTCCCTCTGAAATTATATGTGATAATGGTTCTCAATTCATTGGAAGGAGAACCACTAACTTTTGTGACAGTTGGGGAATCAAGATGATAACATCAACACCAGTTCATCCACAAGCCAATGGTCAAGCAGAATCATCCAATAAGATCATCATCAACAATCTGAAGAAAAAGCTAGGATCCAAGAAAGGGAAATGGGCAGAAGAATTGCCTTATGTGCTATGGGCTGATAGGACAACTCCCAAAAACGACACTGGTCAAACACCTTTCTCTTTAGTATTTGGGGCAGAAGCAGTGATCCCAACAGAAATGGTGATCCCAACTGCTAGAACAAGTGCTTGTGATCCTGAAGAAAATGCTGCAATTCTAGCTCAGGATTTGGATACTATTGAGGAAATCAGGGATCTAGCCAGAATAAGGATGGCAAGCTACCAACAAAGGATGGCTGGTGCCTACAACAAGAATGTCAGGATAAGGAAGTTCCAAGTTGGAGATATGGTGTTGAGAAAAGCATTTCAAAATACTATCAATCCTGCTGACGGGAAGCTAGCACCAAAATGGGAAGGTCCCTACTTGATTGAAGCTGAAGCAGGAAAGGGGGCATACAGGTTGCTAACCATGGAAGGAAACTTGTTACCAAGAGCCTGGAATGCTGTTCACTTAAAGAAATATTTCATGTGAACATGATCCTTCTTGCATGTGAAGTATCCTTGAAGGATCCTGGAGATATCGGTGATCTTTACTCTGGTAATATGCTTATCCTAAAACTATTGCATTTTCTTACTTTTCGCCTAAGGATAAGGATCGTGTATCCTTCATCCTCTACTCACAAACCATTTGAGTTATGATAGTTCAGGTATCTCCAGCAAATCGTCAAAGATCTCCAAGAGCACCACAGATCCTTGGGTCCAACCCCAGTTATCCTTGGGATTATCCCCAGTTTCCGCCAGCAGCGCACGATGATCCTGATATAGTTCATGTCTTTGGGATCAGTACCCATTTTCGGGGCTGGCGACCTCATCGTACTGGCTATACTTGGGATCCTACGTATAATGGTGGACGCACCATACATCCGTTCCTAAGGTTTCTAACGTTTTCACGTTAGCTAAGGTTTTGACATTTTCATGTCACTAAGTTTGGATAGTTGCCAGAAAGGGCCATACTCCAGTTTACATACGATCCTTTGGGCTTGTCCCCAGTTATCCTATGGGCTTGTCCCCAGTGATCCTCCGGGATCATTCTCAGTTATCCTATGGGCTTGTCCCCAGTGATCCTCCGGGATCATTCTCAGTTATCCTATGGGCTTGTCCCCAGTGATCCTTTGGGATTGTCCCCAGTTACCCTTTGGGCTTGTCCCCAGTTATCCTTTGGGCTTGTCCCTAGTTACTAACTTATCTTTTATATTGGCTTAGTCCCAAGTTATACTCCATTTTTCAGGTTTTCGAAGTTAAACAATTAAGGATCCTTAATCCTTATTGTTCATTAAGATTTTTACCTATGGTTATCCTGATTAAAGGTTAGGATCCTAACTTGGATCCTCAGGTATGATCCTTAACTACTTTTAATTTCATTATTCATTTGAATAACCTTTAGACCTTGACAACTGAACCTATGATCCTTAAAATAAACTATCTTGAAAACCTTCGATTATAGGATATTTGATCCAGGATCATATCCTAAATTTCTTAAACATAATTTGCTCAACTTTTCAAAACAAACATGTGTCAAAACAATTGAAAATCAAAAAGGATAATAACACAAGATAAGCGACAAAAGTTTAAGATTTTATTTACTAAACAAAAGGATCTTTAACCCTTTCAAAAAGTTGTCAAAATTACCTACCCAAAGCATCTACCAGCAATACGTGGCCCGTCCGCTGGGGTAGGTAAAGGGTGTCCATGATAATAGGTTCAAAAGTATTGCAGGGAAATTAAAAGGCGGCAGGATCACAACGGCTTCATCCCCCAAACAGAGGATCCCTCCACCATGTGTAATCCTACCTATTGTTCAAAGGATCCAGGATCCTTAACCCTAAGAAACTATTGTTCAGAGATTACAGACCATAATTGTTTCAAACATCAACAACCACAAAAAACCACTACCAATCCTAAAAAATTGGGCTCCGGCCTAGTCTCGAAATATCCATCATCGCCCAATCATGCAGCTTACTTCTTCGCTGCTCCATCACCACCAGCTTCTCCACCCTGATCCTTGTCAGCATCACCTCCCTCCAACATTGGGATGTCCTCAGCATCATCATCATCTTCCAACTCTGCTAACCTTGCCTTCCAGCCCTCAACATCCCATGTGCTCCTGTCAAAGGAAGGATCCTGAGCCTCCGTAGCCATCTGCAGTTGTATCTTGTACATGGTTACCGCGGCAGAGACCTTAGCGTCTTGGGTAATGTCATGCTTCTCATAATCAAACTTGATCAACGCTTTAACAGCCTCATCTTTGACTGCCCGGATCTCCTTCTCAAGATCGGCAATCTTAAGATCCTTCAGCCCACACGTCTGTTGAAGGTCAGCAATTTGACGATCCTGATCCTCAACCTGATTGACGTAAGTCTCCATTTCGGAGAATTTCTAAAGAAGACAACAGGAAAGCAACATCAGACACATGTGATCCTCGGACTAGTCGAAGACAATTAACAGGGGCAGTGATCCTAACCTCATCAAAATAGTCAAGGAATTGCTGACGGAGAAGAGGAAATCCCTGAAGGTCATCTGAAGCCTTCCTCTTTTTCCCTTTGCCTCGGGCAGGTGCTTTAGGGGCTGAGACTGAAGGGCTGGCAGCAGGAGCCTTCTTCTTCGAGGACGTGACATTGGCAAGGTCACTTATCCCAAACATGGAGGCAGATTTAACAGACCTGGCAGATTTTCCGGCACCTACACAATTCAAAAACAAGATAAGTTCCCTTGTTAAATTAAATACTTTCACATAAAACTTATTTTTTATGAGGATACTTACTTGACATTGTGGCAGACGCAGAGGATATCTCTTGAGAATCTCGGATAATAATCTGGAAGCTTCGAACTTCAGGATCAAGCTTCTTGAAAGCTAACACTCTCTCTTTGGCAGCAGGGGTCAACCTTAAGTGAGCAACGGAGATAGCTGCATAAAAAAAACAAAAAAGAAAAGACATCAGTGATCCTCATCAGATGAGACAGGACTGATAGTGATCCTTCAAGGATCCTCTACCCTACCATGAGTGGCCCATTCCTTGGGCAGATCCTTCCCATCCGGGATGGAATCCCTCTTAACAAAGAAAAATCGACGTTTCCAGTTGGTATCATTCTTGGTCACTTTGAAAATAGGGTGATCCTCCCCAGCTTTCCGTTTCAGCAGATACCGGTGGGAACCAAACGTAGTAAGATCATAGAGCTCGGCCAGCTCTGCCATCCCCAGATCAATCCCTTCTTGCTCGATGATCCTCTCGAAGGTATATAGAACCCTCCAGATCATCGGCATAGCTTGGATATATGAGATGCCGGTAAGAGAAAAGAAAGATTGGGTAAATGTCGGAAAAGGATATGAATACCCGATGAGGAAGGGAGTAGCAGGAAAAGCCACCCAAGTGTCCGAAACAAAATCACTCAAAGCAGTAGGATCAAAAGACTTAAAAACAACATTCGCCGGGAAGCAATGGCGAATCTTGTCTATCTGGATATCGGTAAAACAGCACCTCTCCATAGGAGAATCCTTGATAATCCCCTGGCTTTTCAAGGGACTATCCTTCTTAGAGCCTTTGTGCGGTGAATTCCGAAGAAGCATGTGCGAGACGAAAACAGGGTAAAAGTAAGAAAGAACAGAGCAAAGAAGAGAAAGAAGAAGATGATACCTGATCAAGCCTTCGGTGACGATTATAAAGGGAGATACTTCGAATTTAAATACAAAATGATCCTAACCCTATCTCCTATTTATAATGATGATTCGCAGGGATTGTCACATCAGTGACGTAAATATCATAACGGCTAGTCCATGTGCAACGGCTAGTAAATCGGAATCGTCCGTTAGAGATAAGCTCAAAACAAAATATAACTCATCTATTTACAATTAACTCCTTATATTTTGGGGGCAATTGTTGGGGCTGGATTTTACTATAAATGATCCTTATACGTGATCCTGACCAGTGATCCTTGTTTCTTTGGCAGATAGTGATCCTCAGCCAGACTTCAGGATCAGGATCATGGGACGATATGGTGATCCTTACACTAACGGTCACTTCCACTTGTTACAAAATTGTTTTGCAGGAACACCTAGCAGGATATGCCCTACACATCATGATCCAGGGACGCGTTTTCACAAATATGGCAAGAGCTAAATTGGAGATAGACGTTGTACCGGATATGGAAACTTAGCTTGATTAATGGGCAGCAATTTAGGCTAGATTATCTTTATTTCTAAAGGGGTAATGAGCTGATTAGTGGTCTATCTACCTAAAATAAGTTACCTACACATGTATAAATACCACTCTTCCTCATTCGGAAGAACACACACAACATACGACACAACTCTCAACACTTAGACATTCAGTGATCCTTGTACTCAGCTCATTATCATCCGAAGTTGTAACTACATTTTTATTATATTGAAGTTGGTGATCGGTAGTTGCCATCACCCGAGGTTTTTTATGCCGGAGATCATACATTGATCAAGGGCTTTTTCCTCGTATAAATCATTGTGTCTTTGTATCTTTATCACAGAAGTGATCCTTTACTTTCATAGCTAACCAAGCATCATACCCCGTTTACATAAAGTTTGGTTACATTATCCTTGTGTGATTTTTGACCAAAACAATGTTGTAACATTCTAATGACACAATAATGATTATATAAGCATGTTTTACCTGTCCTAATCCGACAATTAATTGTCTAAGCTTGAATCGTATTAAAAGTCGCAAAAGCATAACTTTTGCGATGACTATCATTCTAACCCATTCAAGCTTCTTTCTTACATGATTTAAAATTTCCGTTAGGGCCATACCATAGTATAATACAACTCCCTGAAGTTATATGGCATGGCACCTAACCATTTGTACTTTATGCTCTTGATCGTAATTATGCTCATAAATGCCTAAAACGCCCTTTTTGCATAAAATTGAGATTTTTAACATAATGATTAAACTAAAACCTTTGCTACTGATATTTAGTCATGTTCTAAAAGTTTGACATCAGTTCTTGGTCCCAAATAGGAGTTGTGCCCGATATCGTAAATTGAAGCTTTTAACTATGTAAATAACGATATCGTGCATAAGGCATGTTTAAACTTAGTTTTTGACCCGAAACTCATTACCTACTGTTAAGATATTATTTTTAGGGATTATTGGAATTATTGATCAGATTATAAACTGATCATACCATAGAGTTCTCGTATTATTCGGTAAATGACGGTAATACCCTTTTTATGCATAAAATGAGTTTTACAAATGATTTGAATGCCAAACCTTTTTCTACTGATTTCATATATTGAATAAATTATTTTAAGCATTCAAAGGTGATCAAAATCTCAGATTTTCATAAAACCCCTTAACTATCGTCAATTAGCGAATTTACACTATTTTAGCGCATAGTATCTGTTAGGGCTGGATTTTTATTATAGGTGATCCTTACACGTGATCCTAACCAGTGATCCTTGTTTCTTTGGCAGATAGTGATCCTCAGCAGGACTTCAGGATCAGGATCATGGGACATTATAGGATCCTCATACTAACGATCATCTTCGCTTAATGCAATGTTATTTTTGCAGGAATATCTAGCAGGATACGCTCTAAGCATCATGATCAAGGGACGCGTCTTCACAATTATGGCAAGAGCTTAATCGGAGATAGACGTTGCACAGGATATGGAAACATGGCTTGATTTATGGGCGGCAATTTAGGCTAGATTGTCCTTTATTTCTAAAGGGGTAATGAGCTGATAATTAGTCCTTTTACCTAAAATAGGTCACCTACACTTGTATAAATACCACTCTCCATCATTTGGAAGAATATACACGACATACAACGCAACTCTCACACACTTAGACACTCGAAACAATAGTGATCCTTGTACTCAGCTCATTATCATCCAAAGTTGTAACCATATTTTTCTTATATTGAAGTTGGTGATCGGTAGTTGCCATCACCCGAGGTTTTTTATGCCGGAGATCATACATTGATCAAGGGCTTTTTCCTCGTATAAATCATTGTGTCTTTGCATCTTTATCACAGAAGTGATCCTTTACTTTCATAATTAACCAAGCATCATACCCCGTTTACATAAAGTTTGGTTACATTATCCTTGTGTGATTTTTGACCAAAACAGTTTGGCGCCCACCGTGGGGCAATTGGTGCTTCATTCATAAGAAAACCTCTTTGTTCGAAATCATTTCAAAGAATTACATGGCTTCATCATTGAAAAACATGTCCACGGCAATGTCTGCAGTCACCTCGTCCCAGAACATTCTGCCTCCACCACCGGCAGGATCCCAGAAGAATGCTGAGAAGAGACAAACTCCTACCACTTCTAAAACTCCATCTCCTTCTGCTATGAATTCTTATATTCCCAGTACTAGTGATGTATTTACTTTGATTTTGCAGATGAAGGATCGTATGCAGCGGCAGGATGAAACTAATGAAAGGATCCTCAGGGAAATTGGAGATCTCAAAAGACAGAAGAAAACGGCAGAGGATCATTCTCCATTAATGCCCAAATCCTTGAGCTTTGATACTCCAATGATTACTTCTCAGCCATCAGGAATTCCAGACGTGCAAATCATGGGAGAATCAAGAGGATTGCACCACAGATCGACAGCAATGACTCAGGCATTAGGCTCACACTTCCAGCCGGCAGGATCCTACCCCCAACATTTGGGATCCTTCATGAATCCGGGAGCCTATCCAGGGGCACAGCAGTTTCAAGGATCCTGCTTCGTTCCAGGATCATTCCAGGGCCAAGGATCCTCCTTTGTTCCAGGATCATCCCAGGTTCAAGGATCCTCCTTCGTTCCAGGATCGTCCCAGACACCAGGATCCTTCCAGATGCCAGGATCCCTAAAAAGTTTGCAAACAGGAAGTCTAGATGTCCATCAAGGGGACTTCATTCCAATGCAGACCATTGCTTCCACTGGTCCCTCCGTTGTTCCAGAATCCCAGCAATATGGGTTCCCTAACTTGAACCCAAGGGGAGGTAACACTTTAAATAATTATCCTACCACTAACCATGGATTCATGCAGGATACAGGTACCAATCATGCTATGGCCAGGGAGTTACAGAAGCTAAAAGATATGATCTCAAGTGTTCCAGGGGTAGTCAAGCCTATCCCGGAGATTGCAGATGGAAGCCACAAGGTATCTCGCTTTGCACCACCAATTTGTGATGCAGAGGTACCCAAAAGGTTCCATATCCCTACTATGAAGCTGTATGATGGCACAACGGATCCAGAGGAGCATATAGCACAATACAGGGAAAGGATGGAGATCAATCCTATCCCAGAAAAGTTGAAGGAAGCATGCCTATGTAAAGGATTTGGATCCACTCTTACTGGATCAGCTCTTAAGTGGCTGCTAAGTCTTCCCCCCTACTCTATTACTTCATTTGCTAATTTAGTTAATTTATTCAATAACCAGTTCTCTTGTAGTAGAAAATTTGAAAAATTAACTAGTGATTTGTACAGGATAACTCAAAATCATAATGAATCATTAAGGGATTATATAACTAAATTTAGTAAAGAATCCTTGGACATTCCCAACTTGGATATGGCTACGGCTGTTGAAGCCTTCAAAATGGGACTGCTTAAGGATTCATTATTCTATGATGATCTTGTTATGACACCGTGCAGGAATCTAGATGAAGTAAGAACTCGAGCACTCAGGTTCATCCGGCTAGAGGATGACAAGAGGATCCAGGAGAGACAAGTAGGATCCTCAAAACAGGAGAAGCAAGGATCCTCCTTCAAGAACAACAAATTCAAATCCTACCATAGAAATGAGAACAAGAATGTGCATGCTGTTGACCAAGAAGAGGATGATGAAGATTATCCTCCAATCTCAGAATATTGTTTTTCCGTTGATAATCATGAACTGATCCTTGCAATGCAGAATCTAGGTGAAAAAGCTAGATGGCCCAGGAAGAATGATAAACCATCCGGGACTAAAGACAAGTCAAAATGGTGTGCATACCATGAGGATTTCGGGCATCTAACTGAAGATTGCATAGCCTTAAGAAAAGAAATTGGATACCTGCTAAGCAAGGGGCATCTAAAAGAATTGCTGGGGAGAAAAAAGCAAAGGACCCAGGATCCTGAAAGGATCCCCGAAAAAGCTCCAGCACCTCCGGCAAATGCACAAGTGATCAACTTTATATCCGGAGGATCAGACATCTGTGGTACATCCTTCTCGGCGGCCAAAAGACATGCAAAAGAATCAAAAATGGATAATGGAGAGAGGCCTATTAGAACATCAAGTGTTTCAGAAGGGAAGACGATAACATTTGATGAGGATGATCGCATTAACATTCAGGATCCTCATCATGATAGTTTAGTTATTACTCTCTTTATCTCTAACCATTTTGTCCGCAGGATCCTTATCGATGGAGGAAGCTCAGTGAACATTATCCAGCTTGATGTTCTGAAGAAAATGGGTATCCCAGAATCAGACATCACACCGAGTTCCTCCGTGCTTGTAGGATTCAGTGGAGAAACAAAGAAAACCCTGGGGGACATCAAACTCCCAATCTACGTGGAAGGATTACATAATTATCAGAAATTTTGTGTTATTGACTGTTTATCTTGTTGCAACGTTATCCTTGGCAGGCCTTGGATACACGATATGAAAGCAGTCCCATCTACCTACCATCAATGTGTGAAGCTCCCTAGCCCATGGGGGATAATCAAGATCGATAGTGATCAACAGGAGGCTAAGGATTGTTATACCTCATCCATGAAGCCAACCTCGAAGCCAAGGGAGCAATAGCAATTACAGTATCCTCCGAGGGATGTCTTGGAGGCAAGGGAACAAGATGTGGACGAAATCCTTTTGGATCCTAATGATCCTGAATCAAAAATCTATATCGGATCAGGGATCCTTGGCAAGATGAAAGAAGACTTAATATCCTTCCTCAAAAGACGAAAATCCACCTTTGCTTGGAAACATGAAGACATGACAGGTATATCTAAGCATATTATTACTCACAAACTTGGCATTGACAGGTCTATCAAACCAATCCATCAAAAAAGGAGGAAGTTTGCACCAGAAAGGAATGCCATTATCCAAGAAGAAGTAGAGAGACTACTTCGAGCAGGTATGATCAGAGAAGTAAAATATCCAAAATGGTTAGCCAATGTGGTTGTTGTCCAAAAGAAAAATGGAAAGTGGAGGGTATGTGTCGATTTCACTGATTTGAATAAGGCATGTCCCAAGGATCCTTTCCCATTACCCCACATTGACTCCATGGTGGATGCAACGGCGGGGCATGAACTGTTGACCTTTATGGATGCATCATCTGGATTCCAACAAATTCAGATGGAACCATCTGACCAAGAGGATACAGCCTTTATGACCCCAACCGGTTTATATTGTTATATTGCCATGCCTTTTGGACTAAGAAATGCAGGTGCAACATATCAAAGGCTGGTGAATATGATGTTCAAAGATCAAATTGGAAAAACTATGGAGGTGTACATAGATGACATGGTGGTCAAGTCAAAGAAAGCTGAGGATCACCTAAGGGATTTGGAAGAAGCATTCGATATCCTTGATAGTTACAACATGAAACTTAATCCTTCGAAATGCCATTTTGGTGTTAAGGCAGGAAAGTTCTTAGGATACATGGTAACCCAGAGGGGCATTGAAGCAAGCCCGGAACAAATCAAAGCATTAGTAAATATCAAATCTCCTGCCAATGCCAAGGATGTTCAAAGACTGACAGGCAGGATAGCAGCTTTGAACAGGTTCATATCGAAATCCTCAGAAAAATGCAAAGAATTCTACGATATCCTAAGGAAGAATAAGAAGTTTGAATGGACTGAGAAGCATGAGAACGCTTTACAAGCCCTTAAAGAATATATGTCCTCAGCACCAGCATTAGCAAAACCGGAAAAAGGAGATGTGTTATCCTTATACCTGGCGGTATCCTCAACCGCTGTAAGTGCTGTCCTTGTCAAGGATCATGAAGGTACACAATATCCTATCTACTATGTAAGTAAAAGTTTACTTGATGCCGAATCCAGGTACTCACACCTCGAAAAACTTATTCTTGCATTAATCATGGCATCCACTAAGTTAAGGCATTATTTTGAAACCCATACTATTGTTGTTAAAACTAATTTTCCAATTAAGAATGTCCTCAGGAAACCGGAGATGTCAGGGAGAATGGCTAAGTGGGCAGTGAAGCTTAGTGCCCATGATATAAGATATGAACCAAGAACAGCCATTAAATCACAAGCCTTAGCCGACTTTGTGGCTGATTTCAGTAGTGATCTACAAAAAGAAGCAGAATTGGAGGTCCAGCAGCTGGATGAAACCAAGGATCCTTGGATATTACACACTGACGGATCCTCAAATGTCAAGGGCACAGGGCTCGGGATCCTACTAAAATCGCCACAGGGGGACATAATACCCCACTCCATAGCATGTGAATTCCAAGCAACTAACAATGAGGCTGAATATGAAGCCTTAATTGCTGGCTTGCAAATCGCTAAGGATATGGGGGTAAAATATCTCGAAGTATATGTAGACTCATTGTTGATCACTAATCACTTTAATGGATCCTATGCTGTTAAAGGTGAAAAACTAACCAAATATCTAGAGATAGTCAAAGAATTGGCACTCTCTTTTGTTTCTTTCAGCTTAACACAGGTACCAAGGGAGGATAACACGGAAGCTGATGCATTGGCCAACTTAGGATCATCCCTAAAAATTCCAGAAGACATAAGTATCCCTATCATCCATATCCTGGCTCCTGCTATTGAAAATCAAGTGGCCATGGAAATAGAAGAGGATACTGCAATAATCCCTAGTGAAGAAGCTCAATCTTATTCAGGATCATGGGTCTCACCAATCATGAAATACTTGCAAAACGGAGAGATTCCAATGGGAGAAAATCCTAGAGCTTTCCGGATCAAGGTATCTCAATTTACAATCTTAAATAATATGTTATATAAACGATCCTTGCAGGACCATACTTAAGATGTATTGAGGATCCTGAAATTGAAGAAGTGTTGAGAGATTTCCATGAAGGAGATTGTGGAAACCACACTGGGGGCAGGGCATTATTCTCAAGGATCCTTAGAACAGGATACTACTGGCCAACCATGAAAAGGGATGCTGTAGAATATGCTAGGAAATGTGATCCTTGTCAAAGACACAGCAATATCCTTCATCAACCAGCTGAATTACTACACCCCATACCATCCTCTTGGCCATTCATGAGATGGGGAATGGATATAGTTGGCAAGCTCCTAAAGCACCTGGTGGAAAAGTATTTTATGCTTGCCATGACTGACTACTTCTCTAAATGGATAGAAGCTGAAGCTTTTGCAAAAGTCAGAGAAAAAGAAGTTATATCCTTTATCAAAAGAAATATTATAACTAGATTTGCATTCCCTC